>NC_137161.1:30282127-30882127 GCF_951394435.1 Stenella coeruleoalba
GATTTTCCAGCAGAAACTCTTGCAGGCCAGAAGGCAATGGCACCATATATTTAAAGTGATGAAAGGGGAAAACTTACAACCAAGAATACTCTATCCAGCAAGGCTCTCATTCAGATTTGACAGAGAAATTAAAAGCTTTACAGACAAGCAAAAGCTCACAACCAAACCAGCTTTACAACAAATGCTAAAGGAACTTCTCTAGGTGGAAAAGAAAAGGCCACAACTAGAAGTAAGAAAACTATGAATGGGAAAGCTCATTGGTAAAGGCAAACATACAGTAAAGGTAGGAAATCATCCACACACAAGTATAATATCAAAACCTGCAACTGTGGGAAGAGGAGAGTACAAATGCATGATACTGGAAATGCATTTTAGATTAACAGACCAGCTACTTAAAACAATCTTGTGTATATCCAGACTGCTATATCAAAACCTCATGGTAACCGCAAACCAAAAGTCTTCAATAGATACACACACAAAAAAGAAAAAGCAATCCAAACACAACACTAAAGCTATTCATCAAATCACAAGAGAAGAGAACAAAAGAGGAAAGGAAGAAAAAGACCTACAAAAACAAATCCAAAACAATCAACAAAATGGCAATAAAAACACAAGTATTGATAATTACCTTAAAGGTAAACGGCTTAAATGCTCCAACCAGAAGACATAGACTGGCTGAATGGATACAAAAACAAGACCCATATATATGCTGTCTACAAGAGTCCCACTTCAGATCTAGGGACACATACAGACTGAAAGTGAGGGAATGGAAAAATGTATTCCATGCAAATGGAAATTAAAAGAAAGTGCATGTAACAACACTCATCAGACAAAATAGACTTTAAAATAAGGACTTTTAAAAGAGACAAAGAAGGACACTACATAATGATCAAGGGATCAATCCAAGAAGAAGATATAACAATTGTAAATATATATGCACCCAACATAGAATCACCTCAATATATAAGGCAAATGCTAACTGCCATAAAAGGAGAAATCAACAGTAACACAATAGTAGTGGAGGACTTTAACACCCCACTTACATCAATGGACAGATCATCCAGACAGAAAAGCAATATGGAAACACAGGCCTTAAATTATACATTCTAGCAGATGAACCTAATTGACATTTATAGAACATTCTGTACATTCTCCAGGATAGGTCACATGCTGAGCCACAAAGCAAGCCCCAGTAAATTTAAGAAAACTGAAATAATATCAAGCATCTTTTCCGACTACAACGCTAGGAGATTAGAAATCAACTACAAGAAAAAACCTGTAAAAGACACAAACACGTGGAGGCTAAACACTATGTTACGAAACAGCCAATGGATCACTGAAGAAATCAAAGAGTAAATCAAAAAACACCTAGAGACAAATGAAAATGAAAACACGATGATCCAAAACCTATGGTACACAGCAAAAGCAGTTCTAAGAGGGAAGTTTACAGCAATACAGTCTTACCTCAGGAAACAAGAAAAATCTCAAATAAACACCCTAACTTTACACCTAAAGCAACTAGAGAAAGAAGAACAAACAAAACTCAAAGTTAGTAGGAGGGAAAAAATCATAAAGATCAGAGCAGAAATAAATGAAAGAGAGACAAAGAAAACAGTAGCAAAGATCAATGAAACTCAAAGCTGTTTCTTTGAAAAGAGACACAAAATTGATAAACCAGACTCCCCAAGAAAAAAAGGGACAGGGCTCAAATCAATAAAATTAGAAATGAAAAAGGAGAATTTACAATTGACATCACAGAAATACAAAAGATCTTAAGAGACTACTACAAGCAACTATATGCCAATAAAAGCGACAACCTAGAAGAAATGGACAAATTCTTAGAAAGGCCTAACCTTCCAAGACTGAAGTTGGAAGAAATAGAAAATACGAATAGACCAGTCACAAGTACTGAAATTGAAACGGTGATTTAAAAAGTTCCAACAAACAAAAGTCCAGGACCAGATGGCTTCACACGTGAATTCTATAAAAAATTTAGAGAAAAGTTAACACCTATTCTTCTGAAACTACTCCAAAAAATTGCAGCAGAAGGAACACTCCCAAACTCATTCTATGAGGTCACCATCACCCTTATATCAAAACCAGACAAAGATACCACAAAACATTACAGGCCAATATCACTGATGAACATAGATGCAAAAGTCCTCAACAAAATACTAGCAAACCAAATCCAACAACACATTAAAAGGATAATACATTATGATCAAGTGGGATTTATCCCAGGGATGCAAGGATTTTTCAATATCTGCAAATCAATCAGTGTGATACACCACATTAAATTGCAGAATAAAAACTATATCATCATCTCATTAGATGTAGAAAAAGCTTTTGACAAAATTCAACACTGATTTATGATAAAACCTCTCCAGAAAGTGGGCATAGCGGGAACCTACTTCAACATAATAAAGGCCATATATGACAAACCCAAAACTAACAACATACTCAATGGTGAAAAGCTGAAAGCATTTCCTTTATGCTAAGGAAAAGACAAGGATGTCCACTCTCACCACTTTTGTTCAAGATTGTTTTAGAAGTCCTAGCCACAACCTTCAGAGAAGAAAAAGATATAAAAGGAATCAAAATTGGAAAGGAAGAAGTAAAACTGTCACTATTTGTAGATGACATGATTCAATACATAGAAAATCCTAAAGATGCTGCCAAAAAACTACTAAAGTTCATCAATGTATTCGGTAAAGTTGCAGGACACAAAATTAATACACAGAAATCTCTCACGTTTCTATACACTGACAATGAAAGATCAGAGATAGAATTTAAGGAAACAATCCCATTTACCATTGCATCAAAAAGAATAAAATATTTAGGAATAAACCTATCTAAGGAGGCAAAAGACTTGTACTCCAAAAACTGTAAGATGCTGATGAAAGAAACTGAAGATGACACAAACAGATGGAAAGATATACCATGTTCTTGGATGGGAAGACTCAATATTGTCAAAATGACTATACTACCCAAGGCAATCTACAGATCCAATGCATTCCCTATCAAATTACCAACGGCATTTTTTTGAGATCTAGAATGAAAAATCTTAAACATCTTCTAACTGTAGGTAGGATTTAAATTTGAAGAAATCCATTTGGAAGACTATTTGGATTGCAATCAAAATGCTAAATGGGTATGCCCATTTAGAATTTAGTTGAGTCAGCAACTTAATTTATGACTCTGTATTAAAGAAATGTGGACAAAGATGTATAGATATAGATATTTATTTGCAACACAATGAAATTAAGAATGAACCAATGTTCAATATGCAAGAGGTTAAATTATGGTACATCCTAACTGTGAAATGCATCTGTTAAAAAGAGGTGGGTCTATATATTCTGATATAGAAGTGGGTCTATATATTCTGATATAGACAGAGCTCCAAGAGCTATTAAGTGAAAAAAAAGAAAGCTGAGGAACAAAAGATAAGACATAATTCCAGATATGTTATATATTAAAAATGTTATACACTTATGTATGTTTGCACTTGCATATATGTAATAATAGCTATCATTGAGTTGCATTGCTCTAAACATGCTAATAAACTACCTCAGTTAATTCTAATTAAAAAAATAGAAGACATCAGAGGTCACTGCCTATACCTCCATCAAAAGACATGCTGGTTGCAGAAAGATAAGAGTAGACATACATTTCCTATTTCTCCATCTAAATACAATTAAAAACTTTGGACATTATATATAAAACAATGAGAAGTTGATGAGAATACTCTGAAAGATGTTGAGAAAAAGGCACACTAGCTCAGAACCTCAAAACCTAAGGAACAACATGGTAGTGAGATTTCTTTTTGTCTCATATATCCCAGACTTCGAACTTTAGAAGTTGGCAAACCAGAAATGAGAACAGGTGAAGACAAAAATAGCCCCAATAAACCTGTTCTATCTGGGCACTGGACCACAAAAAGGGTATCCTAGGAAGGCAGAAAACTTTCAGATAGTAACTCCAAACATGCCAGAACTATGGCCCACCCCTACACATGCCAGCAAAGGCTAAATGGACAGCCTAGATCTCCACCCTTGCCCTAAGCCTGGGGTAGTGTCAGAAAAGGCCAAGTAGGAAGCTGGAAATTCTATCCTGCCAGGTGGTTATGAAGACCCACCTCTGCAATATCAGTGGAGACCACATATGGAAGTTCCACCTCTATCCAGCAGTAAAAAGGTGACTGAACCCTTCCCCTCTGAGGTTGTGACAGAGGAGGTATAGTGCAGAATCAGGAGTTTACCACTACCCTGCAGCAATAAGCATTCCTACCCCTCCCAGTCAAGGAGGTATCAGTGAAAGCCCAGTGGAGAGCTGGAACTCCCAACCCTGCCCGCCAATAACAAGGAGCTCCCCCACTCCCCTGTGTCAACAAAGGCTGAAGGGAGAACCTGGACTTCTAGCCTCGCCTGGCAGTAATGAAGTGGTCCTCTATCTTTTTCACTGCCAGAGCAGTGTCAGAGGAAGCCAGGTAACACAGAAAGTTTAAGTAAAATCCAGAAACTTACACATAATATACAAAATGGCCAGGTTTCAACTGAAAATCAATCATCATACCAAGAACTAAAAAGATCACAGACTGAATGAAAAAACAATCAACAACTGCCATAACTGAGATGACAGAAATGTTAGAATTTCTAACAAAGATTTTAAGGCAGCTATCATAAAGATATTTCAACAAGCAATTACAAACATGTTTGAAATAAATGAAAACATGGAAAAATCTCAGCAAAGAAAATGAAACCACTAATTTGAAAAGATATATGCACCCCAATGTTCACAGCATTATTTACAGTAGCCAAGATATGAATGCAACCTAAGTGTCCATCAACACATGAATGGATAAAGAAAATGTGGCATACACACACACACACACACACACACACACACACACACACACACACACACACACACTGGAATATTTCTCAGCCATTAAAAAAGAATGACATTCTGCCATTTGCAGTATCATGGATGGACCTAGAGGGAATTATGCTTAGTGAAATAAGTCAGAAAAAGACAAATACTGTATGTTATCACTTATATGTGGAATCTAAAAAATAAAACAAATGAATGTATAAAACAAAACAGAAACAGGCTCACAGATATAGAGAACAAACTAGTGGTTACCAGTGGGGAGGGGAAAGGAGGGAGGAGCAAGATAGGGGTATGGAATTAAGAGACACAAACTACTATGTATAAAATAAATAAGCAACATACAGCACTGGGAAATACAGTCAGTATTTTGTAATACCTTTAAATGGAGTATAATCTATAAAGATATTGAATCACTATGTTGTACACCTGAAACTAATATTGTAAATCAACTACACTTCAATGACGAGAAAAGAAAACCCTGAAATAAAAAGTCTCGGCAAAGAAGACCAGAGAAGAACAAAACAAAAATTTTAGAACTGAAAAATACCATAACTGAAATAGAAAACTCAGTGGATGGGCTCAGCAAGAGAATGAAAGAGAAAGAGGGAAGTGTCAGTGACCTAAAAGAATAATAGAAACTACTCAATCTGAACAACAGAGAGAAAATAGATTGAAGGAAAAATGAACAGAGCCTCAGGGACATGTGGGACTATAATACAAATTTAACATTCATGTCACTGAATTCCCAGGAGAGGAGAAAGAGGGCAGGGCTGAAAAAGTACTCAAAGAAATGGTTAAAAACTTCCAGAATTTTGCAAAAGACATAAATGTATAAATTCAAGAAGATGAGCAAACAGAATAACCCCCCTGCCAAATCTACACCAAGACACATCCAGTCAAACTTACTAAAACTAAAGGGAAAAAAGGACACCTTGAAAGCAACCAGAGACAAATATGTACTATCTTTAGTGGAAAAACAGTTTGAAAGAGAGTAGATTTCTCATTAGAAATGATAGAGGCCAGAAGGAAGTGACACAATATTTTTCAAGTGCTGAAAGAAAAGAAATGTCAACCCAGAATCCTATATCTGATGAAAATATCCTTCAGGAATAAAAATCAAGACATGCTTACATGAAGGAAAACAAAGAGAATATGTTGCCAGCAGACCTACTCTGAAAGAATGACCATGGGCAATCACCGTGTGTTCTACAATTATTAAATAAATTTAATTTGGCATTAAAAAATTCACCAAAAAGAAAGCTCCAGGCCCAGATAATTTTACCAGAGAATTCTACCAAATGTTTAAAGAAGAATAAACACCAATTCTTGACAATCGCTTCCTGAAAATAGAATGGAACGTTTCTCAACTCATTTAAAAAAAAATAAATTTATTTATTTATTTTTGGCTGTGTTGGGTCTTTGTTGCTGCACACGGGCTTTCTCTAGTTGCAGAGACTGGGGCTACTCTTCGTTGTGGTGCGTGTGCTTCTCATCACGTTGGCTTCTCTTGTTGCAGAGCACAGGCTCTAGGCATGTGGGCTTCAGCAGTTGTAGCACGAGGGCTCAGTAGTTGTGGAGCACAGGCTTAGTTGCTCCGCAGCATGTGGGATCTTCCCAGACTAGGGCTCAAACCCGTGTCCCATGCATTGGCAGGTGGATTCTTAACCACTGTGTCACCAGGGAAGCCCTCAACTCGTTTTTTGAAGCTAGTGTTAACCCTGACAGCCAAACTAGATAAGGTCAGTGTCTCATGAATACAGACACAAAAATTCTTAACAAAATACTAACTAGTAGAATTCAGCAATATATAAGAAGTTTTACACCATGACCAAGTAGGGTGTATTCTAGGGATGCAAAGCTAGTTTAATGTTAAAAAATATATATATATAATCCACCATATTAAATGGCTAAAGAAGGAAAAAAAATCACACGATCATATCAACTGATGAAAAAAACAAGCGTCTGACAAGATTCAATACTCATTCATTATAAGAACTCCCAGAAATATAGGAATAGAAGGGAACTTCCTCACTTTATAAAAAGCATCTACAAATAACAAACAAAAAAATCAAACAACAACAACAAATACATGTGCTAAAATGTAGCAAGCCACATGGACTTCCCTGGTAGTGCAGTGGTTAAGCATCTGCCTGCCAATGCAGGGGATATGGGTTCAATCCCTGGTCTGGGAAGATCCCACATGCTGTGGAGCAACTAAGCCCGTGCACCACAACTACTGAGCCAGCGCTCTAGAGCCCGTGAGCCACAACTACTGAGACCGTGTGCCACAACTACTGAAGCCTGCACACCTAGAGCCTGTGCTGCGCAACAAGAAGCCACTGCAATGAGAAGTCCATGCACTGCAACGAAGAATAGTCCCTGCTTGCCATAACTAGAGAAAGCCCACGCACAGCAACGAAGACCCAATGCAGCCAAAAATAAATAAAATTAAAATCAAAATGTAGTGAGCCACAAATGGGATGAAGGAGAAAAATGAAGCAAGAAAAACTCGATCACTTCAACAAAATCTAGAAAGGAAATACGGGGTAGCAGTCATAAGAGAGCAAATGAAAGAAATATAAAATAAAATGGCAGTAACAAGATCTAAAGTTAATTATCAGAAAAAATGTCTCCCTATTAAAAGAGACTCTAAGATTACATAAATACAATTATCAGCTATAAGCTGTTTATAAGAAAACACGTAAAATGATTCTAAGAAATTTTTAAATGAAGGTGGCAACACAAAAACGAAGAAAAATATAGCTGGCAAATATTATCAGAAAAAGTAGGAATGCCAATTTTAAAAAGAGTAGAAATGAAGGCAAAAAAAGTTATATGGGACAATGATTTTTTTTTAATGTTATCTATTTATTTTTGGTTGTGTTGGATCTTCATTGCTGTGCACGGGCTTTCTCTAGATGCGGCAAGCGGGGGCTACTCTTCGTTGGGGTGCATGGGCTTCTCATTGCAGTGGCTTCTCTTGTTGTGGAGCACGGGCTCTAGGCACACAGGCTTCATTAGTTGTGGCATGTGGCTCAGTAGTTGTGGCTTGCGGGCTCTAGAGCACAGGCTCAGTAGTTGTGGTGCACGGGCTTAGTTGCTCCATGGCATGTGGGATCTCCCTGGGCCAGGGCTCGAACCCATGTCCCCTGCATTGGCAGGCGGATTCTTAACCACTGCACCACCAGGGAAGTCCCGACAATGATGTTTTATAGTGATTAAAAAATTATATACATATATAAAACTAAATAAAGTGTAACAGACACAAAGCTTAATATAGCATCAAAATACAGAAACAAAGGTTATTAGAAACACAGAATTTGGTAAAAACATAATCATTGTGGGAGCCTAATATACCTCTCTTAGACTTTAACTGGTCACAAAAAGAAACAAAAAAAGAGAGACAGACAGGGTACAAACAATACTATTACCAGATAATAAGCATATATTTAGAACTTTGTATCTTTTAAAGTGAATCTGGAACATCTACATTTAGATGAACTGATTTTTTATAATGTCATAAAGAACATTCAGAAGAGTAGAAATAGGCCACATTATGTGACTATGATGCAATAAAATTAACTCAACAGTAAGAAAGATAAAGAAAACTAACTACTAGGAAATTCAAAAGATAATCTGAAATGACTTGAGTCCAAGAGGCAGGGAAAACAAATTATAGACTATTTAGAAATTGATCAAGTTGGGGGAAAAATTCTTGTGCTGAGAAAAAAATACATAATCTTCAATACATGTATTATCTATCTAAAATGGATTACGAAAATAACTGAAAAAAAGAATTCACTGTAGAAGCCAGGAAAAGGACAAATCAAACAAAATAAACCAGAAGAAGGGATTAATAAAGGTCAAACAAAAATATATGAATGAAAACAAACCAAAAAACCCAGAGGGGAATTGAAATCAACCAACAAAATATTAAGAATGAGGGGCTTCCCTGGTGGTATAGTGGTTGAGAGTCCACCTGCCAATGCAGGGGACGTGGGTTTGAGCCCTGGTCCAGGAAGATCTCACATGCCGCGGAGCAGCTGGGCCCGTGTACCACAGCTGCTGAGCCTGTGCTCTGGAGCCTGTGAGCCACAACTACTGAGCCCACATGCTACAACTACTGAAGGTTGCATGCCTAGAGCCCGTGCTCCACCACCACAATAAGCCCACACACCGCAATGAAGAGTAGCTCCCACTCGCCGCAACTAGAGAAAGCCTGTGCACAGCAACGAAGACCCAGTGCAGCCAAAAATAAATAAATAAATTTATAAACAAACACTAAGAATGAGAAAGAGCTAAAAACTACTGATATGCTGAGATTAAAAAAAAATCTATAAGAGAATTCACTTAAATCTAGATTAAATGTACGATTTTATAGGAATATAAATAACCAAAACGGGTTCAAGAAGAAATTGGGAAAATATAGAACGCTATCTTCACAAAAAGGCCGCAGATCCTGATGGCAATCGAAGTGGAACTCCATCTAAATTTGTACAGATTAATTCCTCTGCTATATAAATTGATCCAGAGTATAGAAAAGAACAAACAGAAAGATGGAAAGCATTCCAACCCATTTAAAGACGTAAGCATAATCTCGAAACCAAAACCAAAACTACACAGTGGATTTCAAAAACTTGAGGCCTATGGGCTGAATCTGACCTGTGAACATGTTTTGTTTGGCCTATACAAAGTTCTAAATGTTGAGATAGTTTAAACTGAAGAGATTTAGCATAAAATTTGCAATTTTCCAGCTTTACATGGAAAAAGATCAGAAGATCTGGTAACTCTGGGCTTTATTCTTTCATGGCAACAATTGGTTAGTGCTGAGTGGCCTTGGGGGCCTCCAAGCTGCCATGTTGTTGCACAATTGGGAGGAGACCTTACAGTTGAGTGTTGAGTGCAGCCCTGGGCCTAGGTCAGCATGCTTTCGTTTGTCACTATGTTCACCATTGCTTATCACTTCCTAAGTCTGAACCAAATGTTGGTGGTCACTTATTGTGCTTACGCTGTTATTTTCTCAGCGAATATAAATATTTCTACCTCTATCAAAAAACCAAAATAAAAGAAATCGAGGACTGCACAATTTTGTTTTCTACCCAGTGTACTCAAATGATTCAATTTCCTGCCTGATGCTGTTGACTTGTCGGCACTGAGTTTGTGCCCCTGCTTTATGGTTTCTAATGTTTGATTTCCCTGCATCAGATTGCAGAAATACTCATATTCCTTTTTAATATGTAGATGGTTTTGCATCTCAAATTTAAATGTTTAAGCCATCTTGAATCTATGGCATGGAAAAAAGATCTAAAACTGTTTTTCCAAATGGTTAGTCATTTGTTCCAATAGCATTTATAAAATTCTTTCTCCACTGTTTTAAAATTATACTTTTTTCACAGTCACTTTTTGTACACGCCTGGGTCTGTTTCTGGATTTTGTAGTCTGTTCTTTTTTTTCTATCCATGATGTCCTGAATCAGTACTCAATGTTTTGTTTTAATATAACTTTAGCAAACCAACAGTTCATACACGATAAGAAAATTTACTTCCATCATTACTCTTTCTTTTTAATATTTACAAGCCTATTCTTAGACAATCTTTTTCAGATAAACAATTTAAAAAATATCATGTTAGGAAGTTGATTGAAAGTATATTAAATTTATAGCTTACTTTAGGGAGAATGGGTCTTTATATACAGGCACACGATATATTTTTCATTTATTCTAGTCTTACTTTATGGCTCTCAGTAGATTCACATAGCTTTAGTCATAAAGGTTTTATACTTTTCTTTAGTTTATTCCCAGTTTTATTGTATATATTTTTGTTACTGTTATGATTGGGATTTTTTTTCCATTATATTTTCTGAACTGGTTATTCCTGGCATGGAGAAAAGCTACTGCTTTTTGTATATTTATTTTGGAGCCTAACCTGGAAAAATTTTTAGGGCAGGTGCAACTAACTGCCTGCATAAAAATAAATCTTAATAAAGCACCCACAGAACACTCAGCTCTGAGCAGTGAGTACTCCATGAAAAACTAGCTGCAAAAAATACACCAAGTCAACTGAACACAGTGACTTTCTATAGTGACTTTTTACTTATATATCACCTAAAATAATTATAAAAGATACATATCACCAAATAAAACTTGTATTTTGAACTAGCTGATCTAGAGATCATCTTTCTGGCAACAAAACAGCAAACTGGCAATTTGTCTGTCAAGACCCTGCCCAAACAGGACAGTGCCAAAACACTGTGCTTTGAAGATGTAATCGTTTTATTTTCTAATATAACCAAAGGTGGTCTTGTGAACAAACTGTAAGTTTGAGAAAACCAGGACACGTCCCTGTTTTATTCAGTTAGAGTATAGAAACTAATTGCAGAAGAGATCTTTCTCTCAGACCTATGACTGAGTTTCAGTTAATGAGTTACAGTGTGGCCTCACTGGACTGGCCAGTACCTGGCCCTACTGCAATAACCTGAGCCTGAGAGAATTAGATGGCAGGTTCTACGTCTGTATTAACAGTCAGGGGTTGATATGGAGCCTCTGCAGCTCAGCCTATAGCTGACTGGTCTGCACCATATCAGTGGCCACTAAAACTGTAAACACATCTATTATTAGTTGGATTTGGTATATTTCACTGCTAAAGAATATAAGCATTTGCTTGAATATGCATAAATTTTCCCTGGAAGGATATTGAAATTGATAACATGAGCTGTTTTTGGTGAAGGGACAAGGAACCTAGAGAGGACAGAGTCTTTTGAGATATATATATATATAAATATATATATATACATATATATACACACACACACACACACATATATGTGTATATATATCCTTTTATATCTTTTAAATTTAAAGTAAAAATAAAATCTGTGATATATTTGACCAATATTTATCTACAGCTGCATATGAAAGCTAACAGAGACAATGGTAGTAAAGGATTTAAGAGAGAAAGTGTTAGTACAAGTCCATCTATATAGAAGCATAGATTATATATGTATAGAATTAAGCATACATTTCCTGCCGTTTCCAGTGTGTGCCAGTTAATGTCAAACACTTAGGTCCCCCGGAAAGCACCCCTACACTAGGAAGAATACTTCAAGTGTAGCAGAGAAACACTTTTAAAAACCACTTATATTTATTCTAACTCTAAATTCACCAAAGTTATACACTTTTAAATTCTGTTTTCCTCACATGACTCCCCTGGTCAACATTCAAGTTTACCTGAAAATTCTATTTCTCATGGCAAATCTATAAATTGGCAGTCTTGTGAGCTTTTGTTAGCAAGATCTTCCTAGGCCTCGGTTATCCCTGAGTAAAGGTAAGGTTGCATTTCTGTATGTGTGGAGGCCCAGATCCTGGAATGCGCCAACTCAGGTGGAGTTTCTGTACTGAGATGTTTTGTTCCTGAATACCTAAGCTACCACTCCTGCATCACTACCTCACTTCCTTTAAAGTGCTCCAGTCTCTACCACTTACATTTCAGAAGTTTCCTCTGCATTCCCAGTCTTTTATAACTTTCTCTGGTACTTGTCTGTTTAAAATTCTTCTCAGGTATCAGGGTTCAAAAATGTTTTATCTTCAAAAGGCAGACAGCTAGGCAAGATAATTGCCTGGTGTTTTGTAAATATTTCTCTAAAATATCTTCTACTATTTGAGTTGCAAAGTCTGAGGTCATTCTTATCTTTTATTCTCCAGAGAATATTTCTTCCTTTCCAGTTTAAAGGGAGGAAATATGGGGATATATGTATATGTATAGCTGATTCACTTTGTTATAAAGCAGAAACTAATACACCATTGTAAAGCAATTATACTCCAATAAAGATGTTAATAAATAAATAAATAAACTGGTAGGTAGGTATATGGGTATACTGTCTTTAAGTGCCAAATCTGGAAAATAAGTATGCCATAAAATCTCAATCTGTAGGCAAAGGTCTATTTTTCTCTTCAATAACTTCTTCAGTTATTCTTTTACTGAGCCTTCCTCCTATTTGCAATCCACCCTCATCCTCCCAATTATTTAGAGGAGATTTGCAGGAGAAAAAACTAAGTTTACAGATTTGTTATAACCTATTTGTCTATTCCATTTGTATTTTAATCTGGATCTTTCCATCTCAGTTAGCTTCAATTTTACTGACTGCTCTATTATTTTGATGCCATTTTTTTTTCTTAAGGGATGTTGTAAATTTCTTTATACTTTTTATCACAGTGCTTTAGGTTTTTGTTTTGTTTTTAAATTCTAACCAATTCCTTTTAATAGTCTTTGTGTCTTTTATTCTTTTCAGCCTTATTATTGATAATTCCATTCCTTTGGCAATTTTTTTTTCTTCTGTTTCTTCTATTACCATTGTTTTCTCTGGGTCTGTACACAGCTTTTCTCTTTTTTTGGTATTGCCAAAGTTCTAAAATCAAGCCTGAGGTGCTATCTTTGTTTATCATAACTGAAGTTTGTCTTCTTAAACATTTTTAATTTCAGATGTCTGTTATTTTGGTGGGTCTATTTTTACTCTGCCATAGTCAGCTCCATAAAGACTTTCCCTCCATTTCTGTGCAATTATAAAGTTTCTATTTTCAATTTGAATTATTCCATAAGATCTTTATGAGACTTCACTTTGATGATGGGTAAAGGGTTCAGATTTGATGTCTTGTACTCCCTGTGGACTTCTATCCCAGACACAACTATACATGCACTGTAATCTCACAAATAATCTGTTTATTAGCCTTTAACTATTGACTTCTATTTAATTCACAGTCTTGTGATTAAGAATTCTTTTTAAAAATTTATTTTTGGCTGTGTTGGGTCTTCATTGCTGCGCACAGGCTTTCTCTAAGTTGCAGCGAATGGGGCCTACTCTTCATTGCGGTGCATGGGCTTCTCATTGTGGTGGCTTCTCTTGTTGTGGCGCACAGGCTCTTAGGTGTGTGGGCTTCAGAAGTTGTGGATCGTGGGCTTTGGAGTGCAGGCTCAATAGTTTTGGCACATGGGCTTAGTTGCTCTGCGGCATGTGGGATCTTCCTGGACCAGGGATCGAACTGTGTTCCCTGAATTGGCAGGCGGATTCTTAACCCCTTTGCCACCAGGGAGGTCCCTAAGAATTGAACTCTTAAAAGTATGGGTTGTAGGAAAAACAGCACAGGGTAATGCTGAGATAGGTGGAGGATGAAATGAAAGACAAGTTGTAAGGGAGAAAAATACTCTTAGGTTGAACTTCACATCATAATTACACCAAGGTAGTGAAAAGAAATAAGAAGCAATGAGCAGTTCTCATCCTCAATATGAAATAAACCTTAGGTGTAATACCTGCTTAACTTTAGTAAAAAGCTGATTCTTCCCCACAACAAAACAACAAATCAAAATGCAATAGGAGGGAATTCCCTGGCAGTCCAGTGGTTAGGACTCTGTACTTCCACTGCAGGGGGCATGGATTTGATCCCTGGTCGGGGAACCAAGATCCCGCATGTCACATGGTGCAGCCAAACAAAACGAAACAAAACAAAACAAAAAGCAATAGGAAAGCAATGCCTACATTACTCAAACCATACTCTAATTACGTGTGAATGTTTAATTTTCAACATCTCTCAAGTTTGACGAATGGGCCAGTGAGTAGAATCGGATCTTATTCTCCATTAATGGCTTATCATCTCCTGGTTCTTGTACAGGTGGGCATAATAGACACTTGCAGAGCACAAAACAAATATAATTCTTAAAAATTTGATTAAGTGCTTCTAGGTGCTGGAGTAAACAGTATTTACTGTTGATGTAATGTTAATCTATTTATTTATTGGGATTAATATAAAGATGGATCATGAAAAGAAAAATCCTTAATATGAAATATTTTGAAAAAATTTTTGATTGGGTAATAGATATGTTATTTGAGAAATGTTTATATCCTTTCTGTTCCTTCAAGAAAACCAACCTGATTGTAAAGAAGGAATTAAAATTATTATTTATAGATGATAGTAAAATAAAGACCATTAAAAGAACAAAAAAAGAATACTAATAAATATACACAATATATATTAAGAATATATGAAAGATACAAAAGAAGATGTGAATAACTGAAAACATATATCTGCTTCTTGGTTGTAGAAACGCAATATTACAAAGATGTCAATTTTCCTTAAATCTATAAATTTAATGCAGACACAGTAAAAAAATACCGACAATTTGGCTCTTTCTAGAGAGAGGAGGGTGGTTATAGAAGCTAATTCTAGTTCAATAGGAAAAATGAAAATGAGAGACTAGCCAGAAATATTCCAAAAAAGAAAAACCTGTGTTATTACCACATGAATTGACAGGTTAACAGGACAGAATACAGATACAGTAGTTAGTCATAGCTGTTGTCTGCCAATATCTTCAGCTTTCCATCTAGGCACATGTATGACTACACTTCCTGGCCCTCTTATAGTGGGTGAGGCCATGTAATGAATACTCGTCAATGAGTTGTAAAGGGAATCAATGTTTGTTACTTTCAGGCTAAACAATATTTATTGATGGTGTGAGACTCTCCAGAGCCCTCTTTTCCTTAGCCATGACAACAGGCAATGTTCAAGATGGTGGCAGCTTAACGTTAGCCTAAGTTTTTGAGTAAGGAGATGTGGCGTAGAGCCCCTAGCTGACCAAAAGGAAAGACATTTCTTGTTACAAGCCACTAAGATTTTGAAGTTGTTTGTGACTAAGGCATAACTTAGCCTATCCTGGTGGATACAAGAAAGTTGAAGAGCAGCCCACATTCAAGCAGAAATCTAATATGTCATAAAGTTGATATTACCCATTAGTGAGAGTAAGCACTCTCACATTATCAGTGAAACTGTCAATCAGTAAAATTGTCAGCCTCCATGAGAACAACTTAGCAAAATTATACAGGGACTTACCCACTGACCCAGCAATTCCATATTTAGGAATTTATCTTTCAGATGTGCTTCCATGTGTACTCAAAGTGTTCTTGAAGAAACAGCAGTGAACAGTCTTGAAGCAGGATCTTAGCACCCTGCCCAGAAACTGAACCTGAGTAGCCTGGATGAAAAACCAGAAATCCTAGCCACTAGTACACCAGGCGCTAGAGGTTAGAAGCAAAGTTACCCTGGCTCTTGCCTTGTTTGGAAGCAAGAATGTTTCAAGGAGGCAAAAACTGTAAAAACAGGTACAAAGTTTATTATTAGAAGCACAGCACAACATGTGGGAGAGCACACAGAGAAGCAGTTCACTTATTTAAGGCAGGAGCAAAACAGGAATACACACCCAGAGAGAAAGGGTTTGGGCATCCTTCCTAATGAGGAGGAATGCAGTAAAGAGGTGGTTAAATCGTTTATGTAGGGGCAGTTCTTCTGGATCTTAGTTTTCCTCTGGCCAATTATCTCACTTCTTTTCCACATCTGAACTGCCCTAGGACCCTTCCCTATATGCATGCGCATCTTTTTGTCAAGATGAATTCCAGCACAAAGGCTAAATGGAGTATGGCCACACATATTATGGGATGATGCCCCCTCCCTTTTTGACCCCTGAGGAGCCTTCTTGTGCGTGTGTAGTCGGGGACGTTTCCTTGATCTCAGGAGTGATAGATGTGGTCCTCTTATCTCTTTATTCCAGCAGACCTTAGCTCCTGCCATTAATTTTGTCCTTGGAGTGTCTAGGGAAAAGAAAGTTCCAATTTACTCTGCTTGACAAACTTCAGCTGCTCAGCCCAGGGGCCCATCTACTGCCTACCTTAAATGACACACATGTACCAAGGTCTTCTTTCCAGCCTTGCTTGTAATAGCAACAGGTTGAAAGCAACCTAAATATGCAACTGGTTAAGTTATAGTATATAACCATAATCTAATTTTGCAATTGTTAAAAAAAATGCTCTGGATCTATGGATGTGCTGATTTGGCACAGTTTCCATTATAATATTGCTAAGTAAATAAAACAAAAACAAGGTACAGAACAGTATATGTGGCATATTACTATTAATGTAAAAAGAGGGCTTCCCTGGTAGCGCAGTGGTTTAGAGTCCGCCTGCTGATGTGGGGGACACGGGTTTGTGCCCCAGTCTGGGAAGATCCCACATGCCGCGGAGCGGCTAGGCTCGTGAGCCATGGCCGCTGAGCCTGCGCGTCCGGATCCTGTGCTCCGCAACGGGAGAGGCCACAACAGTGAGAGGCCCGTGTACCGCAAAAAAAAAAAAAAAAAAAAAAATTGTTTATGTAAAAAGAATGAAGAGAGAAGCTAGTTTTGTATATGCCTAAGAAGTCTCTGGAAGGGAACATAAAAAACTGGTACCAGTGATTGTCTCTGACAGGGCTGGGAAGAGACTGACTTTTCACTGAATATTTGTTTATGATACCTTTTGTATTTTATAGCACATACACATATTACATATTACTTATTAAGGAGAATAAAATAAAAATCTAACTGTAAATGGGAATAGAAAAAAGGTTCCCTGTGTTGTTTGTGAAGATTTGTAAGGCTTTTTCAAACTTCATTCTTATTCAAAAGACTTGGTTGAAAACCCTGGCCTTTTCTGGATAGATTTGGTGAGGAAAATTTTCTGCAAAGATTATTAGATATTTCATAAATATCCTGTAGCTATCTGTCTTAAATCAACATTTGCTTAGACAAGGTAATTACTGAATGATAATTTAAATTCCTCCTTTACAATTATGTATATATAAATTGTTTCTTCTCTGAGTTGTCTAATGTCTCTAGAACAATGTTAAAAATAACATTAAGAATGGACATTCCTGTCTTATTCGTAATCTAATGAGACTGCTGTTTTATCAGTAAATAGGATGTGTATAGCTTGAGACAACATACATATACACAAACACACTTACCATGTTAAGAAGTTTCCATCTATTTCTAATAAACTACGTTTTACTGAATTGGAAAATGCATTCTTTGAGGATAACAGAGATTTCACTCATTCATTTTATCAACTCAGTAACAATTAGTCTTTTTAATATTTCTCTCTACTCAAAAAAGCACTTGAGGAGACATCCCTGGTGGCACAGTGGATGACTCTGCACTCCCAATGCAAGGGGCAAGGGTTCGATCCCTGGTTGGGGAACTAGATCCCACATGCATGCTGCAAGTAAGAGTTCATGTGCCACAACTAAGGAGCCCACATGCCGCAACTAAGGAGCTGGCAAGCCACAACTAAGGAGCCCACAAGACGCAATTAAGGAGCCCACCTGCCACAACTAAGACCCAGCGCAACCAAATTAAAAAAAAAAAAAACCACTTGAGGACTACTGATGAGCATCTCTGACTTCACTAGAAGATCTTCTAGGGACTTCCCTGGTGGCGCAGTGGTTAAGAATCCGCCTGCCAGTGCAGGAGACACAGGTTCGATCCCTGGTCTGGGAAGGTCCCACATGCCGCGGAGCAACTAAGCCCATGCACCACAACTACTGAGCCTGTGCTCTAGAGCCCGCACACCACAACTACTGAGCCCATGTGCCACAACTACTGAAGCCCACGTGCCTAGAGCCCATGCTCTGCAACAAGACAAGCCACTGCAATGAGAAGCCTGTGCACCACATCAAAGAGTAGCCCCCACTCGCTGCAACTAGAGAAAGTCTGTGCACAGCAACAAGGACCCAACGCAGCCAAAAATAAATAAATAAATAAATAAATAATTTAAAAAAAGGATCTTCTATTTCTTTGACTTCTTTTGGTCTTGGCTTTAGATTGGGATTTGTGAAAAAGAACTTCATTGATCTCTGTGAGGCTGCTTTATAGAAGCGAGTAAATCAACAGACAGTAGGCACAGCAGGGAGAATACTTAGGATCTGGTTGAAGCCACACAGCAGCTCTTCAGCAAACACTGAATCAGAGCATTTAACCATCTGAAATATATACTTAGAATCAACTTTACATCTCTCAGGTGTAAAATAAAAAAACAAAATTTCATCACAGACAGTTGGCAGCACTACTTAAATACTTTCACTGAGCTCCTTGTTTTCAATTCATTATAGAATAGTTTACTTTTGGAAACAAACTACAAGGTTAGAGGTCTCATATAGTTGATGGATTGGAGATTGTATCTTTCTAGGGTCTCTCTTGAAAATAACTCCATAGATTCCATTGATGGTTTTCGCTTTAAATTTCAGGAAACTAACAACCTGGGGGCTTTCATATTTGAAATGCTCTTCCTAGGGTCATGACTTCCAAAGCAAAAGGGTTAGACACTGGCTTAAATAAGTAAGAAAAAATGTGCATGTAAAATCTCTATATTAAATAGACTATAATGTTCAGCTTACTACTTTGTGTTTCTTAGTCATATTGATTCAAGTTCAAACTTATTGTTAATAATCAAATATTCAAAATAGCATAAGCACAATTATAAATATATCACCTATGGATTTTGATTGCACTCAGTGCAGCAATACAATTAATCTAGGAAAAATCACCTCAGGAGACCCAGTTGAACATATAATCCTCCAAACTGGGGAATCTTTTTTCCTTCAAACAATTCTTTAAAGGGTCTTCCTCAGTGGTCCAGTGGTTAAGACTCCGCCTTCCAATGAGGGAGGCGTGGGTTTGACCCCTGGACGGGGAACTAAGATCCTTCATGCTGCGTGGTATGGCCAAAAATTTAAAAAAATTAAAAAAACAATCTTTTAGGATATTAATCAAAATAAACATTTTACATAATGTTTTAGAGAGTCTATGACTAGCATTCACATACATAAATATCATTTAATCCTTATAATCACTGTGGGGTAGGTATTATACTCAGAAGAAACTGAGACACAGAAAGGTCAAGTTGGTTGCCCAAACTGAAACTACTAGTGAGTGGTAGAAGAGGGACTGAAACCACGTCTGAATCGAAATCCTTTACTCTTCCCATGAGAGCCTGCTGCTGCCTTCCATGGACCTTACTAAATTTGCACTGGACAGTGTTTGAATGAACGCACAAGTGAAACAATTTCTGTGACTGCTTCCTATGGGCAATGAGCATGCTGATACATCCAGCATTATCTTCACTGCTTAGAGAGAGAGGCCCAAGAAAGGCCAATACTGTACTGTAATTCCCAAAGAATTTTGAACAGTGAAAAAAATATACGTATATATGTTTTAAAAAACTTTTAATTTTGAAATAATTTTAGATTTACAGAAAAGTTCACAAGTTCCCACATACACTTTGCCTAACTTCCCCTAACGTTAAAATCCTTTTTTTAAAAAAAAAATATTTATTTATTTTGGCTGCACCAGGTCTTAGTTGCTGCATGCGGACTCCTTAGTTGCGGCATGCATGCTGAATCTTTTAGTTCTCTGACCAGGGATTGAACCCTGGGCCCCCTGCTGGGAGCGCGGAGCCTTACCCACTGGACCATCAGGGAAGCGCCCCCCCCCCCTCCTTTTCTTGACCCTAGGAAGAGAATTTCAAATACGAAAGCCCCAAGGTTGTTGCGGCATGCAGGATCTTAGTTCCCCAACCAGGGACAGAAACTGCGCCCCCTGCAGTGGAAGCAGGGAGTCTTAACCACTGGACTGCCAGGTAAGTGCCCCCAGTGTTAAAATCTTACACAACCATAGTACAATAACGGGAAATCAACACTGGCACAATACTATTAACTAAACTTCACACTTTACTAGGCTCCAATTCAAGATCCCACATCACATTTAGTTATGTCTCTTTAGTCTTCTACAATATGTGACAAAAAACCATGACTTTTAAATTAAAATTAATCAAGGTTTATTTGATTCTGAAAATGTCATGGCATTTCTGGAAACAGTACTGAATATTGAAAACCTGCCTTGGGAACTGCTGGGTCTATGTGAAAACAAAGAAAACATCCTGAAATAAAGAGCTACAGTGGCCCTACAGACGGAGAAAAGAGTCACTCTTTAAATAAAAGGAAGAGTTGGCTGTAATAGTCTGACTAGGTCAGTTATATTTAATATACCTGTCCACAGAAAAGAAGTCAACAATCAGTTATAACTCTCTGGAAAAGCACAGGCTACCAGATAGAAATCAATACAACTCTGTTTAATGGAGCAGTCATGAAAGATTAATTTGTTTTTAAATTAAAGGACATGAATTTGTTCTGTCTATAGATAAGGTAACTTAATAACTAAATTCAAGTATACTAAGGTTATTAGAAGGCACTAAATTTCCCCTACATATGGACCCCTTTTTCTAAACTGTAGCATAAAAGTTGCTGAGTTGTGGTGACTCTAATTCAAACCCTTAACCCTTTGGAAGACGCACAGTCTCTATATGCTATTAAAGTTACTCTGGGAGAAGTGGCAAGAAGGTCCTCTATAAACCTGGATAGGTTACCTCCTATTCTTGAGGGTTCTGGGTTGAGCACATTAATTCCAAGACTTTACTGGTGAATTCTCAATTACCAGAAAAGGTAATAGTTTTTCGGAATTCCTACAGGAGCTCAGAATCCCTGAAGAGGAAAGATTAGAAGATATAAACTGTATGTACTAAAACCGAAACAAGGAAGTTTAGTAAATCACAAGCACTTCTAGAGTGGTAAAACAAGAACAAGCTAACAAATAAAAAATTGAAGATTCTGTTAGTGTTCAGCCTTAAAAACAAGAGAATATAATGTCTTTGTGGTTTAAAAATTCATCAGCCAGGAAATAAGGATAATTCAGAGGGTTCCACAGCAGTAAGTGGGCTCCACTGAAGATGCCACAGCAGAGGCATTAACTGCAGACTTGAGCTTAGCCACATCCACCACTAAGACTGTAGGCAAGTTTAAATTTCCTCATGTGTAAAATGAGGATAGTTAAAACAACTGTCTCTGGGGGATGTGCGTAGCATATAGTGAGTGCTCATCATCACTAAGGTCTATTGGTTCTTTGGTGCAAGGGTAGCATTGGGGTTAGTGTCTAAATTTTCCTGAGTCAGGGATAATTTGGGCCTGGGACACATTTCCCTGGGCCACTCTGGTTCAGATCCAAATCTTTGAGACTTGGTCACAAGTGTATATTGATTGATTGATTGATTGGCTGTTTGGGGCTCTTTGTTGCAGCGCGTGGGCTTCTCCCTAGTTGTGGTGCATAGGCTTAGTTGTCCTGCAGCATGTGGGATCTTAGTTCCCCAAATAGGGATCAAAGCAAGTGGACTTTCTTTCTTTCTATTTTTTTTAGTAGATCTTTATTGGAGTATAACTGCTTCACAATACTGTGTTAGTTTCTGCTGTACAACAAAGTGAATCAGCCATATGCATACATATATCCCCATATACCCTCCCTCTTGAGCCTCCCTCCCTATCCCACCCTTCTAGGTCATCACAAGCATAGAGTTGATCTCCCGGTGCTATGGTGCTGCTTCCCACTAGCTAATTATTTTACATTTGGTAGTATATATGCGTCTACGCCACTCTCACTTCGCCCCAAATTGCGCCTCCCCTCCCATGTCCTCAAGTCCATTCTCTATGTCTACGTCTTTATTCCTGCCCTGCCACAAGGTTCATCAGTTCCATATTTTTATTTTTTTTTAGATTCCATATATATGTGTTAGCATATGGTATTTGTTTTTCTCTTTCTCACTTACTTCATTGTGTATGACAGACTCTAGGTCCATCAACCTCACTACAAATAACTCAGTTTTCTTTTTTTTTTAATAGATATTTATTGAACTATAATTGCTTCACAATACTGTGTTAGTTTCTGTTGCACAGCAAAGCGAATCAGCCATATGCATACACATGTCCCCATATCCCCTCTCTCTTGAGATTCCCTCCCATCCTCCCTATCTCACCCCTCTAGGTCATTGCAAAGCACTGAGCCAATCTCTCTGTGCTATGCTGCTGCTTCCCACCAGCCAACTATTTTACATTCGGTAGTGTATATATGTCGATGCTACTCTCACTTTGCCCCAGCTTCCCCCTCCCACCCCATGTCCTCAAGTCCATTTTCTATGTCTACCTCTTTATTCCTGCCCTGCAACTAGGTTCATCAGTACCGTTTTTTGTTTTTTTTTAGGTTC
Source organism: Stenella coeruleoalba (assembly GCF_951394435.1). NCBI lineage: Eukaryota > Metazoa > Chordata > Mammalia > Artiodactyla > Delphinidae > Stenella > Stenella coeruleoalba. The sequence continues at coordinate 30,304,955 of NC_137161.1, forward strand.
CATATATATGTGTTAGCATACAGTATTTGTTTTTCTTTTTCTGACTTATTTCACTGTGTATGACAGACTCTAGGTCCATCCACCTCATTACAAATAACTCAATTTCATTTCTTTTTATGGATGAGTAATATTCTATTGTATATTTGTGCCATATCTTCTCTATCCATTCATCTGTCGTTGGACATTTAGGTTGGTTCCATGTCCTGTCTATTGTAAATAGTGCTTCAATGAACACTGTGGTACATGTCTCTTTCTGAATTACGGTTTCCTCAGGGTCAATGCCCAGTAGTGGGATTGCTGGGTCATATGGTAGTTCTATTTTTAGTTTTCTAAGGAACCTCCACACTGCTCTCCATAGTGGTTATATCAATTTACACTACCACAAACAGTGCAGGAGAGTTCCCTTTTCAACACACCTTTTCCGGCATTTATTGTTTCTAGATTTTTTTTTTTTTTTTTTGCGGTATGCGGGCCTCTCACTGTTGTGGCCTCTCCCGTTGCGGAGCACAGGCTCCAGACGGGCAGGTTCAGCGGCCACGGCTCACGGGCCTAGCCGCTCCACGGCATATGGGATCTTCCCAGACCGGGGCACGAACCCACATCCCCTGCATCAGCAGGCGGACTCTCAACCACTGCGCCACCAGGGAAGCCCCTGTATGTCTTCTTTGGTGAAATGTCTGTTTAAGTCTTCCACCCATTTTTTAATTAAATTGTTTGTTTTTTTGATATTGAGCTGCATGAGCTGTTTGTATATTTTGGAGATTCTTTGTCTGTTGTTTCATTTCAAATATTTTCTCCCATTCTGAGGGTTATCTTTTCGTCTTGTTTATGGTTTCCTTTGCTGTGAAAAAGTTTTTAAGTTTCATTAGGTCCCATTTATTTTTGTTTTTATTTACATTACTCTAGAATGTGGGTCAAAAAAGATCTTGCTGTGATTTATGTCAGAGAGTGTTCTGCCTATGTTTTCCTCTAAGAGTTTTATAGTGTTTGGTCTTATATAAAGGTCTTTAATCCATTTGGAGTTTTTGTGTATGGTGTTAGGTAGTGTTCTAATTTCATTCTTTTACATGTAGCTGTCCAGTTTTCCCAGCACCACTTATTGACGAAGCTGTCTTTTCTCCATTGTATGTTCTTGCCTCCTTTGTCATAAATTAATTAAGTAACCATATGTGTATGGGTTTCTCTTTCTATCCTGTACCATTGATCTATATTTCTGTTTTTGTGCCAGTACCATACTGTCTTGATTACTGTAGCTTTGTAGTATAGTTTGAAGTCGGGAGCCTGATTCCTCCAACTCCATTTTTCTTTGTCAAGATTGCTTTGGCTCTTCAGGGTCTTTTGTGTTTCCATACAAATTGTAAAATTTTTTGTTCTAATTCTGTGAAGAATGTGATTGGTAGTTTGATAGGGATTGCATTGAATCTGTAGATTGTTTTGGGAAGTACAGTCATTTTCACAATATTGATTCTTGCAATCCAAGAACATGGTATCTTTATCCATCAACCTTTCATTTCTTTCATCAGTGTTTGTTGTTTTTTTTTAAATTAATTTATTTTATTTTATTTTTGGCTGCATTGGGTCTTCGTTGCTGTGTGCGGGCTTTTGTCTGATTGCGGCGAGTAGGGGCTACTCTTCATTGTGGTGTGCAGGCTTCTCATTGTGGTGGCTTCTCCTGTTGGGAGCACAGGCTCTAGGCATGCAGGCTTCAATAGTTGTGGCACATGGGCTCAGTAGTTGTGGCTCATGGGCTCTAGAGCACAGGCTCAGTAGTTGTGGCGCATGGCCTTAGCTGCTCCGTGGCATGTGGGATCTTCCTGGACCAGGGCTCGAACCCGTGTCTCCTTCATTGGCAGGTGGATTCTTAACCACTGCGCCACCAGGGAAGCCCTCAAGCCCTCATCAGTGTTTTATAGTTTTCTGAGTACAAGTCTTTCGCCTCTTTAGGCAGGGTTATTCCTAGGTATTTTATTCTTTTTGTTGTGACGGTAAATGGGATCGTTTCCTTAATTTCTCTTTCAGATTTTTCATTGTTAGTGTATAGGAATGCCAGAGATTTCTGTGCATTAATTTTGTATCCTGCAACCTTACCAAATTCACTGATTAGTTCTAGTAGTTTTCTGGTGGCATCTTTAGGATTTTCTATGTATAGTATCATGTCATCTGCAAACAGTGACAGTTTTACTTCTTTTCCAATTTGTATTCCTTTTATTTCTTTTCTTCTCTAATTGCCATGGCTAGGACTTCCAAAACTATGTTGAATAAGAGTGGTGAGAGTGGACATCCTTGTCTTGTTCCTGATCTTAGTGGAAATGCCTTCAGTTTTTCACCATTGAGTATGATGCTTGCTGTGGGTTTGTCATATATGGCCTTCATTATGTTGAGGTAGGTTCCCTCTATGCCCATTTTCTGGAGAGTTTTTATCATAAATGGGTGTTGAATTTTGTCAAAAGCTTTTTCTGCATCTATTGAGATGATCATATGGTTCTTATTCCTAAATTTGTTAATATGGTGTATCACATTGATTGATTTGGTTTACTGAAGAATCCTTACATCCCTGGGATAAATCTCACTTGATCATGGTGTATGATCCTTTTAATATGTTGTTGGATTCTGTTTGCAAGTATTTTGTCAAGATATTTGCATCTATGCTCATCAGTGTTATTGGTCTATAATTTTCTTTTTTTGTGATATCCTTTTCTGGTTTTGGTATCAGGGTGGCTTCGTAGAATGAATTTGGGAGTGTTCCTCCCTCTGCAAGTTTTTGCAAGTTTGAGAAGGATTGGTGTGAGGCCATGTGGTCCTGGTTTTTTCTTTGTTGGAAGATTTTAAATTAAAGTTTCAATTTCATTACTTGTGATAGGTCTATTTATATTTTCTAATTCTTCCTGGTTCAGTCTTGGAAAACTGTACCTTTCCAAGAATTTGTCCATTTCTTCATGTTTGTCCATTTTATTGGCATATAGTTGTTTGTGGTAGTCTCTTATAATTCTTTGTATTTCTGCGGTGTCAGTTGTGATTTCTCCTTTTTCATTTCTAATTTTATTGATTTGCATCCTCTCCCTTTTTTTCTTGATTAGTCTGGCTAAGGGTTTATCAATTTTGTTTATCTTCTCAAAGAACCAACTTTTAGTTTCATTGATCTTTGCTATTGTTTTCTTTGTTTCTATTTCATTTATTTCTGCTCTGATCTTTATGATTTCTTTCCTTCTACTGACTTTGGGTTTTCTTTGTTCTTCTTTCTTTAGTTGCTTTAGGTGTAGGGTTAGATTGTTTATTTGAGATTTTTCTTGTTTCTTGAGAGACAGAATTGCTATAAACTTCTAGTCAAGAACTGCTTTTGCTGTGTCCCATAGGTTTTGGGTCATTGTATTTTCATTGTCATTTCTTTCTACGTATTTTTTTATTTCTTCTTTGATTTCTTCAGTGATCTCTTGGTTATTTAGTAATGCAGTGTTTAGGCTCCATGTATTTGTGGTTTTTACAGTTTTTTCCCTGTAATTGATCTCCAATCTCATAGCGCTGTGGTCAGAAAAGATGTTTGATATGATTTCAATATTCTTAAATTTTCCGAGGCTTGATTTGTGACCCACAATGTGACCTATCCTGGAGATGTTCCCTGTGCCCTTGAGAAGAAAGTGTATTCTGCCACTTTCAGGTGGAATGTTCTATAAATATCAATTAAATCTATCTGGTCTATTGTGTCATTTAAAGCTTGTGTTTCCTTATTTATTTTCTACTTGGATGATGTGTCCATTGGTGTAAGTGGGGTGTTAAAGTCCCCTACTATTATTGTGTTACTGTCAATTTCTCCTTTCATGGTTGTTAGCATTTACCTTATGTATTGAGGTGCTCCTATGTTGGGTCCATAAATATCTACAATTGTTATATCTTCTTCTTGGATTGATCCCTTGATCATTATGTAGTGTCCTTCCTTATCGCTTGTAACAGTCTTTATTTTAAAGTCTATTTCACCTGACTGAGTATTGCTATTCCAGCTTTCTTTTGATTTCCATTTGCATGGAATATCTTTTTCATCCGTTCACTTTCAGTCTGTACATGTCCCTAGGTCTGAAGTGGGTCTGTTGTAGACAGCATATATATGGGTCTTGTTTTTGTATCCATTCAGCCAGTCTGTGTCTTTTGGTTGGGGCATTTAATCCATTTACATTCAAGGTTATTATCTATATGTATGTTCCTCTTATCATTTTCTTAATTGTTTTGGGTTTGTTTTTGTAGGTCTTTTTCTTCTCTTGTGTTTCCCACTTAGAGAAGTTTCTTTAGCATTTGTTGTAAAGCTGGTTTGGTGGTGCTGAATTCTCTTAGCTTTTGCTTTTGCTTGTCTGCAAGTGGACTCCTTTCTGAAGTGACCCAGACAGAGAATTTGGGGAAACAAGAGTTAGTTTAGGTACATTTCTTCAATAACAATTTCCAGATTGCTAATCTGTATAATTCAAAAGCTTATCCAGTTTTGGATCTTAATTTTGTAGGAGGAATACATAGCCTTAATACAGCATCTAAGATGCTTATGACTAACTCAGCAAACCCCAAATAGTTATGAATACAGCGTGTGCAGGCTGCCAGGTAGTTAGACACTTGTGACAATTACTTTAAGTTTCTAAATATTATAGTCCTAAGCACGGCCTGAAAGTCTCTCCCCTTTGCCTACTGGGATCATTTTGTTCTTTTTTTTTTTTTTTGTACGTGGGCCTCTCACTGCTGTGACTCTCCCGTTGAGGAGCACAGGCTCAGTGGCCATGGCTCACAGGCCCAGCTGCTCCACGGCCTGTGGGATCTACCTGGACCGGGGCATGAACCCGTGTCCCCTGCATCGGCAGGCGGACTCTCAACCACTGTGCCACCAGGGAAGCCCCATTTTGTTCTTTTAAGAAAGATATAGGAAGATGTCATCCTTAAGACGATTTCAGGCAGACAATGGAACAGATGAGACAATGGCACAGGCAAAATATGTTAGTTTAATATTCTAGGAGATGAGTCTGGTTCTCCTGATTTTGTATTTTCCAAAATTCTAAAAAAAATCTAAATCATTCCAGAACAGTGAATAATTCTCCTCTAAATAGGTTTTTAAATGTCAGGACTTGCTATACCATTAGCCCTGAAAGCTCCTATATAAAAACATTTTACCTGACCACTACTAATCTTCATCATGCAAAGCACTATTATCTTAATTTTATAGATGGATGTATTAAAGACAGTACAAGTTTGTGATTTTTTTTTCCCACTTCTAGATCAGGAATGAGATGGGTAGCTCACGTCATATGAAGTCTTACAAGGTTTATGTTCCCAGTAAGGTCAGTGTACATCTAGGGTGGCATCTATTCTCTGGCTGATCAATTTCCCCAGGGGTTACTGGGCTCAGTGGGAAAAATTTACACTAACTAAACCTAGAAGAGGCCAGCTCATAAACCATTAACATCAACTGATGAATTCAAACCAGGAAATATGTCTAGCAGTTCTCTCTTGGAAGATCTTATGCATTAAACCAATTACAGAAAAGAGAATGACATGTTCTTTTTAAATTTATTTTTACTTACTTAATTAATTAGTTTTTGGCTGCACCGGGTCTTTGTTGCTGCACGCGGTGGGTACTCTTCGTTGCTGTGCGCAGGCTTCTCATTGCGGTGGCTTCTCTTCCTGTGGAACAGGGGCTCTTGGTGCATAGACTTCAGTAGTTGTGGCACATGGGCTCAGTAGTTGTGGCTTGTGGGCTCTAGAACTAGGCTCAGTAGTTGCGGCGCACAGTCTTAGTTGCTCTGTGGCATGTGGGATCTTCCCAGATCAGGGATTGAACCCGTCTCCCCTGCACTGGAAGGCAGATTCTTAACCACTGAGCCACCAGGGAAGTCCTGAGAATGACATATTCTTGAGATGTTTCTATTACACTGTCAGCTCTTCTCTTCTAAAAGGACAGTTCCATTTGGAGAACCAGTATTGGCATCTAAAAACACAGAAGCTTCCTTCTTTAGTGGAAGAGATATAATGGCAAACAAACACTCCTTGGTTTTCCTTTTTGCCTATCCAGATAGCAGAGACACCTTCCCCCCAATATCTCTTTTCCCTGTCTTCCACTCTAATCAGGAGTTTTAGCTGGGCACATGGCTCCAGTTTCCAACTTTCCTTGCAGCTGTGCATGGCCACATGTTTCATGGATTCACACATGATGATTCACAAAGAAGGGTCTGGGAATCATGATTAACAGAGCACTGAAGGTGCCTCCCACCTTCTGCTTCATCCCTTTCTCCACCCTGTAATGTGGATGCCATGATCTTGCTCAATAAGAATATGGTTTACACTCAAGAGGAGAATAGAGTACTAAGAAGGAAAGGGGATAATTGGTAAAACGTCATGAAGTTCCCTTCATGATGCCATGAAGTTCCCTATCAGATCAGTGCCAACTCTTACATGAGTGAGAAATAAATTTTAATCTTGTTTTAAACCAGTTGTTGTTTTGTGTTTTTTGTTACTCACAGTTGAACCCATCTATCTAATATAGAAATGTTCTGGATAAGTACTATTTTAAATTATTTTGTATTAATAGACATTTGCAATATCAGATCATGGATCTTAATTCCAGTTCAGAAAAATATGATTTTTGTTAAGACATGTCATTAGCCTTCTGTCATGGCACCACATTGGATAACTAAGTAGAACACAGGAAATTCCACAGTACAATGCAATCTTCTTGATAGGAAGTAGTCTGGAACCATCAATAATACATTTACATATACATCTTCACAGAACCATAAAGACCATCATCCTTAATTAAGTGTTGTAGTCCAAATGACTCACTTTGCAGAGGAAGAACCTGAGGCACAAAGAGGATGGGTTTTTCAAAGTCAAAAGCCTGGCTTTTTTAACTGCAGCCACAAACTTGGGGGAAATATGCTCTGTGGATTGTACTTCTATGTATCTTGTTTCTAATAACTCACTTATACTAACATATAATCATTGGTTATCCCCAAATAAAACACCTAGCACTTAGCTCATCAAGCTCACATAAAAATTAAAAATGTAGCATGTAACAACAGACAATTGCATGTAACATGTAACCATAGGCATTACAGAATAATTACTGAGTTATGCAGAACTCTCAGCAGAAAAATTAGTTACAAGAGGAAAACAGCAATTAAAAATAACAGTGGTGCAATGGTTTTAGTTACAATAGTCCCATTGTAATGTGTAACTCTAGTTTCCCCGAGTTACACATTATTATTACTTGTACTGAGGGATGTACCAATAATCATGACATTATTAACGTACATAAATGCAACAAAAAAAATAATACTGGCACATGAATCTTTTCCACATTTTATATTGAAACACCATTCTTTGGTTTGTAGCCACAGTAACTGTTTATAGGGCTTTTCTAATCATTTGTAACTGACAACCAGTCATGGGACACCAATCAACTTTATTTTTAAAAAGTCACTTTATTGGGGCTTCCCTGGTGGCGCAGTGGTTGAGAGTCTGCCTGCTGATGCAGGGGACACGAGTTCGTGCCCCGTTATGGGAAGATCCCACATGCCGCAGAGCAGCTGGGCCTGTGAGCCATGGCCGCTGAGCCTGCATGTCTGGAGCTTGGGCTCTGCAGCAGGAGAGGTCGCAACAGTGAGAGGCCCGCGTGCCACAAAAAAAAAAAAAGTCACTTTATCTCTTCTTCCTACAGGATAAGTTGGTGTGCTTCTAAGAATCTTAATGTAACAAAAAGGGAACGTGGATAGATCTTGAAAAGACCATGCTAGGTAAAAGAAGCCAGTCAAAAAGGACCACATATTGTATGATTCCATTTATATGAAAGCCCAGAATAGGCAAATCTATAGAAAGAGAAAGAGTATGTTAGTGATTTCTTAAGGGTAGGAATGGTGTATGTGAGGGGATGGTGGCAGCATTAGGGAATGATGGTTATGGGAGCAGGGTTTCTTTTGGGGATAATGATAACGAAAATGGTCTAAAATTGATTATGATAATGGATGCACAACTTTGTGAATACACCAAAAACCACTGCATTGTAAAATTTAAATGAGTGAACTATATGGGATATAAATTATGTCTCAATAAAGCTGATTAAAAAGGGGGGTGGGCAGTCCTAACCACAGCAATCAGAGAAGAAAAAGAAAAAGAATCCAAATTGGAAAGGAAGAAGTAAAACTGTCCCTGTTTGCAGATGACATGATACTATTCATAGAAAACCCTAAAGACACCACCAGAAGACTACTAGAGCTCATCAACGAATTTGGTAAAGCTGCAGGATACAAAATTAGTACACAGAAATCTATTGCATTTCTATACACTAACAAAGAACTATCAGAAAGAGAAATTAAAAATGATACCATATACCATTGCATCAAAAAGAATAAAATACCTAGGAATAAATGTAACTAAGGAGGTAAAAGACCTGTAGTTAAAAAACTGTAAGACACTGATGAAAGAAATTGAAGACGACACAAACAAGTGGAAAGATATACGATGTTCATGGATTGAAAGAATTAATATGGTTAAAATGACCATACTGTCAAAGGCAATCTACAGATTCAATGCAATCCCTATGAGAATATCAATGGCATTTTTCACAGAATTAGAACAAATAATTATAAAATTTGTGTGGAAACACGAAAGACCCCGAATAGCCAAAGCAATCTTGAGAAAGAAGAGCAGAGCTGGAGGTATCGTGCTCCCTGACTTCAGACTACAGCACAAAGCTACAGTAATCAAAACAGCATAGTACCGGCACAAAAACAGACACAGTGATCAATGGAACAGAATAGAGAGCTCAAAAATAAACCCATGCACTTACAGTCAATTAATCTATGACAAAGAAGGCAAGAACATATAACAGAGAAAATACAGTCTATTCAAAAAGTGGTGCTGGAAAAACTGAACAGCTACATGTAAAAGAATGAAATGTGAACATTTTCTCACACCATATACAAAAATAAAATCAAAACCAATTAAAGACCTAAATATAACACTGGAAACCATAAAAATCCTAGAAGAAAACATAGGTAGAACACTCTTTGACATAAATTGTAGCAATATTTTTTTGGATCTGTCGCCTAAGGCAAAGGAAACAAAAGCAAAAATAAACAAGTGGGACCTAATTAAACTTAAAAACTTTAGCACAGCAAAGAAAACCAATGACAAAACAAAAAGACAACTTACTGAATGGGGGGAAATATTTGCAAATGATATGACCAATAAGGGGTTAATATCCAAAATATAAAAATAGCTCGTGCAACTCAACATCAAAAAAACAATCTGATTAAAAAATGGGCAGAAGAAAAGTGAACCCTCTTGCACTGTTGGTAGGAATGTAAAATGATACGGCCACTATGGAGAACAGTATGGAGTTTCCTTAAAAAACTAAAAAATAGAATTACCATATGACCCAGCAATCCCACTACTGGGCATATACCTGGAGAAAACCATAATTCAAAAAGACACATGCACCCCAATGTTCATTGCAGCACTATTTACCAGCACTATTTAGCCAGGTCATGGAAGCAACCTAAATGCCCACCAACAGACAAATGGATAAAGAAGATGTGGTACATATATACAATGGAGTATTACTCAGCCACAAAAAGGAATGAAATTGGGTCATTTTGTAGAGACGTGGATGGACCTAGAGACTGTCATACAGAATGAAATAAGTCAAAAAGAGAAAAACAAATATCATATATTAACGTATATATGTGGAATCTAGAAAAATGGTACAGATGAACCGGTTTGCAAGGCAGAAATAGAGACACAGATGTAGAGAACAAATGTATGGATACCAAGGGGGGAACGTGGGGGTGATGGTGGTGGTGGTGGTGGTGGTGGTGGTGGTGGTATGAATTGGGAGATTGGCATTGACATATATACACTAATATGTATAAAATAGATAACTAATAAGAACCTGCTGTATAAAAAAATAAATAAAATAAAATTCAAATAAAAAAATTAAAAGTGGGCAAAAGACCTGAACAGACATTTTTCCAAAGAAGACACACAGATGGCCAATGGGCACATGAAGAGATGTTCAACACTGCTAATCATCAGAGACATGTAAATCAAAACCACAATGAGGTATCACCTCACACCTGTCAGAATGGCTATCATCGAAAAGATCGCAAATAACAATATTGGCGAGGATATGGAGAAAAGGGAATCTCTGTACACTCATGGTGAGAATGCAAATTGGTGCAGCCACTATGCGAAACAGTATGGAGGTTTCTCCAAAAACTAAAAAAGAACTACCATAGGATCCAGCAATTCCACTCTGGGGTATTTATCAAAAAAACCCCCCAAAACACCAATTCGAAAAGATACATGCACTCCAACATTCACAGCAGCATTATTTACAATAGCTAATATATGGAAGCAACCTAAAGTGTCCATCAACAGATGAATGAATAAAGAAGATGTGGTATATATATGCAATGGAATATTACTCAGCCATAAAAAAGAGTAAAATCTTGCTATTTCTAACAACAGGGATGGACTTTGAGGGCACTATGCTAAGTGAAATAAATCAGACAAAGACAAATACTGTATGTTATCAGTTATATGTGGAATCTAAAAAAATACAACTAGTGAACAAAACAAAACAGAAACAGACGCACAGATACAGAGAACTAGTGGTTATCAGTGGGGAGAGGAAAGCAGGGAGGAGCAAGATAGAGGCAGGGGATTAAGAAGTACAAACTACTATGTATAAAATAAATAAGGTACAAGGGTATAATGTACAGCACAGGGAGTATAGCCAATATTTTATAATAACTTTATCATTTAAAAATATTTATTTATTTATTTATTTATTTATGGCTGCATTGGGTCTTCATTGCTGTGTGCGGGCTTTCTCTAGTTGCGGTGAGCAGGGGCTACTCTTCATTGCAATGCGTGGGCTTCTCAATGTGGTGGCTTATCTTGTTGCAGAGCACAGGCTTTAGGCATGCAGGCTTCAGTAGTTGTGGCTCGTGGGCTCTAGAGCACAGGCTCAGTAGTTGTGGTGCACGGGCTTAGTTGCTCCGCAGCATGTGGGATATTCCTGGTCCAGGGATCGAACCCATTTCCCCTGCATTGGCAGGTGGATTCTTAACCACTGTGCCACCAGGGAAGTCCTTATAATAACTTTAAATGGTATATAATCTATAAAATTTTTGAATCTCTATGTTGTACATCTGAAAGTAATATAATACTGTAAATCAACTATACCTCAATGTTTTTTAAAAAGTTACTTCCTGAAAAAAAAAAAGGCGGGGGGAAGAAAACTGACTTAAGATAACCATCAGAAACGACATATCCAGAATCTCCTAAAAATTTAAGAAAGTATGTAGTACAGTTCAGTCGTAACAATTTTTTATATCATCTGGCCACTACCAGAATGGAACCTCTAACCAGCCACAGCTCGGCAGCCAGGTTAAAATGGCGGCATAACTGGTCTCGTGTTTATAAAAAGGAGAGAACTGAAATGTAGCAAAGATTGCTCTTGTGTTCACTCTTTCCATTGTCCCACCCCTTGCCTAACAACAATCATTAGGAGAGCACCTTATTAAAGGAGATAAACTACACTCACAATAACTCTGAAGTTATTAAATTATAAATTCAATAACTCTGAAGCATTCCATTATAATTACCCCTTTTCAGGCTAAGAGAGGTAGTGGTTCACCAAAGCCACACAGTTAACAAACAGTAGGGCCAGAACTTACTCAAATCCCACATGCTTTCCACTACATCACCTTACTTCTTGTTTGCTTGTATGAAAATAAACTTGTAACTTACTGTGCAAAAATATATGCTTAGGTTTTCAAGAGTTAGAAGTTAGTCTGAATAAAATCTAAATGCAGCCTCTGCTCCAATGATTTCACTGCATTTGTGGTTAGTTTTCTTAGCCTGAAGAAAGTCCTGAAGTTCCTCATGACGAGCCAATTTTCTTCAGCTTTACAGAAACTTTTAAGTCAGATAATACATAAAATGTCAGAAAAAGAATATTAAAATTATAACCTCAGATCTAATAAATCCAGATGTGAAGTACCCCTTAACTTCATTAAATGTAGTGGAGTTATTCAACAAGAGTGTCTTCCCACCAGATGTGTGATTTCTATAAATTCAGATTAATCAATACCTGGCACTTAGAAGATACTCAGTAAATATTTATTGACATGAATAAAGGTAAGATGGTAAATCCAAGCAGCATACTGGATGAAATAACTGCAATATTCCTAAATAGACAAAAACCACCCTTGTTTCTGGCATAAGATAAGAAAGGAGAATATACAAGCTTTGTGGCCTCTGAACAGCAGAGCTTCTAATCAACAAGGACCTATTGTATAGCACAGGGAACTGTACTCAACATTCTGTAATAATCTATATAGAAAATAATCTGAAAAAGAATGGATATATGTATATATATAACTGAATCACTTTCTGTATACCTGAAACTAACACAACATTGTAAATCAACTATACTCCAATATAAAATAAAAATTAAATAAAAAAATAAAGAGCAGAGCTTCAACCCCACTAATCCTTGTGCTCTTTCTAGCCCATACAACACTTAAAAACAGGGGAACCGGACAAAGGCTTCATGGTACGGCACAAGCCCAGGGGCTTCTGGCTGCATTAAATGAGGGCAAGAAGTCAACACAGTTGAAACACATACTCCCAGAGAGTTCTTTGAAAAAAAGATGTTCTTTTTTTTTTTTATAGTTAAAAAAAAATTTATTGGAGTGTAGTTGATTTACAATGTTGTGTTAGTTTCAGGTGTACAGCAAAGTGATTCAGTTATACGTATATTCATTCTTTTTTAGGTTTTTTTTTCTCATAAAGGTTATCACAGAATATTGAGTAGAGTTTCCTGTGCTATACAGTAGGTCCTTGTTAGTTAGCTATCATATATAGTAGTGCATGTATATTAATCCCAAACTCCTGATTTATCCCTCCTACCCCCCACCCACCTTTTCCCCTTTGCTAACCATAAATTTGTTTTTGATATCGGTAAGTCTGTTTATGTTTTGTAGATAAGTTCATTTGTGTCATTTAAAAAAATTAGATTCCACATATAAGTGATATATTTGTCTTTCTATGTTTGACTTACTTCACTTAGTATGATAATCTCTAGGTCCATCCATATTGCTGCAAATGGCATTATTTCATTCTTTTTTAATGGTTGAGTAATATTCCATCGTATATATGTACTACACCTTCTTTATCCATTCCTCTGTCGATGGACATTTAGGTTGCTTCCATGTCTTGGCTATTGTATTTAGTGCTGCAATGAATACTGGGGTGCACGTATCCTTTCAAATTATGGTTTTCTCCAGATATATGCCCAGGAATGGGATTGCTGGATCATACAGTAGTTCTGTTTTTAGCTTTTTAAGGAACCTCCATACTGTTACCCATAGTGGTTGTACCAATTTATATCGCTACCAACAGTGGAGGAGGGTTGTCTTTTCACCACACCCTCTCCAGCATTTGTTTGTAGACTTTTTGATGATGGCCATTCTGACTGGTGTGAGGTGATATCTCACTGTAGTTTCGATTTGCATTTCTCTGATAATTAGTGGTGTTGAGCATCTTTACATGTGCTTTTTGGCTTTTGTATGTCTTCTTTGGAGAAATGTCTGTTTAGATCTTCTGCCCATTATTTGATTGGGTTGTTTGTTTATTTGATATAGAGCTGCATGAGCTGTTTGTATATTCTGGAGATTAATCCCTTGTTGATCACTTTGCAAATATTTTCTCCCATTCTGTGAACTATCTTTTCATTTTGTTTATGGTTTCCTTTGCTGTGCAAAAGCTTTTAAGTTTAATTAGGTCCCATTTGTTTATTTTTGTTTTTACTTTCATTACTCTAGGAGGTGGGTCAAAGAAGACAATGCTGCCATTTATGTCAAAGAGAGTTCTGCCTATGTTTTCCTCTAAGAGTTTTATAGTATCCAGCCTTACACATAGGTCTTTAATCCATTTTGAGTTTATTTTTGTGTATGGTGTTAGGGAATGTTCCAATTTCATTCTTTTACATGTAGCTGTACAGTTTTCCCAGCATCACTTATTGAAGAAACTGTCTTTTCTCCATTGTATATTCTTGTCTTCTTTGTTGTAGATTAAGTGACCATAGGTGCATGGGTTTATTTCTGGGCTCTCTATCCTGTTCCATTGATCTGTATTTCTGTCCTTGCATCAGTACCATAGTGTTTTGATGACTGTAGCTTTGTAGTATAGTCTGAAGTTAGGGAGTGTGATTCCTCCAGCTACATTGTTCTTTCTCAGGATTGCTTTGGCTGTTCGAGGTCTTTTGTGTTTCCATACAAATTAAACGATTTTTTGTTCTAGTTCTGTGAAAAATGCCACTGGTAATTTGACAGGTATTGCAGTGAATCTGTAGATTGCCTTGGGTAGTACAGTCATTTTGACAATATTGATTCTTCCAATCAAAGAACATGGTATATCTTTCCATCTGTTTGTGTCATCTTCGGCTTCGTTCATCATCGTCTTATAGTTTTCAGAGTACAGGTCTTTTGTCTCCTTAGGTAGGTTTATTCCTAGGTGCTTTATCCTTTTTGATGTGATGGGAAGTGGGATTGTTTCCTTAATTTCTCTTTCTGATATTTTGTTGTTAGTGTATAGGAATACAAGAGATTTATGTGTATTAATTTTGTATCCTGCAACTTCACCGAATTCATTGATGAGCTCTAGTAGTTTTCTGGTAGCATCTTATAGGATTTTCTATGTATAGTATCATGTCATCTGCAAACAGTGGCAGTTTTACTCCTTCCTTTCCAATTTGGATTCTTTTTATTTCTTTTTATTCTCTGATGACTGTGGCTAGGACTTCCAAAACTATGTTGAATAAAAGTGGTGACAGTGGGGACTTCCCTGGTGGTCCAGTGGTTAATAATCTGCCTTCCAATGCAGGGGACACGGGTTTGATCCCCGGCCAGGGAACTACTACTCCCTGCCCACATGCCATGGGGCAACTAAATCCACGTGCTGCAACTGAGCCCCTGTGCCACAACTAGAGAGCCCACGTGCCACAATTACAGAGTCCATACACAACTAGAGAAGCCCGCATGCCACAACTACTGAGCTGGTGCACTCTGGAGTCCACACACCACAACTAGAGAAAAGCCCGCACGCCGCAACGAAAAGTCCTGTGTGCAGCAATTAAGACCCGACACAGTCAAAAATAAATAAATAAATAAATAAATAAATAAATAAAGCGGTGACAGTGGGCATCCTTGTCTTGTTCCTGATCCTAGAGGGAATGCCTTCAGCTTTTCACTGTTGAGAATGATGTTAGCCGTGGGTTTGTCATATATGGCCTTTATTATGCTGAGGTAGGTTCCCTCTACGCCCACTTTCTGGAGAATTTTTATCATAAATAGGTGTGGAAGAAGTACGTACTTCCTATCTTCTTTATCTGAATAGTGAAATGAACCCTACTACTCAGCACCTAGTATAAAGACTTGCATAGAGTAGGTGTTCCACAAGCATCTGTTTTAATTCAATAGGTAGGAAAACATAGTTTTCAGCACTAAAACCATTTTAGAGTTCTGATAAGGAATAATCAGCTCAACTGACTAAAAATAAGTATATTGATCTTATCTATGGTCTTTTGAGGCATCCCTTTATAAAGGCATTCTTTATCTTTCAGAAAAGACCCACAGTATTATTATTTTAAAATTAACAGCATAATCATAGCAAGATTTTGCCTATGGAGAAACCATAATAGCACATACATTTAACGGTCTTCTCAAATACAATTAGAGGCTCTCTAGAGATGGTCACTAAGCTAAGAACACTGACCTGTTTAACTTTCGTTTGATATCAAGGTTACTTTCCCCAGAATACACAGATTCAGGAGATAAATAAAAACAACAGGCTTAAGGTAAAATGGAGCAAGAAAAATAAGTAGGGCTTTATATTCGCATTACTTTATTCAGTAATTTTACTGAATAAGAATGTGAAGACATGAGGTTAAACAAGAGGTATTATGAGAAATGGTGATCAAAGGATTTTTTCCCCATAAAGTACAATTTAAAGTAAAAGAATGATATTCAGTGAAGAATTCTCCCTGCCTTTAAAAATATTTAATAATTAATTCTATAATACATCACCTTGATTTCTTTAGTCTACATACAATTTCACAAAAATACTGACAATATGTTAGGGATATACATATGTGAAAAGCCCAGTCTAAGAAGAGTGAATGGATTAGACATTCAGGGGCTGGGTCATACTGACTCTGGAAATCTCCCAATTTTTAAAAATTAATTAATTAAAAAATTGAAGTACAGTTGGTGTACAATATTGTATAAGTTACAGGTATACAATATAGTGATTCATAATTTTCATTTTTTTAATTTTAAAAAATGTTTATTTATTTATTTGGCTGCATTGAGTCTTAGTTGCAGCATGCGAGATCTTCGTTGCAGTATGTGGGATCTTTCATTGTAGTGCGTGGGCTTCTCTCTAGTTATGGCACATGGGCTCCAGAGCACGTGGGCTCAGTAGTTGCGGTGTGCAGGCTCTCTAGTTTTGGCTCATAGGCTCCAGAGCGTGCGGGCTCAGTAACTGTGGTGTGTGGGCTCTCTAGTTGTGGTGAATGGGCTCCAGAGTGTGCGGGCTCAGTAGTTGCAGCATACAGGCTCTCTAGCTGTGGCACGTGGGCTCCAGGGCGTGTGGGCTTAGTTGCCCCGTGGCATGGGGGATCTTAGTTCCCTGACCAGGGATCGAACTCACATCCCCTGAATTGGAAGGTGGATTCTTAATCACTGGACCACCAGGGAAGTCCCGATTCATAATTTTTAAAGGTTATATTCCATTTATAGTTATTACAAAAATTTGGCTATATTCCCTTCCAATTTTTAAATTCTAGTTATTACTCTTTCCTCTCCACTGCTGATTCTAATTTATAAAAGACTTTCATTTACCTCTACCTTAAACTTTCAGAGCAATTAGAGTGTACATTCTCAATTGTAAAAGGAAAACAATCATTCATATTTTACTACAGTACTCAATTTCATTGTAACACTCACTAAAACAAAAGATTAACACAATTCCTTTTATTCTGATTCAAACTCATTATCTTTTATCAAGAGCATAACAGTGTAAGATTACTTGGCAGTCTCTCATACAAAATGTATTTCAGAGTAACCCCAAACAGTCTTAGTTGATAAGATAAAGGTCTTCTTTACAGAACTGCTAATAAATGTGGAAGAGAGGACAGGATTAGAAAATCACCATTTTGCCACAAAGAACGCTGACATGATCATCAATGGGGTCTTTTAGCATCACTAGAAGTAGGGTAGCCAGACACAGCAGGCCTCTGGATGTGATGCAACATTAAGCATCTCCTAAGCATTTCTTGCCAAAAAACTTCAATCTGTTTTAATCAAGCCTCTAGAGCTAACTTCCATTTGTAGGAAATACAGGGAACAGAGCAACAAACTGACACTGCGATTTAAGTGAACAAATCCCAAATGCGAGAAGTTCCACAGGACAACTGACCTGGTTCCTGTAAATAGTCCACGACACACAAAAAAAGTGGAGAGAGAGGGAGGTAGGAGGAACTACCCTAGATCAAAATAGGCATGAGAGACAAAATGACCAAATGTGATCTGTGGACTTTGAATCCTGGTGTGAACAAGCCATCTCTGAAAAAGATATCCTTGAGACAACTGGGCAAATGTGAATAGGGTCTAGTTATTAGATGATACCAAGGAGTAAGTGTTAATTTTATTAGGTATGAGAATAGCATTTTGGTTCTGTAAGACAACATTCTTATTTTTAAAAGATGCATATAGAAGTATGTCAGGAAACACGTACAAAAATGTCTCGGATTTGCTTTAAAATACCTCAGCAAAGAAGGTAAAAGAAAAAAGGATAAATGAAACAAATGTGGCAAAATCTTGATAACAGTAGAATCTGAGTGATGGGCATATGGGCGTATGTTGTACTATTTTTCTACTTTTGAGTGTATTTACAATTTCTTATAATAAAAAAAAAATTAAAAAGAAGAATCTCACTAGCAGAGAACCCTGAAAAACAGTACAGGTAAATCTATTAAGTAATATTAATCTTGGGTAGAAAATAAATGGATCAATGAAAAAAATTTATGTGGCAGTTGCTTATTTAGAAATCGAATTAGTTATATGGAAAACATAAATTTTCCCTTTTTATATGGTTAGTGCTATCGACTGTGCTATATGACACGTCCTCCCCAAATTCACATACTGAAACCAAATCCCCAATGTGATGGTATCTAGAAGTGATTAAGTGATGAGGGTGTCGCCCTCATGAATGGGATTAGTACCCTTATACAAGTGGCCCCAATAAAAAGGACCCCAGGGCTTCCCTGGTGGCGCAGTGGTTGAGAGTCCACCTTCCGATGCAGGGGACACGGGTTTGTGCCCCGGTCTGGGAGGATCCCACGTGCCGCGGAGCGGCTGGGCCCGTGGGCCTTGGCCGCTGAGCCTGTGCGTCCGGAGCCTGTGCTCCGCAACGGGAGAGGCCACAGCAGTGAGAGGCCTGCGTACCGCAAAAAAAAAAAAAAAAAAAAAAATGGACCCCAGATGGCTTCTTCACCCCTTCCACCATGGGGGGACATAGCAAAAGACAGTGAGAAGTACCGGCTATGCACCAGCAAGTCGGCCCTCCCCAGACACTGAACCTGCTGCCACCCTGATCTTGGATTTCCCAGCCTCCAGAACTATGAGAAATTTCTGTTTGTAAGATACCCAGGCTATGGTATTTTGTTATAGCAGCCAGAACAGATTAAGACAGTCAGACAGCTATGAAATATAAAGTTTTATTCCTGAGGTAGCTTATACTACTGAAAACCCATAGCAAAGAACAAGCAGTTTTACAGGATACATTAAAAAAAACTTTTAGGAATGCAACTGTTTCCTCTCCTCAGAACTGTGTCATGCTTTTATATAATTCTGAAGTTCTAAATAGATGGTGGTAGTGAACTGAAATAGAGAAAACTAAAACACAGAAAACAGAATTCACAGCTGCATTTTGAACTGAGTGCTGTGAGCTTTGGATTATCCAGGTGGACCCTAAACCCAATGACAGTGTCTTTATAAGAGAGAGAAAGAAGAGAAGACCATGTGAACATGGAAGCAGAGATTGTAGTTATACAGCCAAAAGCCAAGGAATGTGTGGAGCCACCAAAAGCTGGAAGGAGCAAGGAAGGATTGTCTCCTAGTTTTTGGAGGGAGTGCAGCAGCTCTGCTGACACTCTGATTTCAGACTTCTGGCCTCCAGAACTGTGAGAGAATAAATTTCTACTGTTTCAGGCCATCAATTATGTGGTAATTTGTTACAGCAATGCTAGAAAACTACGCAGCCCCTTTGCCCCATTCTAACAAGTCATTTTTATTTACCTCACTTTTATTTACTGCAGTAGTTCAGCAATGGTTAATTACTTCAAGAATATCAGAAGAAATAAAAAATATATATGCTCCCCAAATCTCTCCTTATTCTCTAGCCATTTTCTGCAAAGGTCTCAATTTCCTTTATCAATAGTGTTCCAGGGAACTCCCTGGCAGTCCAGTGGACTCGGCGCTTTCACTGCTGTGGCCCAGGTTCAATCCTGGTTGGGGAACTAAGATCCCATAAGCTGCTTGGTGCGGCCTAAAAAAAAAAAGTCATCCAAAAGTGCCATTGCAGGATAGCATATGAATAGTAAGGCATGGACATATACACATTACCAAACGTAAAATAGATAGCTAGTGGGAAGCAGCTGCATAGCATGGGGAGATCAGCTCGGTGCTTTGTGACCACCTAGAGGGGTGGGATAGGGAGGGTGGGAGGGAGGGAGACACAAGAGGGAAGAGATATGGGAACATATGTATATGTATAACTGATTCACTTTGTTATAAAGCAGAAACTAGCACACCATTGTAAAGCAATTATACTCCAATAAAGATGTAAAAAAAAAAAAAAGCTTGTGAAAGTTGACAATATCAACTGAGACACTTGGTGGGTTGGAGAATGAGGGCCTGGGTTCTAAACCTGGCTCCTGACCTTGTGAACCTGAACAGGTTACTTCTTTGACCATTTGTTTTATCATCCATAAATAACCCTTTGAGGGTTGCTGTAAGGAGTAAATAAGCAGTACATTTAAAGATACTAACATAAAAGGTTTTTACTATAGGTTAGCTAATGTGAAAGATGATTTTCTGGGTACAATATTTCCCCTGGCTATTGATACACTGTTCTATGATACAAAAAAAATCTTTCTCACTACCACAAAATTTCCTCTGGACTGTTTACAGGGACAATCAATAAGTTTAAGTAAAAATTTTTATTTAATTATAGCAAGGCATGAGATTTCCAACATATCTCTGAGGAAGTTTTGCAATTTCTTTTGCACTAAAGGAAAAGAATGAAAGCCAACACCTTTGATTTACCTTCCCACCAATTTTCCATAAACTATATTAGCTCATACTTCAGTGTTTCATTATTTGCCAAACTCTTTCTTTTAGTCCAAGATGAAGAGCC
Organism: Stenella coeruleoalba; assembly: GCF_951394435.1. Classification (NCBI taxonomy): domain Eukaryota; kingdom Metazoa; phylum Chordata; class Mammalia; order Artiodactyla; family Delphinidae; genus Stenella; species Stenella coeruleoalba. The sequence continues at coordinate 30,325,469 of NC_137161.1, forward strand.
TATTTGGATATTTCAAGTTTATACCACTGAGCAAAATTTTTCATGCTCAGAATTGGGAGAGAACAATAAAGAGACACAGGTAATTTATAATTTTTTGGTTTGCCTAGATGAAGTTAACATACAAGTATTGCAGCACCATTCCATCTCCAAATAAAAAAATATTTTAAGATAACATAAAGCATACTGATAGACTGTTGGTGAAGTTATTAACACTGTCATCAAATGAACTGAATGCTCATTATACTTGCAGTGCCATATTTGTACTTCTTTTGTTCTCAGTTAAACATTATGACATTAAGTTTCCTAAAGAAGAACTGTATCTGATACAAACACCCGTCTAATTAGGAAAACATAAATAACAGACAAAATGAGACACAGATTTTTTTTTTTTTTTTTTTTTTTGCGGTACGCGGGCCTCTCACTGCTGTGGCCTCTCCCGTTGCGGAGCACAGGCTCCGGACGCGCAGGCTCAGCAGCCATGGCTCACGGGCCCAGCCGCTCCGCGGCACGTGGGATCTTCCCTGACCGGGGCACGAACCCGTGTGCCCTGCATCGGCAGGCGGACTCAACCACTGCGCCACCAGGGAAGCCCGAGACACAGATTTTAAGACAACACACATAATTAATGTTCTACAGAAGCCTCTGGTTTATAGGACCAAGCTTTACGACAAGATGAAAATTTGTACTAATCCAAATGACTAAAACTTTAGAAGAAGAAGAAAATGAAAAGAAGAGGGAAACCTCACTTCAAGAAAAGTCAATAAATGAAAACAAGAACAACTGAAAGCAGGTAAACTGGAAGTTATTTATAATATAAAAACATTCACTATAGTTACTATAGTAGTAAGCAACACTAATACACCTAACAGCATTGAATCCATAAAAATTCAAGTTTCATTACACTTTTTCAGAGCAAAATCACAACTTAACATGAGGTTCACTTGTAATGCTATCTAAAAAGTAGCTTCCTTTCCTTGCCATTCAGGCTTGTTCCAACTCAAGCACCATGGAGGTGCAGAGCAACTGTCTGGTGTCATACTGTCCTTACGTCGGGTGCAGGGCCCAGGCTGGCTTTCCCAGGCATGGCCAACCAAAAGTAAGGCCACTGATAAGTTGTTCCTAGGCCAGCTGGCGTTGAAGAAAGCGTCTGATTCCCACCTCCACAGCAGACAAGGCTCAGCCAGCTGGCTTTCAACGGACTGCACTAGTTGGAGTGCTCACAATTCTTTTCAAACCATCTGGCATTCTTTTTGAATCCTAAATTTACCCAACACTACACTCTGATGTTTGAAATGCTCAGATAATTGGAGGAGTCTCCACTGCCTACCCAGATAAGAAAAGAAAGGGGCAGAGTAACTGCTAAGTCAATTACTTTAAGAAACAATTTCTAAAATTAAAAATCAAGACAGATAATAAGGGGTATAGATAATTTAACATGCAGAAAACTTTTAAGAATCCCTTAAGGCTGGCTGGACATAACTCTCCCTACTTTGAACTTCTACAGAGCCTGTCTTTATCCCTCAATGTGGCCCTTAGAGTGGATTTTGTATTGCTACATATATTTATCTTCCCAGCTAGCTAGTAAGTGAAAAGAACAGTATCTTATGGCTACTTTAAAAAAATCTGTTGATGACATACTGGGTGTTTTAAAAGTTCCATTTCCAGAAATAAGAAAACTTAATGAGGAATAACATGAATTAACACGTGGAAGGAGCCTTACCTCTGGGCAGGCCAAATAAACAAAGAACAGAACTTGGCTTGAAATAAAAATGTTTTATCAAGTGACCAAAATGATTTCTCAAATGACCAAATTGCTGGGAAGTGCTATAGGGTGCTCATCTGTCAACTGCAGATCATCTGTCATGTGGGGTAATCTGGGGAATAGAGAGGCAAGGAATCAGAAAAAGCCCACAAAACTAAAAACAGGAGAGTCACATTCATAGCCAATATACTCTAGGAGATATAAGTACTTCAAACAAAAATATTACAGTGACCAAGTCAGATCAAATATTAGAAACCAGAGAAGCATATACAAACAATAACTATAATTATTTTTCGTTGCATTAACCGCCATGCCAAGTACTGAGTTTAGCATTTTACACGTTATCTAATTTGACACACAAAACCAACATATGAGGTGGGTGCTATTCTTATTTCTACCTTGCAGATGAGGAAACAGGTTAGGAAACCTGCCCAAGGTCACATGGCAAAAAGTGAAAGAGCTAGAATTCAACTCCAATCAGTCTGACTGCAGAATCTAGGTGCAAGACTGCCAATGTTAATTATACTTGTGAAAGAATGAAATGTAATATAACATAGGTAAAATTCAATCATTAATACAGTCTTTATAATTTTTCAGTTTTCAAGTGTAGCAAAAAGTAGAGAATAATTTAAAAAATAAATGAAAATTGATTTTCTTGTTAGAAATTTTTAAAAAGAGCTATTCTACCAGGTTAAAAATGTCAGTTATGCCTTTTTTGCCCATATATTGAGTAGGTACTTGTGTCAACTGCTGTCCTAGGAACATAGTGGTAAACAGGATAGATGAGTTCCCTGCTTTCCTGGAGCCGACTTCCCAGTGTGGGGCGTAGGCAAGAGGCAAAAATATTCAGTCAACAACAGAATTTCAGACAGTGATACATAGTACAGAAGAGATAGGGAGGAAATGTAGACTATTCTTTTGAAACATTTAACCATGAAGGTAAACAGAAGGGGATGGATATAATAAGGTCAGGGGGAAGTTGTTTCGTTGTAATTTTTTGTTCTGTTTTTGAAGATGGGAAATATCAGAGCATGTATGTATGCTGACATGGGTGGTGCCCTGGAAAGTTGTTGAGGATGTGATAGAGGGCACAAATGCAGAAGTCAAGTTCTTGACTAGCTATGAGGTGGAATATGGTGGGGAGGCAAGTTGGCTTCTGACAGCAAGGAAACAGGGATCCTAAGGAAGGTGGATTTATAGATTTGGTGAAGGGAGGATGAGGGGTATCTGTCTGATAACTTCTAAACCCTCAGTGAAGTATGCGGCCTGCTTACCGGGATGGGGAGGGGTCGGCTGCTCATAAGTGTAAAGACTGGGGAGACATTAAATAATTATAGGCAAAAAAATCTTATTAAGAATCTGGTAGTTTTTTGGGGCAGTGATGAGAGTCTACTACAGATTTTTGCTCATGAATCTGAAGTTGTCTAGAAATATTCAACCACTTATGTGCACCTATGGGAAAGCTAGATGAGGAATAAAGCAGCTGTAAATAGAAAAAAATTCATGGGTAAAAAAATATTAAAAAATGTGTATCCATGAGATAAACACTAAGTCACTGACAATGTCCAAACAAGCCATGGTCTATGTAACTCCATTTGCCTCCATCTTCTTATCACAGAAATTCTTGCCAATAATGTGTTTGTCTTTAGTCATGATATATTTAACCATGAAGCTTATAGATTGTTTCTTTTTGGTCATAAATGGTTCTGTCACTTCCTAAAGTAGATTTTTAAAAAATGTAACTGATGGCTGTGTAGATTCCAGAGGTGATTATATTTCAGTGCTGGAAGAAACTTTCTCTGGTGTTAACTGATATTTCCAGTTAAAAGTAAACTGATGATTCCATTTAAAAGTAAAAAACAAAAATTAAAGGTGGTTGCTTTTGATCATCCAACTGTACTCCTAAACCATGATGTTGGCTCAAGACCCAAAACATCCTGGGGAGCATTTATGCCTGCACAGGTTCAAGGAGAGGAAACAAAGACCACATCTCTTGATGGAGGCATGTCAACACGATAATGAATAGCATATTGGGTGAGATGGTGTGTATGTCTGTGTGTACATATATATAGGTATTTGGAGAAAATATTATCTGCCCTTACGAGCAAAAGGAAAGAAAAAGATGTTTCGAGGAACACCATGAAATGTCAGAACACCAGGGATAAACAGAAGATCCTAAAGTTTTCCAGAGTGGGAGGAAAAAGGGAAATGGGGATTAGAATGGCATTGCACTTCTTAATAGTAATACTAGAAGCCTTCAAAAGAGGGACAATAATTTTCGATCTAGAGTTCAATATCCAGCGAAACGATCATTCAAGTGTGACGGTAAAATGAGGACATTTTCACATATGCAACTTCTGAATTCAGGAATGAATTTCAGAGTTTGTAGATGCCCTTTCTCAGGAAGCTACTAAAGAATTAGGAAGACACAGGATCCAGGAAATCAAGGATCCAACATAGGAGGAAAGCAAAGAGAATTCACAAGATGATAAAAAGGGAAGTCCTATATAACAGCTAGGAAAAAGAAATGAAACAGATTACCTGAAAATATTGAAAGACGATAGGTTCTGTCATAGAATTTGAGGATAACTTTGTGACTGGTAAAAGGAAAACTAGGCAAATGAAAAACAAACAAAAGTGGCAGTTGTTTAACTCAGTAGAAACAAAAGTTGTACAAGAGGGCTTCCCTGGTGGCGCAGTAGTTGAGAGTCTGCCTGCCGATGCAGGGGACACGGGTTGGTGCCCCGGTCCGGGAAGATCCCACGTGCCGCAGAGTGGCTGGGCCCGTGAGCCATGGCCGCTGAGCCTGCGCGTCCGGAGCCTGTGCTCCGCAGCGGGAGAGGCCACAGCAGTGAAAGGCCCGCTTACCGCAAAAAAAAAAAAAAGTTTTACAAGAAAGAAAACGTAATACGTATCCTACATGGCTCATCTGTGAATTATAGGTACATTGTCACAGTCATATAAATACTGAATACTGACTTGACTGGAAACTGTAAAGTATAGATATGAGTGGGGGATGGAAGGATGGTTGTGTGGGACAACTAAGTCCTCAACTTCCAAAATAAAACTCCATAGATAATATCCAAAGATGGAAAATCAAGGAATAGCAGTTTAAACATTAAAAATGAAATAAATATAAAGGTAAATACCAGAAAGAACTGCTAAGAGTTCAAAGTGATTGAACCATATGAAACCACTGATTTTTGACTACTCCCCAATCTAAAAAATGGCAATTTCATATAGTTTAAATTGCTAATACATTATAATGACGTTACTTTATTACTGATTTTAGAATAAACTGCCATTTGAAACAGAAAACATTATTATTATTATTATTATTTTTTGGCCATGCTGCATGCAGGATCTTAGTTCTCCAACCAGGGATTGAAACTGTGCCTCCTGCAGTGCAAGTGCGGAGTCCTAACCATTGGACCATCAAGGGAATTCCCGGAAAACAATTACTGATAGAAAATGCTGGGAGGATAATATATCCCAGTTTAGTAACAAAGTGTCATCATATATACTATTACAATCACTAACATAACAATACTAATATTTCTAATGAATATAACGATTATATTTATTACTAAAACAGCATTTAAAATAATGTAACCTATTTTGACAATATAGATATTACTTTGGAATTTTTCTTCAATCATCATACTACAAAAATGCTAAACTATGGGTTGGTAAAGATTTTGATTAACAGAATGCTGAACAACAAGGCCAGGATGTTTTTAGTTTCCTTTGTTGATACAAACAATAGCTAAGTCGCTCTTGAAAAATTAAAGTTCCACAATACTGTGGCACTATGCAAGCCTATTTCAGTGATAATTCCGGTTACACTACTCTGTTTATCTACGACTTCCCCTTATGATTTGTTTTAAGGGGATTTCTAAAAAAAAAAAAGAAAAGAAAACCAAAAACTTATGCAGGCAGTTCATAAGTTATTGGGGTTGCTTCAATATTAGTGACACTACTTAATGTAGTTAATGAAGCCCTCATTTTTAAGTTAGCTTATTTTGAGTTAAAGTCATTTACATTAAATTTTTACTTAAATCTTACATCATAAAACCAAAACTTCTCCAAATTGAAAAATCAACTTTTATTAATTTTTACTTTTACAAAAAAAGAATTTGATCATGTTAACATAAGGTAAGATTTTTACCAAGAATAATGGATCCCGTTCCAACCAAATGGAAAATTTCCCCTTCAAATTAAAAGCAAATGTTTTTAACAGATGGAATATACATAAACAGATGCTATGGAAGACTGCTTAGTTTAGCTTTCATTTTGCACTGAAAACTACCAGGGATTAAAATATACGTGATTAAAAAATAATCTTAAAGAGAATCTTAAAACTGAGTCAATTCAACTATTCATATTCTCTAATAAGCTCCCCTTAATTTTTTTTACCGTTGCTATTTTGAATCAAAAGATCATAAGAAAAATATATTTTGGAAGTATGTTTCTTTTTTTTTTTTTTTTTGCGGTACGCGGGCCTCTCACTGTTGTGGCCTCTCCCGTTGCGGAGCACAGGCTCCGGATGCGCAGGCTCAGCGGCCATGGCTCACGGGCCCAGCCGCTACACGGCATGTGGGATCTTCCCGGACCGGGGCAGGAACCCGTGTCCCCTGCATTGGCAGGTGGACTCTCAACCACTGCGCCATCAGGGAATCCCTGGAAGTATGTTTCTTATAGTAACAGAGTTTAGCTAATTTCCTGTCACTCTGCAAAATTATAAGTGTAAAAAAGAAACTGAAAATGCAACTGTCTTCTAAAACTTATAAAATCTGGTTTAAAAGAGAAAAAGGTCCAAGAGAAACAGCAAGGAATAGCTGGTGCTATTACAGTTGCTTCTTTTTGATTGGTCCACATCAACTGTGACTCCTCACAACTTCACCAAGACAACAAAGTCAGGCAGTCCGTCCCACAGAGCCAAAGTCTGTGGGAACCTGCAGAGCTTCCTCCTCTCTCTGGGGATGACGACGATAAAAGGTGATCTGTTTTCCAGCAGTCCTGTAAGAGGAGCCATTGAGCTGGGCTGCACAACCAGACAACAGAACACAGGGAAAATTCAGATCAAAGCAAGGGCGCATGCCAGGGTAATATGCTATAAAGCCCTTTGCCAAAGCATTAAGGGGAAAAAAAGCAAGGAGGTGGAAAGAACCTGCTGGACCACCTTCTTATTACACAGGGAGGCAGGAGGAAACAAAATCTGCCTGTACTGAGGAGCTGAGAAAACAGTGTCCTAGAGATACCGGAGTACTTCTGTATATGTGTATATCAATATACAGACATATTACCAATTAACTAAAAAGCAGTGTTCTATATGTACTAGAGTATTCTCATGTACATACATAAGAGTATATGACCATTAACTAAACCCCAAAAACCAAGTGTTCTGGATATACAGATATATTGAGGATATAGACATATATTTTCAATTAACAAAACCCACTGGTTTTACAGAAAGAAACAAAGAAATGCTGTTTGAAAGAATGTCAGAGGCAGAACTGGGTGAAGATCTGATGAAGTAATATGTCTCTTTTCCTCATACCCCTTTAAATGACCTCCGATTCTCTCATTTCAGAGGGGGCACACACACCATTAGGTCTCCGGAAACAAAAGAGGCTCCTTAATTCTCCGGCCTGTGGAAGCACACACGCCCCCCACTCACAGATATGAGGCCAGCTCCTGACTTTCATTAACGAGTAAGCCGAGGCGATAGGTCTCACCCCCGACCATAGCTTACACACAGTGACAAACGGGCACAGGACAGACGCCACAAAGAAAGGGGAGGAGCAGACGGGGACCAGGAAAACACTGCCACGCCGCGCCCCCCAAGGCGCATTCCCATCGCCAACAGGGAGGCAGACGTCCTCGCCATCCTCGTCCTTGCCTCTCTGCTCATCCCAGCCGCCTCCCACGCCCGGGGACCCGACACCCGGCACGGGTTAGCGGAGCGCTCTGGGCTCCGCGAACATTCCCTCTGTGACCTCCCGGTGACAGCCCCGCGCCTCCCTTTGTGCGGGACTCACCCTCCGGCTCGGGGTGGACCCTCCTGCGCACCCCTCCCGGCCTGGGGCCGCTGTCCCATCCCTCCCAGCTCCCGGCAGAGGCGCCGGGAGTGTGAGTGGGGGAGGCTGGCGCGGGCCCCACGGTGTCCTCAGCACCCCGAACCCGGACCTGCCCAGTCCGTTAAGCCCCAAACCCGGGGCGACGGCCCTCGCTTGCTCACTTACTCTGTCGTGCCGGCAGCGGCGGCGGCGAGCGTGGTGGGACCGTCAGCTCCGGGCGGTGAGCGGCGGGCGTCAGTCGGCACCGAGCGCGGCTGAGGTGGCAGCGGCAGACTGCCCGCGGCGCCCCGGCGAGGGGCGGGCCCGGAGGGGGAGGGGCGGGCGCCAGGCCTCTCATTCATGCAGCGGGGCGGGGTGAGGGACCCGGATGCCCGGGCAGCCCCGCCCACCTCCCTGAGGTCGCCCTGGCTTCGGAGTCTGTAGTGCGCAGGCGCGGCTCTCCGTGGTCCGACACTGCCTCAGCAGTTGCGGTTGTCCCAGGCCAGAGCAGTGGCCTTCTCCCTCTTGTGTTTAGTATTTTTGCATGTCCTATAAACATTTAAAAAAAATATTTATTTATTTGGCTGCACCGGGTCTTAGTTGCGGCATGGGGATCTTTCAGTTGCGGCATGTGGGGGTCTTTAGCTGGGGCATGCGAACTCAGTCGTGGCATGTGGAATCTAGTTCCCTGACTAGGGATCGAAACCAGGATTCCCTGCCCCGCACTGGGAACACAGGAGTCTTCGCCACTGGACCACCAGGGAAATCCCTATAAGCAATTTTTTAAGTGAAAGCTTGGAAAGCCACCTCCTTCCTAGCATCCAGCCCGCCAGCATCCTGGGGACAGAGGAGTGGCCATTATTAGTCTGATGGGTAAGATACACACCGCCCCCCTCCTCCATCTGTGTCATGTGCAGCATGTCTCTCAGACCTCTGAGACCCAGAATCTGCCCAGATAGTGGAGAGGAGTGTGTGCAAGAAAGAGTGCATTACTTTGTTTATTTGCATTGACCTAGTCTTTTCAGCCCCCAGCTCCCATTCCACAGGCAGGCAAGAAATCGACCTTTGTTTTGGGAGGCTTAGCCCTTCCTGTAATACCAAGGCCTAGGGTCTAGCTAATGCAGCTCCAAGATCAGGGGAGACCCCTTGTCTTTGGCAGGCTGTGTATTTTGCAGAAACATCCTCCTGTTTCCAAACCCTTGGCCCTGCCACTCCTGGGCGATAGAAATCTTGGTGCTACTGGGAGTCTGCAGCAGACCTCACAGTCATCTCCTCTGAGGCTCCTCAGCTGAGTGTGTGGGCACTGCAGCTCAGGGAAATTACAGAAACGATTGCCCACTCTCCCTCAGTCCTATGTCCCCCTTTGGGGTTCTCCTTCCTTCTCCTATCCTCCAGCCCCCCCCTCAACATAAACCATAAACAGCTCAGGTGCTTAACTTTGGGAAGCAAAGGTTATTGTGGAAAGTGCCTGCAGGCAAGTTCCTTCTGCTTTGGCAAACCATAAATGTCCAAGGTAAGGGGGGAGGTAAAGACAAACATCCGAGAACATCTCGAGAAGTAACCCAATGGTCACTGTCCCCCAAGGTAAGAGATGGGTGGAGGCATGTGCTGGGTAGAGTGTGGCAAAAGAAAGAGTGCCTGTCAACATCTATCCCCCCACTGCTGCCTCCAAGAACTTTGGGTTTCTTTTCCCTTCTCTTCCTTCCTTCCTAGCTCAGTTGGAGAAGGTACCAGGAGGGCCTTCTGAGCTCGTTTGCTGATACCTCTCGCTCTGTCTAAATCAGGCCTCCTCATCTCTCTCCAGGTCTACTGCTGAAGTCTCAATCCATTCTCATGAAAGTCAATTCTCATGATATGCAGATCTGCCCACATTACTGTCTTTTTCTCTTTCCCTGCCCTAGTGGCTCTTCAGCCCTTATTTTCCAGCCATTTCCAGAGCAGCACCAGGGTGTTTCACCTTCAGTGCCTATGTTCCTGCTGTTGCCTTGATTAGGGAAGCAACATTTACCTAGCAACACTCAAAAGTCACTTTTTAATGAAGTCTTCCTTCCTGCCCCCACCTGTTGACAGAGTTTCTTTTGGAATCCCCACCTGTGCCCTGAACCTATTTCTCTCTCAGCACCAGCCACACTTAGGGTTCCTACTCATTTGCATATTTTCTTCACCAACCAGAATGTGAGCCCTTCCACAACAGGAACAGTGTCTTCTGGAGATCTAGCAGGTGACTGGCACACAGTGGGTATGCAATGGTTATTGGAGGTGGTGATGTTCCCTGGTGGATCAGGGAGGCTCTACATGGGACAAAAAAGCTGAACTTCCTTTTATTTCTCCTGCCTTCCCTCCTTCCTTCCCCTGCCCATGTTAGCTAGGAATTTGCTAGTCCAAACAGGCTGTAGAGTAAAGGGTGGAGTGGCTCCAGCTTCTTGTCCTTTGTCCTTATGAAAATTAGGAGGGAGAGATACAGAAAGAGAAAGTTTAAGGATGTAAAGAGTAGGGGCCATGTTCAGTTGCTATTTTCAGGGAGACCCATCATATTAAAATTTTGTTGAGGCATCAGCTAGCCTAACTGCCGTTTGGGGTCAGGGAGAAAGTCTCCCCTTGGGACTGGACACGTGGAACCTGTACTCACAGTTTCCACAATTCATAAGGCAGAATCCTACCCTTTTGTCTCTAGCAGTGAATTGTTCCTTGTTCCCTTTGGGGAAGAAGTCAGAGTTTTTGGTCTCCTAGTGTCTTCAGCTGGAGATTCACTGACTGATATGCGATCCTATCTGCCTAGTGGTGCAGAAGTTTCTATTGATGTTTCCCCCTTACACCTCCCAACCACCCCCCTACTTCTCTAGACAAAATGCATATGGTGGGGTATGGGTGCACTAAGCGGGGGTCTGGGCAGTTTAGGTGGGTACCCCCAAACAGCAGGCATCCAGAACTTGAAGTAGTGGCTTTCTCAGCTAACATGTTCCCTTGTTCCACATGAGAGGGCAGTGGGCATGGGGTGGAGCTTCAGAGGATATCCCTCCCTAGTCCTCTCACGTCTTCTTCCTACATTATATTTCCTTTAAAACATTTTTCTTGTCCCCAGTCCATTTCTCAGAAAACTCTGCCCCTACCCACATGGTCAGAAGTCCTTCAAGACTCCTCTACTTTCTGGAAAAGAAATGACATCTAATTTTAAATTAAATGTTTATGCCTAATTTTGGAATAACAGCTTTATGGATGGTAGCTATAGTGGGATCAGGGGCTGATTTTAGTCATCTTGGATCTGGTGTTAAATATAAGTTTGTTGAATGACTTCCTGACAAAGGCAAAATCAGTCTTTCACACAGAAGCTAGAAATCCAAAGCTGCCCACAGCCTGACCCCTCTGCCTGTCCTTCCCACCTGGTGGGGCCTATCCATCTGTTGAGTGGTGGGCATTATCCCAGAAAAACATCCTTCATATTGACAAATTACTTGGCTGCTTAATTATCTAGAGCTCTGAATGGGAGTCCCACCATTTCTGTGAGAGCCTGAGGTGTGCTCTTGTGTTCCCTCAACCCCTCTGTCTAAGAATTTCAAAGAGTCTCCTGCTGGGACTCCTCCTGCTAGGCCCCTCCCAATGATCCTCATCTCCTCACAGACCACGTGAACCTCCAGGTGGGGTGTGATCCTGCCCATAGAGGGATGGAATTGCTTGTCAGTGCCGGATATGTGTGCATGATTGTGACACAATGTGAATAGGGGAGGAAGTGTAGGTTCCTATGTGCATGGTAGTTTGGGTCAGGCTGTGTGTCCACTCTTGGAGGTGGGAGCCAGGGATTATTTCCTCAGCCACCAACAATCTGTGTTACCTTTCTGGCACATGCAGGCCCAAATACCCAAACAGAACTCAGAGCTTCTAAAAATATAAATGTGCAAAAATTGGGAGTGGCCAAGGTGGCACAGTAAGAAGACCCTGAGCTTACCCCCTTCTACAGGTGCACCAAAATTACAACTATTTACAGAGCAACCACTGATGAGAAGAACTGGAAGGCTAGCGAAAAGATCTTCTACAACTAAAGTCATGAAGAAGAAACCACAACAAGACAGGTAGGAGGGATGGAGATGTGGCATAGTCAAGACCCATACCTCTGGGTGGGTGACCCACAAATGGGAGAATAATTATGATTGCAGAGGTTCTCCCCAAGGAGCAAGGGGTCTGAGCCCCACATCAGGAGTCCCAGCCCAGGGGTCCTGCACCATGAAGACTAGGCCCCAGAATGTTTGTCTTGGAAGGCCAGAGGGCTTTGGGAAACAGATTATCTACTCTTAAAGAGCACACACAAAATCTCATATGGTCAGGGACCCAGGGCAGAGGCAGTAATTTGAAAAGATACTAGGTCAACCCACCTGCTGATCTTGGAGAGCCTCCTGGAGAGGCAGGAGACAACTGGAACTCCCCCTGGGGACACAGACTCTAGAGGCAGCCATTTTGGGGAGGTTGTTCTACCATGAGGATGCTGGCAAGTGCCATGTTGGAGTCCTCTGTCTAGCTTATTAGCACATGGACCCAGCCTTACCCACCAGCCTGTTTGCACATGTACTGGGAAACCTCAGGCTAAGCAGCTAGTCAGGCAGGGTCACAGCCCCACCCACCAGCAGGCCTGCTGCCTTAAGACTGTCTGAGCCCACAGCTGCCCCAGAGGCCCCAGGATCTGGCCCTGCCCACCAGTTCACCAGCACTAGACACAGACTTCTGGGGTTCCACTGCTCGCCATTGGGACCCAGCCTTGCCCACCAGTAGGTCAACTCTAGGACACCCACAGCGCTGTAGCCAGAGACCTGGGCACTTGACTCTGCCCATCTGCAGGCTGACATCACCACCAGGACCCCCCAGGGCCCCAGGCACACCAACGAACAGGCTGATACCAGCTCCAAGACACCTTGGAACCCTCAGCCACACTGACCAGTGGGTCAACACCAACTGTAGGACACCCCAGACCCCACAACCAGCTGTGTCAGGATTGGGCACTGTCGACCAGCCGGCCAACATTAGATCCAGGGCCCTCAGGCCCATAGCCGCCCTCCCTGGGACCCAGTTTCATTCACTGGTGGATCAGCACTAGCCCTGGTAACCCTTGGGGCTGCATAGACAGTCGCCTTGTGACTCAGCCCCACCCACCAGCAGGCAGCAACCTCTGTACAAAGTAGGGCCTGGCAACCAACCAGACCATGCACCAGCGACACCTACCAGACTACCCATAGTAGTTAGCCTACCACAACAGAAGGGCTCACACAGCCTGCAAAGAGGCACCACTAGAGCATATAGCTCTGCCGACTAGAGGAGTGTGCTGCTGGGATGCATAGGACGTCTCCTGCAAAAGGCCACTTCTCTAAGGTTGGGAGATGTTTCCAAACACATGGAGACAAGAATAGCAAATTAGGCAAAATTATGAGACAGAAATAAATTCCAAATGAAGGAACAAGATAAAACGCCAGAAGAACTAAGTGATGTGGAGATAAGCAATCTACTGGATAAAGAGCTCAAGGTAATCATTGTAAAGATGTTCAAAGAACTCGGGAGAAGAGTGGATGAACAGAGTGAGAGAATTTTTTTAAATTTATTTTTTATTGAAGTATATTTGAATTACAGTGTTGTGTTAATTACTACTGTACAGCAAAGAGACTCAGTTATATATATATATATATATTCTTTTTCATATTCTCTTCCGTGATGGTTTATCACAGGATATTGAATATAGTTCCCTGTGCTACACAGTAGGACCTTGTTCTTTATCCATTCTATATATACCAGTTTGCATCTGCTAATACCAAACTCCCACTCCTACTCTCTCCAAACCCCCTCCTCCTTCGCAACCACCAGTCTATTCTCTATGTCCCTGATTTTGTTTCTGTTTCATAGATAGGTACATTTGTGTCATATTTTATTATTATTATTTAAAAAATAAATTTATTTATTTTTGGCTGCGTTGGGTCTTTGTTGTTGCGTGTGGGCTTTCTCCAGTTGCAGTGAGTGAGGGCTACTCTTTGTTGCAGTGTGCGGGCTTCTCATTGCAGTGGCTTCTCTTGTTGCGGAGCATGGGCTCTAGGCATGCGGGCTTCAGTAGTTGTGGCTTGCAGGCACTAGAGCGCAGGCTCAGTAGTTGTGGCCCACGGGCTTAGTTGCTCCATGGCATGTGGGATCTTTCTGGACAAGGGCTCAAACCCATGTTCCCTGCGCTGGCAGGTGGTTTCATAACCACTGCGCCACCAGGGAAGTCCCTGTGTCATATTTCAGATTCCACATATAAGTGATATCATATGGTATTTGTCTTTGTCTTTCTGACTTCCTTCACTTTGTATGATAATATCTTGTTGCATCCGTGTTGCTGCAAATGGCATTATCTCATTCTTTTTTTTATGGCTGAGTAGTATTCCGTTGTATATATGTACCACATCTTTTTTTTTTAACATCTTTATTGGAGTATAATTGCTTTAAAATGTGCGTTAGTTTCTGCTTTATAACAAAGTGAATCAGTTATACATATACATATGTTCCCATATGTCTTCCCTCTTGCATCTCCCTCCCTCCCACCCTCCCTATCCCACCCCTCTAGGTGGTCACAAAGCACCGAGCTGATCTCCTTATGCTATGCGGCTGCTTCCCACTAGCTATCTATTTTACATTTGGTAGTGTACATATGTGCATGCTCTCTCTTTTTCACAGCTTACCCTTCCCCCTCCCCATATCCTCAAGTCCATTCTCTAGTAGGTCTGTGTCTTTATTCCCGTCTTGCCCCAGGTTCTTCATGATCTTTTTTTTTCCCTTAGATTCCATATATATGTGTTAACATATTGTATTTGTTTTTTTCTTTCTGACTTACTTCACTCTGTATGGCAGAGTCTAGGTCCATCCACCTCACTACAAATAGCTCAATTTCATTTCTTTTTATGGCTGAGTAATATTCCATTGTATATATGTGCCACATCTTCTTTATCCATTCATCTGTTGATGGACGCTTCGGTTGCTTCCATGTCCTGGCTATTGTAATAGAGCTGCAGTGAACATTTTGGTACATGACTCTTTATTTGGGGAGGGGGGTACCCGGGCCTCTCACTGTTGTGGCCTCTCCCGTTGCAGAGCACAGGCTCTGGACGTGCAGGCTCAAGGCCATGGCTCATGGGCCCAGCTGCTCTGCGGCATGTGGGATCTTCCCGGACCGGGGCACGAACCCATGTCCCCTGAATCGGCAGGCGGACTCTCAACCACTGCGCCACCAGGGAAGCCCTGTTGGAAGATTTTTAATCAAAGTTTCAATTTCAGTGCTTGTGATTGGTCTGTTCATATTTTGTATTTCTTCCTGGTTCAGTCTTGGCAGGTTGTGCATTTCTAAGAATTTGTCCATTTCTTCCAGGTTGTCCATTTTATTGGCATAGAGTTACTTGTAGTAATCTTTCATGATCCTTTGTATTTCTGCAGTGTCAGTTGTTACTTCTCCTTTTTCATTTCTAATTCTATTGATTTGAGTCTTCTTCCTTTTTTTCTTGATGAGTCTGGCTAATGGTTTATAAATTTTGTTTATCTTCTCAAAGAACAAGCTTTTAGTTTCATTGATCTTTCCGATCATTTCCTTCATTTCTTTTTCATTAATTTCTGATCTGATCTTTATGATTTCTTTCCATCTGCTAACTTCGGGGTCTTTTTGTTCTTCTTTCTCTAATTGCTTTAGGTGCAAGGTTAGTTTGTTTATTTGAGATGTTTCCTGTGTCTTAAGGTAGGATTGTATTGCTATAAAATTCCCTTCTTAGAACTGCTTTTGCTGCATCCCACAGGTTTTGGGTCATCATGTCTCCATTGTCATTTGTTTCTAGGTATTTTTTGATTTCCTCTTTGACTTCTTCAGTGATCACTTCGTTATTAAGTAGTGTATTGTTTAGCCTCCATGTGTTTGTATTTTTTACAGATCTTTTCCTGTAATTGATATCTAGTCTCATAGCGTTGTGGTCGGAAAAGATACTTGATATGATTTCAATTTTCTTAAATTGATTAGTGACCCAAGATATGATCTGTCCTGGAGAATGTTCCATGAGCACTTGAGAAGAATGTGTATTCTGTTGTTTTGGGATGGAATGTCCTATATATATCAATTAACTCCATCTTGTTTAATGTATCATTTAAAGCTTGTGTTTCCTTATTTATTTTCATTTTGGATGATCTGTACATTGGTGAGAGTGGGGTGTTAAATTCCCCTATTATGATTGTGTTACTGTTGATTTCCCCTTTTATGGCTGTTAGTATTTGCCTTATGTATTGAGGTGCTCCTATGTTGGGTGCATAAATATTTACAATTATTATATCTTCTTCTTTCATTGATCCCTTGATGATTATGTAGTGTCCTTCATTGGCTCTTGTAATAGTCTTTATTTTAAAGTCTATTTTGTCTGATATGAGAATTGCTACTCCACCTTTCTTTTGATTTCCATTTGCATGGAATATCTTTTTCCATCCCCTCACTTTCAGTCTGTATGTGTCCCTAGGTCTGAAGTGGGTCTCTTGTAGACAGCATATATACGTGTCTTGTTTCTGTATCCATTCAGCCAGTCTGTGTCTTTTGGTGGGATCATTTAATCCATTTACATTTAAGGTAATTATCGATATGTATGTGCTTATTCCCATTTTCTTAAGTGTTTTGGGTTTGTTATTGTAGATATTTTCCTTCTCTTGTGTTTCCTGCCTAGTGAAGTTCCTTTAGCATTTGTTTTAAAGCTGGTTTGGTGGTGCTGAACTCTTTCAGCTTTTGCTTGTCTGTAAAGGTTTTAATTTCTCCATCAAATCTGAATGAGATCCTTGCTGGGTAGAGTAATCTTGGTTGTAGGTTTTTTCCTTCATCACTTTAAATATGTCCTGTCACTCCCTTCTGGGTTGCAGAATTTCTGCTGAAAGATCAGCTGTTAACCTTATGGGAATTCCCTTGTGTGTTATTTGTTGTTTTTCCCTTGCTGCTTTTAATATGTTTTCTTTGTATTTAATTTTTGATAGTTTGATTAATATGTGTCTTGGCATGTTTTTCCTTGGATTTACCCTGTATGGGACTCTCTGTGCTTCCTGGACTTGATTAACTATTTCCTTTCCCATATTAGGGAAGTTTTCAACTATAATCTCTTCAAATATTTTCTCAGTCCCTTTCTTTTTCTCTTCTTCTTCTGGGATCCGTATAATTTGACTGTTGGTGTTTTTAATGTTGTCCCGGAGGTCTCTGAGACTGTCCACAGTTCTTTTCATTCTTTTTTCTTTATTCTGCTATGCAGTAGTTATTTCCACTATTTTATCTTCCAGGTCACTTATCTGTTCTTCTGCCTCAGTTATTCTGCTATTGATCCATTCTAGAGAATTTTTAATTTCATTTATTGTGTTGTTCATCATTGTTTGTTTGCTCTTTAGTTCTTCTAGGTCCTTGTTAAATGTTTCTTGAATTTTCTCTATTCTATTTCCAAGATTTTGGATCACTTTTACTATCATTATTCTGAATTCTTTTTCAGGTAGACTGCCTATTTCCTCTTCATTTTTTAGGTCTGTTGGGTTTTCACCTTGCTCCTTCATCTGCTGTGTGTTTTTCTGTCTTCTCATTTTGCTTAACTTACTGTATTTGGGGTCTCCTTTTTGCAGGCTGCAGGTTTGTAGTTCCTGTTGTTTTTGGTGTCTTTCCCCAGTGGCTAAATTTGGTTCAGTGGGTTGTGTAGGCTTCCTGGTGGAGGGGACTAGTGCCTGTGTTCTGGTGGATAAAGCTGGATCTTGTCTTTCTTGTGGGCAGGTCCATGTCTGGTGGTTTGTTTTGGGGTTTCTGTGGCCTTATTATGATTTTAGGCAGCCTCTCTGCTAATGAATGGGGCTGTGTTCTTGTCTTGCTAGTTGTTTGGCATAGGGTGTACCGCATTGTAGCTTGCTGGTCATTGAGTGAAGCTGGGTCTTGGTGTTGAGATGGAGATCTCTGGGAGATTTTTGCCATTGTTTGATATTACGTGGAGCTGGGAGCTCTCTTGTGGACCAGTGTCCTGAACTTGGCTCTCCCACCTCAGAGGCACAGCACTGATTCCTGGCTGGAGCACCAAGAGCCTTGCATCCACACAGCTCAGAATAAAAGAGAGAAAAAAGAGAAAGAAAGAAAGAAAGAAAGAAAGAAAGAAAGAAAGAAAGAAAGAAAGAAAGAAAGAAGATAAAATAAAATAAAATAAAAAATAATTAAGAAAAAAACTTTAAAAAGTAAATAGAAAAAAGAAAAAAAAACGGACAGACAGAACCGTAGGACAAATGGTGAAAGAGAAACTATACAGAGAAAATCTCACACAGAAGCATACACATACACACTCACAAAAAGAGAAAAAGTGGGAAAAAAAAATATATCTTTGCTCCCAAAGTCCACTTCCTCAATTTGGGATGATTCGTTGTCTGTCTATTCAGGTATTCCACAGATGAAGGGTACATCAAGTTGATTGTGAAGCTTTAATCCGCTGCTTCTGAGGCTGCTGGGAGAAATTTCCCTTTCTCTTCTTTGTTCACACAGCTCCCGGGGTGGGGGTGGGGGGGTCAGCTTTGTATTTGGCCCCGACTCTGCGTGTAGGTCGCCTGAGGGCGTCTGTTCTTCGCTCAGACAGGACGAGGTTAAAGAAGCCGCTGATTCGGGGGCTCTGGCTCACTCAGGCCGGGGGAAGGGAGGTGTACGGATGCAGGGCGAGCCTGCAGCGGCAGAGGCCAGCATGACGTTTCAGTAGCCTAAGGTGCACTGTGCGTTCTCCCGGGAAAGTTGTCCCTGGATCCCGGGACCCTGGCAGTGGCGGGCTGCACAGGCTTCCGGGAGGGGCGGTGTGGATAGGGACCTGTGCTTGCTCACAGGCTTCTTGGTGGCCGCAGCAGCAGCCTTAGCGTCTCATGCCCGTCTCTGGGGTCTGCGCTGTTAGCCACGGCTCGCGCCCGTCTCTGGAGCTCCTTTAAGCAGCGCTTTTAATCCCCTCACCTCACGCACCAGGAAACAAAGAGGGAAGAAAAAGTCTCTTGCCTCTTCGGCAAGTCCAGACTTTTCCCCGGACTCCCTCCCGGCTAGCCGTGGCGCACTAGCCCCATTCAGGCTGTGTTCACGCCGCCAGTCCTCTCCCTGCGATCCAACCGAAGCCCGAGGCTTAGCTCCCAGCCCCCGCCCACGCCGGCAGGTGAGCAGACAAGCCTCTTGGGCTGGTGAGTGCTGGTCGGCACCATTCCTCTGTGAGGGAATCTCTCCGCTTTGCCCTCTGCACCCCTGTTGCTGTGCTCTCCTCCGAGACTCCGAAGCTTCCCCCCTCCACCACCCGCAGTCTCTGCCCGCGAAGGGGCTTCCGAGTGTGTGGAATCCTTTCCTCCTTCACAACTCCCTCCCATTGGTGCAGGTCCCGTCCCTATTGTTTTGTCTCTTGCCCTACCCAGGTACGGGGGGAGTTTATTTCCTTTTGGGAGGTCTGAGGTCTTCTGACAGCGTTCAGTAGATGTTCTATAGGAGCAGTTCCACATGTAAATGTATTTCTGATGTATCTGTGGGGAGGAAGTTGATCTCCGCTTCTTACTCTTCCGCCATCTTGAAGCTCCTCCCACATCTTCTTTATCTATTCATCTGTTAATGGACATTTAGGTTGTTTCCATGCCTTGGCTATTGTGAATAGTGCTGCAGTGAACATAGGGGTTCATGTATCTTTTTGAGTTATAGTTTTGTCTGGATATATGCCCAGGAGTGGAATTGCTGGATCATATGGTAATTCTATTTTTAGTTTTCTAAGGAACCTCCATACTGTTTTCAACAGTGGCTGCACCAACTTACATTCCCACCGACAGTGTAGGAGGGTTCCCTTTGAGAGATAGAATTTTTAAACAAATAGTTTGAAAATATAAAGAAGAACCAAATAGAGCTAAAGAATACAATAACTGAAATTAAAAATACTCTAGAAGGAAGCAACAGTAAATTAGATGATACATAGGAACAGATCAGTGAACTGAAAGACACAGTAGTGGAAATCACTCAAGCTGAGCAGAAAAAAGAAGAAACAATAAGAAATGAGGACAGTTTAAGAAACCTCTGGGACAACATCAAACATACTAATATTCACATTATAGGGGTCCCAGAAGGAGAAGAGACATAAAAAGGGGCAGAGAACATATTTGAAGACATAATAGTTGTAAACTTCCCTAACCCAGTAAAGAAAATAAACATCCAGGACCAGGAAGTACAGAGACTCCCAAACAGGATCAACCCAAAGAGGACCATACTAAGACATATTTTAATTAAAATGGAAAAAATTAAAGATGAAGAAAATATTAAAAGCAGCAAAGGAAAAGCAACTAGTTACATATAAGGGAACCCCCATAAGCCTATCAGCTGACTTTTCAGCAGAAACTCTGCAGGCCAGAAGGGAGTGGCACTATATATTTAAAGTAATGAAAGGAAAAAACCTACAACCAAGAATACTCTACCAGGCAAGGCTTTCATTCAGATTTTATGGAGAGATCAAAATTTTTACAGGCAAGCAAAATCTAAAAGAGTTCAGCATCATTAAACTGGCTTTACAAGAAATGTTAAAGGAACTTCTCTAAGTGAACAAGAAAAGGCTACAACTAGAAATATAAAAATTATGAGGGAAAAATTGGTAAAAATTTGGTAAAGGGAAATATACAGTAAAGGTGGTAGACTAACCATTTATAAAGCTAGTAGAAAGGTTAAAAGACAAAAGGAGTAAAATCATCTATAGCTACAATAAGTAGTTAAGGGACACACAGAACAAAAAGATGTAAAATATGATGCCAAAAACAGTAAATGGAGGGGGGGAGCATAAAAATACAAGGTTGTTAAAGTGCATTTGACTTAAGAGATCAGCAACTTAAAATAATCATGTATATGTATAGATTGCTGTATATAAATCTCATGGTAACCACAAACCAAATATCTGTAATAGATACACACACATAAAAGAGAAAGGAATCCAAACATAATACTAAAAATAGTCGTCAAATCACAAGGGAAGAGAGCAAGAAAAGAAGAAAGGAACAAAAAAAGAACTACAAAAACAACCTGAAAATAATTAACAAAATGACAGTAAGTATATACCAAATATAATTAATTTAAATGTAAATGGACTTAATGTCCAATCAAAAGACATAGAGTGGCTGAATGGATACAAAAACAAGACCCATATATATGCTGCCTACAAGAGACTCACTTCAGGTCTAAAGATAGAGATTGAAAGTCAGGGGATGAAAAAAGGTGTTCCATGCAAACAGAAACAAAAAGAAAGTTAGGGTAGCAATACTTATATCAGACAAAATAGGCTTTCAAAAAAGACTGTAAAAAGAGACCAAGAAGGGCATTACATAATGATAAAGGGATCAATCCCAGGAGAAGATATAACAACTGTAAATATATTGACATATGCACCCACCATGTGACCATTTAAATATGTAAAGCAAATATTAACAGACATAAAGGGAGAAACTGTCAGTAAGAATAATAGTAGGGAACGTATACACCCCTAGTTAAAGGAGAGATCATTGAGACAGAAAATCAATGAGGTAACACTGACCTTAAATGTTACATTAGAGCTGATCAACTTAATAGATGTTATAGAATATTCCATCAAAAATCAGCGGAATACACATTCTTTTCAAGTGCACAAGGAACATTCTACAGGGTAGATCACATGCTAGGACACAAAACAAGTCAGTAAATTTAAGAACATTGAAATCATATCAAACATCCTTTCTGACCACAGTACTATGAGACTAGGAATCAACTACTAGGAAAAAACTGCAAAATCCACAAACACTTGGAGGCTAAACAACATGCTACTAAACAACAAATGGGTCACTAAGGAAATCAAAGAAGAAACAAAAAAAAATACCTGGAGACAAATGAAAAATGAACACACAATGATCCATAACCTATGGATGCAGCAAAAGCAGTTCTAAGAGGGATATTTACAGCAATACAACCTCCACCTTAGGAAACAAGAAAAATCTCAAATAAACAACCTAACCATACATCTAAAGGAACTAGAAAAAGAAAAACAAACATAAGCTAAAGTAAGTAAAAGGAAAGAAATCATAAAGATCAGAACAGAAATAAGTGATATAGAAACTAAAAAACAATAGAGAAGATCAATGAAAATAGGAGCTGGTTCTTTCAAAAGGTAAAATTGATAAGCCTTTAGCCAGACTCATTAAGAAAAAAAGAGAGAGAGCCCAAATCAATAAAATCAGAAATAAAAAAGGAGAAGTCACAACCAACACCACAGAATTAGGAAGGATCATAAGAGATTATATGAACAACTATACCACAATAAAATGGACAATCTAGAAGAAATGGACACGTTTCCAGACATGTACAATCTCCAAAGACTGAACCAGGAAGAAATAGAAAATATGAACAGACCAATTACTAGTACTGAAATTGAATCAGAAAAAAAACCTCCCAGAAAACAATAGTTCAGGACTTGATGGCTTCATAGGTGAATTCTATCAATTTAGAGAAAAGTCAACAGCTATCTTATTCAAACTATTCCAAAAAATTGCAGAAGGAATGCTCTTGAACTCATTCTATGAAGCCAGCATCACCCTGATACCAAAACCAGG
Organism: Stenella coeruleoalba; assembly: GCF_951394435.1. Lineage (NCBI taxonomy): Eukaryota > Metazoa > Chordata > Mammalia > Artiodactyla > Delphinidae > Stenella > Stenella coeruleoalba. The sequence goes on from NC_137161.1 coordinate 30,347,891, forward strand.
CAAAGATATCACACAAACAAAAAGAAAATTACAGACCAACATCACTGGTGTACATAGATGCCAAAATCTTCAACAAAATATTAGCAAACCAAACCCAACAATACATGAAAAAGATCATACACCATGAACAAGTGGGATTTATCCCAGGGATGCAAGGATGGTTCAATATCTGCAAATCAATCAATGTAATACAACACATTAAAAAAAATGAAGAATAAAAATCATATGATCATCTCAGACACAAAGATGCACAAAAAGCTTTTGACAAAATTCAACATGCATTTATGATAAAAATTTTCAACAAATTGGGTATAGAGGGAACATACCTTAATATAATAAAAGCTGTATATGACAAGCCCACAGCTAACATCATACTCAATGGTAAAAATCTGAAAGCATTTCCTCTAAGATCAGAAGCAAGACATGGATGTCCACTCTCACCATTTTGTTCAACATAGTATTGGAAGCCGTGGTCACAGCAATCAGAAAGAAAAAGAAATAAAGTAATTCAAATTGGAAAGGAAGAAGTTAAACTGTCACTGTTGACAGATGACATGATAGTATACATAGAAAATCCTAAAGACACCACCAAAAAGACTATTTGAAGTCATCAGTGTATTTGGCAAAGTCGCAGGATACAAAATTAATACATAGAAATCTGTTGCATTTCCATACAGTCACAGCAAACTCTCAGAAAGAGAAATTAAGAAAACAATCCCATCTGCAATTGCATTGAAGGAATAAAATACATAGGAATAACTCCAACTAAGGAGGTAAATACCTGTACTTGGGAAACTATAAGACACTGATAACAGAAATTGAAGACAGCACAAACAAATGGAAAGATACACCATGCTCATGGATTGGAAGAATTAATATTGTCAAAATGATGATAGTACCCAAGACAATGTACATATTCAATACAATCCCAATCAAAATACCAATGATATTTTTCACAGAATTAGAACAAATAATTCTAAAATTTGTATGGAAACACAAAAGATCCTCAAATAGCAAAACAGTCTGGAGAAAGAACAAAGCTGGAGGTATCACACTCATGATTTCAAACTATACGAAAAAGCTAGAGTAATTAAAACAGTATGGTACTTACCACAGAAATACAAAGGATCAGGGCTTCCCTGGTGGCGCAGTGGTTGAGAGTCCGCCTGCCGATGCAGGGGACACGGGTTCGTGCCCCGGTCTGGGAAGATCCCACATGCCGCGGAGTGGCTGGGCCCATGAGCCATGGCCGCTGAGCCTGCACGTCTGGATCCTGTGCTCCGCAACGGGAGAGGCCACAACAGTGAGAGGCCCGTGTACCAAACAAAAACAAAAAAAAAAAAAAAAAGAAATACAAAGGATCATAAGAGATTACTATGAACCAATAAAATGAACATCCTAAGATATGGACAAATTCTCAGACAGGTACAATCTCCCAAGACTGAACCAGGAAGAAATAGAAAATATGAACAGACCAATTGCAAGTACTGAAATTGAATCAGTAATTTAAAAACTCCCAACAAGCAATAGTCCAGGACCAGATGACTTCAGAAGTGAATTCTACCAACAATTTAGAGTTAACACATATCCTTCTGAAACCTATTCTAAAAAATTGCAGAGGAAGGAACACTTCCAAATTCATTCTATGAGGCCAGCATCACACTCATAACAAAATAAGACAAAGATATCACACAAAAAAGAAAATTACAGGCCAATATCACTGCTGTACACAGATGCAAAAATCTGCACCAAAGTATTAGCATACCAAATCCAACAATGTATCAAAAGAATCACACACCATAATCAAGTGGGATTTATCCCAGTGTTGCAAGAATTTTTCAATATCCACAAATCAATCAGTGTGATAAACCACATTAAAAATTGAGGAAAAAAATCATATGATCATCTCAGTAGATGCAGAAAAAGCTTTTGATAAAATTCAACATCCATTTATGATAAAAACTCTCAACAAAGTGGGTATAGAGGGAACCTACCTCAACATAATAAAGGCCATATATAACAAGCTCACAGCTAACATTATACTCAATAGTGAAAAGCTGAAAGCATTTCCTCTAAGATCAGGAACAAGACAAGGATGCCCACTGTAGCAACTTTTATTCTGCATTGTTTTGGAAGTCCTAGTGACAGCGATCAGAGAAAAAGAAAGAAAAGGAATCCAAATTGGAAAAGAAGAAGTAAAACTGTCACTATTTGCAGATGACATGATACTATACATAGAAAATCCTAAGGACACCACCAGAAAACTACTAGAGCTCATCAATGAATTTGGTAAATTTGCAGGAAAAAAAAATTAATATAAAAAAATCTGTTGCATTTCTATACACAACAATGAAATATCAGAAAGAGCAATTAAGGAAACAATCCCATTTACCACTGCATAAAAAAGAATAAACTATCTAGGAATAAACCTACCTAAGGAGGCAAAAGACTTGTACTCAGAAAACTATAAGACATTGATGAAAGAAATTGAAGATGACAAAAACAGATGGAAATATAGAATGTTTTCTTGGATTGGAAGAATCAATATTGTTAAAATGACCATACTACCCAAAGCAATCTACAGATTCAATGCAATCCCTATCAAATTACCAGTGGCATTTTTTTACAGACCTGCAACAAAAAATTTTTTAATTTGTTGGGAAACACATAAGGCCCCAAATAGCCAAAGCAATCTTGAGAAAGAGGAACACAGCTTGAGGAATCAGGCTCCCTGACTTCAGACTGTAGTATAAAGCTACAGTAATCAAAACAGTATGGTACTGGCACAAAAACAGACACATAGATCAATGGAACAGGATAGAAAGCCCACAAATAACCCCAAACCCTTATGGTCAATTATGCTATGACAAAGAAGGCAAGAATATACAGTGGAGAAAAGACAGTCTCTTCAATAAGTGGTGCTGGGAAAACTGGACAGCTATATGTAAAAGAATGAAATTTAGAACATTCTCTAACATCATATACAAAAATAAATTCAAAGTGGATTAAAGACCTAAATATAAGACCAAATACTCTAAAACTCCTAGAGAAAAACATAGGCAGAACACTCTTTGACATAAATCACAGCAATATTTTTTTAGATCTGTCCCAGAGTAATGGAAACAAAAATAAAAATAAACAAATGGGACCTAATTAAACTTAAAAGGTTTTTCAAGGCAAAGGAAACCATAAACAAAATGAAAAGACAACCTACTGAATGGGAGAAAATATTTGCAAATGATGCGACTGACAAGGGATTAATTTCCAAAATATACAAACAGCTCATACAGCTCAATATAAAACAACAACAACAACCCAATCAAAAAATGGGCAGCAAACCCAATAGACATTTCTCCAAAGAAGCCATACAGATGGTCAAGAGGCACATGAAGAGATGCTCAACATCGCTAATTGTTAGAGAAATGCAAATCAAAACTACAATGAGGTATTACCTCACACCAGTCAGAATGGCCATCATTAAAAGCGACAAATAATAAATGGTGGAGAGAGTGTGGAGAAAAGGGAACTCTCCTACACTGCTGGTGGGAACGTACATTGGTGCAGCCACTAGGGAGAACAGTATGGAAATTTCTTAAAAAACTAAAAATAAAGTAGTACCCATATGATCCATCAATCCCACTCCTGGGCATATATCCAGAAAAGACAAAAACCTAATTCAAAAAGATACATGCAGAGAGTTTGCCTGCCAGTGCAGGGGACACAGGTTCATGCCCCGGTCTGGAAAGATCCTGCATGCCGCGGAGCGGCTGGGCCCGTGAGCCATGGCCGCTGAGCCTGCGCGTCCGGAGCCTGTGCTCCGCAACGGGAGAGGCCACAGCAGTAAGAGGCCCACGTACCGCAAAAAAAAAAAAAAAAAAAAAAAAAAGATACATGCACACCAACGTTCATAGCAGCACTATTTACAATCTCTAAGACATGGAAGCAACCTAAAAGTCCACTGACAAATGAATAGATAAAGAAGATGTGATATATATATATATATATATATATATATATATATATATATAATGGAATATTACCATAAAAAGAATGAAATAATGTCATTTGAAGCAACATCAATGGAGCCAGAGATTATCATATTAAGTGAAATGGAATCTAAAAAAAAATGACACAAATGAACTTTTTTACAAACAGAAATAGACTCACAGACATAGAAATCAAACTTATGGTTACCAAAGGGGAAAGGCTGGGGAGGGATAAATTTGGAATTTGGAATCAAAAGATACAGACTACTATATATAAAATAAACAACAAGGACCTACTGTATAGCACAGATAACTATATTCAGTATCTTGTAATAACCTGTTATGGAAAAGAATCTGAAAATAATGTAACTGAATCATTTTGCTGTACACCTGAAACATTGTAAATCAACTGTACTTCAACAAAAACAAAGTAGCAGTATGGTTACTTTGGCACAAAAAACAGACATGCAGGTCAATGGAACAGAATAGAGAGCCCAGAAGTGAACCCACAGTTATATGGGCGATTATTCTACAGCAAAGGAGGCAAGAATACACATTGGGGAAAAGAAAGCCTCTTCAATCAATGATGTAAAAATTGTGAAAATCGGACAGCAACATGAAAATCAAACTGGAATACTCTATCACACAATGCACAAAAATAAATTCAAAATTGATTAAAGAGTTAAATGTCAGACCTGAAACCATAAAACTTCTAGACGAAAACATAGGCAGTAAGCTATTTGACATTGGTTTAGTAATATTTTTAAGGATATGTCTCCTCAGGCAAGGGAAACAAAAGCAAAAATCAGCAAATGAGAGTACATCAAACTAAAAAGCTACTGCACAGCAAAGGAAACTATCAACAAAATGAAAAGGCTGCCTACTGAATTGGAGTAGGTATTTGCAAATCATATATCTGATAAGGGGTTAATGTCCAAAATATGTGAAGAACTCATACAACTCACCATCAAAAAAATGAACAGCCAGTTAAAAAATAGGGAGAAGACCTGAAATATTTTCCCAAAGAATACATACAAATAGCCAACAAGCACATGAAAAGATGATAAACATCAGTAACCACTGGGTAAATGCAAATCAAAACCACAATGAGATATCACCTCATACCTGTCAGAATGGCTATTACCAAAAAGACAACAAATAATAAGTCTTGGCAAGGATGTGGAGAAAAGGGAACACTTGTACACTGGTGGTAGGAATGTAAATTGGTGTAGCCGCTATGGAAAACAGTACGGAGTTTCCTCAAAATATTAAAAATAGATCTGCCATATGATCTAGCAATTTCACTCCTGGGTATTTATCTGAAGAAAATAAAAACACTAATTAGAAAAAATATATGCACCCCTATGATCATTGAAGCATTATTTACAATAGTCAAGATATGGAAGCAACCTAAGTGTCCATAGATAGATGAATGTATAAAAAGATGTGGTTGTATATGTAATATGAATATTACTCAGCCATAAAAAAGAATGAAATCTAGCCATTGTGACAATGTGGTTGGACCTAGAGAGTATTATGCTATGTGAAATAAGTTAGACAGAGAAAGAATTACTGTATCATTTGTTAAAAAACAAAACAAATGAACAAACATAAAACAACAGAAACAGAGTTATAGATACAGAGAACAAGCAGCTGTTTTCCAGAGGGGAGGTGGGTGAGGGAAGGAAAGAAGGTAAGGGAGATTAAGAGGTACAAACTTCCAGTTGCAAAATAAATGAGTCACAGTATGAAATGTACAGTGTGGGGAATATAGTCAATAACTATGTAATATTTTTGTATAGTGACTTATCGTGACTAGACTTATTGTGGTGATCATTTTGAAATGTATATAAATATCGAATGACTATTTTCTATAATAGGAACTAACATTATAGATCAATTATACTTCAAAAACAAGCAAGCAAACAAACAAACTTATAGAAAAAGAGATCAGATTTGTGGTTACTAGAGGTGGGGTTGGAGGGAGGGTGAATTGGATGAAGGGAGCCAAAAAGCACAAACTTCCCATTATAAGATAGAGAAGTACTAAGAATGTAATGTATAACATGATAAATATAATTAACTTTGTTGTGTGTTATTAGTGAAAGTTGTTAAGTACATCCTAAGAGTTACATCACAATGAAGAAAATTTTTTAATTTCTTTAATTTTGTATCTGTATTAGATGGATGTTCACTAAACTTACTGTGGTAATCATTTTATGATGTATATAAGTCAATCATGCTGTACACCTTAAACTTATATAGTGTGGTATGTCCATTATATCTCGATGAAACAAAATAAAAATATAAATGTGCTCAGGATCTCCTTTGGGAGCTTCCTAGCTGAGGTCAGCCACAGACAGAGAAAATGGAGGCACTATTTCCCCGGGGTGATGTGCCCTGCTCAGACTTGCTGTTGTGTTGAAGGATGCCTGTCAGTATGGATTCTCCCAAGAGCAGACCCTGCGATAGGGCTGGGATGCAGGTAATTGACTTGGGAGGTGATCCTAGGAAATAGAAGTGAAGAAATGGGGAAAGCAAGCTATGGAAGGGGGAGAAGTCAATAATAATTACTGCCATGAACAACTGGGGCTCCATCCTGCTGGGAACCCACTGAGAAACTTTGTGGAACAGCCTCAACACTGTCCTCCTAAATGATGAGGAAGCTGGAGTAAATTACCCACTGACTTCCATCCCCCCCCCACCGCTGCTTATAGATCACCATAAGGAAATCAAGTTATGCCTGCACAGCAAGGTGAGCTGCTTAGCTCATCTCCTGCCTCTATCATGACCACCACCATTAGAACAGCACCATCACCACAATTTCTGCCCCTCCTGAGTTCTCCCACTCAACTGTGTCACTACCTTTTCTCTTTGCTGTGTTCTTAGGTCTGAGCTTGAAAGAGGAAGTGAAGTGGGAAGATACCTGCCTACAACACATTCTAGGAAAAAGGAACTATAGTGGTGTGCTTCCTCCATTTTCAATGTATCCAGTCCACCCAAATAACTCTCAACCACCCTCACATCATCCCAAAGCAAGGGACTGGAAAGAGGGAGAAGGCAAAAAAGCAGGCAGGCTTTCTAGAATGACTTCTGTCATCACAGAGTCATAGAAGCAGAGCTAGAAGGGATGAACTCTGGCATTAGAAAGATGACAGTATATTTTGCTTCTCCCACTACTGCAACACCTCCTCTAGGCAAGCTTCCCTGGTTTATCTTGACTTTCTTCCCTTCCGACCTACATGATCATAATTGGGACTCAGCCCTTCATGCCCTCAGAGGCAGACTAAGGCTATGACTGGGAGAAGAAGCTTGAACTCTGTAGAGGGGAGTATCCTCCATGTGGAGATACAGCTTCTTTTGCAGGCCCCTGGCTCCCTTACCTGGAGCTGTCACTCACCTGTCTGTCACCCACAGGAGCTCACAAGGAGAGGAATGTTAGGAGGTAATAACTTCCTAACGTCACCAGGATTGTTTTTTCTTTTTTCCAGGTTAAGATGCTGAATTGAACCCACACATCTAATTTTGCTCCCTCCTGAAACCCACTACAACTAATGTAAAAGGATTGCTTTTTAAAAAGATAGAAACTCACGAGGACAGAGAGAACAGAAGATACAGGAGCATAAAAGAATTTTGGAAGATGGACAACAGATGAATGAGTGCTAATTGACTTAGCAGTCCCAAGAAAACTGACACCCATCGAAAGCTAAGAACAGGCCTGCTTTCATGGCAAAATCCTTAAAAAAAAAAAAAAAAAAAAAGGAATTGGCAGTTTTAGATACCTCTGGAACTGCATAAGCCAAAAATCAGGAGAACTAGGTGAAAGGTGACTAAGAAGCATTTAAAATCCTGGTTCTTCTCTCACCCTCCATGCTCAGGGCTCCTCTCCCACCAGGCGGAGGGCTGGAGATTTAGTCTCTGGAGAGGGTAAAACAGAGGGTCTCTGGACTGGAGGCATCAAGCACAGCTGAGGACAAAGGTTTCATGTGTAGAACAGCGGCGTAAAGTGAACATTTACTCACTGCAGGCTGAGATCCTCAGCTTTCTTTCCTACTTACTTCCAAATCACTAGCAGCTATTCTCCACCCCTCTTCTTTGGAACTCTGACTAGTCAAAAAAGAAAGAACTAAGGATACTGGCTTTCGTGTTTCCAATAAATGACCACCTATGTCTCCCAGCAGTGAATTCTGAGTTGACAAGCCTGACTCCTGCACTGAGGGCTCCCAATAAGCTTTTCAGGTCTTTACTCTTAAGAGCAGATGACCAAATTTTGTATCTTAGGTTCCTTAGAAACAGAGGCTGAGATGAGAATTCAGGTGCACATGATTTATTGAGGATGGGCTCTCTGGAGAAGCCTCCTCCTCCTCTCATTTCCCACTTCTTCTCCCTCAGAAGCAGCAGGGGAAGGAGCTGAGCAAGGATGTGGTCTCAGCTGGAGTCTAGCCTCAGTCAGATCCCACAGAGAGCCCTGAAATGTGAATTGCACCACAGAGTTGATCTCACCTTGAAGCAAGAGGGCTGTTTCGTACCCACATATGAATCGGTCACTGGCTGCAGGCTGCCAGAAAAGAGACCATAACCTCCCAGGAAAGGCAGCTTCTGGCTGAGGACAATTCTCTAGAGAAGGGGACTGCTCTGATCCATTAACAACCAACATTCACAGCCGCTGTAGGTATGGGCAGGACACTAATAACATCCACTGCAGAATACCATATATCTGAGGAAATAGCTAACATGGAAAATAGGGAACAAATAATAAAACAAATCAAAATAAACAAACAATCAAAATAAACAGGAAAAAGCAACTTGGAAGAAACCAAGACTTACTTTCAAGAGTAACAAAGGATATTACAGCCATGAAACAAGAATAAGGTATTTTAAAAGACAGGAAACAAAAATATGCTTTTAAAACAAACAGAAAAATGATAGCAGAAATGAAAAACTCAATAGATTGTTTGGGAAGTAAAGTCTGGGTTGTCTCCCAGAAAAATAAAACCAAAATGCAAAACAATGAAAAATAGGAAAGAAAAGAGGAATGTAGGAGGAAGAGTCTAGAAGGTTTAACATCTGAATAACAGGCATTCCAGAAGGAGAGGGGAGGAAATTATTAATGAAGTAATTCAAGAAAAATTTCTCAAACTGAAAAGAACACAAATTTCCAGTTTGAAAGGGCCTACCATATACCTAGTTCAGTAGGAAAAAATAGTCCTACCAAGGCAGATACTTGTGAAATTTCAGAATCCTGGGGACAAAGAGCAGATTCCACAATCCTGAATAGAGAAAAAAAGAGTCATATACAAAGTCTCAAGAATAGAATGGCTTCAGACCACTCTTCACTGGAACTGTTCCAACACCACTGGAAGGTAGAATACTAGAGTAATAGCTTCAAGATTCTAAAAGAAAATGGTTTCCAATGTAGAATTTTATACCCAGGCAAACTATATCAATCAAGAAGCAAGTAGAATAACACAATTTCATATATGCACAATCTCATGCTTCCTTTTCTAGTAAATAACTGAAGGATGTGTTCTACCAAACCAAGGTAGTAAACCAAAGAGGATACAGGAAGCAAGGGATCCAACACAGTGGGGAGGTTTGGGAATCCCCATGAGGTTGATATTGGGTGAACCAAGAGGATTGGAGGAGAGAGACTCAAGACACAGATATGTTAAGGACTGTCATCACCAAGATGACACTGCCATTATGCAATCTTTATAATGAGTTTTCCTTAGAGGCACAGACCTTTGAGGTAAATTGGCTAAATGACAGAGACCCCACTTATTGTTGGAAAGAGAACTATACTAATACTGTTGAGGCTTGGCATTCAGTCCTGGCTTTGTCTTGAAGTTGCTGTGGGAGGGTCTCCTTCCCTCCCTGGACCTCAGGATCCTCCTCTGTAAGTGTCAAGGATAGACTATGTGAATTCCATGTGTCTTTAAGGCTATCTGTGCCTCTGGGAAATTTATTCTTCATAGTATACAGTTCTATGGGTTTTGAAAAATGCATAGTCATGGAACCACCTCCACAATTATGCTGCAGAATAGTTCCATCACACTAATAAATGTTCTCATGCTACCCTTCTGTAGTCAACCCCCTCCTTTTAATCCCTTGAAACCACTGATCTATTATCTATCCTTACAGTTCTACCTTTTCTAGAATGTCGTATAAATGGAATCATACAGTATGAAGCCTTTTGAGTCTGGCTTCCTTTATTTAACACAACGCATTTGGTTTGACATACTGACCAGCACTTACCACTGATATTGTTTTTAGTTCTTCCCCAAAGCAGACTCTGAGACAAGAATTCAAATGCAAGAAGTGTGGGAAGTGATCCCAGAAAGTACCAGTTAGGTGAATGAAGAAGTGATATAGGGAAGGGGAGGAAGCCAATACAGGGTGTGTTTTTTCAAGTGAGATATCACTGTGGGCAACAAATTCTAACCTCTTGGGACTTTGGAATCCAGTGCAGAACACACACTGCAGAGATGTCTGGCCCAAGGGGTGAAGAAGTTGGGATATTTATCCACCAACTCCCTGTTCATAATTGATTGAGGGTTGCTAGAAGCCTTAATTCTCCAGCACTTGTGGCTTGCCTGGTACATGGACCAAACATGTTCCTGCAGAGAGAAAAAAAAAAAAGCCCTAAGGCAGAATATAGGCAGTTATAGGTGCTCATAGTAAGCAGCATTTTGTGTGTAGAGGTGAGTGCCAAGGGGATGTGTGGGGTGCCGACAGCATCAACTACACCCTGCCACCTCCAATGAAAGAGCGGAGCTCTCATGTACCACAAAACAATTTCAGAGAAGGAGCCTTGGGGGATTCTGAAGTGGGAACCTGAGAAGACAGAACAATGAACCTAGGGTCCCATTGGAAGAATTCTAAGGATGGGAACCTTTTGCCTTGAGAGTAGAAGAGGGCCTCTGAGAGGTAAGACTATACTGATGGACACCTCCCCAAAATAGGGCTATGTTCCCACTGCTAAATCTCACCCAAGCCACCTACCCTCTCCTCCATTAGAGTCAATGCCCTGATGTGAACATTAGGGACTTTTCTCTGGACAGTTGGTAAAACTGGCTTTTATTATTTACTTAGAACCCTTAGCTGTTTTCTTCTAGCAAATTATTGGTGTAATGGATGTGCATCTCGGCAGAAAAATGCAGATATGCAAGAATATCTTTCAATTTCCACAACCTAAATTGAACTCAATTTCTACTGCAACCTTCATTTTGTGTTGGTGTCACCTTAATCTCAGTCAGTTGTTGCCCAAGTTTCCAGGATGCTTTCAGAAATCCAAAGTGTTGGCAGGTGGCTTTTGGTCTGTATTATCACTGTCCACGTCAGCATCATACAAGATATGCTCTTTCAACCTTGTCTTTGCTGGTCAGTTCACACGAGCCCTTGCTGGCCTAACCCTCATCGTTGACTGAATGGTTCCCTGGGGCCTAGGTGTCTCTCAGCCAACTCCTGTGCCCCTATTGATCCACAGGATATTCTAATGTTCTGTGATGGGCCAAGGGGACTTGGTGGGTTCTCCAGACTTTCTGGGCTATTAAAAAATGTACACAACACATTCTATTACTTCCATACTTTGCTGGCTCTTGGGAGCCCTCACAGGGCTGGCTCAACCTGCCATGTGCACACAGCCAACTCTATTGGGAGGTCTTACTGCCACCCTGAGCTCTACCCAGGGTTCTCTCTGCACTTGGATTTCCCACACTGATCTGGGTTTCACTGAGTAAAGAAAACTAGATATAGAGTCCCTTTTTTCAGACACTCACCATCATGTAATTCTCCTCACTACCAGTTTGGGGATTTATTCTGGTGTAGGTATGTATGAGTGAGTGCTTGCTCTCAAGTCAAATGCATTCTCTCTAACATGTTATATTGTCTACACATGTATTCCTCTAGGTTTCTTTCTAGTGAACTTTTAATTTTGAGATAATTGTAGGTTCACATGAATCTGTAAGTAATAATACAGAAAAATCCTTGTATCCTTCACCCGTTTTCTCCCAATGGTTACATATTGCATAACTATCAACATTAATATGATATACCAATATTACTCAGTTTTCTGTTTATAAGCGTTTGTGTGTATGTATGTATTTAATTTTATGCAATTTATCACAGATGTAGATTCTTATAATCACTGCCATACTTGAGATTACAAAACTATGTGATCACAAAGCTCCCTTATGCTGTCCTTTTATAGCCACACCTACATTCCTTCCACCTCACTCCCCCCAAGCTATCCCTAACTCTCAGCAACTACTAACAGATTCTCCATATGTGTACTTTTGTCATTTCCAGTATGTTATGTAATGAAATCATACAATATGTAAACTTTGAGGTTTATTTACACAGCATATTCCCTGGAGATTCATCCAAGTTGTGTGTATCAATAATTTGTTCCCTTTTATTACTGAGTACTATTCCATGGCATGGATGTTCCACAGTTTATTTAACCATTTGCACATTGAAGGACATTCAAATTGTTTCCAGTTTTGACTATTATGAGTAGTCAAAACAATACAATAGTGATGAACATTTGTTTACAGGTTTTTTTTGTGTGAATATAATTTCTCTGGGATAAATGTCCAAGCGTACAATTGCTGAGTCATATGGAAGTTGCCAAATTGTTTTCCAGAGTAGCTGTACCATTTTACATTCCCACCAGTAATGTATGAGTGATTCAGATTCTCTGTATTCTTGTCAGCATTTGGTGTTGTCACAACTTTTAATTTTAGCCATTCTGGTAGGTGTGTAGTGATATCTCATTGTAGTTTTACTTTGCATTTTCCTAATGGCTAATGATATTGAATATTTTTTTATTTACTTATTTGCCATCTGTATATCTTCTTTGGTGAAATGTTTGGTCAGATTTTTTGTTCATTTTCTAATTGGATTTTGTGGGGTTTTCTTTGTTTTTGTTTTGTTTTTACTGTTGAGTTTTGAGAGTTCTTTATATATTCTAGATAGTAGTCTTTTATTGGATATGTGATTTGAAAGTATTTTCTCCCAGTCTGTGGCTTTTCTTTTCATCCTCTTAAAGTGTCTTTCAAAACGTTTTTAATTTTGATGAAGTCCAGTTTATCAAAATTTTTCTTTTATGGATTGTGCTTTTGATGTCAAATTTAAGAACTCTTAGATCCTGAGATTTTCTCCTAAGTTTTTTCCTAAAAATTTTATTTTACATTTAAGTCCATGACTCATGACTCATTTTGAGTTAATTTTTGTATAAGATGTGATATTTAGATTGAAGGTTTTGTTTTGTTTTGTTTTTTGCCTTTAGATGTCCAATTGTTCCAGAACCGTTTGTAGAGAAGGCTATCCTCCTTCTGTTGGATTGCTTTTGCACCTTTGTAAGAAATCAGTTAGGCATATTTGTGTGTGATGTATTTCTGGGTTTTCTATTCTGTTCCATTGATCTATGTGTCTATCCTTCTGTCATATTTTGTATGTATGATTTCAATCATTTTAAATTAGTTGAGGTTTGTTTTATGGCCCAGGATATGGTTTATTTTGGTGAATATTCTATGAGTTCTTGAAAAGAATGTATGTGCTGTTATTACTGGTTGCAGTATTTTTTATATGCCAATTATATCCTTTTGGTTGATGGTGTTGTTGAGTTTTTCTGCATCCTTATTCATTCTCTAATGGCTTACTCATCAGCTGAGAATGGGGTGGAAGTCTCCACTTATAATTGTGGGTTTGCCTTTTTCTCCTTTCAACTCTATCAGCTTTTGCCTCATATATTTTGAGACTCTTTTTTGCATGTACACATTTAGGATTCTTGTGCTTTCCTTGTGGATGGGTCTTTTTTTCTTCTCTTTTCTTTTTTCTTTTTTTTTTTTGATTCTTTTATTCTTATGTAATGTTGCTCTTTGTCTCTAGCAGGAAAATTATTAACCCCACTTACAGATGAGGAAACTGAAGTGTGAAAGAATTTAAAACTAGGTCTAAAAATGAAGGAAATAGAAAATCACCACTAGGCCAACCCTACAGTGATAACAGTTGCAGGCAAGATCCATTGGTGGTTGCTAAAGTTAGTGGAAGAAAATTTGATGAGAAACAAAATCTGAAAGTATCTTCTCAGCATATTTATTAATTATAAAGGAAAAATATATAAATGGAGAATTCTGGCTGACAACACTTTTACCAAGGGATCAAGGTTATTAAGATCACTAGTAATAACAATATTGACATTACATACCCCCTGACGTGAAGGGTACACTATTGCTTCTCACCTCAATCTAATTACGATAAAACACCAGGTAACCCCACTTTGAGAGACAGTATACAGAGTCCCACAGAGATGCCTGGATTAGAACCCAGAGCCCATGCTCTTTACACTCTAGTTCAGGAGAGGTATGGAAGCCAGGGATATGGGGGTGTCTCCTTTCTGAGTGGCATGTACTCACTCCACTGCTGACTGGACATACACTCACCTCACTGCTCGGGACTCACTACTTCAGTCTGCTCTGTGGCTAGAATCCACACCTCTTTGCCTGAGGGCTTTCTCCAAAGCATGAAGGTAGTTCTGTTTGTGCTGGCCGGAGACCAGAACACCCTCCCACCATTCCTACGTGGCCCTCAATCAATGACTGAGAGGAGTAGGTGCATAGACATCCCAGTTCCCTTTCTCATCTGGCAGGGGTTGACGGGGGAGGAGTAACACTGCGGCATGTTCTACATTGGCTCCCAGAGTTCCTTTGTGGGATTGAGCCCTAATTGCCCACTGGTAGCTTATTGATAATGCACCTTTATTGGCTGCCTTCCCTACCCTATCTCATTTCCCCACTCCCCTGTTAATGTTTCCTGGCATTACCTCTCAATTAAACTACTTGAAGCTAATTCCTTGTTTGAGAGTCTGCTTCTGGAAGAACCTCATCTAAGGCAATGGCTGAAGGGCACCAATATCCTTCAGTCACAGAGAGATTGCAACTAGCAAAGACATTATGCATGGGCTGCCAGGAACAGCTACTCAGGTGGTGTACTATACAATTACTGGAGTTGTACAAATTGATGCTTATATTAGTTGCACATTGCTGCTGTAACAAAGTAGCTTAAAACAATACAAATTTGTTATCTTGCAGTTCTGGAGGTCAGAAGTTCAAAATGTGTTTCACTGCACTAAAATCAAGGTATTGGCAGCTCTGTGATCATTTCAGAGCCACTGACTAGGAGAGGATCTATTTCCTTGCCTTTTTCAACCTCTTGAGGCTTCCTGTATTCCTTGATTTGTGGCCCCTTTCTCCATCTTCAAAGTCAGCAGTGTAATACCTTAATATTTCTTTCTCTTTCTCTCCTCTGTTTCCACCATTACATCTCCTTCTCTGACTCTCCTGCCTCCCTCCTTCCTTTGTAAGGACGCTTGTGATTACATTGGACTCACCTGGATAATCCAGAATAATCTCCTTATCTCAAGTTCCTTAATTTAATTACATCACAAAGACCTTTATGCCATATAAGGTAACATATTCCCAGGTTCAGATTAGGACGTAGATTTCTTGGGGGGCCATTATTCTGCCTATCACAGCATATATGGTTAAGGGTCCAGAATAAAGAGTGTGTGAGAGAATGCACAGTGCAGAGAAAGCACAGTGCAGAGAAAGCACTGTGAGGGAGGGGAAGTTGGCAAAAAGGGTTATGATGTAAAATGGAGAGATACATAGAGGAAGACATATTTCTGTTGTTTTATATGTATATACATATAATATATATTTATACAATTTATATGTAATGTATATTATCAACAAATTATCAGTATATAAATAAATAAATAATATGTATATATATTATATATACACAGAGAGAGAGAGGAGAGAGAGAGATAGAGAGAGAGAGAGAGAGTGTGTGTGTGTGTGTGTGTGTGTGTGTGTGTGTGTGTGTGCCTTAGGGGAGTGAGGTGGAGGAAGTGAGCCGAGTGAAATAGTGATAGGGTCTGGAAGGAACAAGAGGAACTGTAAGAAGGAAATAGGTAGGGTGGGTCTACTTCTGAGGAACTGGCCCTGTCTGAGGTAAGGCTGCAGAGAGGTGAAATCAGTGGATTTTACAGAGAGAAGTTTTTGTTGTCGTTGTTGTTTTTTAATTCGGGTATAGTTGCCTTATTATGTTGTGTTAGTTTTTGCTGTACAGTGAAGTGAATCAGCTATATGTTATACATATATCCCTTCTTTTTCGGATTTCCTTCCCATTTAGTTCACCAAAGAGCACTGAAGTGTTCCCTGTACTATACAGTCTATTCTCATTTGCTATCTGTTTTATACATAGTAGTATATATATGTCAATCCCAATCTCCCAATTCATCCCACCCCACCTTTCCTGCCTTGGTCTCCATACGTTTGTTCTCTACATACATCTGTGTCTCTATTTCTGCTTTGCATATAGGTTCATCTGTACCATTTTTCTGGATTCCACATCTAAGCATTAATGTATGATATTTGTTTTTCTCTTTCTGACTTACTTCACTCTGTAAGATAGTTTCTAGGTCCATCCACGTCTCTGCAAATGGCACAATTTATTTCCTTTTATGGCTGAGTAATATTCCATTGTATATATGTACCACATCTTCTTCATCCATTCCTCTGTTGATGGACATTTGGGTTGCTTCCATGTCCTGGCTATTGTAAATAGTGCTGAAATGAACAATGGGGTGCATGTGTCTTATGGAATTATGATTTTCTCCAGATATATGCCCAGGAATGGGATTGCTGGGTCATATGGTAGTTCTATTTTTAGTTTTTAAAGGAACCTCCATACTGTTCTCCATAGTGGCTGTATCAATTTAAATTCCCACCAACATTGTAAGAGGGTTCCCTTTTCTCTACATCCTCTCTAGCATTTATTGTTTGTAGAGTTTTTGATTATGGCCATTCTGACCAGTGTGAGGTAATATCTCATTGTAGTTTTGATTTGCATTTCTCTAATAACTAATGATGTTGAGCATCTTTTCATGTGCTTTTTGGCCATCTGTATGTCTTCTTTGGAGAAATGTCTATTTAAGTCTTCTGCCCATTTTAAATTGGGTTGTTTGTTATTTTTCATATTGAGCTGCATGAGCTGTTTGTATATTTTGGAGATTACTCCCTTGTCAGTTGCTCATTTGCAAATATTTTCTCCCATTCTGAGGGTTGTCTTTTTGTCTTGTTATGGTTTCCTTTGCTGTGTAAAAGCTTTTAAGTTTAATTAGGCCCCATTTGTTTATTTTTGTTTTTATTTTCATTACTCTAGGAGGTGAACCAAAAAAGATCTTAAAAAAAAAAAAAAAAGAACTTGCTGGGCTTCCCTGGTGGCGCAGTTGTTAAGAATCCACCTGCCATTGCAGGGGATACGGGTTCAAGCCCTGGTCCGGGAAGATCCCACATGCCGTGGAGCAGCTAAGCCCGTGCACCACTACTACTGAGCCCGTGCACCACAACTACTGAGCCTGCACTCTAGACCCCCCAAGCCACGACTAGTGAGCCCACATGCCACAACTACTGAAGCCTGCATGCCTAGAGCCTGTGCTCCGCAACAAGAGAAGCCACCACAGTGAGAAGCCCGTGCACCACAATGAAGAGTAGCCCCTGCTCACCTCAACTTGAGAAAGCCTGTGCGCAGCAACAAAGACCCAACACAGCCAAAAATAAATTAAAAAAAAAAGAAATAAAAGATTTGCTGTGATTTATGTCAAAGAGTCTTCCGCCTATATTTTGCTCTAAGAGTTTTATAGTGTCCCGTCTTACATTTAGGTCTTTAATCCATTTTGAGTTTATTTTTGTGTATGGTGTTAGGGAATGTTCTATTTTCATTCTTTCACATGTAGCTGTCCAGTTTTCCCAGCACCACTTATTGAAGAGACTGTCTCTTCTTCATTGTATATTCTTGCCTCCTTTGTTGTAGATTAGGTGACCATAGGCATGTGAATTTTCTATGTCTGGGCTTTCTATCCTGTTCCATTGATCTATATTTCTGTTTTTGTGCCAGTACCATACTGTCTTGATTACTGAAGCTTTGTACTATAGTCTGAAGTCAGGGAGCCTGATTTCTCACGCTCCATTTTTCTTCGTCAGGATTGCTTTGGCTATTCGAGATCTTTTGTGTTTCCAAACAAACATTTTGTTCCAGTTCTGTAAAAAATGCCACTGGTAATTTGATAGGGATTGCATTGAGTCTGTAGATTGCTTTGGGTAGTATGGTCATTTTAACAATACTGATTCTTCCAATCCAAGAAGACATTATATATTTCTATCTGTGTCATCTTCAATTTCTTTCATCAGTTTACTATTGTTTTCTGAGTACAAGTCTTTTGCCTCCTTTGGTAAGTTTATTCCTAGATAGTTTATTCTTTTGTTGCAATGGTAAATGGGATTGTTTCCTTAATTTCTCTTTCTGATCTTTCATTGTTTCTTTGCATTAATTTTGTTTGCTGCAAATTTACCAAATTCATTGATTAACACGAGTAGTTTTCTGATGGCATCTTTAGGATTTTCTATGCATAGTATCATGTCATCTGCAAACAGTGACAGTTTTACTTCTTCTTTTCCAATTTGGATTCCCTTTTATTTATTTTTCTTCTCTTATTGCTGTGGCTAGGACATCCAAAACTATGTTGAATAATAGTGGTGAGAATGGACATCCTTATCTTGTTCCTGATCTTAGAGAAAATGCTTTCAGTTTTTCACCATTGAGAATGATGTTTGCTGTGGGTTTGTCATATATGAGGTAGGTTCCCTCTATGCCCACTTTCTGGAGATTTTTTATTATAAATGGGTGCTGAATTTTGTTAAAAGCTTTTTCTGCATCTATTGAGATGACCATATAGTTTTTATTCTTCAATTTGTTAATACGGTTTATCACATTGATTGATTTGCATATATTGAAGAATCCTTGCATCCCTGGGATAAATCCCACTTGATCATGGTGTATGATCCTTTTAATGTGTTGTTGGGGTCTGTTTGCTAGTATTTTGTTGAGAATTTTTGCATCTATTTTCATCAGTGATATTGGTCTGTAATTTTCTTTTTTGTGTGATATCTTTGTCTGGTTTTGGTATCAGGGTGATGGTGGCCTCATAGAATGAGATTGGGAGTGTTCCTTCCTCTGTAATTTTTTGGAAGAGTTTGAGAAAGATGGGTGTTAGCTCTTCTCTACATGTTTGATAGAATTCTCCTGTGAAGCCATCTGGTCCTGGACTTTTGTTTGTTGGAAGATTTTTAATCACAGTTTCAATTTCATTACTTGTGATTGGTATGTTTATATTTTCTATTTCTTCCTGGTTCAGTCTTGGAAGTTTGTACTTTTCTAACAGTTTGTCCATTTCATTGGCATATAGTTGCTTGCAGTAGTCTCTTATGATCTTTTGTATTTCTGTGGTGTCAGTTATTTCTCCTTTTTCATTTCTAATTTTATTGAATTGAGTCCTCTCCCTTTTTTTCTTGATGAGTCTGACTAAAGGTTTATCAATTTTGTTTATCTTCTCAAAGAACCAGCTTTTAGTTTCATTGATCTTTGCTATTGTTTTCTTCATCTCTATTTCATTTATTTCTGCTCTGATTTTTATAATTTCTTTCCTTCTACTAACTTTGGGTTTTGTTTGTTCTTCTTTCTCTAGTTACTTTAGGTATAAAGTTAGGTTGTTTATTTGTGATTTTTGTTGTTTCTTGAGGTAGGATTATATTGCTGTAAACTTCCCTCTTAGAACTGCTTTTGCTGCATCCCATAGGTTTTGGGTTGTTGTGTTTTTGTTGTTATTTGTTTCTATGTATTTTTTGATTTCCTCAGTGATCTCTTCATTATTTAGTAGCATATTGTTTAGCCTCCATGTGTTTGTGTGATTTTTTTTTTGTGGGGGTTACAGTTTTTTCCTGTAATTGATTTCTGATATAATAGCATTGTGGTTGGAAAAGATGCTTGATACAATTTCAGTTTTGTTAAATTTATCAAGGATTTATTTGTGACCCACGATTTGATCTATCCTGGAGAATGTTCCATGTGCACTTGAGAAGAAAGTGTATTCTGCTGCTTTCGGATGGAATGTCTTATAAATATCTATTAAGATTATCTGGTCTATTGTATGATTTAAAGCTTGTGATTTCCTTATTAATTTTCTGTGTGGATGATCTGTCCATTGGTGTAAGTGGAGTGTTAAAGGCCCCCACTATTATTGTGTTACTGTCGATTTCCCCTTTTATGGCTGTTAGCATTTGCCTTATGTTTTGAGGTGCTCCTATTTTGGGTGTATAAATATTTATTCTTGCTATATCTTCTTCTTGGATTGATCCCTTGATCATTATGCAGTGTCCTTCCTTGTCTCTTGTAACAGTCTTTATTTTAAAGTCTATTTTGTCTGATATGAGTATTGCTACTCCAGCTTTCTTTGGATTTCCATTTGTATAGAATATCTTTTTTCATCCCCTCACTTTCAGACTGTATGTGTGCCTAGGTCTGAAGTGGGTCTCTTGTAGACAGCATGTATATGGGTCTTGCTTTTGTATCCATTGAGCTGGTCTGTGTCTCTTGGTTGGAACATTCAGTCCATCAACATTTAAGGTAATTATCGATATGTATGTTCCTATTACCATTTTTTTCCTATTACCATTTTATTAATTGTTTTTGGTTTGTTTTTGTGGGTCTTTTTCTTCTTCTGTGTTTCCCACCTAGAGAAGTTCCTTTAGCATTTGTTGTAAAGCTGGAATGGTGGTGCTGAATTCTCTTAGCTTTTGCTTGTCTGTAAAGCTTTTTATTACCTTGTTGAATCTGAATGAGATCCTTGCTGGGTAGAGTAATCTTGGTTGTAGGTTTTCCCCTTTCATCACTGCCACTCCCTTCTGACCTGCAGAGTTTCTGCTGAAAAATCAGCTGATAACCTTATGGGGATTCCCTTGTATGTTATTTGTTGCTTTTCCCTTGTTGCTTTTAATATTTTTTCTTTGAATTTAATTTTTGTTAGTTCGATTAATATGTGTCTTGTCATGTTTCTCCTTGGGTTTATCCTGTATGGCACTCTCTGTTCTTCCTGGATTTGGGTGGTTATTTCCTTTTCCATGTTAGGGAAGCTTTTGACTATAATCTCTTCAAATACTTTCTCAGACCCTTTCTCTTTCTCTTCTTCTTCTGGGACCCCTATAATTCAAATGTTGGTGTATTTAATATTGTCCCAGACGTGTCTGAGACTGTCCTCATTTCTTTTCATTCTTTTTTCTTTATTCTGCTCCTTGACAGTTATTTCCACAATTCTGTCTTCCAGCTCACTTATTCGTTCTTCTGCCTCAGTTATTCTACTATTGATTCCTTCCAGTGTATTTTTCCTTTCAGTTACTGTGTTGTTCATCACTGTTTGTTTATTCTTTAGTTCTAGAGTTCTTTTTAAACATTTCTTGTATTTTCTCCATCCATGCCTCCATTCTATTTCCGAGATTTTGGATCATCTTTACTATAATTATTCTGAATTCTTTTTCAGATATATTGCCTATTTCCTCTTCATTTATTTGGTTTGGTAGGTTTTTACATTGCTTCTTCTTCTGTAACATAATTTTTTGTCCTCCCATTTTTTGTTAATGTGTGGGGCTTTGGTCCTGTCTTGCTGGTTGTTTGGTATGAGGCATCTAGCACTGGAGTTTGCCGGCAGTTGGGTGGAGCCAGGTCTTTGTGCCTAGATGAGGACCTCCAGGAGAGTTCACACTGATTATTATTCCCTGGGGCCTGAAGTTCTCTGTTAGTCCAGAAGCTTGGACTCGGCTCTCTAACCACAGGGGCTCAGGCCTGACCCCTGGCCTGGAGACCAAGGCCCCACAAGCTGTGCAGCATGGCAAAAAAAAAAAAAAAAAAAAAAGACAAAGCCCAAGACAAATAATAAAAACAAATCCAGGCAAACAAAAAACAAACCAACAAGCAAACGACAACAATGACAACAACAAAAACCACAAGGAAAGCAAAAAAACCAGGAGACACCCAAACAAACAAGATAGCACAGAAACCAAAACCAAAAAAAAACCCAAAACTAACCTAAACAGAAAACAAAAATAAAACAAAATCAAAAAACAAAGTAAAAGAAACCTAAGAGAACAAAAGGGAAACACACAAAATGACAAAAACAAATACAAAAGAAATAAAAAAGAAGATAAAACCAAGATGAAACAAAATAAAGAACACAAGAAAACAAAACAACATGAAAATAGCAAAAGAACGAACCAACAGAAAACAAAACAAACAAAAACAAAACCAAAAAACAGACAACAAACAAAAAAGAGCAGATAATAACAAAGAATAAAAAATAAAAATTAGAAAAATAAAAAGTATATTAGAAAAATAAAAATAAAAATGAAACAATAAAACAAAACACAACAGCACAAAAAATTTTTTTAATAAAAATTAAATACTAAAAAAAAATTCCCTGGTGCCTCTGCTATCTGTGTCCTTGCCCCCATGGTGAGCTACATGCATCCCTGCCTCCCCAGGAGCCCCTCTAAGACCACTAGGTAGTTCTCTGGACCTGCTGTGCCAGCCCCCACTCTGTGTGTGTTACTTTCACCAGTGTCTGCTCCTGAAGCTGGCCCAGAGCACAGGCCTCCATGGGTATGCCCCGCAGGGGCTAGTGAAGCTGGAGGAGGCATTGGGGGGGGGGGGGTGGTTCCCCGCCCACCTGGACCCACGTGGTCAGAGGAGGCCCTGTCAGGGGTGGCCTGTGGAGGCTTTGGTGGGGGGCATACTCAGGTCCACCAGGACCTGTATAGCCAGAGGAGGCTTTGGCAGAGGTGGGGCCTCAGGCCTTGTACAGAAAGAAGTTTTAAAGGCCACCAAGAAGTGCACAAGAGGTAAAAATAGAGGAAGGGCATGTGGTCTGTGGCTCCAGGCAGATCAGATGGTGGGTGGAGCCTACCCCATGTGTCCATAGTTGCAGAGAGAGAGGAAGAGGCAGGGCTCTGAGACCAGGGAGGGGAAAAAGAAAGAGAAACTAGGTTTGTTATGGGAAATAGGGCTGTGGTTTCATATTTGGAAGTGTCTGTGTGTGATGAGTAAGTGTAGGGTTTAGTAACAGGTTGAGGAAGAATTATACATTTGCAACTGCTATAAAAAATTTGTTCTCTATTAAAAATCTTCTGTGCATATCACATGAGATTCATTCATGAATTCATGTAACAAATATTGAGCGGCTGCTAGGCACTAAGCAATGTTCTCTGCACTGGAGACAGAAACTGTGAGCAAATGGACTGTGAGTGAAACTGTGAGTGAATGGACTCAGGAAATTAGCTACAAAAGAAAGAGAAAGACAAGTATATGTATGAGGGAGTGGAGGAGTGGATGACAGAGGCAGAAAAGGCTTTTCTTGGAAGGAGATGATATGGAGTTTTCAGTATCCTTGGTACCTGCAAGTGGAGCATTGCCCAGCTTCCACCCTCCAGCCCATCTGGCCTGGGGAGCAGCTTTAAGCAGACATTCCTCACTCTCCTCCCCTTTGGAGTCCTTTCCTATTTTCTTCCTCCTTTTCCTCTTCCCATGTCTTCCTTTATCCTGGAGCTTGAGAGGACCAAGGCTGGAGGAGACAGTGACAGTGACTTCCTTCTCTTGCTTCCATCTTTTCTTTCTGTCTTTGACCCAATTCAAAAAACAAAGATGAATAGAGGCCTACTGGGCCTGGAATCATGCAGGGCTTACAAGATGTGAGACTCCCATCACCAAGGGCAATTCTCCAGCAAAGGGACATCTGGGAGCCATTAGCAGCCAACACACACAGAAGCTGGGCTAGGGTGTATCCATTAGTAAAGGGGATCTGTGTGAGGCACCAACAGCATCCACAAAAAAAGGATATAAAGTAGCAGATAATCTTACTCTCGGCTTGAGGGAATGCACATTGGTATAAGACTTTGGATAGCAATTTGATAATATCTTACAGAGTGGAAGACACATGTGCCCTATGACCCAGTACTCCCACATCCAGTCATATACCCTAGAGAAACGTTTGCATGTGGGAGAGTCTTGCAGAGAGAGGAAAAGTAGAGTGCTGCAGACTGGGCCTCAAGGAGCACCAGCATTTAGGCAATAGGAAGAAGATGGAAGACTCAATTATAGACTGGAGGAAGCAGGGACTATGTGGTCTTGCTCATTGCAATGTCCCTAGCGACATGCCTGGAACATGAGGAACACTCCTGGGATGCACAGGAAGGGAAGGAAGAAGCAGTGAAGGAGACAGAGGTCAGAGAGAATAAAAAAAATGAGGAGCCATCACCCTGAAAGCCAGAGGAAGAGATTGTTAAAGGGGGGGGGGTGGGCAGTGAGAAATAAAATATTGCCACCATATCAGAAAACAAAGAATGTCGCAGTCATCAGTGATTGCAGCCACCCTCAACGGTGAGCCCTGAGGGAGTTCAGGATGTAAACAAGGAATGCCAACCATCTAGCAGCCATCAGACTGTAGCCACCACCGAAGGTGCAGCCTGAGGAAACTCAGGATGAGAAAACACAGGATACTGGCCCCAGATAGCTGAAGTCATATCAAAGGAATGACTTCAGTGAGCCCAGACTCTTGCATCTTCCCACACATAGAAAAGTGCTAAATTCCTTAACTTGAGATATGTAGTTTTCTTTTATTAATAGTAGCCAGAGCTGGGTCACTAACCATCCTTTGGGCCCTCTGATGGAAAAGTAGAATCAAGTCTCAAATAACGTCTTTTAAATTATATCCTCTAGTATTATACATGGAAAACAGTACTGTATCATACCTCTGTGAATGTATTAATAAAATATCTTATACCTGCTTTATGATACATAGTATTGACTGTGCTTTACCACAGCTGTTTTTAATGACATTATTTTAGAATGTTTTCTTTCCAGATGATGATTAAGAAGCTAATAAAAAAAATGATGCCAGGTACCACAACAGTAACAGAACTTTGCTGTTTTCTGTTTTTTACTTTTTTTAAATTTTTTTAATGGAGTGTGCTGGATGTCTCTATAATTTTGTTTAGATGACTGCAGAACCTGGAAAGGCTGTTGCTGCTACTGCTGTGTAACATACTGTTATTGGTCTTTTTATGTGAATAAATAAATCTATATATCTAGATATAATTTGAATTTTTGGAAATTTTAGCCGTGCTGTCAACTTTGGAAAAATATCCCAATTGTACCATGTTGGGTTGGCATTGTACAGAAATTAATAGCCATATTGGTCTAGAAATGTTAAACATAATTTTTTCCTTTTGTACAAGGGTAATGTACAATATTAAGTATGTAAGGTCTTATCCACATGGGTTTGATTACAGAAAGTAAATTATTCTCAAAAAACAAACAAACCAAAAATGAAAGAGTAACCTTTTGTTCTGACTACATGGTGGTGTTGCAAAAACTCCAATATACCTTGGTTTCCCGCCACCCCCCCACGGCCAACTGCCCCAGCCCTTCCTCTTTGGAACAGTTTTCTCAGAATTTTTCTGAGAGGATGTCTCCCAGCCTTGAAGTCCTAAGAATGTCCCCTGAATAAAGCATAGCTCTCAACTTTTATGTTGTGCATTTTTTTTTAGTCGATAGTTATGGAGACCACGAAGGGCTGAGAGCAGACTTCTCTCCTTTGCCTGAACTCAACGAGGATCCAGAGCCCTGGTACCAGCAGAGGTCTCTTATGCCCACCTGCCTCCTCAGAGAGTCCAGACGAATTGGTGAGTCTTTCCTGGTCCTCAGATCTCCCAAGTTTTGGTTGATGATCCTGAGTTTTATATGGCAGTGTCTAACAGGTACCTGGCTCCCCAGTTGAAAGATATTGGGGAGTGATCCCCCCTAATTGAAAGATATTTGGGGAGTCCGGTTGAAAAACACTGGGGCTCAGTTTAGACACTGAGTTGTTTATCTTCAGCTGAAGGACTGGGAAGACTTTGCTCACTTAGAAGACTGAGTAGTATTGGACTGGGTAATTAAGGGGAAGCTGGCCTGTCGTTTTTCCTTGAATTGTCTACACTAGCGATATTATTTTGACAAACTGACCTTTGAATGGGGGAATAAAAGCTTTCAAAACAGAAGAAAAAGGAACGACATATTGCCAGCCCCCAACTAATACCCCAGCAAGGTTTATGAATGTAAAAAATTTACAAGTACTTAATTTGGAATTAAAGGAAATCTCGTCCTAAAAATGAGGGGGCTCTTTTACTGTATACACAGTTAAGTTTAAAAAGCCAGCTTGATAAGAGTATCTTTTCAGAATTCTGACTTTAAACAAAGGCCTTCTAGGGAAAACTTGCATTTCTCTTCCTGTGTCTTTGAGAAGTAAATGTTCTACCTGATCTTCTTAGGGCATTTTGTGTGTGTGTGTGTGTGTGTGTGTGTGTGTGTGTGTGTGTATGTGCTTTGAAAACTTGATCTCTGCCATACTATTTTTGGGAGTAAACCTTCTGGATCTTTTATTTAGGTGACATCCTCCCCTATTCTCTTATGGGAAATCCGCTTGTGTCTTAATGGTTTAATATATGTCTCATTGGGCTTCCCTGGTGGCGCAGTGGTTGAGAGTCCGCCTGCCGATGCAGGGGATGCGGGTTCGTGCCTCGGTCTGGGAAGATCCCACATGCCGCGGAGCGGCTGGGCCCGTGAGCCATGGCCGCTGGGCCTGAGCGTCCAATATATATATATCATTAAAAGCCAAATAATGGCTCCTTTAAATTGGAGAAACTTCTAAATAGTAAATTTTTAGAGAACTCTCATTATAAACAGCTGTTTTATTGGTACCTATATTAAAAAATCAAAGGCAGAAAAAAGAAATATATATAATGGTTAACCTAACAACTTCTTTTCTTTAAAACAAGTAAGAAAAACCGGTTTGGGAAGATTTATTTGTGGTCTTTGCTTCCCCTCAATGGGTTTTACAGATGCTAATAAAAACATTAGAATAATGTTAACAGGAAAAAAAACCTGTAAGGAGTGTCTAGATACTTGTTGGAACAAGGTAGAAATTTTAAAAAGGAGTTATCTCAAATGAATAAAGAAATCTTCAGATGGATATTTAAAATGGGATAAATAAAATGGACACGTATGCGATTAAAACACAAGGTTTTGATATTACACTACCTAAGATTAAATGGGCCAAAAAGGACCCCCTACTACTCTCCATCATTAAAGCCAAACAAGTCCGCTGTTTACACCAGTTTTAAAAAGATATATTTAAGGGGCTGGAAAAAAATTTTTTACACTGAGATAGCTGACGAGCAATTACTTGGGGCAACAGTTAGGCCACGGGTCTGAGTTCCTTGGCTCAAGCTCCCTCTGGGGCTCCCAGAGCATTTTATAGAAAAATAGATAAAATGGACAGAGAATAAAAGAAAGAAAAACTTCTAGAACTCCTCCTGTAAGATCAGAACTTGTTGATTGGATCCTAATGAAGGCTAAAGGTATAAAAGTTGATAGGATTGGGATAAAGTATATAAAGATGTATATATATATATATATATATATATATATATATATATATATATATATATATATATAAGATGGCTATCTCTCTTTTGTTTAATTATGTTGTGGGATAGACACATTTCACTGCGGAATGCTTCCCCTGCATGGTATTATGACAAGGCACATAGATCTGCCCCTCAGAAAGTATTAACTAAACATACTAAAGGAAACCAGTAGGGTTACCTGAGCCACACAAATAAGTAAAAACTGGGAACTAACATTCAGTGGTTAATAAAAATAAAATTAGTGATTTTGCTTGTAAACTCAGAAAGAAGTTCTTTGCTGAATGTCCTATACAAGATTTTGAAGGCGTGATAAATTAAACTCTAAAGTTCTAGAACATAGAACTTGTAAATTTCAGTTTAGTTAGAAATCTTCTCACTGATATATAGTTGGGCAAATCAATCTTTTAACATCATCTAGGTGACAGACCTTTGGGGAACTTAAAGCAACTGTCTTTCTCTTGCAAATCTCTACAAACCAGAAATGTAAATACAGGCCACAGGGACCTGAGGCTGAACCTAATTAGCTTAATCAGGAAGAACCTGAAACCAAGGGAAAAGAAAACGACAAAGTGGCAGTTTTAAAATTCAAACTGCTGAGAATGCTCCCTCAGCCAAGCTTTACAAACAGTAAACACTTAGTCTTCAGAGCAAGCAACTTTAATGTATTCCAACTGATTTTTGTAAAAAAGTAAGTTTATATTGTAATACCTGATTCATAACTAAGTTTTTTTTCTGAAGGGAAACCATGAGATCTCTAGTTTTGCCTGTTTATATGCCTGTGTACACATTATACATATGAAATATCTCTACCTCTGGAAAGTATTACCAAAATTGAATTTATAAAGAGCTCAATTTAATTTGAAAGTAAGTGGTTACAAATTAAATATAAAAGAAACCAGCCAAAATGACTTTCAGGTTCATGTGAATTAGGAAATATTCAATATTATGTTGATACCTGGTATTAAAGTTTTGTTGATCTAATTAATATATACATGTTTTTAGAGTCATCAACATTAAGTATAATACTTTATTGTATCTAGGTTTAATAGAAGTCAAATAAGACCTTATTATATCTGTTGCAAAGAAAATAACTTGATATGCTGAAACTTTAAGGTAAATGTAAATGAGATAAGAGCTTTTGGGTAAACTCTTTAAGAATAATTATATTTTAGAAATGTTTACTTAAAATGATCTCTCCAGATATTTGGTAACAAAGTTCTAGAGTTGTGCTAATTTAAGTGATGGAAACTTATTGAATATCTCGGTCACTCCCAAATAAAATAAGATACTGAGACAGCAATTACTGAACAGAGAAACTAAAGTATTTAGGACTATTAATAAATGTTTGGTGTCACCCTGAGATGTTTTTAGAAATTGTCACTAGTAATTTATGTTCACTAATCTTCAGAATGCTAATGTAAAAGACAGTTCATAATTGCTTATTTCTTAGTTTTCACTAGAAATTAAGGTTATTAAGAGTTGAGGATTCTAATTTAAACATGTAATTAAAGCTAACAGAAATAATAATGAAGCATTTCAGTATACAGTAGGAAATTTAGAATGTGTGTTTTCAGTAAAGAAGGTATATGGAATGGAATTAAATTTTATTGAGGGAAAAGAAAAAAACGTCTTAGAGCTGGTTGTTTCCAATGGAAAAATAAGGGACAAACTGATACGGATATAGAAAGTGATGAAAAGTTGTGGAAAGGAACTCTGAGGAAAAGAAGTTTCATGCATGGTCAGGATTAACTAAATTTAGATTGAAGTTAATTAAGTGAATGGATTTTGTTGTTAAGTAATCTAGTACAAGACTGGAATTTGATTTCTCTCTCTGTTAGGAGAATGATGTTTCTTAGAGTGCTCCTTTTTGATAACAGATTGTGTGAGTTTCTTTGCCCTTAAGTGATCTATATTTGTTTTTCTGAAATCTTTTCGTGACTTTGGTTAAATGAATAAGTATTCTTTCACAGTGACCTATAATCCTGTTGTGTTTTAAAACTTTTTTGATAGTTTTGAGCCCTCATGAAGGGCTGGCAGGCAAAGGCCCCAGGAAAAGGTAGACTAATTTCCTTATAAATCATGTGGTTATGAGGGTGGGCGTTTCACATGTGGCTTTTTTGCAAAATCAGCTTAGCAGTTAGTTAGTAAATTAGAGGGCTCATAAACGCTCCAGCTGCACTGACTCACAACATGAGACATCTGTGAGGTGAGCTAGAAGGGTGGAGCTCTGAGGAGGAACTTGCCTGGTGGCCTATGTGGCGTCAGGTGGGAATGAACTTTGGGGCCTAATTGTCACAAAAACCTGGACTTTAGAATCAGTCTGAGTTGAAATCTTGGTCCCAACACTTGCCAGCTGTGTAACCTTAGACAAGTAAGTAATCCTCCCTGAGCCTTTGTTTCCAGGTGAGGGCAACGGTGGTTGTTTCAAGGTGGAGGATTGGCCTGGAGAAATGCAGCTGGTTGCTCTGACAGATCCTTGAGGAGGGAAGTACCTGGGTGTGGCCACCAGTTTCTGGACTCTAATCTTCAAATTTTCTCAGAAATTTAGAGATTGGCATTTTGGCAAACTGTTGGGCAGTATCTACTAAATTCACGTTATTAGTTTCCTAGGACTGCCATAACAAAGTACCACAAATTAGGGGACTTTAACAGAAATTTATTCTCTCATAGTTCTGGAAGCTACAAGTCCAAAATCAAGGTGCCAACGGGGCCACACTCTCTCCAAGGCTCTAGGGTGAGTCCTCCTGTGGGGGTCACCATTGCCCCCTTGCCTAAGTTGTGAACTTTTCTGTGGAGGCCGAGGGCAGGGCACAATAATTCATTCGTCAGTCCTGATAACATATGGAAGGGTTGGGAGCCCTCATTGCAGGAAGAAAGGAGAGAGCATTATGGAGCCTAAGCTAATTGGGGAGGATATTTGGGGATCCTCACATCTCCTCTTGTCCCCTTGAGATGGCCCTGGGGCCTCAGACTCCTGGTGAGATCACCACGTGTGGGGGGAAGCAGTGAACTCTGGCAAGTGCCGCCTCTTCTTGATCTGCCTCTCCCTGTTCCAGGGACTCACCCCTCCACCCATGTCCCTCTCACATTAGGCTAGAGGTATGGGGTATGGAGAAGCTGGAGGCAGGACTGGTGGGGACTGGTAGGAAAGACCTGAGGAGCAAGGTATCTGCCTGAAGGGGCTGCTTGGGGAGCTGACTCAGTGGATGCCAGGCAGGCTGGGAGTGCAGGGTTCTGTCTTGACTCCAAAAAATTCAGCCTCAGAATATGTGGGAATTTGGAGTGTCTGAGCTTCCTACAAGCGTGGTTGGGTGGTACATAGGGTCATGCCCTTGGAACAATGTCATTGAGCTCTGGGCTGCCCATCTCCTGCTCTCCTTTCCATCTGCATTTGTCCGGTTTCTAGAAAGAGACAATATGATCTATATCTATATCCATATATATTTATATATTTATAGCTATATCTAGTTAGCCCTCCATATCCACAGGTTTTGCATCCAAGGATTCAACCAATTGATACTGGGTTGGTTGAATCTGCAGATATGCAACCTACAGATATGGAGGGCTGACTGTATTCATTGTATTATACAATTTTATATAAGGGACTTAAGCATCCATGGGTTTTTGTATTCATGGGGGATCCTGGAACCGATCCCCTGTGGATACTGAAGGATGACTCTCTCTCTCTCTCTCGTGTGTGTATGTGTGTGTGTGTATATCTTAATATATAAAATACAAGTATAAATATATATGTATATTATATATATTGGCTCCCATGGTTATGGAGGCTGGTAAGTCCAAAATCTGCAGAATGGGCCACCAGGCTGGAGACCCAAAGAAGAGTTGATGTTGCAGTTCAGGTCCAAAGGCCATGTGCTGGCATAATTTCCTCTTGTTCAGGGAAGGTAAGGTTTCTTCTCTATTCAACTAATTGAATGAGGCCCATTCACATTATGGAAGGCAATCCACTTTACTCAAATCCACTGCTTCACTCAGAGCTCACTGATTTGAATGTTAATCTCATCCAAAAGTACCCTCACAGAAATGTTCAGAATAATGCTTGTCCAAATATCTGGGCACCCCACAGGCCAGCCAAACTGACACATAAAATTAACCTCCTTACTAAAATGACTTCACCAAGCAATAGGAATTGTAGCTCCCTGACACTGAGGACTTATTTTGTGTTGGCAACCTTGTGCTTACTTCCTTACTCACCCATGTGATAAGTGTTATGCTTGTTTCACAGAGGAGTCAACTGAATCTTACTCAGTGTGATAGCCAATGTTGGAACCCCAGTTGGATCTCTTTTCCCATCCAGTGACCCCTCCCCCACCTGTTGCCAGTACAGTGGCTAAAAGCTTGCATCTGAGACCTTCTCTGGGTGATTGCCTGTGGCTGATGTCCTTGTCCAGAACCTCCTGAGAACTTTTGTCCCCCTCTCCCATCCCCACCCGCTATCCTCCAGGGGTGGACAATGACTGATTGACACAGGAGTATAAGAGACGGTCCTGCTTACCTACCTCAAGGGGGGATAGCTCTGGCCCATTCACCATGCCCCCCAGAGCTCCACATGGGATCAGGCAGAGGTTAGACTCCAGCTGAGACCCCATCCTTTGCTGAGCATTTTCCCCTGTCCTGTCCTACTTCCCTTCCTCCCTTTCTCTTGAGATCATTTCCTAAGTTAAAACATGTGCTCAGGAATCTCTATCTCAGCCTCTGATTGTAGGGAATGGGGTTTAAATTCCTGTTAGTGAGGAATTCAAAGCCAAGTCTAGCTAGCTTCAGCATTGGCCCACTGAACCCCTGCATTGTCCATAGCTGGGGATGGTAAGCTGGCAGGCATGTATGCATCCTTGTGGGGCTGGGGTATTAGCTGAGGAGAAGAGAAGAGACCTAGCTTTTAGGAAGGTCTTGGTGGCTTTGTCACTCCCTCCCTTGCTTGCTCGCCCCTAGCTGGTGTCTCATTTCCATAAGACACAGCACCAGCAACAAGTTGCGCAGTTATGTACCTTCACAGGGGCAAGTTGAAGGTTACACTTGACAGAGACTGTGGGTCTGGAGTCCTATCCTCAAATCTTCTAAGAGCTGAGTCTCAGCTTTCAGGCAGCAAAAGCAATGGACTCAAAATCCTGAGCTGCTCCTTGGGAGAGAGTATGAGCCAACCCAGGCAGGCCGGCCTCCTGGTCAGCAGGCTGCAGGCCTAGGCTGTGGTCTGAGGCCTCCATTTAGCCCCCCTGCCTGTGGGAATGCTGAGTCACCACCCTGGGAAGGCCTCTGCCATCAGTTTTTCCATAACTTGGAGGTTTGGAGCTGTTCCAGTCACCACTGCTCCAGTTAGAAGTTTGCTTCTGGCTTTACCAGGTGGCCTCCAGACTCTCCAAGAGACAGCTGCTTAAGGATAACAAAT
Organism: Stenella coeruleoalba; assembly: GCF_951394435.1. Taxonomy (NCBI): domain Eukaryota; kingdom Metazoa; phylum Chordata; class Mammalia; order Artiodactyla; family Delphinidae; genus Stenella; species Stenella coeruleoalba. The sequence continues at coordinate 30,380,701 of NC_137161.1, forward strand.
AGGTGAGATGAGAGAGTTTGGACCTGAGAGGGTGGAGCCAAAGCCTGGCAGAGGAATTGCTGGGGATGGCTGTGCAGTGGAGGATGGGCTCCATGCTGGCCCCCAAAGAGCCTTCTACTCCATCTGGCTGGAGAAGACAAGAAAGGATGGGGCACCTGTTGGCAGAAGACTTCTCTTAACAAAAAGAGGAGTGTTAGGCTGTTCTCTTTGGTTAAAGACCTTTACCACTGCCTTCTATGTGAAAGGATATAGTGTGGAAATTATGGTGTCGGGTAGACCTGATTAAAAACCTCTGTTCTATCATTATAGATTTTGTGATGCTGGGAAAGTCACTCAATATTTCAGAGCCTCAGTTTTCTCATCCAGAAAATGGGTGGCCATGCTTAGTGCACAGGGTTATTGTCTGGCATGGGGCAAGTCAGATGAAGGGAATAGCTCAGTAAGAGACAGAGATAGAATTGGTGGACTAGGAATGCTAAAGAAAAATTCAGCCAGCTTCACCAATTTGCTTCTAGAGCCAGGGAAGTGGGCATAAGGCCACTGCTTACCCATTCAAATGCTCGAGGCAGACATCATTAATTATAGCTGCACACCTTAATCCTCGATAGAGCCTCCAGGTAGCTTCTGTTAATTGATTGGAGGTGGCACTTGAGATGGAACCTATGTGTCATCCCTGGTCTCAGGACAAGATGGCCTTGACAGCCTTCGTGGAGGAGTCCTTGAATATATGAAGAGGAATTTAAAGGAAAGAAAAATTGCCTTCTTCTAACTTGAATGCCTGGGGGTGGAGTTGGTTTGTAATTGAGCAGCCTACAGGTTCTACCATTTTCAAGCAGCTTGAGCTACTGAGCAGAGGTCAGGCTTGGTGTAGACCTTCCAGATAACCATTAGCTTGGCAAGGCTGGCCTCACCAAAGAGGTACTCTTAGACTGCCTCCCCACAGGAGCAGACCCTGAAACAAGGATTCAAGTTCAAGTAGCTTAACTGAGAAGTGATTCCAAGGCCTCTGGTAGGAGATTCAGGAAATGAGACAGGGATGAGAAGGAAGCCAATGCAAGGTGCATTTTAAAGTAGGTTATTACTGTGGGTGACTGGAGCTTAATCCTACTGAGGAAGCCTGGGAGATAGTGCAGAGCACAAATCTGAGTTATGGCACCTGAGGAGCGAGGGAGCAGGGGTATGTATACAGCAACTGCCATCAGTCATTAGTTGAGGGCTACTGGGGTAGGATGTTAACTCCCTGGTTACAGGTGGACAAGATGGCATCAAGTGGCCAGAGAAAACTCTCAGGCAAAAAAATGACAGGTACTGGCAGCTGGAAGTGGTAAATGCCAAAAGCAGTATCTACTATTCATGTGGACTGAAAATCCCAAGGAGCTCAAGTGAGTCTATTCATTGAAAATCAGGGCTGCCTAATCTTTCTTAGTACGGTGTTCTCTTGAAAATTCCAGCTGCCTCACCCTGCCCCAACCTGCCCCACCCCTAGGTGCATAGGATACATAGTCCCTGTTCTGGACTGAATGACCAGAACCCTGATGATTAAAATAGTAAACATTTATTTCATACTTACTATAGACTAGGTGCTCTGGTAATTGTTTTATAATCATGATCTAATTTAATTGTCATAATAACCCTGTGAAACAAGTACTATTATTATCTCTGAAGTTCAGAGAGGTTAAGTAGCTTGCCCAAATTCACACAGTATTATGGACTGAATGCTTCTGTCCCTCCAAAATTTATACATTGAAATCCTAATCCCCTATGCAAAGGTATTAGAAGGTAGGGTCTTTGGAAGGTAATTAGGTCATGATGGTGAAGCCCACATGAGTAGGATTGGTTCCCTTATAAGAAGAGACACAAGAGAAATTTCTTCCTCTGTCTGTTCTCCATTATGTGATAATACAAAAAGAAGATGGCCTTCTGCATACCAGCAAGTGGGCCCTTATAAGACACCAAATCTGCCAGCATCTTGATCTTGGACTTCCTAGCTTCCAGAACTGTGAGTAATAAGTAATTGTTGTTTAAGCCATTCTGTCTATGGAGGGTTGGTGGGAGACTGGTGCTCAGGAGAATCTGGCAAGGGAGGAAAGGAGGTAAGAGGTGCTAAAATTGTCCCCTGTTCCTTATCCTCTGCTGGAGGGTCCCTGTCACCAGAAAGGGCATGTCTAGCCTTGCACTCTTTTCCCCCATTTGGCCTTCCTGCCCCACCTTCCCTTCTGGTCCTCACTCAGAATCAGAGGTGAGGACAGACCTCCAGGGCTCCCAGCAAATTGTCTTCATGTTTCTTTCTGGTCTAGATCAAGTGAGGGAGGAGCTTTTATGGAGAAAAGGGCTAGAGGCTAAGGAGCCCGTGAATGCTTGAGGGATTTTCTTGAAGACCTGGGGTTTAGCAGATTCTGTGCTAGGATCACCATTGCCCTATGTAGCAGTGTGATTGTAAAAATGGCCCCAATTCTCCACCGCTCCCTAAATCGACACACTTTATGATGTGATCTCATAGCCTCCTCCTACTGAGAGGTGGAGACTGTTCCCACACCCCTTGATTCTGGTCTGGACTTGTGACTTGCTCTGGCCAGAAAAAGGTGGTGGAAGTGATGTTGAGCCCTTTCTGAACCTAGGTCTGAAAGGGCATTGTCTGTTTTTGTTTGCTGTCTTGAATACACCATGACCACGATGACCATGTGAACAAGCTCAGACTAGTCTACTGGAGGACAAGAGACCACATGGAGCAGAGACAAGCTTCCTAGCTGAGGCCATCTTACACTAGCCACTAGCTTCACCCAAACATGTCTCAGAGTCCAGCCAAGATCAGCAAAGGCACCTATTCAACCCATAGCTGACTGTAGACCCAACAGTGATCCCAGACAATGCAAGAGCTGCCCAGCTGACCCAGGACTCATGAACAATAATAAATTCTTATTATTGTAAACCACTGAGTTTTGGAGGGATTTGTTACACTGCAGTAGCTAACTGATACACCCAAATCTCAGGGGTCAATCCTCCTTCCTTTGCCCCAAATTAACACTCAGTCTGACCTAACACACAATAGCAGCCTCTAGCCTCACCAAGGCTTCCACAGAGGTTCCCTTACGGCCAGCTCTTGATTTGGCTTTGTCCATATCAGTGGGACTGCCTTGGCACTCTCCCATCTTTTTACTGTATTCTTCTTTGACGCTAATCTGTGTGTGTGCACTTGTGCACGTGTGTGGTGTGTGTGTGTGCGCCTGTGAGCTCTAAGGTACATTTCACATCTTAGGTTCAGTCTCCTCCTTTTGCTGAGGACTCCCTGAGGCCCAGGCTGTGCTTTGTCCCCAAGAGACTTTCCTTAGACAGGGACCTGGCCCCTCATTCCTGGAAAGTTGCTCCTGCCTAATGCTCAGCCTAGGTTGTGAGGATGCAGCTCTGTGGGTTCAGATCAACCTCATAAACTTCTCTGCCCTACCCCCCAGGGCAGCAAGTCCAGCAAGTCTGGTGCACTGCAGCCTCCCACCTACAGAGCTAAAACTAGAATTCCTGGCTGGGCTGGCTTGCTTGGCAGCTGCCCTCAGCAGCTTTCCCTGCCCTTCCAGGGGCTTTCTCTGTCCTACAGCTTTCCCTTGTGAACTGGGCTGGTCCTGGGACAAGCTCCCTCTGGCTAGCTGATCACCCTGTGGTGGGACTTGATGAACCAGCGTGACTTAGGACACCACCAGATCTAACACTCAGTCGTGGGCTCTTTCCACACAGCATTTACCTGTCAGGGGGCATCTGGTCTCAGACCACAGATATAGCTTTTAATGGCCTAAGCAGAAGAGGAATTTATTAGAAGATTACAGGTAACTTATGGGATTGATCAGAAGGACTGACCATGGGAGGAATGTGGCTGGGCGTTTCTGCTGCTGGCACCACTGTCTCTGACTATGGCTGTGTTCTCAACTGTCTCAGCTTTCTGTGGCCTTATCCCAGACTCAGAGTTCTGGGAAATATTACTGAGAGGCTGGGACTGGATCTGGGCTGCTCCCTCGTCACCAGAAAAGGCAAGTCCACAATATTGAGTTTCTCCAAATGTAAGGAGGGGGGTTCAGATGTTGGGCAGCCAAAAGAAGGGTGATAAGCACCCATACCACTCCATCCTCTTAGGGTCTGTTATAAGGAACTTGGTGCTCCAAATAGAGCCCAACTCCAACACTTTCTTTTCATTGTGCCATTAAAAAAAATGAAGTTTAATTTATACATAGGAAAATGCATATATCTTAAGGATTCAGCTCAATGAATTTAAAAAACCTGTTTATATACTTGTGTAACCACCACTCAGATCAAAACAGAGAACATTTCCATCACTCCAGAAGGGTCCTTTGTGCCTCCCTGGTCAATCTTATCTTCCCCTACGAGGAAGTAACCATTCTGATTTTAGTTTATTTTGCCTATTCTTGAACTTCATATAAAAAGAACCATACAGTTTGTACTCTTTGTTTTGTTTTTGTTTTAGGCCTTGCCCTGCGGCACGTGGGGTCTTAGTTCCCCTACCAAGGATCAAACCTGCGCCCCCTGAATTGGGAGTGTGGAGTCTTAACTACTGGACCGCCAGGGAAGTCCAAGTTTGTACTCTTTTGTGTAAGGTTTCTTTTGCTCAGCATAATACACTATAGATTTATCCAGGTTGCTGCATGTATTAGTAGTTGGTTCCTTTTTCTTGCTGAGTAGTATTCCATTGTATGAGTGGGCCATAATTTGCTTACCCATTCTGTTGTTGATAGACATTTGGATTGTCTCTAGTTTTTGGTTCTTATGAATTAAACTGTGCACATTCATGTACAAGTCTTTCTGTGGTCAAACATTATTTCCCTCCAGAGTTTTGATTTACTGTCCTGCTTCACTGAGAAACTTCCCCACCAAATTAGTAGGGAAGTTTCCCTCAGCTAGAAAGACAGATGAGTTTTTTCTCCCATGCAGTCATTATTCATACCCAAGATAGAACTTTTCATCTATGCCCCTAAATCTGCTCCTTCTGGAATCTTCGCCACCTCATTGTGTTGCTCCAGCCAGAAACCTGACTGCTCTCTTTGCTCACATCGTTCAACCCAGCCATCAGTAACCCCATCATGTGTGCCATCAAAACACCTGACCACTTATTTCCTCCATGGCCACCAGCTGTTCTGGACCACCATCACCTGTTACCTGGAACACTGCAGTATCCTCTCCTCTGCCTTCACTCTAGTTTCTCTCTCCCACCCTCACCTCCCACCCCTGGGTGATTCTTACCACAGAAGCCAGAGCAAGCCTTCAGAGGCTAAGAGAGAACATGTTCTGCCTTCACCCGAAACCTTCCCATGGCTCTCACCTCACTCTAAGCAAAAGCCACAGTTATTACAATGTAGACATTGCAATAACAAAGCCCTCATGATCTCCCCATGCTACTTCTTTCCCATCATCCCCTTCCTTTTCTCCTTTACAGTCACACTGTGCTTATTCCTTTAATATGTCAAGGATGTTCCTGCCTGTGGACTTTTCATTGACTGTTCTCCCTGAACAGAGAGCTCTTCCCCTAGATTTCCACATGGTTCCCTCCTTTACTTTCCTTCAGACCTATTAACTTTATCAGCTCTATTTTTCTCTACAGCTCTTACCACATCTGTTACAGTCTATTTACTGGTTTACGTGTTTGTTGTTTGTCTTCCCCATCAGCATGTCAGTTCCATAAGGGCAGGGACTTTGTCAGTTTGTACTTGTGTCCCTGGTGCATGAGCATCATCAGCCATGTCCTAGGCAACAGTTAAGAGACACAGAGTGGCCTAGAGCACACATGAAAAGAGAGAATCAAGTTAGGTGTCTTCCACCTTGAGCTCACAATTTGGGTGTTGGATACTTTAAGAAAGTGATAAGAACATCCTTTGGGCTTTCTCTGCCCCCTCAGAGATTTAGCTCACTTTGGTACAAGCCCCCAGAGTCTCACAGCCTATGTGATGAGTCCAGTGCAGGCTCAGAGATTGGAAGAGGCTTTTGGAAATAGTGAGATGGAACCAGGCCTGTGAGGGTAGGTGGAGTTGGGTAGGCAAAGGACAGCAAAACATCATGGGCTGGTGTGGGGTAGTGCTGCTTAGGTGAGATATGAGGGGTTAGCACCTTGGACAGAGTCTCTGAAAGTCTGCCTCCCAGGAAGGCCATCGCCATCGCCACTCCTTGTGCTGACCCAGCAGGGTTTGGGGGGAGAGGTCCGAACACTTTCCACCCATGGTAGTTATACCAATATCCATCATCAATCCCAGACTAGACTTTGGTTATTTTTAGGTTGTTTTTTCTTTAATGTTGAAGTATATCCATGGAAGGGAACTTATTCTTCAATAAAGCAAACCTACAATATCTCTGGACAGACAAGAATGAAGCATCCCTACCTAAGCCAATCTCTGGGGAGACAAGAGTGAAGCTGATTTGCCTAAGCAAAGCAAGGTCTGATCTCTGCCAGGATGTTCTGGGAGTCAACGGAACCCCTGCATTGGAAAAGCAGAGTCAACCACTGGACTGACAGGGAAGTCCCCACCTCCAAAATCAGATTTTTAAAGGCTTTTACATACAGGACATATGGAAACAGTTTTGTGTGCTGTCCTTTATTAAATGCAAGTATGGTCATGCTGTACACACTCTGTTGAAACTTGATTTTTTCTCCTTAATGATGTGTTTTGGATGTTCTTCCATGTCACCCCTTTTCTCTTGTCTTCTTTTCTCCACCTTATTCTTTTCACTGATGCTTAGTATTTAATACTACACATATTCATGTTTTGGTTTATTTAGTCATTGTCCTCTCAATGGGATTTCAGGGGTTTTTTTCAATTTTTTAGTGTTTTAGCCAATCTTGCTGTGAATACCCTTGTTTATGGTTCCTGGGTACATAGCTAGATGCATAAGTGCTGGGTCAGAGGGGATGTACATTTTGAATTTTAATAGATGTAATTTAGTCCCCTAACCCCCCATGTCTGGGGTATGGGTGGGGCACCCAGGCCAGAACTTAGGCTTTAACTTCCCTATCCCTCACTTCAGTCACCCAATCCATCATCAAGCCATGTTAATTTTACCTCCTGAGTATTGCTAGCATTGTCTCTTTCCTCCAACCTTGTTGCCACTGCCTTTGTTCCGATATTCATCATCTCTTGCTCTTGCCTGAATTAATGCAATAGCTTCCCACTCCTACTCCCCATCCCTAGTCTTGGTCATTCTATCTCCAACATAACCCACGTTATTCTGTAGTCAGAACTATCTTTCTTGATCCCCAATCCAATCATGCCCTCCTCTGACTTAACTCTTCAATGGCTTCCCGTTACTCTTAGGATAATCTCTAAGCCCTGTGTTTTGGTCTACTTTCATCATGCCAGCTATGCCAACCTCTCCAGCATCGTTGAAACCACACTCCTTCTCAGATGGGAGTCGAACCCAGCCAAAACTCAGATTGGGACTTGAACCCACAGGCTGGGACTTGAACCCAGCCAGAGTTCAGATTAGGACTTGAACCCATGATCCCTGATTTAGGAGAGGACTTAAACCCATTATCTTTTAATTGAAACCACTCACCTGGTGTCAGGACTTACTGAAGCTCATGTTCTTTTGTCTCACTGCAGAAAGAATTCAACGTGAGGCAAAGTGACAGGCAAAGAGTGAATTTATTAGCTTAGGATGCTAGTGAGAGATACAAGTGGGCTAGCAGGGGAGTGCATCCCTGAGAACAAAGAGGGTTACATTTTTGTAATCAAAGAAAAAGTGGGGAGAGGAGGAGACCACATTCTTCCTCATTCTTGGGTGGACATTAAAGTTTACATCATTAGTTCCTCCTTTGACCCTATATGGTCTAACCAGGACTGTCATGGCACTATTTAACTCATATGTATATTAGCAGAAGTGTGGTGACATAGACTAAAATATGGTAATTCATTTCAAGTTTCCATATAATGTCCCCTTTCACCTAGTTTCTTTCCTCTTTCTCCTATGTTTCTCTCTTGGCTACATGCGGAAATGCTACTCTTCAGGACTATTAACTCCCTGACTTCATGCAACAAGATTCAGACCCCATATTTATTGTCTTGTGTTTTAACTATCAAGACTTGTGGCTTGAGTGTGCCTGGTGCTTGAATGTACCTGGTCTTCCTTCAAGGTACTGTAGGTTGTTGCTAGGTTACTGGATTCTTTTCTTGAGTGGTCATTAGGTTACAACAGTCTTCCAAACTCCCTTAGAATTCCCTTTCTGTCTTTATTCCCCCTAGTTGGATTCCTCAACTAACTATTTAAGTATCTTATTCTATCCCTACCATCATTCCTTCCTGCCATCTCACCTCACACCCAGGATTCCAGTGATGTTGATAGTTAAGACCCCTAATATGTCAGACTGTTTTACACCCCATGCCTTACTCAGTTTTCTCTGACTGCACTGCCTGTTCCACTTCCCTGTTCTCTTTTCTCCTCCTGTTCACCCGGTGAACACCCAGCTATCTTTTGGGGCTCATCTACCAGTCACCCATTCTGGGAAGCCTTTTCTTTCCCCTAAAGGAGGACAGACCACTTTCCTTTTAGTTCCTACTGATGTTGTTCAGGCTTTTGGTTTAGTCTTGTCACCATTTAGTATCCAATTTATTTACCTCCCCATCTCCCCTCTAGACTCGGAGCTTCTTGAAGAGACTGAATAAACAATGATGACAGGCTGTCTACCTAGGGTAACATACATGCAAAAAATGCACATATCATAAGTGTGCAGCTTCCTGAAATTTTACAAATGGAAACCACTCATGTTACTAGCAGCCAGTACTGGAATTAGGAATTAGAGTGGGAGACAGCCAAAGGGACTTATCTGTAATGTTTTCAATTCTTCACATGGAGAATGTGTTCTAGTATAACCTGGATAATTAAAAATTAAATACAATTTTTTTACACATCCTCACACCCTTCCTGTTGGGATCTTCAGAGCTGTGTTAAGAGAGACATCAATCAATCAATCAAGCCAAATCGAATGTGTATTTACTACTTCATCAGACAGATCAGATTTGGCCACTTATAAGCTGTGTGATCTTGAACAAGTGACAACGTCTCTGATCCTTTGTTCTCTGTTGTCTTAACCTGGGTCCCCCTAAGTAGAACCTGAGACAAAGTCTTGGGAGCAGATAGTTTCCTTGGGGATGTGATCCTAGGTAGCAGGAAGGAGAGAGAGGAGGAGTGCAACAGGGAAGGTAGAAGAGCCAATACAAGATGTGTCACCAGGTTGGTCAATGCTATGAGTGTCTTGATGCCACCATGACATTTCGAGGAGCCTTCTGAAAGTGTCTCAGAACTCTCTGCTGAGGAACAAAAGGGAGAGTCATACATCCATTGGCTTTTACCTCCCATTGGTCAATGGAAACCCCACTGACTCATACATCCCCATATTTCTGTACTGATCATGCATGAGAGCCAGGCAGGCTCCCTTGAGGTCTCATTCAGCTGTACTGGAGAATACTCAGGTTAGGTTGAAGGCTTCCTGAAACAGGTCGGCTCAGCACTGACTGGAGGGAGAGGTTTGGCCAAAAGGTTTTTGAGGTGGTGCACAAAGAGTGCTCGACACACTCATCTTTACAATGATAAGGGAATGCTGCAAGGATTGGGTTGAATTCCACACCTAGATAATAAATGACCTGGGTTGGGGACCTGAGAAGTGCAAGGGCTATGGCAGACCTGCCCCCTCTTACTCCAGAGCGTGGGACTAAGGGAGGGCCAAGGCCCAGGGCAAGCCTGAAAGGTTGCTGAGCAAAGAGGGGCTCTGCCATTTTGGTTCATCGGGGCTTGGCAGAGAGCCCCAAGCAAGACAGTGGGGAAGGCAGTGGGTTCTAGGAGGCAAATAGGAATCCCCTGGTGGGATCCCCTGGGCCAGGAGTGAAGGGAAGTGTGTCCTAATAGGTGCCTGAGGCCTTGCTCCTATGAGGGGAAGGAAACTGATGAAGCCACAATATGGAGCAGAAAAGGTACACTGGAAATCCAGACTGCAGTCCTTAGCCTGGTGTCAGGCCCCTATATGTCCTACATGATAACAGTGGGTTGTCTTCTTTTACAACATTATACATGGTGATAATCCACCATATATCTAGCTTTGATCCCTCTCAGGGATATAAGTCAATTTGAAAGCAGCCCCTGCCTTTTATGTATATTACAGGCTAGACCAGGGGTTCTTAATTTAGGATCCTTGGATAAAATTTAGGGGATCCATGAAACATAGCTAGAAAAAAATTACATCTATATTTTGCTATAAATTAAATCAAAATTTTCCTTTATTTATTGGTGTAGACAACAAATTACACAGTTGAGTCTTTGTTCCCAAGAGAAGCTACAAATATTTTCACGTCACAGTACAGTTATAAATATTTTGAAAGATCATTTATACTTCAAAATTACAGTAGTTATTAGACACTGTCCCCCCCACTAGATCTTGTTGTATAGTATATCAAAGATGAAGCACGTATTATATATTTTAAAATATTTTGATAAAAGTATTTCAATATATTTGGTTTCCTTTGTAATCTGATGTATTTTATTTTATACATTTCATCAGACAAAAAGTTCAAGAGTCCCTGTACTAGACCATGAAAGGCCAATATTCACCTGTATGCTGGGAGCCCTCTTGGCTGCACCAATGGCAGACATAACTAATCAATCACAGCAATCTTTCCAGCAGATGCCTCTGCAGTCATCTTCTACTGACTGATCCGTGCAGACATATGAGGCCAAGTTTATCTGTTCTTCCTGGTCTGTAATGAACTATATGAGCCAATGAGGAGTAAAGCAAGGCAAGATAAGGATATGATTAAGTGCTTCTTTGGCAAGCACAGCAAATTAGAGCAAAGTTTGAGACTAAAAGTGCAAAAGGCATTAGAACAACAAGAAACACTAATATGGAAGAGTCCATAGTGAGGTATTGAAGGAAGGACATAATTTTGAGAGATGGAGAAAGGATGACGAAATGGTATTCAGGGTGTATGTGGAGGGGTAAGGGTGAGAGGTTCAAGGATGGAAAGAGCAGGAAATATCAGGGGACACTGTGGAGACCAGGCTTTGGAGAAATTGTGGTAAATGAAACTGAGGTATCAACTTCATCAGGAAGGCTTTGAATACCTGGATGAGGAGTTTGGTCTGGGAAGTTCCTGAGAGTCAGTGAGCAGGTGACAAATGGTATATCAGTTTGCTTTTGCTGTGTAAGCCAGAATTTAGTGGCTTAATACCACAATGATTATTTCTCACTAATCTATCCATCAGCTAGGTGGTTCTTCTGGTCTGGGCTGCTTAGCTGATTATGGTGGTTCCCTCATGCATATTAGGTCACCTAATGAGTTGGCTAGGGACTGCTTGATTCAGGACAGCCTCATCATATGGTTGGCATTTGGCTAGCTATTGGCTGGGCCAATGGGGGTCCTGGACCACTTGGTTTCTCATCCATCAGAAGGCTAGCCTGGGTTTGTTCATGTGGTGGCTGGACAGATTTCCAGGAGAAGTGGAAATGCACATGGCCTCTTGAAGCCTACTCAGAATTGGCACTTTGTCACTTCTACCATATGCTATTGACCAAAGCAATTCACAAGGCCAGCCTCAATTCAGGGAGTGGGGAAATAGATTCTGCCTCTTGATGGGAGGAGGTACAAAGTCACATTGCAAACGGTGTTGATACAGGAAGATAATAATTGTGGCCATGTTTGCAATTAATTTATCACAGAGAGTTTGAGGGTGGTTGGTAGAAACAGTAAGAGAAGAGCCCCAAGGGCAGGGAGGCTGGCTGGAAAGCAATCACAGTAGTGACTGGGAAGAGAAGGATAGGATGTTTGCCCAGACTCTAAGATGGGGTAGACCTGGATGGGGGACAATAGAGGAAATGAAGAATTCTCTGAATTTGGGGACTGACTGGGCCAGGCAAGGGAGAAAACCGTTCACAGAGCTAGGATGTCAGCAGGTGACTGCTGGTGAAAGACCTGTCTGATTTGGAGCCCTACTCTGGAAGGGCCTTGAAGGTTTGGGGTGATGCCAGCTTAGGTGTGCATTGGGTCCTGCTGTCTATAGGCTGGGAGATCTTGTTAAGCCCTTTAACATTTCCTGGCCTTGGTGTTCCCCTCTATAGAGTAGGAAGAGGAATTCTAACCTTGTAGGGCTGTTAGATGATAAATTGAGAGGCACAGTATGTGGAAGCATTTTGTAAACTCTTTTGGATGAACACTTATTAGTGGTTTTATGGCTTGGTTTTATTTCTAATTTAAGAGATGTTAGCCATCTAGGGATGGTGGCTAGGAGGGACCTAGTGGAAACGCACCTCAGAGATGGAACTCACTTGAACCCAGTCGCACCTCAGATGGGACTCAAACCCTCAATCTTCCAACTGAAACTGCACAACTTGTCTCAGGGCTTAATGATGCTCAGGTTCTTTATGTCTCGGTAAAGAAGGAATTCAGTGAGAGGCAAAGGTAAGAAGTAGATAGATTTATTAATACCCTTTGTAAAGAGGTTGCAGGAAAATGGGGAGTGAGAGGATGGTCATATCCCAGATCTCCAGCAAGTTCCTGGGATGGGCTGCCAAGTGAAGGTCCTTGGCTTCTCACAGGAAAGAATTCAAGAGTGAGCCATAGTAAAGTGAAAGCAAAGAAACACATTCCATAGGTAGAGCATGGTCTGTCTGAAAAGATGAGAGCGGCCCTGGGAGATACACACTCCACAGAGTATGAGCCCTCTCAGAAGGTGAGAGTGGCCCGGAAATATAGGATGGATAGTTTTTATGGGCTGGGTAATATCATAGGCAAAGAGTGGGAGGATTATTCCAACTACTTTGGGGAAGGGACAGGAATTTCCAGGAACTGGGCCACTGCACACTTTTTACCCTTTTATGGCCTTGGAACTGTCATGGTGCTGGTAGGTGTGTCATTTAGCATGATAATATATTACAATGAGCGGATTATGAGCCTCAAGGTCTCCTGGAGGTGGAATCTTCCACCATTTTGGTCCTACTTGGTTCTAACAAGTTTTTATCATATTCTCAATGGCTCTGTCATTCCTTTAAAGGTTGTTCCCTGCCCCCTTCCCTCCTGTCTCACTAGGAGGGAGCATGAAGGGCAAAGAGGAAGACTCAGGTTGAGGGAAAGAGCTGCTATTAGTGGGTGGGAGAAAGAAAAGGACCCAGAGGGAGAGAGCATGGCCTGTCCAGAGTCCCTACAACTTGGGGTTGGGGAAGCCTCAGGAGAGCCACATTGTGGGGCATTCACTCATGGCTGTTCTGTGCTTGCTCAGATGTTGGGCTCAGAGTGTTGGGAGTCAGAGTGGGGGTAGTGTGGTGGGAGAAGTTAGTCTCCATGCTTAATCTTCCAAAGGCAAACTCCTGGGTGGTCTGGACCGAGGTCAGTATGACTCCCCCCTCTTCTCTCCCTCCTTATGCCTGCTGCTCTGAAAAGTCCAGTGGCATCACTGCTTCCAGATGTGACCTCCAGATGTGGCCTGGAGCAGATCCAGGCAGATCAAGGATGCAGAGGCAGTAGCCAACCTCCTGGCTTTTCTTCCTCCCTCCTTCTCTAATGGAGCCTACACAGTGCTCTCCATCCCCTGCCTTCCTTCCACCTGGTCAGAGTACCAGGTACCTAGAGGCACCAGTGGATGGATAAATAAATACCACTTATGAATAAACCTGAGCCAGACAGATGCATCTTTATTCGTGTTGGAAAGAGCTTATAACTGGGGGAGTGGAAAACTGTCAAATGTTTCCCTTCTGAGCACTCCCTGTGGCTCTTGGAGGAGGAAGTGAGTTGTTTCCTTGGCTGGGGAGCCGCCAGGGCACTGGGCTCAGGGCCAGCCACGGCCTGGAAGGAGCTGCTGAAATCTTCCCTCTTAATGGGGACAGCCTGGGCCCTGCTGTCTCACCAGGATGGAGACCCAGTTAGGGGGAAAATGCAGCTCTTTCATTAGTAGCAGACCATGCTACCAACCCAACTGGTGCTGCTAGAAGTGAGTTCTTTGGTTGCCTGGACAAGTGGGTATCAGAGTGTACCATGTGCTTGAATTCCCTAAAGCTCTTATTCAAATGCAGATTCTGATTCAGTCTATGTGGGGTGAGACCTGGGATTCTGCATTTCTGACTAGCTCTCAGGTGATTCTGAAGCTGCTGGCGTGTAGACCATATTTTGAGTAGCAAGGTTCTAGACTGGACATCTAAAACATGTCTAAACTTTTTGACACTTCTTTTTTTCTGTAGGTTTTCCTGATTTTTCTTTTTTTCTTTTTTTGGTTTTGTTTTTTTAAGTTCACAAAGTACTAAAGAGTAGACAGTGAAAAATCTCCTACTTCTGTCCCCAGCAACCAGGTTTATTCATAGCTGGTATTTATTTATCCATCCACTGGTGCCTCTAGGTACCTGGTACCCTGACCAGGTGGAAGGAAGGCAGGGGATGGAGAACATTGGGTAGGCTCCATTAGAGAAGGAGGAAGGAAGAAAAGCCAGGAGGTTGGCTACTGCCTCTGCATCCTTGATCTGCCTGGATCTGCTCCAGGCCACACCTGGAGGTCACATCTGGATCCCTTCCCATGGCCAACCAGTGTTGTTGGTTTCTGCGTATGTCCTTCCAAAGATATTTTATGAATATTCAAGCAAGTATATATATTTTCTTCTCTCTACTTGCCCTATTTTGGATATTACCTGATATATACTGTTTTGGTCTATGGCCATAGCACCCTGAACATGCCCGATCTTGTCTGATATATACTGTTCTGCATTTTGCTTTTTTTACTTAACAACATACCTTGGACATCACTCTAGTTTCTCCTTTCTTTTATTAAAGTCACACAATTTCATTATATACAATAGCTGACTGGACAAATCCCTTTTGACCGACACTTAATTATGTCCAATCTTTTGCTCTTGCTGCTAGTGGTGCAATGAATACCTTAGTATCCTATTACTTCTCCCTGATGTGAGTCTATCTGGAAGATAAAGGTCTGCAAGTGGAAATGTAGGGTCAAAGGATACATGCATTTGTAATTTTGATGAATTATTGTCAAACTGACCTCCCCAGAGGAGCTGTGCTAACAATGTGAGAGAGGGCCTATTTCTCTTATTCTCTCAATGCCACATGTTAACAAACTTTCTGATATTTTTCAACTTGGTGTATAAAAAATAACCGCTCTTTTTGTTTGTTTGTTTGTTTTTGGCAGCGCCAGAGGCTTGCAGGAACTAACGGCAGTGAAAGCACCAAGTTCTAACCACTGGACCACAAGGGAAGTCCCGATAACTGCTCTTTTTGAAGCTCTCTCCTCCTTTAGTTTCCATGGTTCTCTTCAACTATATTTGTCATAGAATCATTGCATTCATCTTCTATGGGCCAGGTACCTTATCAGGTGCTGGGAATCCAAAGGAAAACAATGTATGAATAATCCCTATGCTTCCCTCTAGTAGGAAAGACAGTTAATTAGTCAATAATTCCTGATAAGCATGAGGCGTGTTATGATAAGGGGGTGACTTCTTTTTTTTTTTTTTTTTTTGCGGTACGGGAGCCTCTCACTGCTATGGCCTCTCCCGTTGCGGAGCACAGGCTCCGGACGCACAGGCTCAGCGGCCGTGGCTCACGGGCCCAGCCGCTCCGCAGCATGTGGGATCTTCCCGGACCGGGACACGAACCCACGTCCCCTGCATCGGCAGGCGGACTCTCAACCATTGCGCCACCAGGGAAGCCCGGGGTGACGTCTTAAAACAGTGCTACTCAAACTTTAATGTGCTCATGCATCAACCCGAGGATCTTGTTGATATACAGATTCTGACTCAGCAGGTCTGGGGCAGGGTCTGAGATGGTGCAGTTCTAACAAGCTCCCAGGTGAAGCTGAGATTGCTGGTCCCAGGACCATATTTTGAGTAGCAAGGACCTGAAAAGCATTTTCTGTGAAAGAACGAGACAGTAAATATTTTCCGCTTTGTGGGACACATAGTCTGTCTTGCAGCTATTCAACTCTGCCTTTGAAAGCAGCTGTAGACAATATGTAAATGAATGGACATGGCTGTGTTTTGATAAAAATTTATTTCCAAAATAGGCAGTGGGCTGGATTTGGCCAGCAGGCTGTGGTTTGCTGACCCCCATTCTAGAACACTGTAGGCATCCAATAGTTGCTTGTTGAAGCAATGAGTGAAGGGTGTTATTTGAGTAGTATCAGGCGCCTGAGCCCCTGGGATCAGTGGTGCCTGGAGGAATGGTGTATTGGTTAGAGTCCTACCAGGAAAACTAATACCAGGCTTTAAACCGAGGTAATTAAATGCAAGGAATTGGCTACACAGTTAATGGAAGAGCTGAGAAGTCTACCAGGGGCAACTCAGAGATTAGCAACAGCAAGAAGCTGCTACCACCTTGGAGAAGAGGAGAAAGTGGGAGATGGTATTATTGAGGTTCAGGTCAGCTGGTGGGAGCTGGAGCTGTGGAGAAGACCCAGCCATGGTTGGAGACCCTGGGAAGAAATACCGTTGGAATCTTCCTTCTTCTTGCCTTCCTATCTTCTCTTCATTGGCCAAACCCAGCTGTGATCCAATATATACAGGAGGCTGTAGGAACCAACCCCTATCATATGGAATAGAGCAGGAGAAGTCAAGCATGGTCCGAGGCCAATAGGTCAAGTTCCAGTGAAAGGGACACTTAGAATGAGACTTGAACTACCTAGTTGACCAGACAAACAGGAGAGGAAGTGTGGATGTTTCAGGCACAGAAAGCAGGCATAGGGCATGTAGGGATGAGTGTGTGGAATGAGACCACTCCTTTAAGTGGGATGAGATTTATGCTTTAAAACAGAGGTTGGAAATATCTTTGTCACATAGTTTTTTTCTTTTTGTTTAAAAAACATGCAAAAATGTAGAAACCATTTTTAGCTCACAGGCTGTGCAAAAACAGGCCACAGGCAGCCTTTGGCCCATAGTAGTTTGATGGCCTGTTTCAGAAAGATCCACTTTAGAAGGATGGATTGGGGTGGGCATGAAGCTGAGAGAGGAGACAGAGAGGCCAGAAAGGAGGCTGCTGAAGATGCTGGGCAGGAGATGGCGGGAGCCCAAATGGGGATCATGGTGGTGGAGAGAAAGGATGAGTTAGAGATGTAAAATGGACAGAATGTAGAATAGCTGGTCTGAACAGAGGGGCTGGGCCGGGTCTGGAGAAATTTTCAAACTGGCACATTGACTATTCTCCTGATTGTCTTGGAACCCCTCCCTCTCTTGCTTTAGGGAGTGAGAAGAAATCCTGTCATGCTGGCAGTGTACTTCCCTGTGTACCCCCACCCCACCCCACCCCACCCACTCTCTTTAGGTAGAACAGTGGAAGAGCAGGTTGTGCTGCCTCTTAGTAAGTCAGGAGTTGGCTGCCCAGCTGTTGGTGACTCACTGGTGGCTCATTTCAGAATATGGGTACTAAGCATCTCCTGTTTTCAGTTTCAGGCCTTGGTTGCCATTCCTGAATGACAGATGACATCCCACTAACATTCTGTGATACCTCCCTGTGGCATTTGGGTCCAGAGTAGAGATGAGAGCTGGGAAGTCCCTTACCCAGTCCTAGGTCAGACACATTCTGGTAGCCTCTGCCATCATCTTGATCACAGGCTGACTGTAGCACAGACAGGGCTGGGATGTTGTCTTAGTTAGGGCTCCCCCAAAAGAAGAGATAAGAATTTGAGTGCAAGCAGCTCATTGCACTGGGAGGGAGTAGGGAAGTGAGACGGGGAGGAAAGCAGTCCATACAGAATGTGTTATGGAGCCAGTTACACCTGTGGGCAACTGGAACTTAAACCTGCTGGGGAGCTCTGGCTTTCAGGGTAGAACACATGCCACAGATTATCCTGTCTGAAGGGCGAGGGAGCTAGGGTATTTATCCACCAATTCCTGCGAGTCACAGACTGGGGGGCTTCTCCAAGGGATGTTAATTCCCTGGCACTTGCAGCCTGCTACCTGGCTTTCTGCAGCTCGGGCATGAAAGCTCTCCAGTCAGACTTGCAGTTGGGAGGCATCTAGAGCTTCTTGAAGTGGTAAGATCCCAAGGAAATGAGCAGGGTACCTATAAAACCTGCTATAGATGGCTATCCTCTCCACTCAACACATGGGGAAACTCAGAAGCAAAGTGATACCCCCAAATCATACAACATGTTTGTGACAAATGGGAGCCTGAAACTCAGAGCTTGTGGGTCCAGTGTCTTCCATTAGTTTTTAGCCAGTCCCTGTTGTCATGGCACTTCTGGGCAGGAGAGACCCTGCCTCGGTGTCTCATAGGTTGACTTGTTCCACCTGCCCACCTGCTGCATTCACTCCTCTGAATACTCCCCACTTCCCCAGTCTACCCAAAGCCCAGAGCCATGTCTGGAGGAAGGGGGAGCCTGCAGGACATGCACATACGGCAGTACTTGGCTTCCTTACCAAGGGCCTATATGTGGCTTGCAGAGCCTGGAAAGGGGTAAGCAGGAGACAGACTGGGGTCAGGAGTTGGGAGGTAGTCCACTGGTCAAGCTGTGGGGGCAGGGTGTGCTGAGGAGAGGCAGACAGGACAGAGTCAGTGTGGAGGGCACTCAAAGGGACTGCAAAGTGGGCTGGGCAGGTTTGAGCCCTGTGTTCCTTGTCCTGGTCACTTGGGACCTGGGACACTTTGCATAACTGGGAGCAGATGTCTCAGGCTTCAGCACTGAAGGCTGCATGGTTCAGAATAGAGAATAATCCAGTCATTCAGTTGTTCATTCCCTTGAGGATCACTTACAGGGCCCTGTATATCCTAGCTATGGTGCCAACCACCTTGGGGGACTTTTGAAGGAATCAGGCTATTGGCTGCTTTCAGAACCTGTTGCATCCTTCAGGGGGAGTAGGACAGTTTTCTTCCACCTGAACTTTCCATTCTACCTTGAGTCCTGAGTTAAATGGTAAAAGACAGCACAGCCCTCAGGGAGCCCCTAGTCTGAGCAGGGGGACATACTCCAAAATCCAAGTGTAGAGTCGCTCCCTGCTCAGGGAGGCTTAGAAAATAGTTTTGCTCCTGAAGTCTTTGATACCCAATTAGGGGTGGGGGGTGACTGGAAGCTCCACCTGACTGGCCCAGCAGAACCCCCATGCAATCTATCCCATTCCTAAACCCAGACTGTGATAGATAATCAGCACAGATGGCTGTAACATTTCCCTCCCTTTGCAATGTGGCTTTGCAGCTTCTCCCATAAGGAATCTATTCCTCATCCCTTGAATCTGGGCTGGTGCATTAGTCAGAGCTCTCTAGAGAAAAAGAACCAACAGGAGGTTGATCTCTCTCTCTTTCTCTCTCTCATTCTCTCTCTCCATATCTATCTATCTATCTATCTATCTATCTATCTATCTATCATCTATCAATCATCTATCTATTATCTATCTATCATCTACCTATTATCTATCTATCTATCTATCTATCTATCTATCTATCTATCTATCTATCATCATCATCATCTATCTATCCAACTATATAGAGAGAGATTGAGGAGAGATTTAAAGTAATTGGCTCACACTCTTGTGGAGACTTGGTGAGTCCAAAAATCTGCCAGGTAGGCTGCAAGCTGGAAACTCAGGGAAGAGTTGCATTTGAGGCCCAAAGCAGTCTGCTGGCAGAATTCCTTCTTGCTTGTGGGGTAGGGCATGGGGAAGAAGTAAGGGAGAGTAGCGGGGTAGGGCAGGGGGTTAGCTTTCAACTGATTGGATAAGGCCCACCCTCATTGTAGAGAGCAATCTGCTTCACTCAAGGCCCACCGACTTAAATGTAAATCTCATCCAAAAAAATACCTTCACAGAAACATCCAGAATAATGTTTGACCAACTATCTGGGCACAGTGACCCAGCCAATTTGACACAAAAATTAACCATCATAGCTGGTCTTTCACTTGCTTTGGGCCATAGAATGTGGTAAAAGTGATGGTGTGTTAAGTCCTGAGCCTAGGCCTCAAGAGGTTTTGATCAATTCCACTCACTGTCTTGGAATTCTGCCCAGCTGCCAGGGAACAATCTCGGGCTGGCCGCTGGAGGATAAGAGACACCAAGTAGAAGAGAGATGATTCGTGCCAGCTGATGCCAGGTCCCACCCAACCTAGCAGCTGACTGCATATGTACGTGGGAGCCAAGCCAAGGGCAAATTGCCCAGCAAAGCCCAGCCCAAAGTGCTGACCCACAGAACTGTGAGCTAAATAGTTATGTTTTAGGCCACAAAGTTTTGGAGTGGTTTGCTACACAGGAAAATATAACTGATACACAGTCCAACTTCTGCAGTGCTCCCGTACCCCTCCATCCCAGGTATTCTATCAGCCTGTCACCTGGGCTGATGGGGAAGACACAGGCAGACAGAGGGCCTATTTCAGGCTTTGTAAGACCCTGCGGGTGTCTGTATCATTGAAGGCATGTGTGTAGATACTCTTCCACCCTGATATTTAAATGTATCTCTGCCCAAGCACATTCTAGCCTGTCAGGCTCCCACAATAATGTGTCAGAGCAGAAGGGGATGCTGAGGGTCGAGGGATGAGGCCAAGGGTTGGGTCCTGGAGACCACCTCTGTGGTCCTGGGGGAGCTTCAGGGATTCATTGTAGGATGGGGCACAGGAAAAGAACTTGGGAGGCAGCAAACTTTGGTCAAGTTCTGCTCCAGTTGTTCATCAAGTCTGTGTCCTGGAGCAAGTGCCTCACCATTCAGAGCCTCAGTTTCTCCAAGAACAGAGTTAGGTTTCGTGGATCCTGGAGCAGTTACAAGTTGGGAACCCTCTTTAAGCAGAAGAATGTAAAACTGTGATTACAAAATTGCAGGACTTTGGAAGGGGCTCTGGCAAGTGAGCTTAAGCTTCATTAGCTTTGTGGTGAATTGCTTCTGGCTTCCTCACTGGTGGAATAGGAAAGTTAATAATAGCGATTGAAAAGGACTGTTTTGAAGGTCAAATGAGTACACCATACACAGTGGGCATCGTAGTGGGTGGAATCTAGCAGGAAGCCAGTGTTGCAAGAAATGATTCAAAGGCGGAAAAGGTTCATGTAGTGGCTGGTTGGTGGGCTTCTGGGGGAGAGATGGAGCAGCATGAGGAAGAGTAGAGGGAGAAGGATGGTGTGGTATCTATACTCTTGCCAGGCCCATGGGCTGCCCCTCAGGTGCACAGAGAGGCAGATGCAGGAGCTGATTTCATGAGGGTCTTTGTGAGGTTCTGGGGCCTAAGTACTGTTGGGACAGGGTTCTGAACCCAAAGTTGGGAGAAGCATGTGTTTTTTTCCTAGAGTAAGAGGCTGATTTACTGAGGGCATGCTCTCAGAGAAGAATAAAAGGAAGGGAGGGAAGCAGGACAGGGCAGGGGAAGATGCTCAACAAGGAGAGAGTCTTAGCTGGAGTCTAGCCTCACCCTGATCCCACAGGAAACTCTGGGGGCGTGAATGGACAGAGAGTTGTCCCACTCCGAGGGAAGCAGGGCAGGCTTTTACCCCCTGTGCCAATCAGTTGTTGAGAGGAGGGTAGGGAGTATAACCCCCCAGGGTCACACATCAGTCAAGGGCAAGTCTCAGGAGAAGGGAACAGCCTTTGCAGCAGTTGCTGGACACTTACACTGGCCTGAGAAAGGGGATCTGGGAAGGGCACCAATAGAATCTATCTCAAGGGTCCTCTCCAAAATTCTGCAGGATACTCAGACCTACCATGGTATGGGGTTGGCAACCTGGGGAGTGAAGAGGATGAAGAGATGGAACTTAGGAGAAACCAAAGTTATGATCTTTAGGGCACTATGACAGGGGCAGTGGACAGGTGCTGCCCCCCATGTGACTTCTAAGGACTTGGCTTTTTAGTGCTAGGCTCATGTGGGATAGTCTGCGGAATTTCAGAAGTAACTGGGGCAAGTTGAGGGGCCCTGGAGCACCCGTGGTCTGCAGGTGAGGGTAAAAATCCATGAAATGTGTGTTTTTCCTATTAATGCAGTCTCATTTGTGTGCCTGGGCTGGTGAGGCCTGGAGGAACTCTGGTCACGTATGGAAAAGAGCTTTGTCAACTCTAAAGTACTGGATGATTCCCAAGGCCATGAACATGATCAGTTGGGAGGTAGTTCCCTGCCATGTGGAAAGACCAGAGATTCACCCCAACCCTGGCAATGGCCCACTGGTTGGTTCATAAAGAAGGGGAGATAGGCAGGAAGGTATAACAGCTTGGTGCAACTGGGGTCATACACCTTCCTGTGTCCTATAATCAAAGGCAAGGTTGTTTATCTTTGGTGAGGTGGGTCTTAGGAAAAAGGAACTAGAACTGGCATATGGTGTAGGTAGGAGGTAAAATGGAACAACCACTTTGGAAAACAGTTTGGTAGCTTCTTATGAAGTTAACATGCACTTTTCATACGACCTAGCAATTCTACTGCTAGGTATTTACCAAAGAGAAGTGAAAACATACTTTATTAATTATCTACTCCTGTGTACTAAATTATCCCAAAACTTAGCAGCTTAAAAGAACAATAAATATTTATCATCTTCACAGTTTCTTTGGATCAGAAATCCAGGAACAGCTTTGTTGGCTGGCTCTGGATGGAGGTCTTTCAGCAAGTTGCAGTCAATATTGTGGCTGGCCAATAGGAAGGTTTGATGGAACTGGAAGATTTGTTCCCAAGATGGCTCACTCACACACTTGACAAGTTAGTGCTGAATGTCAGTGAGAGGCTTCAGTTCTTTTCCACATGGACCTCCTGTAGGGCTGCTTGAGTGTTCTTATCACATGGCAGCTAGCTTCCCTGAGAACAAGTGATCCAAAAGAGCAAGGCAGAATCTGCAATGTCTTTTATGACCTAGCCTTGGAAGACATACTGACACTTCTGAAATAGCCTACTGACTACTTGGCCAGCTCTATCCAATGTTGGAGAGATGACACAAGGTCTTGAATACCAGGAGGGGACCATCACTGGGGGCCATCTTGGAGGCTGGTGACAACGGGTATTAATGCAGTCATGCCTCCTCTGTTCCGTACAGAACAACACATACACCTTTGGCACCCTGAGATTCTAGTATGAGTCTTGAGTATCCCTGGGGTGGGTATGTATGGGAGCTTCGATTCCAATGGAGCCATATCAGCAACAAGAGCAGCAGCAGCAGAAGAAAAAGACAGCAGTGCTCAGCAAGAGGCTGTGCAGAGGAGCTGGAGTGGAATGTGTGAGTCCCTGAGTGAACATGACCTTGTCTCAGGAGGCAGCCCCAGTGTGCAGTGTGGTTTAGTGCAGGTTGATTAGACCTAATGGGAGGGAACAGAGGGATCACCTGGTCTCCATTTTTAAATATGCATTGAAATAAGGGTTCAGGACTCTCAAGGTAGCCTCTCAGCTGGTGTGTCAGGTTTAAGCAAAGAGTGGATATAGAAGCACTTTGATGAAGAGGCATCTCCAAACCTGAGGGCTTGCCTTTTCCTTATCCTGAGGTCTCCCCAGCAGGGCAGATGTATGAAGGGTTTCTCATCTGTGCCACAAAGCCAGGGGTGTGTCAGTCCCCAAATCGTTGTTCCATGAGGCCTCTCCTGACTTCCAGGTTGGGGAGAAGGACACATCCTCTACCAGTTAAGGACCTCTATTATCCAGCCATGTGCTCTAATAAACAGGTAAGTCCAACAGAGTTGCAGAGAGTTCTGATTGCTGGGCTCCTCCTTAGGAAGCTGGGTCCTAGGCTGAATATATAAGTTCTTGGACCCCAATCTTTCTCCCCCTACCCCACCAGCTCAGCTTCTAGCCTGGAAGCCTTGTGAAGGTGGCTTGTGCCCCCCTCCCCATCTTTATGGGCTGTGTAAGGGGATGGAGGCAGGAAAATAAGATATAACCTCCAGTCCTTAAGGGTAGCCTGTGCTTCCGTAATGAATTTCAGACCTCAACAAATAAATTTTGAATAAATACAGAAGCTTAGGGACCCCAAAGACAAGAGGATCCCTTTTTTCATCATTAGAGCCTGCATTGCTTAAGGGTATGAGTGAAGAAAAGAGAATGGTAGAGAAAAAGAGGCACTAGCCTTTTAAAGGAGAAGCCAGGGTTTGCAGAGCAATGTAAATTAGCATGCAAATGGATCTATAAAAGCAGACTTGGGACCTGGGACAGTGGACTTGGATGGACCAAATGGTTCCTGTGCCAGTTTGCCCAGCCCTGAATCTTGGTTCCCTGCTGGATGTGAGAAGAGGTGGTACAGCTCCAGAATTTCTATAAAGGAGACACTGGGGTCAGGGCGCAATCTGGCTGGGAAAATGGGAGACTGTGAAGAGTCACTGAACTGACCTGAGAACTACACACTTTTTATTGATTGTATGTTTACTAGAGGGTGGCTTTGACTCTCAGTTTTCTACCTCTATTCTATTAACATGTCAGCAGGAATCAATGTTACTTTAATAACTCCCCTGCCCAATTCTTTGGCTACCTCTTTCTAACCTGATCATCTATTTTGGAATTTTGTAAACAATTCCTCCTTTCATGTTTCTTTACCAACTAGGTTTAGCTGTTCTCATTATGCATTACGGAATTTGACATCTTTTCATGTATTTGCCTGGTTCTAAGGTTATTCCAGTGACCAACGCAAACCTCTTCTTGGAGCTCCAGAGTCAAGTGGGCCAGGGTCTCCTTGACAACCCCTGAATGTCTCCCAGGGACCTCAAACTGAGCATATCTGAGATGAAATCCATAGTTTCCAAAATTCAGTTATTTTGAGTAGTCCCTGTCCCCACCCCATGTCAGTAAAATGGTGGCTCCATCCAACTAGTGCATAAGCCAGAAGACTGAGATCAGTCTGGACACCTCCCTTACTCTCATGCCCCCTGAAGCAATCTATCTCTAAATCCTGAGTCCTCTTGTTCGACACCTTGACTATTTCCATAGCCCTTAACTGGTCTCCCTGCACCCTGTCTTACTATCCTCCCACCATTCCATTGTCCATACCAATCTGCACACAGATGTCAGGGTTATTTGCATCCCCCACCCTGAGGCACTACTTTACCTGTGTAACACTGGGAAAGTTGCTGCCCCTCTCTGAGCCTCAGCTCCCCATTTGTCAAAGGAGAAGTTGGTCTAGAGACTTGCCAAGGACCAGCACAGATTAATTTCTAGGGTGTCACAGCACTGAGGGGCTGGCTGCATTCTGGTTAGAGAGTAACCCTATGGTGGGGTGGGGGAAAACCTAGGGTCCAGGAACTACAGTGTAAGCAATACTTGGAGCCTAAGGCTTTCCAGGATTTTGCATCCTCCCAGGCACTTCCTGCCACCAAGAGGGAAGAAATATTGTAAGCCACTTCTTCTGAAATTCATATGTCTGTTCCAATTGCCCTCCCCCTCTCCTCACACACCAAAAATATGTGCTTGCTCCTTTCCCATTCCCGAAATTCAAACCCAACCCAGTCTAACTCAGGTTCTCGCCACTGTGAACTTCCATATATTAATTTTTAAAAAAACGTTTAATTTTGAAATTATTATAGATTAACAGAGAGTTGCAAATATAGTACCCCTTATCCAATTTCCCCCAATGGTTACATCTTACCTAACTATAGTGCAGTATCAAAACTGGGAAATTGACATTGATACACTGTGTGTACAGTTCTGTGTTATCTTATCACTTGTGTAGATTTGTGTAATTACCACCACTGTTAAGATACAGAACTATTCCATCACTGCAAAGATCCCCCATCTGCTACTCCTTTATAGTCACACTCATTCCTCTCCCCACCATCCTTAACCCTTTGCAACCACTAATGTGTGCTTCACCTCCATATTTTTGTCATTTTGAGAACGTTATATAAATAGAAGCATATGGTATGTCACCTTTTGCATTTTTTCTTACCACACAGAATCATGCCCTTGAGATCCATCCAGGTTGTTCCATGTATCAATAGTTTCATTTTTTTGAGTAGTAATCCATGTTTGGATTACCACAGTCTGTTCAACCATTAACTTGCTTTAGGGCATTTTGATTGTTTCCAGTTTTTGCTATTATAAATAAAGCTGCAATGAATGATTGCTGACAGATTTTTGGGTGGACATAACTATTTCTCTGGGATAAATGCCCAGGAATGCAATTGCTTGGTTGTATGCTAAGTGTATATTTCATTTTTTATGAAACTGCCAAACTGCTTTTTAGAGTGGATCTACCATTTTATATTCCCACTAGCAATGTACAAGAGATCCAGATTCTCTGCATCCTCCCAAGTATTTGGTGGTGTCACTATTTTTTATTTTAGCTGTTCTAATAGGTGTGTAATGATATCCATCATGGTCTTAATTTGCAATTCTCTAAAGGCTAATGATGTTGAGCATCTTTACATGTGCTTATTTGCCATAATGTATATCCTCTTTGGTGAAATGCCTTTCATGTCTTTTGCTATTTTCTTTTTTTTTTTAATAGAACTTTATTGGAGTATAATTGCTTCACAATACTGTGTTAGTTTCTGTTGCACAACAAAGCGAATCAGCCACATGCATACATATGTCCCCATATCCCCTCCCTCTTGAGCCTCCCTCCCATCCTCCCTATCCCACCCGTCTAGGTCATCGCAAAGCACTGAGCTGATCTCCCTGTGCCATGAGGCTGCTTCCCACCAGCTTTCTATTTTACATTTGGTAGTGTGTATATGTAAATGCCACTCTCTCACTTCATCCCAGCTTACCCTTACCCCTCCCCTTGTCCTCAAGTCCATTCTCTACATCTGCATCTTTATTCCTGTCCTGCCCCTAGGTTCTTCAGAACCTTTTTTTTTTTTAGATTCCATATATATGAGTTAGCATACTGTTTTTGTTTTTCTCTTTCTGACTTACTTCACTCTGTATGACAGTCTCTAGGTCCATCCAACTCACTGCAAATAACTTAATTTCATTTCTTTTCATGGCTGAGTAATTTTCTATTGTATATATGTGCCACATCTTCTTTATCCATTCATCTGTCGATGGACACTTAGGTTGCTACCATGTCCTGTCTATTGTAAATAGTGCTGCAATGAACATTATGATACATGACTCCTTTTAAATTATGGTTTTCTCAGGGTATATGCCCAGTAGTGGGATTGCTGGGTCATATGGTAGTTATATTTTTAGTTTTCTAAGGAACCACTATACTGTTTTACATAGTGGTTGTATCAATTTACATTCCCACCGACAGTGCAGGAGGGTTCTCTTTTCACCACACCCTTTCCAGCATTTATTGTTTGTAGATATTTTGATGATGGCCATTCTGACCAGTGTGAGGTGATACCTCATTTTAGTTTTGATTTGCATTTCTCTAATAATTACTGATGTTGAGCATTTTTTCATGTGCCTCTTGGCCATCTGTATGTCCTCCTTGGTGAAATGTCTATTTAGGTCTTCTGCCCATTTTTTAACTGAATTGTTTGTTTTCTTGTTATTGAGCTGCATGAGCTGCTTGTATATTTTGGAGATTAATCCTTTGTCAGTTGCTTCGTTTGCAAATATTTTCACCCATTCTGAGGGTTGTCTTTTCATCTTGTTTATCGTTTCCTTTGCTGTACAAAAGCTTTTAAGTTTAATTAAGTCCCATTTGTTTATTTTTGTTTTTATTTCCGTTACTCTAGAAGGTGGGTCAAAAAAGATCTTTCTGTGGTTTATGTCAAAGGGTGTTTTCCCTATGTTTTCCTCTAAGAGATTTACAATGTCTGGCCTTACATTTAAGTCTTTAATCCATTTGGAGTTTATTTTTGTGTATGGTGCTAGGTAGTGTTTTAATTTCATTCTTTTACATGTAGCTGTCCAATTATCCCAGCATCTCTTATTGAAGAGGTTGTCTTTTCTCCATTGTATGTTCTTGCCTCTTTTGTCATAAATTAGGTGTCCATATGTACGTGGGTTTATCTCTGGGCATTCTATCCTGTACCACTGATCTATATTTATTTTTGTGCCAGTATAATACTGTCTTGATTAGTGGAGCTTTGTGGTACAGTTTGAAGTCAGGGAGCCTGATTCCTCCAACTCCGTTTTTCTTTCTCAAAATTGCTTTAGCTATTTGGAGTCTTTTGTGTTTCCATACAAATTGTAAAATTTTTTGTTCTAATTCTGTGAAGAATGCGATTGGCAATTTGATAGGAATTGCATTGAATCTGTAGATTGCTTTGGGTAATATAGTCATTTTCAAAATATTGATTCTTCCAATCCAAGAACATGGTATATTTCTCCACCTGTTTATGTCATCTTTGATATCTTTTATCAGTGTTTTATAGTTTTCTGAGTACAAGTCTTATACCTCCTTAGTCAGGTTTATTCCTAGGTATTTTATTCTTTTTGTTGCAATGGAAAATGGGAGTGTTTCCTTAATTTCTCTTTCTGATTTTTCATTGTTGATGTATAGGAATGCCAGAGACTTCTATGCATTAATTTTGTATCCTGCAGCCTTACCAAATTCATTGATTAGTTCTGATAGTTTTCTGGTGGCATCTTTAGGATTTTCTATGTATAGTATCTTGTCATCAGCAAACAATGACACTTTTACTTCTTCTTTTCCAATTTGTATTATTTTATTTATTTTTCTTCTCTGATTGCTATGGCTAGGACTTCCAAAACTATGTTGAATAAGAGAGGCAAGGGTGGACATCCTTGTCTTGTTCCTCATCTTAGTGGAAATTCTTTCAGTTTTTCAACATTGAGTATGCTGCTTGCTGTGGTTTTGTCATATATGGCCTTTATTATGTTGAGGTAAGTCCTTCTATGCCCATTTTCTGGAGAGTTTTTATCATAAATAGGTTTTGAATTTTGTCAAAACTTTTTTCTGCATCTATTGAGATGATCATATGGTTTTTATTCCTTAATTTGTTAATGTGGTGTATCACATTGATTTTTTTTTACATCTTTATTGGAGTATAATTGCTTTACAATGGTATGTTAGTTTCTGCTTTATAACAAAGTGAATCAGTTATACATATACATATGTTCCCATATCTCCTCCCTCTTGCATCTCCCTCCCTCCCTCCTACCCTCCCTATCCCACCCCTCCAGGCAGTCACAAAGCACCGAGCTGATCTCCCTGTTCTATGTGGCTGCTTCCCACTAGCTATCTACCTTACGTTTGGTAGTGTATATATGTCCATGCCACTATCTCACTTTGTCACAGCTTACCCTTCCCCCTCCCCATATCCTCAAGTCCATTCTCTAGTAGGTCTGTGTCTTTATTCCTGTCTTACCGCTAGGTTCTTCATGACATTTCTTTTTCTTAAATTCCATAAATATATGTTTAAGCATACGGTATTTGTCTTTCACTTTCTGACTTACTTCACTCTGTATGACAGACTCTAGGTCCATACAGCTTATTAAAAGCTCAATTATGTTTCTTTTTATGGCTGAGTAATATTCCATTGTATATATGTGCCACAACTTCTTTATCCAATCATCCGATGATGTACACTTAGGTTGTTTCCATCTCTGGGCTATTGTAAATAGAGCTGCAATGAGCATTTTGGTACATGACTCTTTTTGAATTATGGTTATCTCAGGGTATATTTCCAGTAGTGGAATTGCTGGGTCATATGGTAGTTCTATTTGTAGTTTTTTAAGGAACCTCCATACTGTTCTCCATAGTGACTGTACCAATTCACTTTCCCACCAGCAGTGAAAGAGTGTTCCCTTTTCTCCACACCCTCTCCAGCATTTATTGTTTCTAGATTTTTTGATGATGGTCATTCTGACTGGTGTGAGATGATATCTCATTGTAGTTTTGATTTGCATTTCTCTAATGATTAATGATGTTGAGCATTCTTTCATGTGTTTTTTGGCAGTCTGTATATCTTCTTTGGAGAAATGTCTATTTAGGTCTTCTGCCCAGTTTTGGATTGGGTTGTTTTTTATTGAGCTGCATGAGCTGCTTATAAATTTTGGAGATTAATCCTTTGTCAGTTGCTTCATTTGAAAATATTTTCTCCCATTCTGAGGGTTGTCTTTTGGTCTTGTTTATGGTTTCCTTTGCTGTGCAAAAGCTTTGACGTTTCATTAGGTCCCATTTGTTTATTTTTGTTTTTATTTCCATTTCTCTAGGATGTGGGTCAAAAAGGATCTTGCTGTGATTTATGTCATAGAGTGTTCTGCCTATGTTTTCCTCTAAGATTTTGATAGTGTCTGGCCTTACATTTAGGTCTTTAAACCATTTTGAGCTTATTTTTGTGTATGGTGTTAGGGAGTGTTCTAATCTCATGCTTTTACATGTACCTGTCCAGTTTTCCCAGCACCACTTATTGAAGAGGCTGTCCTTTCTCCACTGTACATTACTGCCTCCTTTATCAAAGATAAGGTGACCATATGTGTGTGGGTTTATCTCTGGGCTTTCTATCCTGTTCCATTGATCTATCTTTCTGTTTTTGTGCCAGTACCATACTGTCTTGATTACTGTAGCTTTGTAGTATAGTCTGAAGTCAGGGAGCCTGATTCCTCCATCTCCATTTTTCATTCTCAAGATTGCTTTGGCTATTCGGGGTCTTTTGTGTTTCCATACAAATTGTGAAATTTTTTGTTCTAGTTCTGTGAAAAATGCCAGTAGTAGTTTGATAGGAATTGCATTGAATCTATAGATTGCTTTGGGTAGTAAAGTCATTTTCACAATGTTGATTCTTCCAATCCAAGAACATGGTGTATCTCTCCATCTATTTGTATCATCTTTAATTTCTTTCATCAGGGTCTTATAATTTTTTTCCATACAGGTCTTTTATCTCCCTAGGTAGGTTATTCCTAGATATTTTATTTTTTTGTTGCCATGGTAAATGGGAGTGTTTTCTTGATTTCACTTTCAGATTTTTCATCATTAGTATATAGGAATGCCAGAGATTTCTGTGCATTAACTTTGTATCCTGCTACTTTACCAAATTCATTGATTAGCTCTAGTAGTTTTCTGGTAGCATCTTTAGGATTATCTATGTATAGTATCATGTCATCTGCAAACAGTGACAGCTTTACTTCTTCTTTTCTGATTTGGATTCCTTTTATTTCCTTTTCTTCTCTGATTGCTGTGGCTAAAACTTCCAAAACTATGTTGAATAAGAGTGGTGAGAGTGGGCAACCTTGTCTTTTTCCTGATCTTAGTGGAAATGCTTTCAGTTTTTCACCATTGAGGACGATGTTGGCTGTGGGTTTGTCATATATGGCCTTTATTATGTTGAGGAAAGTTCCCTCTATGCCTACTTTCTGCAGTGTTTTTATCATAAATGGGTGTTGAATTTTGTCAAAAGCTTTCTCTGCATCTATTGAGATGATCATATGGTTTTTCTCCTTTAATTTGTTAATATGGTTTATCACATTGATTGATTAGTGTATATTGAAGAATCCTTTCATTCCTGGAATAAACCCCACTTGATCATGGTGTATGATCCTTTTAATGTGCTGTTGGATTCTGTTTTCTAGTATTTTGTTCAGGATTTTTGCATCTATGTTCATCAGTGATATTGGTCTATAATTTTCTTTTTTTGTAATATCTTTTCTGGTTTTGGTATCAGGGTGATGGTGGCTTCATGGAATGAATTTGGGAGTGTTTCTCCCTCTGCAATTTTTGGGAAGAGTTTGAGAAGGATGGGGGTTAGCTCTTCTCTAAATGTTTGATAGAATTCACCTGTGAAGCCATCTGGTCCTGGACTTTTGTTTGTTGGAAGATTTTTAATTACTGTTTCAATTTCATGAATTTTGATAGGTCTGTTTATATTTTCTAATACTTCCTGTTTCAGTATTGGAAAATTGTAGCTTTCCAAGAATTTGTCCATTTCTTCCAGGTTGTCCATTTTATTGGCATAGAGTTGTTTGTAGTAGTCTCTTAGGATGCTTTGTATTTCTGTGGTGTCCATTGTAACTTCTCCCTTTTCATTTCTAATTTTATTGATTTGTGTCCTCTCCTTTTTTTTCTTGATGGGACTGCCTAAAGGGTTTATCAATTTTGTTTATCTTCTCAAAGAACCAGCTTTTAGTTTTATTTATCTTTGCTATTGTTTTCTTCTTTTCTATTTCATTTATTTCTGCTCTGATCTTTAGGATTTCTTTCCTTCTACTGACTTTGGGTTTTCTTTGTTCTTCTTTCTCTAGTTGTTTTAAGTGTAGGGTTAGATTGTTTATTTGAGATATTTTTCTGTGTCTTGAGGTGAGATTGTATTGCTATAGACTACCCTCTTATAACTGCTTTTTCTGCATCCCATAGATTTTGAGTAGTTGCGTTTTCATTGTCATTTGTTTCTATGTATTTTTAAATTTCTTCTTTGATTTCTTCAGTGATCTCTTGGTTATTTAGTAGTACACTGTTTAGCTTCCATGTATTTGTGATTTTTTAGTTTTTTTCCTGTAATTGATTTCCAGTCTGAAAGCATTGTATTCAGAAAAGATGCTTGATACGATTTCAATATTCTTTAATTTTCTGAGGCTTGATTTGTGACCCAAGTTGTGATCTATCCTGGAGAATGTTCCATGTGCACTTGAGAAGAAAGTGTATTCTGCCACTTTTGGGTGGAATGTTCTATAAATATCAATTAGATCTATATGGTTATTGTGTCATTTAAAGCTTGTGTTTCCTTATTTATTTTCTGTTTGGATGATCTGTCCATTGGTGTATGTGGGGTGTTAAATTCCCCTACTTTTATTGTGTTACTGTCAATTTCTCCTTTCATGGTTGTTAGCATTTCCCTTATGTATTGAGGTGCTCTTATGTTGGGTGAATAAACATTTATAATTGTTATATCTTCTTCTTGGATTAATCTTTTGATCATTATCTAGTGTCCCTCCTCATCTCTTGTAACAGTCTTTATTTTAAGTCTATTTTATATGTTATGAGTATGGCTACTCTAGCTTTCTTTTGATTTCCATTTGCATGAAATATCTTTTTCCATCCCCTCACTTTCAGTCTGTATGTGTCCCTAGGTCTGAAGTGAGTCTGTTGCAGACAGCATATATATGGGTCTTGTTTTTGTATCCATTCAGCCAGTGTGTGTCTTTTGGCTGGAGCATTTAATCCATTTACATTCAAGGTTATTATCGATATGTATGTTCCTCTTACCATTTTCTCAATTGTTTTGGGTTTATGTTTGTGGGTCTTTTTCTTCTTTTCTGTTTCCTGCTTAGAGAAGTTTCTTTACCATTTGTTGTAAAGCTGGTTTGGTGACCCACCACCATTCCCTTCCATCAGGAAACTTGCATAAGCCTCATAGATGGCCTCATCCAACAGAAGGCAGACAGCAGAAGCAAGAAGAACTACAGTCCTGCAGCCTGTGGAACAAAAACTACATGCACAGAAAGATAGACAAGATGAAAAGGCAGAGGGCTATGCACCAGATGAAGGAACAAGATAAAACCCCAGAAAAACAAGTAAATGAAGTGAAGATAGGTAACCTTCCAGAAAAAGAATTCAGAATAATCATAGTGAAGATGATCCAGGACCTCGGATAAAGAATGGAGGCAAAGATTGAGAAGATGCAAGAAATGTTTAACAAAGACCTAGAAGAATTAAAGAACAAATGGAGATGCACAATACAATAAATGAAATGAAAAATACAGTAGTAGCCATCAATAGCAGAATTACTGAGGCAGAAGAATGGATAAGTGACCTGGAAGACAGAATGGTGGAATTCAGTGCTGCAGAACAGAATAAAGAAAAAAGAATGAAAAGAAATAAAGACAGCCTAAGAGATCTCTGGGACAATATTAAACACAAGAACATTCTCATTATAGGGGTCCCAGAAGGAGAAGAGAGAGAGAAAGGACTGGAGAAAATATTTGAAAAGATTATAGTTGAAAACTTCCCTAACATGGGAAAGGAAGTAGCCACCCAAGTCCAGGAAGCACAGAGAGTCCCATACAGGATAAACCCGAGGAGAAACACACTGAGACACATAGTAATCAAATTGACAAATATCAAAGACAAAGAAAAATTATTGAAAGCAGTAAGGGAAAAACAACAAATAGCATACAAGGGAACTCCCATAAGATTAACAGCTGATTTCTCAGCAGAAACTCTACAAGCCAGAAGGGAGTGGCATGATATACTTAAAGTGATGAAAGGGAAGAAACTACAACCAAGATTACTCCACCTGGCAAGGATTCAAAAAAAATCAGATTCAATGGAGAAACCATTCAGATTCAATGGAGAAATCAAAAGTTTAAAGACAAGCAAACGCTAAAAGAATTCAGCACCACCAAACCAGCTCTACAACAAATGCTAAAGGAACTTCTCTAAGTGGGAAACACAAGAGAAGAAAAGGACCTACAAAAACAAACCCAAAACGATTAAGAAAATGGTAATAGGAACATACATATCGATAATTACCTTAAACGTGAATGGATTAAATGCTCCAACCAAAAGACACAGGCTTGCTGAATGGATACAAAAACAAGACCCATATATATGCTGTCTAAAAGAGACCCACTTCAGACCTAGGGAAACATACAGACTGAAAGTGAGGGGATGGAAAAAGATATTCGATGCAAAAGGAAATCAAAAGAAAGCTGGAGTAGCAATGCTCATATCAGATAAAATAGATTTTAAAATAAAGAATGCTATGAGAGAAGGAAGGACAGTACATAATGATGAAGGGATCAATCCAAGAAGAAGATATAACAATTATAAATATATATGCACCCAACATAGGAGCACCTCAATACATAAGGCAAATGCTAACAGCTATAAAAGAGGAAATCAACAGTAAGACAATAACAGTGGGGGACTTTTAACAACTCACTTACACCAATGGACAGATCATCCAGTTAGAAAATTAATAAGGAAACACAAGTTTTAAATGACACAATACAGCAGATAGATTTAATTGACATTAATAGCATATTCCATCCAAAAACACCAGATTACACTTTCTTCTCAAGTGCACATGGAGAATTTTCCAGGATTGATCACATTTTGGGTCACAAATCAAGCCTTGGTAAATTTTAAGAAAATTGAAATCATATCAAGCATCTTCTCTGACCACAATGCTATGAGATTAGAAATCAACAGGGAAAAAAATGTAAAAAACACAAACACATGGAGGCTAAAATATACGTTACTAAATAACCAAGAGATCACTGAAGAAATCAAAGAGGAAATCAAAAATACCTAGAGACAAATGCCAATGAAAACACGACGATCCAAAACCTATGCGATGGAGCAAAAGAAGTTCTAGGAGGGAAGTTTATAGCTATTCAAGTCTACCTCAAGAAACAAGAAAAATCTCAAGTAGACAATCTAACCTTACACCTAAAGGAACTAGAGAAAGAAGAACAAAAAAACCCAAAGTTAGCAAAAGGAAAGAAGTCATAAAGATCAGAGCAGAAATAAATGAAATAAAGCAAAGAAAACAATAGCAAGGATCAATAAAACTAAAAGCTGGATCTTTGAGAAAATAAGCAAAATTGATAAACCTTTAGCCAGACTCATGAAGAAAAAGAGGGAGAGGACTCAAATCAATAAAATTAGAAATAAAAAAGGAGAAGTTATAACAGACACTGCAGAAATACAAAGCATCCTAAGAGACTACTACAAGCAACCCGATGCCAATAAAATGGATAACCTGGAAGAAATGGACAAATTCTTATAAAGGCATAACCTTCCAAGACTGAAGCAGGAAGAAATAGAAAATATGAACAGACCAATCACAAGTAATGAGATTGAACTGTGATTAAAAGTCTTCCAACAAACAAAAGTCCAGACCAGATGGCTTCACAGGTGAATTCTATCAAACATTTAGAGAAGAGCTAACACCCATCCTTCTCAAATTTTTTCAAAAAATTGCAGAGGAAGGAACACTCCGAAACTCATTATATGAGGCCATGATCACCCTGATACCAAAACCAGAACAAGATACTACAAAAAAAAGAAAATTACAGACCAGTATCACTCATGAATATAGATGCAAAAATCCTCAAAAAAATACTAGCAAACAGAATCCAACAACATATTAAAAGGATCATACACCATGACCAAGTGGGATTTATCCCAGGAATGCAAGGATTCTTCAATATATGCAAATCAATCAATGTGATACACCATATTAAAAAATTGAAGAAGAAAAACCATATGATCATCTCAATATACACAGAAAAAGCTTTTGACAAAATTCAACACCAATTTGTGATAAAAACTCTCCAGAAAGTTGGCATAGAGGGAACTTACCTCAACATAATAAAGGTCATATATGACAAACCCACAGCAAACATCATTCTCAATGGTGAAAAACTGAAAGCATTTCCTCTAAGGTTAGGAACAAGACAAGGATGTCCACTTTCACCACTATTATTCAACATAGTTTTGGAAGTCCTAGACACGGGAATCAGAGAAGAAAAAGAAATAAAAGGAATATAGGGGCTTCCCTGGTGGTGCAGTGGTTGAGAGTCCACCTGCTGATGCAGGGGACATGGGTTCGTGCCCCGGTCCAGGAAGATCCCACATGCCACGGGGCGGCTAGGCCCGTGAGCCATGGCTGCTGAGCCTGTGCATCCGGAGCCTGTGCTCTGCAACGGGAGAGGTCACAACAGTGAGAGGCCCACGTACCACACACACACAAAAAGGAATACAAATTGGAAAAGAAGATGTAAAACTGTCGCTGGTTGCAGCTGACCTGATGCTATACATAGAGAATCCTAAAGATGCCACCAGAAAACTACTAGAGCTAATCAATGAATTTGGTAAGGTTGCAGGATATAAAATTAATGCACCAAAATCTCTGGCATTCCTATATACTAATGATGAAAATTCTGAAAGAGAAATTAAGGAAACACTCCCATTTACCAGTGCAACAAAACAAATAAAATACCTAGGAATAAACCTACCTAGGGAGACGAAAGACCTGTATGCAGAAAACTATAAGACACTGGTGGAAAAAATTAAAGATGATACAAATAGATGGAGAGATATACCATGTTCTTGGATTGGAAGAATCAATATTGTGAAAATGACTGTACTACCCAAAGCAATCTACAGATTCAGTGCAATCCCTATCAAATTACCAATGGCATTTTTTATAGAACTAGAACAAAAAAGTCTTAAAATTTGTATGGAGACAGAAAAGATCCCGAACAGCCAAAGCAGTATTGACGGAAAAAAACGGAGCTGGAGGAATCAGACTCCCTGACTTCAGATTATACCACAAAGCTACAGTCATCAAGACAATATGGTAGTGGCACAAAAACACAAATATAGATCAATGGAACAATATAGAAAGCCCAGAAATAAACCCACGCACCTATGGTCAACTAGTCTGTGACAAAGGAGGCAAGGATATACAAGCAAGAAAAGACAGTCTCTTCAATAAGTGGTGTTGGGAAAACTGGACAGCTACATGTAAAAGAATGAAATTAGAACACTCCCTAACACCATACACAAAAATAATCTCAAAATGGATTAGCGACCTAAATGTAAGACCAGACACTATAAAACTCTTAGTGGAAAACATAGGAAGAACACTCTTTGACATAAATCACAGCAATATCTTTTTTGATCCACCTCCTAGAGTAATGGAAATAAAAACAAAAATAAACAAATGGGACTTAAAGCTTTTACACAGCAAAGGAAACCATAAACAAAAGGAAAAGACAACCCTCAGAATGGGAGAAAATGTTTGCAAATGAAGCGACTGACAAAGGATTAATCTCCAAAGTTTTGAAGCAGCTCACGCAGCTTAATATCAGGAAAACAAACAACCTAATCCAATAATGGGCAGACGACCTAAATAGACATTTCTACAAAGAAGATATACAGATTGCCAACAAATACATGAAAGGATGGTCAACATCACTAATTATTAGAGAAATGCAAATCAAAATCACAATGAGGTATCACCTCACACAGGTCAGAATGACCATCATCAAAAAATCTACAAACAATAAATGCTGGAGAGCATGTGGAGAAAAGGGAGCCCTCTTGCACTGTTGGTGGGAATGTAAATTGACACAGCCACTATGGAGAACAGTATGGAAGTTCCTTAAAGAACCAAAAATAGAACTACCATATGACCCAGCAATCCCACTACTGGGCATATACCAGAGAAAACCATAATTCCAAAGACACATGCACCCCAATGTTCATTACAGCAATATTTACAGTAGCCAGGTCATGGAAGCAACCTAAATGCCTATCAACAGATGAATGGATAAAGAAGATGTGGTACGTATATACAATGGAATATTACTCAGCCATAAAAAGGAATGAAGTTGGGTCATTTGTAGAGACGTTGATGGATCTAGAGACTGTCATACAAAGTGAAGTAAGTCAGAAAGAGAAAAAAATATCATATATTAATGCATATATGTGGAACCTAGAAGAATGGTACAGATGAACTGTTTTCAGGGCAGAAATTGAGACACAGATGTAGAGGACAAATGTATGGACACCAAGGGGAGAAAGCAGCGGGAGGTGGGGGTAGTGGTGTGATGATTTGGGAGTTTGGGGTTGACATGTATACACTAATGTGTATAAAATGGATGTCTAATAAGAACCTGCTGTATAAAAAGATAAATAAAAGAAAATTCAAAAGAAAAAAAAAAGCTGGTTTAGTGGTGCTGAATTTTCTTAGCTTTTGCTTGTCTGAAAAGCTTTTGACTTCTCTATTGAATCTGAATGAGATCCTTGCTGGGTAGAGTAATCTTGGTTGTAGGTTTTCCCCTTTCATCACTTTAAGTTTATCCTGCCAGTCCTTTCTGGCCTGCAGAGTTTCCGCTGAAAAATCAGCTGATAACCTTATGGGGATTCCTTTGTATGTTATTTCTTGTTTTTCCCTTGCTGCTTTTAATATTTTTTCTTTGAATTTAATTTTTGTTAGGTTGATTAATATGTGTCTTGGTGTGTTTTTCCGAGGGCTTATCCTGTATGGAGCTCTCTGTGCTTCCTGGACTTGGATGACTATTTCCTTTCCCATGTGAGGGAAGTTTTCAAGTATAATCTCTTTAAATATTTTCTCAGACCCTTTCTTTTTCTCTTCTTCTGGGACCCCTATAATTTGAATGTTGGTGTGTTTAGTATTGTCCCAGAGGTCTCTGAGATTGTCTTCAATTCTTTTCATTCTTTTTTCTTTATTCTGCTCCTTGGCAGTTATTTCCACCACTATGTCTTCCAGCTCACTTGTTCGTTCTTCTGCCTCAGTTATTGTTACTGATTCCTTCTAGTGTATTTTTCATTTCAGTTATTATGTTGTTCATCTCTGTTTTTTATTCCTTAGTTCTAGATCTTTGTTAAACATTTCTTGTATTTTGTCCATCTGTGCCTCCATTCTATTTCTGAGATTCTGGATCATCTTTGCTATTATTACTCTGAATTCTTTTTCAGGTAGATTGCTTATTTCCTCTTCATTTATTTGGTCTTGTAGGTTTTTACCTTGCTCCTTCATCTGTGACATATTTTTTACCATCTCATTGTTTTTTCTTTTAATGTGTGAGATTGTGTTCCTGTCCTACTGGTTGGTTGACCTGAGGCTTCCAACACTGGAGTTTGTAGGCTGTTGGGTAGAGCTGGGTCTTGGTGCTGAGGTGAGAAACTCCGTGAGACCTCACTCTGATGAATATTCCTTGGGGTCTGAGGTTCTCTGTTAGTCCAGTGGTTCAGACTCAGTGTTCCCACCACAGGAGCATCACCCCAACCCGAGGCTCATGACAAGATCCCACAAGCTGCCTGGGGTGGCAAAAAAAAAAAAAAAAAAAAAAAAAAAAAGAACAATAACAAAGTAAAAAATAAAATTAAACTAAGAAACCAACAGATATGTTAGGAAGAATATAAAAATAAAAATATGGATGAATAACCAGAAGGTACATCAGTACCACAATAGTAAAATAGAGGAGGAGGGAAAAGAAAAAAAAAGGTGTGTGTGTGGGGTAAAGGCCTTGGCTGCTGAGGGTGGGGCCTAAGCAAGGGCGAGGTTTGGGCTGTGGGCGGGACCAATTCTCAGGACCCACAGGGCTGGAAAATGTCATGGGGGCTGTGGGGGGTGGGGCTTAGGCTCAAGGAACAGAAGGTGCCCAGGCGTGCCTCCCACCTGGGAGCCCAGCAGGCTTCTTGGGCTCGAGGGCAGGGGACCTCACCTGGGAGCCCAGCAGGCTTCTTGGGCTAGAGTGGGCAGGGCAAATGACCTCCTGTTCTTTCCTGCTCCTCCAGTCTGGGAGGGCCCCTCCTGCCTGACTCTCCTGATCTCCCCTCAGCCTCCCTCCAATGCCCCCAAGGACACATGTGGTCTGGAGGGGGTTTGGAGGGCAGGGGACTGGCCTGGGAGCTCAGCAGTCTCCCTGGGCCGAGTGGGCTGAGCAATAGCCCTCTGCTCCTCTCCTGCTCCTCTTGGATGGCTCCTCCAGCCTGCCTCTCCTGATCTCCCCAGCCTCCTTCTTATGTCCCTGGACCCACACAACATGGATGGGGCTTTGGAGGGGTGGGGTACCAGCTTGGGAGCTCAGCAGACTCCCTGGCCAGAGTGGGCCAGACGATTACCCTCCACTTCTCTCCAGCTCTTCCTGGAGAGTCCCTCTCACCTGTCTCTCCTGATCTCCCCAGCCTCAGGGGTGCCAATCCTGTCTGGCCTCCACTTCCCCTCCCCCCTCAGTCTCCCTGCATCCTACCCATTCACTTTGGGTTTCCTCCCATCTCCTTGGGCATCAGAGTCCTTCACCAGTGGCTGGCATGCACCCTAGGTGTGGGGAGATGCTAACTCCACATCTTCCCATACCACCATCTTGACTCCACCTCTCTTTTACTATTTTCTAATTCGAATGTTTGTTTTTTCAACTGTTGAGGTTTCTTAAAATATTTATTTATTTTTATTTATTTGGCTGCACCGGGTCTTAGTTGTTGCAAATGGAATCTTCATTGCCATGTGTAGGATCTTTTTTGTGACATGTGGGATTTTTTTTTTTTTCAGTTGCAGCATGCACGTGGGATCTAGTTCCCTGACCAAGGATCAAACCTGGGCCCCCTGCATTGGGAGCATGGAGTCTTAACCACTGGACAACGAGGGAAGTCCCTTAACTATTGAGTTTTGAGCAATTTTTATAGATTCTGGTGTGTATCCTTTGTTACATCATTTGCAGAGAAAAAATCTTGATGAAGTCCAGTTTATTGATTTTATGGATTATGATTTTAGTGACATATCTAAGAACTCTTTGGTCATCTGCCCTAGGTCCTGATGATTTTCTCCTCTAAAAGTTTTATAGTTCTACATTTAAATCTGTGATCCATTTTGAGGTACTCTTTTGTGTTAAGTGTGAGGTTCAGGTCTAGGTTCATACTTTCGCCCATGAATATCCAATTGCTCTAGCACCATGTGTTGACAAGACTCCACTGAATACCTCAGATCACTTGGCAGTGCTTATGTGGGGCTATTTCTGGCTTCTCTATTCTGTTCCATTGATCTATGTGTCTATCTCTCCACCAATAACAGACTCTCTTGATTACTGTAGCTATACAGCAGGCCTTAATATTGAGTAGAATTGATTCTTCTCACTTTATTATTCTTTTTCAAAATTGTTATTTCCTTTCCACATAAATTTGAGGATAATCTTGTCTACATAAAAAACATCTTGCTAGGATTTTAATAGGAATTATATTAAACTCATATCAATCTGGGGACAATTGACTTCTTTACTATAGTGAATTTTCCAGTCCATGAACACATTATCTCTCTCCATTTATTTAGTTTTTCTTGATTTCCTCTTCAGTCAATGTTTTGTAGTTTTAAAAATTCAAGCCCTGTACATGGTTTTTAAAAAAATTTATATGTAAAAATCTCATTTTTTCCCCTAGCAGTTGTAAATGGTATTGTATTTTTCAGCTTTATTGAGATATGATTGACAAATAAAAATGGTATGTATTTAGGTTGTACAACATTTGTTAAAGGTGTACAACATGATGTTTTAATAATATATATACATTGTGACATAATTACCACAATCAAGTTAATTAACACATCCAGCACCTCATGTAGTTACTGTTTTTTTGTGTGTGGTGGGAACATTTAGAATATACTCTCAACAAATTTCAAGTATACGATACAGTATTACTACCTATAATCACCATGCTGTAAATTAGATCCCCAGAGCTTATTAAACTTATTACTGAAAGTTTGTATCCTTTGACCAACATCTTCCCAAATTGCCTATCTCTACCCTCCATACCCCCTGACAAACACATTTCTACTCTCTGGTTCTATGAGTTTGACTTATTAAATTTATTTATTTATGGCTGTGTTGGGTCTTCATTTCTGTGCCTGGGCTTTCTCCAGTTGCGGCAAACAGGGACCACTCTTCATCGCAGTGCGTGGGCCTCTCACTATCGCAGCCTCTTGTTGTTGCGGAGCACAGGTTCCAGACGCGCAGGCTCGGTAATTGTGGCTCACGGGCCCAGTTGCTCCGTGGCATGTGGGATCTTTCCAGGCCAGGGCTCGAACCCGCGTCCCCTGCATTGGCAGGCAGATTCTCAACCAGTGCGCCACCAAGGACGCCCGAGTTTGACTTTTTAAAACTCTAAGTGTTAAGTTAGATAGTACAGTGTTTGTCTTTCTCTGTCTGGCTTATTTCACTTAGCATAAAGTCTTCTAGTTTCATTCATGTTGCAAATGGTAGGATTTCTTTCATTTTTATGGCTGACTGATATCCCATTGTTTATAAATACCACATTTTCTTAATCCATTCATTTGTCAATGGACAGTTAGGTTATTTCTGTATCTTGACTATGTAAATAGTGCTGCAATGAACACGGGAGTGCAGTTATCGCTTCGAGATACAGATTTCACATCCTTTGGATATATACTCAGAAGTGAGATTGCTGGATCATATGGTAGTTCAATTTTTAACTTTTTGAGGAAACTCCACACTGTTTTCCATAGTGGCTATAACAATTTTCATTCTCATCAACAGTGCACAAAATTTCCATTTTCCCCACACCCTTGCCAATACTTGTTATCTCTTGTCTTTATTATTTTTTTATAATAGTCATCTTAATAGGTGTGAGGTGATATCTCATTGTGATTTTGATTTGCATTTTCCTGATGATTAGTGATGAATACGTTTTCATATACCTGTTGGTCATTTGTATAACTTTTTTGGGAAAATGTCTCTTCAGGCTCTTTTTCCCTTTTTAAAAAATTGGGTTGTTTTTGTTTTGATATTACAATCTAAGTGTCCATCAACAGATGAATGGATAAAGAAGATGTGGCACATATACATAATGGAATATTACTCAACCATGAAAAGAAACGAAATTGAACTATTTGTAGTGAGGTGTATGGACCTAGAGTCTGTCATACAGAGTGAAGTAAGTCAGAAAGAGAAAAACACACACATATATATACATATGGAATCTAAAAAAAAAAGGTTCTGAAGAACCTAGGGGCAGGACAGGAATAAAGACGCAGATGTAGAGAATGGGCTTCAGGACATGGGGAGGGGGAAGGGTAAGCTAGGACGGAGTGAGAGAGTGGCATTGACATATATACACTACCAAATGTAAAATAGCTAGCTAGTGGGAAGCAGCTGCATAACACAGGGAGATCAGCTCAGTGCTTTGTGACCACATAGAAGGGTGGGATAGGGAGGGTGGGAGGAAGACACAAGAGGGAAGGGATATGGGGATATATGTATACATGTGGCTGATTCAGTTTGTTGTGCAGTGGAGACTGGCACAGCATTGTGGGGCAATTATACTCCAATAAAGATGTTAAAAAAAAAACAAAACCAAACAATGAATTCCTGCCATTTGCAACAACATGGATGGACCCCAAGGTCATTATGCTAGGTGAAATAAGTCAGATAGAGAAAGGCAAATACTGTGTTATTTCTCTTATATGTGGAATGTTAAAAAAAAAAAAAAAGCAAAACAAAACCGAAACAAAAAACCAAACTGAAAGATATGGAGAATAGATTGGTAATGTCCAGAGGTGGGCAGTAGGTGATAGGAGAAGTGGGTGAAGGGGATCAAAAGGTAAGAAAAGAAAACATGGTTTCCAACCTGGGTTTCCTTCCAAGGGACGTTGGGAATGGTGGGGATGTTGGGCAGATGGGGCTCTGGATTCTCCACATCTGTTCCAACCAGAGCAGTT
The DNA here is from genome assembly GCF_951394435.1 of Stenella coeruleoalba. NCBI lineage: Eukaryota > Metazoa > Chordata > Mammalia > Artiodactyla > Delphinidae > Stenella > Stenella coeruleoalba. The sequence goes on from NC_137161.1 coordinate 30,424,644, forward strand.
CTACCTGTATCTTTTTTATATATTGAAAATAAGCTTTTTTTCAAGAAAGGATTCTGAATTACAAATAGAAATAGAAAGTCACTGGGGAAAACTTGTTATTCTGGCACACAGGGACCCCCACAATCTGGTCTTAATTTTTTCTAGTACTTCCTCACTACTCTTTTTCACAAAGTTTTGCTTAGGTCTGAGTAACTTAATCATTACTTTTGGGCAATCCTTCTTATATCTCATCTCTATCCATTTAGTTAAGCAATTCTAGTAATGAATACTGATTCTGTATCAGCCAGTGTACTATACATTTTATCATATTATAAAACATTATCTCATCTATTATTAATGATAACTTTATGATATAGGTGCTAACGATTATTACCATTTTACAGATAAGGCTTAGAGAAATTAAGAAACTTGGTTAGAGCCACACAACTAATAGGTGGCAGAGCTCAAGGAAAAGGACTTGAGCCCAGGCTTATCTGACTTCAAAGTCCGATGATTATATGTGTTGCCTGACAGCTTTCTCTTCTCCTATACAATACTGCTTTTTTTTTTTTTTGGTCTATCTCTTCCAAGAAATCTTCTGACTTCTATATCCCGTAATATCTTCCCTTCCATGAACTTCTCAAGAATTACTACCTATTCCATTCATTTGATAATTACCACATACACGTATACTGTCTGCTATATTTTTAGGGGCAAATGTTTTGTTTTTCCAATACATTCTCTAAGGGCATGGAGATTAAAAAGAAAGAAATATGATTGATTTTTGTGTGTTGATCTTGTATCCTGTGACCTTGCTGAACTCATTTGCTGGTTCCGGAAGTTTGTTTTGTTTTTGTTTTGTTTTTTTGTAGATCCCTTGGGATTTTCTACATAGGGAATCATGTAATCTGCAAATAGAGGACAGTTTTATTTCTTTCTTTCCAATCTGTATGTATTTTATTTCCTTTCCTTGCCTTTTTGTGCTGGTTAGATCTTCCAGTACTATGTTCAACAGCACTGGTGAGAGCAGACATCCTTGCCTTCTTTCTCATCTTAGTGGAAAAGCTTTGTTTTTCACCATTAAACATGATATTTACATTTATATTCATGAAGGATATTGATCCATAGTGTTCTTTTTTGTACTTTTTCTTCTTTTGGTATTAGGGTAATACTAGCTCCATAAAATGAATTGGGAAATGTTCCTTCCTCTTCTATTTTCTGGAAGAGATTGTCTAAAATTTATGTTAATTCTTCTTTAAACATTGGCTAGAACTCTACAGTGAAAATCCTCTGGGTCTGTAGATTTCTGGGAGTTTTAAAATTGTGAATTCAATTGCCTTAACAGTTAAAGGGCAACTCAAATTATGCATTTCATATTGAGTGACTTGTGGTAGTTTGTGGTTTTCAAGGAATTTGCCGATTTCGTCTAAGTTGTCAAATTTATGTGTAGATTTCATGTTTTTTTTTCTACATTTCATATAAATGTATTAGCATACGGTATTTGTTTTTCTCTTTCTGACTTACTTCACTCAGTATGACAGACTCTAGGTCCATCCACCTCACTACAAATAACTGTTTCATTTCTTTTTATGGCTGAGTAATATTCCATTGTATATATGTGCCACATCTTCTTTATCCATTCATCTGTTGATGGACACTTAGGTTGCTTCCATGTCCTGGCTATTGTAAAGAGAGCTACAATGAACATTTTGGTACATGACTCTTTTTGAATTATGGTTTTCTCAGGGTATATGCCCAGGAGTGGGATTGCTGGGTCATATGGTAGTTCTATTTGTAGTTTTTTAAGGAACCTCCATACTGTTCTCCATAGTGACTGTATCAATTTACATTCCACCAACAGTGCAAGAGGGTTCCCTTATCTCCACACCCTCTCCAGCTTTCATTGTTTGTAGATTTTTTTGGGTTTTTTTTTTTTCGGTACGTGGTCCTCTCACTGTTGTGGCCTCTCCCGTTGCAGAGCACAGGCTCCGGACGCTCAGGCTCAGCAGCCATGGATCAAAGGCCTAGCTGCTCTGCGGCATATGGGATCTTCCTGGACCGGGGCATGAACCCATGTCCCCTGCATCGGCAGGTGGACTGTCAACCACTGCACCACCAGGGAAGCCCTGTTTGTAGATTTTTTGATGATGGTGATTCTGACTGGTGTGAGATGATATTTCATTGTAGTTTTGATTTGCATTTCTCTAATGATTACTGATGTTGAGCATGCTTTCATGTGTTTGTTGGCAATCTGTATATCTTCTTTGGAGAAATGTCTATTTAGGTCTTCTGCCCATTTTTGTATTGGGTTGTTTGTTTTTTTGATATTGAGCTGCATGTACGGCTTCTAATTTTGGAGATTAACCCTTTCGCAGTTGCTTCATTTGCAAATATTTTCTCCCATTCTGAGGGTTCTCTTTTCGTCTGTTTATGGTTTCCTTGGCTGTGCAAAAGCTTTTACATTTCATTAGGTCCCATCTGTTCATTTTTGTTTTCATTTCCATTTCTCTTGGAGGTAGGTCAAAAAGGATCTTGTTGTGATTTATGTCATAGTGTGTCCTGCCTATGTTTTCCTCTAAGAGTTTGATAGTGTCTGGCCTTACATTTAGGTCTTTAATCCATTTTGAGTTTATTTTTGTGTGTGGCATTAGGGAGTGTTCTAATTTCATTCTTTTACAGGGAGCTGTCCAGTTTCCCAGCACCAGTTACTGAAGAGGCTATCTTTTCTTCACTGTATATTCTTGTCTCCTTTATCAAAGATAAGGTGATCATATGTGTGTGGGTTTATCTATGGGCTTTCTATCCTGTTGCATTGATCTATATTTCTGTTTTTGTGCCAATATCATACTGTCTTGATTACTGTAGCTTTGTAGTATTGTCTGAAGTCAGGGAGCCTGGTACCTCCAGCTCTGCTTTTCTTTCTTAAGATTGCTTTGGCTATTCAGGGTCTTTTGTGTTTCCATACAAATTGTGAAATTTTTTGTTCTAGTTCTGTGAAAAATGCCAGTGGTAGTTTGATAGGGATTGCATTGAATCTGTAGATTGCTTTGGGTAGTAGAGTCATTTTCACAATGTTGATTCTTCCAATCCAAGAACATGGTATATCTCTCCATCTATTTGTATCATCTTTAATTTCTTTCATCAGGGTCTTATAATTTTCTGCATACAGGTCTTTTGTCTCCTTAGGTAGGTTTATTCTGAGATATTTTATTCTTTTTGCTGCAAAAGTAAATGGGAGTGTTTTCTTAATTTCACTTTCACATTTTTCATCCTTAGTGTATAGGAATGTCAGATATTTCTGTGCATTAACTTTGTATCCTGCTACTTTACCAAATTCATTGATTAGCTCTTGTAGTTTTCTGGTTGCATTTTTAGGATTCTCTATGTATAGTATCATGTCATCTGCAAACAGTGACAGCTTTACTTCTTTTCCGATTTGGATTCCTTTTATTTCCTTTTCTTCTCTGATTGCTGTGGCTAAAATTTCCAAAACTATGTTGAATAAGAGTGGTGAGAGTGGGCAACCTTGTCTTTTTCCTGATCTTAGTGGAAATGGTTTCAGTCCTGCACCATTGAGGATGATGTTGGCTGTGTTTGTCATATATGGCCTTTATTATGTTGAGGAAGTTCCCTCTATGCCTCATTTCTGGAGGATTTTTATATAAATGGGTGTTGAATTTTGTCAAAAGCTTTCTCTGCATCTATTGAGATGATCATATGGTTTTTCTCCTTTAATTTGTTGATAATGGTGTATCATATTGATTGATTTGCATATATTGAAGAATCCTTGCATTCCTGGGATAAACCCCACTTGAACATGGTGTACGATCCTTTTAATGTGCTGTTGGATTCTGTTTGATAGTATTTTGTTGAAGATTTTTGCATCTATGTTCATTGGTGATACAGGCCTGTAGTTTTCTTTCTTTGTGACATCTTTGTCTGTTTTTGGTATCAGGGTGTTGGTGGCCTTGTAGAATGAGTTTGGTAGTGTTCCTCTGTCTGCTATATTTTGGAAGAGTTTGAGAAGGATTGGTGTTAGCTCTTCTCTAAATATTTGGTAGAATTCATCTTTGAAGCCATCTGGTCTGGGCTTTTGTTTGTTGGAAGAATTTTAATCACAGTTTCAATTTCAGTACTTGTGATTGATCTGTTCATATTTTCTATTTTTTCCTGGTTCAGTCTCGGAATGTTGTACATTTCTAAGAATTTATCCTTTTTTACCAGGTTGTCCATTTTATTGGCATAGAGCTGCTTGTAGTAATCTCTCATGATCTTTTGTATTTCTGCAGTGTCAGTTGTTACTTCTCCTTTTTCATTTCTAATTCTATTGATTTGAGTCTTCTCCCTTTTTTTCTTGATGAGTCTGACTAATGGTTTATGAATTTTGTTTATCTTCTCAAAGAACCAGCTTTTAGTTTTATTGACCTTTGCTGTCATTTCCTTCATTTCTACTCATTTATTTCTGATCTGATCTTTATGATTTCTTTCCTTCTGCTAACTTTGGAGTTTTCTTGTTCTTCTTTTTCTAATTGCTTTAAGTGTAAGTTAGGTTGTTTATTTGAGATGTTTCTTGTTTTTAAGGTAGGATTGTATTGCTATAAAATTCCCTCTTAGAACTGCTTTTGCTGCATCCTATAGATTTTTGGTTGTCGTGTTTTCATTGTCATTTATTTCTAAGTATCTTTTGATTTCCTCTTTGATTTCTTCAGTGATCTCTTGGTTATTAAGCACTGTATTGTTTAGCCTCCATGTGTTTGTATATTTTAAAGTTTTTTTCCTGTGAATGATATCTAGTCTCATAGAGTGGTGGTTGGAAAAGATACTTGATACGATTTCAATTTTCTTAAATTTACCAAGGCTTGATTTGTGACCCAAGATACGATCTATTCTGGAGAATTTTCCATGAGCACTTGAGAAGAATGTGTATTCTGTTGTTTTTGGATGGAATGTCCTATAAATATCAATTAAGTCCATCTTGTTTAATGTATCATTTAAAGCTTTTGTTTCTTTATTTATTTTCATTTTGGATGATCTGGCCATTGGTGAAAGTAGGGTGTTAAATTTCCCTACTATGATTGTGTTACTGTCGATTTCACCCCCTTTCTTTTTGCGATAGGCAGGCCTCCCACTGTTGCAGCCTCTCCCATCCCGGAGCACAGGCTCTGGATGCACAGGCCCAGTGGTCATGGCCCACGGGCCCAGCCGCTCCGCGGCATGCGGGAACCTCCCAGACCGGGGCACGAACCCGCATCCCCCGCATCAGCTGGCAGACCCCCCAACCACTGTGTCACCAGGGAAGCCCTCAATTTCCCCTTTTATGGCTGGTAGTATTTGCCTTATATATTGAGGTGCTCCTATATTGGGTGCATAAATATTTACAATTGTTATATCCTCTTCTTAGATTGATCCCTTGATCATTATGTAGTGTCCTTCTTTGTCTCTTGTAATAGTTTTTGTTTTAAGGTCTATTTTGTCTCATATGAGAATTGTTACTCCAGCTTACTTTTGATTTCCATTTTCATTGAATATCTTTTTCCATCCCCTCACTTTCAGTCTATATGTATCCTAGGTCTGAGGTGTGTCTCTTGTAGACAGCATATATTCGGGTTTTGTTTTTGTATCCATTCAGCTAAGCTATCTCTTTTGGTTGGAGCATTTAATCCTTTACATTTAAGGTAGTTATCGATATGTATGTTCCTATTACCATTTTCTTAATTGTTTTGGGTTTGTTATTGTAAGTCTTTTCCTTCTCTTGTGTTTCCTGCCTAGAGATGTTCCTTTAGCATTTGTTGTAAAGCTGGTTTGGTGGTGCTGAATTCTCTCAGCTTTTGCTGGTCTGTAAAGGTTTTAATTTCTCCATCAAATCTGAATGAGATCCTTGCTGGGTAGAATAATCTTTGTTGTAGGTTTTTCTCATTCATCACTTTAAATATGTCCTGCCACTCTTTCTGGCTTGCAGAGTTTCGGCTGAAAGATCACCTGTTAACCTTATGGGGATTCCCTTGTGTGTTTTTTGTTGTTTTTCCATTGCTGCTTTTAATATTTTTCCTTGTATTTAATTTTTGATAGTTTGATTAATATGTGTCTTGGCATGTTTCTCCTTGGCTTTATCCTGTATGGGACTCTCTGTGCTTCTTGGACTTGATTAACTATTTCCTTTCTCATATTAGGGAAGTTTTCAACTTTAATCTCTTCAAATATTTTCTCAGTCCCTTTCTTTTTCTCTTCTACTTCTGGGACCCTATAATTCGAATGGTGTGCTTAATGTTGTCCCAGAGGTCTCTGAGACTGTCCTCAATTCTTTTCATTTTTTTTTCTTTATTCTGCTCTGCAGTAGTTATTTCCATTATTTTATCTTCCAGGTCACTTATTGGTTCTTCTGCCTCAGTTATTCTGCTACTGATCCCTCCTAGAGAATTTTAAATTTCATTTATTATGTTGTTCATCACTGGTTGTTTGCTCTTTAGTTCTTTTAGGTCCTTGTTAAAAGTCTCTTGTATTTTCTCCATTCTATTTCCGAGATTTTGGATCATCTTTACTATCATGATTCTGAATTCTTTTTCAGGTAGACTGCCTATTTCCTCTTCATTTGTTAGGTCTGGTGGGTTTTTGTCTTTCTCCTTCACCTGCTGTGTGTTTTTCTGTCTTCTCATTTTGCTTAACTTACTGTGTTTGGGGTCTCCTTTTTGCAGACTGCAGGTTCGTAGTTCCCGTTGTTTTTGGTGTTTGTCCCCAGTGGCTAAGGTTGGTTCAGCGGGTTGTGTAGGCTTCCTGGTGGAGGGGACTAGTACCTGTGTTCTGGTGGATCTTGTGTTTCTGGTTGGAAGGTCCACGTCTGGTGCTGTGTTTTGGGGTGTCTGTGGCCTTATTATGATTTTAGGCAGCCTCTCTACTAATGGATGGGGTTGTGTTCCCCTCTTGCTAGTTGTTTGTCATAGGGTGTCCACCACTGTAGCTTGCTGGTCATTGAGTGGAGCTGGGTCTTGGCATTGAGATGGAGATCTCTGGGAGATTTTTGCCATTGTTTGATATTACGTGGAGCTGGGAGGTCTCTTGTGGACCAGTGTCCTGAACTTGGCTCTCCCACCTCAGAGGCATTTGTTGGAGCACCTGACACCTGGCTGGGGCACCAAGAGGCTGTCATCTACATGGCTCAGAATAAAAGGGAGAAAAACAAGAAAGAAAGAAAGAATAAGATAAAATAAAATAAAAGTAAAATAAAGTTATTAAAATAAAAAAATAATTATTAAAAATTTTTAAGAAGTAATAAAAACAGAAAAAGAAAGAAAGAAGAGAGCAGCCAAGCCAAAAAACAAATCCACCAATGATAACAAGTGCTAAAAACTATACTAAAACCAAAACCCAAACAAACAAAAAAAGACGGACTGGCAGAACCCTAGCACAAATGGTAAAAGCAAAGCTATACAGACAAAATCACACACAGAAACATACACATACACACTCACAAAAAGAGAAAAATGGCGAGAAGAAATATATCATTGCTCCCAAAGTCCACCTCCTCAATTTGGGGTGATTCATTGTTTATTCAAGTATTCCACAGATACAGCGTACATCAAGTTGATTGTGGGGATTTAATCTGCTGCTCCTGAGGCTTCTGGGAGAAATATCCCTTTCTGTTCTTTGTTCGCACAGCTCCTGCGGGTCAGCTTTGTATTTGGACCCACCTCTGGATGTAGGTCACCTGAGAGCATCTGTTCTTCACTCATACAGGATGGGGTTAAAGGAGCAGCTGTTTTGGGGTCTCTGGCTTACTCAGGCCGGGGGGAGGGAGGGGTAAAGAGTTCGGGGCGAACCTGCAGTGGCAGAGGCCAGCGTGACATTTCACCAGCCTGAGGCACACCGTGTGTTCTCCCGGCGTTGTTGTTCCTGGATCCCAGGACCCTGGCAGTGGCAGGCTGCACAGGATTCCGGGAGGGGAGGTGTGGATAGGGACCTGTGCTTTCACACAGGCTTCTTGGTGGCTGCAGCAGAAGCCTTAGCATCTCATGCTGATCTCTGGGGTCCGTGCTTATAGCCACAGCTTGTGCCCATCTCTGGAGCTTGTTTAGGTGGTGCTCTGAATCCCCTTTCCTCACGCACCCTGAAACAATGGTCTCTTGCCTCTTAGGCAGTTCCAGACTTTTTCCTGGACTCCCTCCTGGCTAGCTGTGGTGCACTAGCCCACTTCAGACTGTATTCATGCAGCCAACCCCAGTCCTCTCCTTGGGATCTGACCTCCAAAGCCCGAGCCTCAGCTCCCAGCCCCCACCCATCCCGGCGGGTGAGCAGACAAGCCTCTCGGGCTGGTGAGTCCTGGGCGGCACCAATCCTCTGTGCGGGAATCTCTCCACTTTGCCCTCCACACCCCTGTTGCTGCTCTCTCTTCCATGGCTCTGAAGCTTCCCCCCTCGGCCACCCACAGTCTCTGCCCGTGAAGGGGCTTCCTAGTGTGTGGAAACTTTTCCTCCTTCACAGCTCGCTCCCACTGGTGCAGGTCCCATCCCTATTCTTTTGCCTCTGTTTTTCTTTTTTCTTTTGCCCTACCCAGGTACGTGGGGAGTTTCTTGCCCTTTGGGAGGTCTGAGGTCTTCTTCCAGTGTTCCGTAGGTGTTCTGTAGGAGTTGTTCCACATGTAGATGTATTTCTGTTGTATTTGTGGGGAGGAAGGTGATCTCCATGTCTTACTCTTCCACCATCTTGAAGCTCCTTCCCATGTTATTCTTATTATCCTTTTAATGTCTGCACAGTCTGTAGTGATATCACCTGTTTCTTTCCTGATATTAATAATTTCTGTTTCTCCATCTTATCAAGGAACCAACCTTTTATGCTTGTTTTATTGTTTTCCTGTTTTCAATTTCATTGATATCTGCTCTTACCTTTATTATTTCCTGCTTTCTGCTGGATTTGGGTTTATTTTGCAATTTTTCTAATGTCTCTTTTCTAAATAACCATTTACTTCTACAAATTCCCTTGCAACATTGTTTTAGGTGTGTCCCACAAATTTTGCTGTTATATTCTCATTTTTGTTTAAGTTCATTCTATTTTAAAAATTTCCTTGAGGGTCCTCTTTGATCCATGGATTAGTTTGAAGTTTTTTGTTTAATTTCCAAGTGTTGGAGATTTTCCAGTTACCTTTCTGTTATTGATTCCATATGATCAGAGAACACAATATGATTCAATTCTTTTAAATTTGTTGAGGTTTATTTTATGGTCCAGGATATCATCTATCTAGGTATATGTTCTCTGGGTGCTTGAAAAGAATGTGTATTTTGCTATTGTTGAGTGAAGTGTTCTAACAGTGTCAATTAGATCCTGTTGCTGGATGGTATGGTTGAGCTCTTCTATACCCTTGCTGATTTTCTGTCTAATTGTTCCATCAATTATTGAGAGAGGGATATTGAAGACTCCAAATATGATAGTAGATTTGCCTATTTCTTCTTTCAATTCTATCAATTTTTGCTTCACATATTTTGCAGGTCTGTCATTTGTGCACACACATTAGGACTGCTATATCTTCTTGGAGATTGGCCATTTTATCATTATATAATGTCCTTGGTCATTTTCTTTTCTCTGAAGTCTATTTCCCTGATATATATTAACCGAAAGGAAGCTGAAGTGACTATATTTTACTTTCAAACTACCTATATTATTATATACGAAGTGAGTTTCGTGTGGACAGCATGAGTCATGCTTTTAAATCCCCTCTGTCATTCTCAGTGTTTTTTTAAAAAATATAAATTTATTTATTTATTTTTGCCTGTGTTGGGTCTCTGTCTCTGTGTGTGGGCTCTCTAGTTGCCGCAAGCGGGGGCCACTCCTTGTTGTGGTGTGTGGGCCTCTTACTGTCATGGCTTCTCCTGTTGCAAAGCATGGGCTCTAGGCACACAGACTCAGCAGTTGTGGCTTGTGGGCTCTAGAGCTGCTTGCAGGTTGTGGCTTGCAGGCTCTGTAGCTGTGGCACACGGGCCCAGCTGCTCTGCAGCATGTGGGATCCTCCCGGGCCAGGGCTTGAACCCATGTCCCCTGCATTGGCAGACAGATTATCAACCACTGTGCCACCAGGGAAGCCCCATTCTCTGTGTTTTAATTGGTGTACTTTGATAATTAACATTTAATGTAATTATTGACATGTTAGGGCTTAAATCTGCTATTGTATTTCAAATTTTTCTGTTCTCTTTGTATTTTTTTCCCTTCTTATGTGTTACTTGAGTATTTCCTTCCATTTTGATTTATTTATAGTGTTTTTTTGGGTGTATCCCTTTGGGTAATTTTTAAAGTGGTTGTTCTAGATATATTTCTATCTATGTATATACATTTATATCTATCCATATCCATATCTATGTTTATATCTATATCTATTCCACTGTGGTCAAAGAACCCACCTTGTGTGATTTCAAATCTTTTAAATAACTTAACACAGTCTACTGGTATTGATGCTTTCCCAGTTTGAGTGAAGTATAAAATCTTACCTTCCTTATATCCCATTACCTTCCTTCATTTATGATATAATTGTCTTAAATATTTACTCTACATTCATCGAGAACCATATCATATTGTGTTATAAATTTTTTAAAATAAATTTATTTTATTTATTTATTTTTGGCTGCATTGTGTCTTTGTTGCTGTGTGCAGGCTTTCTCTAGTTGTGGCAAGTGGGAGCTGCTCTTCATTGTGGTGGATGGGCTTCTCATTGCAGTGGCTTCTCTTGCTGTGGAGCACGGGCTCTAGGGCATGCGGCTTCAGTAGTTGTGGAGTGCAGGCTCAGCAGTTGTGGCTTGCGGACTCTAGAGCACAGGCTCAGTAGTTGTGGTTCACGGGCTTAGTTGCTCTGTGGCATGTTGCATCTTCCCGGGCCCGGGCTCAAACCCGTGTTCCCTGCATTGGCAGGCAGATTCTTAACCACTGTGCCACCAGGGAAGCCCAGTGTTATAAATTTTGCTTTAACTGTCAAACATAATTTAGAAAACTCAAGAGGAGAAGAAAAATTTATTGTATTTACCCATATTTTTGTGCTTTTCATTGTTCCTTCTTCTTTACTCTTGTTTACTGCTGTTCTAAGATTCCTTGCAATGCTTTCTGTCACTTCCACCACACTATTTTGGGGAAAAAAAGAGAGGGAAGAATTAGATGTGACAGTAAGATTTCCAGCTAAAATCTGGAGAAGATGCAGGAAGAATGCTGAGAAGCCAGGGAGGGGAACCAACCTTTGGAAAAACAGGATGAGATTTTGACATTTTGGACCTTGATACACAAAGGCCCTTCTCCAGACCATTCTTCATGATGCAATAAAACCCAGGTGCAAGTTTTATTTGAGCCTTTCAATTTCAGATCAAATAAGCAGCAGATTAATGCTACATGAATAACACTAGTCAAATGGCAACACATTGCAATTTTCAAACAATAAGGGGCTAGATTCAATTTTTGGGAGAAAGAAACAGAAGTCACATACTTATTGAAAAATTGAGATCTCGCCTAGACTCAGGCTTCCTTGGTTCTCTTAATCACTCTCTAGGTCTGATGATCAGAAGACCTAAGGCTCAAGTTGTAAGACAAGCCTCCTCATAATCACTTGACTGAGCTGTCTGAGGTTGTAAGGTGCAGGATAGCTTAATTCCAGGTCACCCAATCCATTATGGCCAATCAGGGGTAACTGTGAATGGTTTGATGGCACATTCTTTTCAGAGATTAAAAGCCCCAGGTGGGCCGGAGTCTTTGATTTGTTCAGTGAAGAATCCCAAGTGTCTGCTAGGGTGCCTGGTGCATAGTAGATTCTCAATAAATATTGAATACACAAAAGACTGTAATGCATTGGGGAGACAGTCTCAGGCCAGGATTGGAGTTCCCACCAAGGCCAAGTTATTATAGTATAGGTTCTCAGTTTTAGGGCTGAAACCTGGCTGGCTTAGTTAGGGCCTGCCTATTGGGACCAAGGTTTCTTGGAGGGCATCTTACCCCTCCCAAACTGAGAAGCCCTCATGGGGTCATTGGAACAGCCCCTGGATGGAATTTTTAAAGCAAGGTCTTAGCCAGCTAGAACCCGGCTTTTTCTTTTCTGGCTTATTTTATTTTATTTATTTTTCTTCCAGTTTTGGAGATATAATTGACATATAGCACCGTATATGTTTAAAGTGTACAGCTTAATAATTTGACATACATACATCATGAAATGATTATCACAATAAGTTTAGTGTATATCCATCATCTTGTACAGACAGAAAAAAGAAATAGAAAAAATTTTTCCTTGTGATGAGAACTCAGGATTTACTCTCTTAATAACTTTCATATATAACATACCACAGTGTTATTTATACTAATCATGTTGTACATTATATTCATAGTGCTTATTTATCTTATAACTGGAAGTCTGTACCTTTTGATTACCTTCATCCAATTCCCTCCACCCCCAGTCTCTGTTAACCACAAATCAAACCTATTTTTCTATGAGTTTTTGTTTGTTGACCTATGTTATTTTCTGGTGCCCAGTATAGTGATTTAATATGTCTGTATTTTCTCTTTTTTTTTGGCTGCACTGCATGGCTTGTGGGATCTCAGTTCCCCAGCCAGAGATTGAACCTGGGCCACAGTAGTGAAAGCCCAGAATCCTAACCACTAGGCCACCAGGGAACTCCTCTATGCATTTCAAAATGATCACCATGATAAGTCTAGTTAAGGTAAGTCACCATACGAAGGTATTACATATTTTTGACTATATTCCCCTCTCTCTACATTTCACATCCATGACTTACTTATTTTGCAACTGGAAGTTTGTACCTATTAATCTCCCTCACTTATTTCTCTCTCTCCCTTTCTTTCCTTGGGCAACCATCTGTTTGTTCTCTAGATCTATGACTTTGTTTCTGTTTTGCTGCATTTGTTTTGTTTTTTAGATTCAGATATAAGTGAAATCATACAGTATTTGTCTTTCTCTGTCTGACTTATTTCACTTAGCATAATACCTTAGAGGTCCATCCATATTGTCACAATGCCAAGATTTCATTCTTTATCATGGCTGAGTAATATCTATCTATCTATCAATTATCTATCATCTATCAACTATCTATCTATCATCATCATCTATCATCATATTATATCTATCTATCTATCTATATATCTATATATATATCTCACATCTTCTTTATCCACCCATCTATTGATGGGTACTTAGGTTTCTTCCATATCTTGGCTATTGTAAATTGTGCAATGAACATTGGGGTGCACATAACTTTTCAAATTAGTTTTTCTTCCTTTGGATAAATATTCAGGAGTAGAAATGCTAGATTATATGGTAGTTCTATTTTCAATTTTTGAGGAACCTCCATACTGTTTTCCATAGTGGCTGCACCAACTTACATTCCACCAACGACGCAGGAGTGTTCCCTTTCTCCACATCCTCGCCAACTCTTTTTTTTTTTAAAAGCACCCATTTAAAAAATTATTTATTTATTTATTTATTTGGGGTGCATTGGGTCTTCGTTGCTGCACGCGGGCTTTTTGTTGTGGTGTGCAGCTTCTCATTGTGGGGCTTCTCTTGTTGAGGAGCACAGGCTCTAGGCACGCAGGCTTCAGTAGTTGTGGCTCGCAGGTTCAGTACTGGCTCATGGGCTTAGTTGCTCCACGGCATGTGGGATCTTCCTGGACCAGGGCTTGAACCCAAGTCCACTGCATTAGCAGGTGGATGCTTAACCACTGCACCACCAGGGAAGTCCCTTGCCAACTCTTGTTTTTTGTTGTCTTTTTGATAGTAGCCATTCTGACAGGTCGAGGTGATATCAATATACTTTTGACTTGCATTTTCCTGATGATTGGTGATATTGAGCATCTTTTCATGTGCCTATTGGTTATCCATATGTCTTCTTTGGGGAAATGTCTATTCAGATCCTCTGTCCAGTTTTTAATTGGGTTATTTTTAATTTTGATGTTGAATTGTATGAGTTCTTTGTGTATTTTTGATATTAACCCATTATCAGGTATATAATTTGCAAATATATTCTCCCATTCAGTAGGCAGCCTTTTCATTTTGTTGGTAGTTTCCTTTGTTGTGCAAAAGCTTATTAGTGTGCTGTAGTCTCATTTTTTATTGCTTTTGTCTCCCTTGCCTATTTAGGAGGAGACATATCCTAAAAAATATTGCTAGACTGATGTCAGTGAACATACTGCTATGTTTTCCTCTAGAATTTTTAAGGTTTCAGGTCTTAAATATAAGTATTTAATTCATTTTGAGCTTATTTTTGTATATGGTGTGAGAAAGTAGTCCAGTTTGATTCTTTTGTATGTAGCTGTCCAGTTTTCACAACACCATTTGTTAAAGAGGCTATCTTTTCCCCACTGTATATTCTTGCCTCCTTCATCATAGATTAATTGACCATGTAAATGTGGGTTCCTTTCTGGGATCTCTATCCTGTTCCATTCATCTATGTGTCTGTTTTTTTGTGCCAGTACTATACTGCTTTGACTACTGTAGCTTTGTAGTATAGTTTGAAATCATGAGTGTGGTACCTCTGGCTTTGTTCTTTCTCAAAACAGTTTTGGTGTTCAAGGTCTTTTGTGTTTCCATACAAATTTTAGAATTATTTGTTCTAGTTTTGTGAAAAATATCATTGGTATTCTGATAGGGATTGCATTGAATATGTAGATTGCCTTGGGTACTATTGTCATTTTAACAATATTAATTCTTCTAATTCATGAGCATGGTATATCTTTCCATTTGTTTGTGTCATCTTCAATTTCTTTTATCAGTGTTTTATAGTTTTACAAGTACAGGTTTTTACCTCCTTAGTTGGATTCATTACTAAGTATTTTATTCTTTTTGATGCAATTGCAAATGAGATTGTCTTCCTAATTTCTCTTTGTGATAGTTCATTGTTAGGGTATAGAAATGCAACAAATTTCTGTATATTAATTTTGCATCCAGCAACTTTGTGAAATTCACTGATGAGTTCTTACAGTTTTTTGGTGGTGTCTTTAGGATTTTCTATGTATAGTATCATGTCATCTGTCAATAGTACTTCTTCCTTTCCAATTTGTACTTATTTTCTTTCTTTTTCTGATTGCTGTGACCATGGCTTCCAATACTATGTTGAATAAAATAGTGAGAGTGGACATACTTGTTTGTTCCTGATCTAACAAGGAAATACTTTCAGGTTTTACCAATGATGTTAGCTGTGGTCTTGTCACATACAGCTTTTATTATATTGAAGTATGTTCCCTCTATACCCACTTTGTTGAGAGTTTTATTCATAAATGGTGTTGAATTTTGTCAAAAGCTTTTTGTGCATCTATTGAGATGATCATATGGCTTTTATTCTTCAATTTGTTAATGTGTGCAGATATTGAACCATACTTGCATCCATGGGATAAATCCCATTTGTTCATGCTGTATGATGTTTTTGATGTATTGTTGAATTTGGTTTGCTAATATTTTGTTGAGGATTTTTGCATCTATGTTCATTAGTGATATTGGCCTTTAATTTTCTTTTTTTGAGATATTTTTATCTGGTTTTGGTATCAGGGTGATGCTGGCCTCATAGACTGAGTTCAGAAGCATTTTTTTCCTCTGCAATTTTTTTGAAATTATTTCAGAAGAATAGTGTTAACTCTTCTTTAAATGTTTGCTAAGAGGGAAGAGATATGGGAATATAAGTGTATGTATAACTGATTCACTTTGTTATAAAGCAGAAACTAACACACCATTGTAAAGCAATTATACTCCAATAAATACATTAAAAAAATAAATAAATGTTTGGTAGAATTCACCTGTGAAACCATCTGGTTCTGGACTTCTGTTTCTTAGGAGTTTTAAAAATTACTGATTCAATTTCATTCCTGGTAATCAGTCTAGTCATATTTCCTATTTCTTCCTGGTTCAGTCTTGAGAGGTTTTATGTGTCTATAATCTTTTTCATTTATTCTACATTGTCCATTTTATGGAGTAAAATTATTCATAGTAATCACTTTGATCATTTGTAATTCTGTGATGTTGGTTGTAACTTCTCTTTTTTCATTTCTGATTTTATTGATTTGGGCCCTCTCTCTTTTTTTCTTGATCAGCCTGGCTAACGTTTTATCAATTTTGATTATCGTTTCAAAGAATCAGCTCTTAGTTTCATTGATCTTTTCTTTTTGTTTCTATTTCCATTATTTCTGCTCTGATGTTTATTATTTTTTCCTTCTACTAACTTTGGGTTATGTTGTTCTTCCTCTAGTTCTTTTAAGTGTAATGTTAATTTGAGTTTTTCTTGTTCCCTGAGGTAGGCTTGTATCTCTATAAATGTTCCTCTTAGAACTGCTTTTCCTGCATCCTGCATAGATTTTAGATTGTTCTGTTTTTATTTTTTGTCTCCAGGCATTTTAGAATTTCTTCTATGATTTCTTTTTGCAGTTTTCCCCCCTTGTAGTTGATTTCTAGTCTCATAGCATTTTAGTCAGAAAAGATATTTGATATGATTTCAATTTTCTTAAATTTACTGAGGCTGTTTTGTGGCCTAGCATGGGATCTGTCCTGGAGAATGTTCCATGTGCACTTGAAAAGAATGTGTGGTCTTCCTGGTGCTTCAGAAAGAACTGCCTGACCTGTGCTGGGGGCTCTCTGGAGTACCCCCCAATTCTAAAGTTTCTTGGCACTTGGACACATTATGGAATTGCTGATCAAGTTGAATCATTTCCAGGGTTCAAAGAAGTTTAAGGAAGATTTCTTCATCAGATCAGAGCTGAAACTCTGAATCAAAGCACCTGTGTGGACCAGCTCTGCTCGCAGCTCGCAGCTGTGCAGCCCCCCTTGTGAGCTCTCTCCCGTGCAGTGGTTGCAGTGGTGGCACGTTCTGCACATCATGTAGCATGCACCCAGCCTGCCATGCTGCTTCGGCCACGCTTGCCACCATCTTGTCCTTAGGTGTCTGCCGCAGCTGAGTTGTGGTGCTCCAGCTGGGTGTCACGCCTGAGGCTCTGAGGTGGGAGAGCTGAGTTCAGGACACTGGACCACCAAAGACCTCCCAGTCCCACATAATATCAATCTGCAAGAGCTCTCCCAGACATCTCTGTCTCAACGCTAAGACCCAGCTCCCCTCAACAACCAGCAAGCTCCAGTGCTGGACACTCAATGCCAAACAACTAGCAAGACAGGAACACAACCCCACCCATTATCAGAGAGGGTGCCTAAAATCATAATAAGTTCACAGACACTGAAAAACACACCATCAGACACAGTCCTGCTCACCAGAAAGACAAGATCCAGCCTCATCCACCAGAACACAGGCACCAGTCTCCTCCACCAGGAAGCCTACAAAACCAATTGAACCAACCTTAGCCACTGGGGGCAGACACTAAAAACAATGGGAACTATGAACCTGCAGCCTGCAAAAAGGAGACCCCCAACACAGTAAGTTAAGTAAAATGAGAAGACAGAGAAATATGCAACAGATGAAGGAGCAAAGTAAAAACCCACCAGACCAACAAATGAAGAGGAAATAGGCAGTCTACCTGAAAAAGAATTCAGAATAATGATAGTAAAGATATCGAAGATCTTGGAAATAGAATGGAGAAAATACAAGCTACATTTAACAAGGACCTAGAAGAACTAAAGAACAAACAATGATGAACAATACAATAAATGAAATTAAAAATTCTCTAGGAGGAATCAATAGCAGAATAACTGAGGCAGAAGAATGGATAAGTGACTGGGAACATAAAAGAGTGGAAATAACTACCACAGAGCAGAATGAAGAAAAAAGAATGAAAAGAATTGAGACAGTCTCAGAGACCTCTGGGACAACATTAAATGCACCAACATTTGAATTATAGGGGTTCCAGAAGTAGAAGAGAAAAAGAGAGGGACTGAGAAAATATTTGAAGAGATTATAGTTGAAAACTTCCCTAATATGAGAAAGTAAATAGTCAATCAAGTCCAGGAAGCACAGAGAGTCCCATACAGGACAAATCCAAGGAGAAACACACCAAGACACATATTAATCAATCTATCAAAAATTAAATACAAAGAAGAAATATTAAAAGCAGCAAGAGAAAAGCAAAAAATAACATACAAGGGAATCCCCATAAGGTTAACAGCTGAGCTTTCAGCAGAAATTCTGCAAGCCAGAAGGGAGTGGCAGGACATATTTAAAGTGATGAAAGGGAAAAACCTACAGCCAAGATTACTCTACTCAGCAAGGATCTCATTCAGATTCAATGGAGAAATTAAAAATTTTACAGACCAGCAAAAGCTAAGAGAATTCAGCACCACCCAACCAGCTTTACAACAAATGCTAAAGGAACTTCTCTAGGGAGGAAACACAAGAGAAGGAAAAGACCTACAAAAACAAACCCAGAACAATTAAGAAAATGGCATTAGGAACATACATATCAATGACTACCTTAAATGTAAATGGATTAAATGCTCCATCCAAAAGAGATAGCCTGGCTGAATGGATACAAAAAACAAGACCTGTATATATACTGTCTACAAGAGACCAACTTCAGACCTAGGGACACATACACACTGAAAGTGAGGGGATGCAAAAAGATACTCCAAGCAAATGGAAATCAAAAGAAAGCTGGAGTAGCAATTTTCATATCAGACAAAATAGACTTTAAAATAAAGACTATTACAAGAGACAATGAAGGACACTACATAATGATCAAGGGATTAGTCCAAGAAGATATAACAATTGTAAATATTTATGGACCCAACATAGGAGCACCTCAATACATAAGGCAAAAACTAACAGCCATAAAAGGGGAAATTGACAGTAACACAATCATAGTAGGGGACTTTAACCCCACTTTCACCAATGGACAGATCATCCAAAATGAAAATAAATAAGGAAACACAAGCTTTAAATGATACATTAAACAAGCTGGACTTAATTGATATTTGTAGGACATTCTATCCAAAAACAACAGAATACACTTTCTTCTCAAGTGCTCATGGAACATTCTCCAGGATAGATCATACCTTGGGTCACAAATCAAGCCTTGGTAAATTTAAGAAAATTGAAATTGTATCAAGTATCTTTTCTGACCAAAATGTTATGAGACTAGGTATCAATTACAGGAAAAAAAAAACCTGTAAAAAATACAAACACGTGGAGGCTAAACACTGCACTACTAAATAACCAAGAGATCACTGAAGAAATCAAAGAAGAAATTAAAAAAATACCTAGAAACAAATGACAATGAAAATACGACAACCAAAAACTTATGGGATGCAGCAAAAGCATTTCTAAGAGGGAAGTTTATAGCAATACAATCCTACTTCAAGAAACAAGAAGCATCTCAAATAAACAACCTAACATTACACTTAAAGCAATTAGAGAAAGAAGAAGAAGAAGAACAAAAAAAATCAAAGTTAGCAGAAGGAAAGAAATCATAAAGATCAGATCAGAAATAAATGAAAAAGAAATGAAGGACACAATAGCAAAGATCAATAAAACTAAAAGCTGGTTCTTTGAGAAAATAAATAAAATTGATAAACCATTACCCAGACTCATCAAGAAAAAAAGGGAAAAGACTCAAATAAATAGAATTAGAAATTAAAAAGTAGAAGTAACAATTGGCACTGTGGAAATACAAAGTATCATGAGAGATTACTACAAGCAACTATATGCCAATAAAATGGACAACCTGGAAGAAATGGAAAAATTCTTAGAAAAGCACAACCTGCCAAGACTGAACCAGGAAGAAATAGAAAATATAAACAGACCAATCACAAGCACTGAAATTGAAACTGTGATTAAAATATTCCAACAAACAAAAGCCCAGAACCAGATGGCTTCACAGGCGAATTCTATGAAACATTTAGAGAAGAGCTAACATCCACACTTCTCAAACTCTTCCAAAATACAGCTGAAGGCGGAATATTCCCAAACTCATTCTATGAGGCCACCATCACCCTGATACCAAAACCAGACAAAGACGTCACAAAAAAAGAAAACTACAGGCCAATATCACTGATGAACATAGAAGCAATAATCCTCAAAAAATACTAGCAAACAAAACCTAACAACACATTAAAAGGGTCATACACCATGATCAAGTGGGGTTTATCCCAGGAATGCAAGGATTCTTCAATATATGCAAATCAATCAATGTGATACACCATATTAACAAATTGAAGGATGAAAAACCATATGATAACAGGATAGAGAGCCCAGAGATAAACCCATGCACATACAGTCACCTTATCTTTGGTAAAGGAGGCAAGAATATACAACGGAGAAAAGACAGCCTCTTCAATAAGTGGTGCTGGGAAAACTGGACAGCTACATGCAAAAAAATGAAATTAGAACACTCCCTTAACAACATACACAAAAATAAACTCAAAATGGATTAAAGAACTAAATGCAAGGCCATACACTATAAAACTCTTAGAGGAAAACATAGGCAGAACACTCTATGACAGAAATCACAGCAAGATCCCTTTTGAACCACTTCCCAGAAAAATGGAAATAAAAACAAAAATAAACAAATGGGACCTAATTAAACTTAAAAGCTTTTGCTTTTAAGCAAAGGAAACAATAAACAAAGCAAAGGAAACAATAAACAAGACCAAAAGACAACCCTCAGAATGAGAGAAAATATTTGCAAACGAAGCAACTGATGAAGGGTTAATCTCCAAAATATACAAGCAGCTGACGCAGCTCAATATCAAAAATAAACAAACAACACAATCTAAAAATGGGCAGAAGACCTAAATAGACATTTCTCCAAAGAAGATATACAGATTGCCAACAAACACATGAAGGGATGCTCAACATCAGTAATCAGTAGAGAAATGCAAATCAAAACTACCTCACACCCACCAGAATGGCCATCATTAAAAAATGTACAAACAGTAAATGCTGGAGAGGGTGTGGAGAAAAGGGAACCCTCTTGCACTGTTGGTGGGAATGTAAGTTGATACATTCACTCTTGAGAACAGCATGGAGGTTCCTTAAAAAACTAAAAATAGAACTACCATACGACCCAGCAATCCCACTACTGGGCATATACCCTGAGAAAACCATAATTCAAAAAGAGTCAGGTACCACAATGTTCATTGCAGCACTATTTACAATAGTCAGGATATGGAAGCAACCTAAGTGTCCATCGACAGATGAATGGATAAAGAAGATGTGGCACATATGTACAATGGAATATTACTCAGCTATAAAAAGAAACGAAACTGAGTTATTTGTAGTGAGGTGGATGGACCTAGAGTCTGTCATACTGAGTAAAGTAAGTCAGAAAGAGAAAAACAAATACCGTATGCTAACACAGATATATGGAATCTAAAACAAACAAACAAAAAAGGATTCTGAAGAACCTAGAGGCAGGAGGACAGGAATAAAGACGCAGATGTAGAGCACGGACTTGAGGATGTGGGGAGGGGGAAGGGTAAGCTGGGACGAAGTGAGAGAGTGACATTGACATATATACACTATCAAATATAAAATAGATAGCTAGTGGGAAGCAGCTGCATAGCACAGGGAGATCACCTCCATGCTTTGTGACCACCCAGAGGGATGGGATAAAGAGGGTGGGAGGGAGATGCAAGAGGGAGGGGATATGGGGATATATGTATACGTATAGCTTATTCTCTTTGTTATACAGCAGAAACTAACACAGCATTATAAAGCATTTATACTCCAATAAAGATGTTTAAAAAAAAGAATGTGTATTCTCTTGCTTTTGGATAGAATGTTCTGTAATATCTATTAAGCCCATATTCTCTAAAGTGTCATTTAAGGTCAGTGTTTCCTTATTGATTTTCTGTCTTGATATACGTGGGGTGTTAAGGGCCTCTAATATTATCGTGTTACTGTCAGTTTCTCTGTTTTATGTCATTAACATTTACTTTATGTATTTATGTGTTCCTATGGTGGGTGTGTATATATTTACAGTTACTATATCTTCTTGTGGAATTGGTCCCTTTATCATTATGTAATGCCCTTCTCTGTCTTTTTTACAGTGTTTGTTTGAATGTCTATTTTATCTGATATAAGTATTGCTCCTCCAACTTTGTTTTTGTTTCCATTTGCATGGAGTACATTTTTCCATCTCATTTTCAGTCTCTGTGTGTATTTTAATATGGAGTGAGTCTCATGTAGGCAGCATATATATGGGTGTTGTTCTTTTATTCATTCAGCCACTCTATGTCTTTTAGTCCATTTACAATTAAATTAATTATATTTGATATGTACTTACCACCATTTTGTTAATTGTTTTTGAGTTGTTTTTGTAGTTCTTTCTGGGAATTCCCTGGCGGTCCAGTCATTAGGACTCCATGCTTTTACTGCTGAGGGCACGGGTTCAGTCTCTGGTCAGGGAACTAAGATCCTGCAAGCCATGTGGTGTGGCCAAATATAAATATATATATATACATTTATGTAAGAACTATATATATTTATATAAGAACTATACATATATATAGTTCTTTTTTTGTTCCTCCTTTTTTTACTCTCTTCTCTTATCATTTGATCTTTGGTGTTATGTTTGGATTCCTTTCTCTTTTGTGTGTGTGTATAGATTTTCCATTTATGTGTGTGTATCTATTACAGATTTTTGGTCTGTGGTTACCATGAGGTTGATATATAGCAATCTATACATACACGTGATTATTTTAAGATGCTGATCTCTTAAATTCAAATGCATTTTAACAACTCTGCATTTTTACCCCCCGCCCCCCCCATGTTTGCTGTGTTTGACATCATATTTTACATCATTAACTACTTATTGTAGATATAGATGATTTTACTCCTTTTGTCTTTTAACCTTCCTACTAGCTTTATAAGTGGTTGATCTCCTACCTTTACTGTATATTTGCCTTTACCAATGAGATGTTTCCCTACTAATTTCTATATTTCTAGTTGTGACCTTTTCTTTTCCACTTAGAGAAGACCCTTTATCATTTCTTGTAAAGCCAGTTTAATGGTGCTGAACTATTTTAGCTTTTGCTAGTCTGTAAAACTCTTTTCTTTCCTTCAAATCTGAATAATAGGCTTACCTGGTAGAGTATTCTTGGTTGTAGGTGTTTTCCTTTCATTACTCTAAATATATAGTGCCACTCCCTTCTAGCCTGCAGAGTTTCTGCTGAAAAGTCAGCTGATAGCCTTATCGGAGTTCCCTTGTATGTAACTAGTTGCTTTTCCCTTGCTGCTTTTAATATTTTCTCTTTATCTTTAATTTTTCCTATTTTAATTACAGTGTGTTTTGGTGTGGTCCTCTTTGGGTTGATACTGAATGGGACTCTCTGTACTTCCTATGGATGTCTGTTTCCTTTCCCAGTTTAGGGAAGTTTTCAGCTGTTATGTCTTCAAATATGTTCTCTGCGCCTTTCTCTCTCTCCTCCTGTAATGAGAATATTAGTATGCTGGATGTTGTCCCAGAGGTCTCTTAAACTGTCCTCATTTTTTAAAATTCTTTTTTCTTTTTTTTCTGTTTAGCTTGAGTGATTTCCACTACTGTCTCTTTCAGTTCACTGATCTGTTCCTCTGTATCATCTAATCTACTGTTGATTCCTTCTAGTGTATTTCTTATTTCAGTTATTGTATTTTTCAGCTCTGTTTGGTTCTTTTTTATATTTTCTAACTCTTTGTTAAACTTCTTACTGTGTTCATCCATTCTTCTCCTAACTTCTTTGATAATCTTCATGGTCACTATCCTGAACTCTTTATTGGGTAGATTGCTTATTTCCATCTTGCTTAGTTCTTCTGGTGTTTTATCTTGTTCTTTCAT
Organism: Stenella coeruleoalba; assembly: GCF_951394435.1. Taxonomy (NCBI): domain Eukaryota; kingdom Metazoa; phylum Chordata; class Mammalia; order Artiodactyla; family Delphinidae; genus Stenella; species Stenella coeruleoalba. The sequence goes on from NC_137161.1 coordinate 30,448,329, forward strand.
TTGGAACACGTTCCTCTCTCACCACATTTTGCCTAATTTTCTGTTTTTATTCCTATGCATTAAGTAGGTTGGTTATGTTTCCTGATTTTGGAGAAGTTGCCTTCTGTAGGACATCCTAGAGGGCCCAGTATCCCACTCCCCTGTGGACACCAGAGCTATATGCTCTTTGATTACCCTCTATGTGGGCTGTGTGGGCCCTTCTATTATGATTGGTCTGACTACTGTGAGCACACTGGTAAGCATGGCTGATTCCCATCTCAGTTGTTTGCTTAGCCCTGCCTAGTGCAGAGGCTGCCAGCTGCTAGTGGGTGGGACCTGGTCCTTGTGTGGCTGGCTGTATGACCCAGGGAATCCCCAACTTGACCTGCTAGTGGTCAGGGCCCAGTCACCTGGTGGTAGTTGTGGGTCCCAGGGGATCATGGGGCTAGTTTCAGCCCACTGGTGGTTTAGGATCAAGTTCTAGGCTCTCTGGTGGGCAGGGCCAGGTTTCAGGGTTCCTGTGGGACACAGAAGGGTTTATGGCAGCTGGCCTGCTGGTGAGTGGTGCTGTGTCCCATATAGCTAGCTGCTTAGCCTGGGGGGTCTTAGGACTGGTGTTTACTGGCTCATGGGCAAGGCCAGGTCCCAGCCCTCATAAGCTAGAGGGATAACTCCAAAATGGTGCTTGCCAACACCAGTGTCCTTGTGGTAGGATGAGATCCCCAAAATGGCTGTCACCAGCTATGGAGCTTTTGTGTGTGCCTTTTTAAGAGTGGAGTCTCTGTTTTCCATAGTTCTCTGGACCCAATGACCTTCAAAGCCAAACGTTCGGGGGGCTCTTCTTCCTGGTGCACGATCCCTAGGCTGGGGAGCCCAGCGTGGGCCTTGGACACCTCTCCTTGAGGAGAATCACTGCAATTGTGATTACCCTTCTGTTTGTGGACTGCCTACCTGGAGATGTGAGTCTTAACTATACTGCATCTCCATTCCTCCTACTTGGCTTGTTGTGGCTCCTTCTTTATGTCTTCATAAAGCTGTAGAAGATCTTTTCTTCTAATCTTCAGGTCATTCTCATTGATAGTGCTCTGTAAATAGTTGTTTTTATGGTGTGTCCTTGGGAGGAGGTGAGCTCAGGGTCTTCCTACTTTGCCCTTTTAGCCTCTTCTCCTGACTTTCTTTCCTTGAGGAGGAGCTGTGCAGGTTGGCCAGGATGTGGGGCTCACAGCTGCCCCTTGGGGGCCAGCAGAGCCCCCTGCTCACTCACTGGTGTCACATCCTTCAAGTCTCAGTCAGGTGGCAACTGTACATCTTAAGATCAATTCCGTTCTGTTCCCAGGTCCCAGATGGTGAGGGAACAGGAATGAGGAGTCACAAGCTATCTTGCTTTGCCTTTCTTTCTGCTGTATCTTCATCAGGAAGACCTTACGGGAGAGCTGGGCTGTGTCTCCCTTCAGCCTCCTTGAAGATCCATGCCAGATCTCCAGCTCCCCTGCTCTCCAAGGTTATTTTTATATGTTCCAGATAGATTCCAAGAGTACCAATTTGGGAGACGACCTCCCTCAGGCCCCTTTTGTCTGGCCTAACCCTCACTCTGTTGCCTCCTCCACTCCACATTTTTTTTGTAGCCTGTAGATTCTATCATGGGGACTCCCACCAGCCCCCTGCCTGTTCAAAGTGTGTACTGCTCTAACGCTCACAAGGGCCTGTGTCTTCAGTTCCAGGCAGGCACTTGCAGAAGGGGGTAACTCTGGGGTTCCCCCACTGCTGTCTTCCTCTCTCCTCAAGGCCTCATGCCCCTCAGCAAGTCTTTCCCAGAAGAGCCCTTTGGATATCATCTCCCAGCAATTGTTAACTGGTGCTCACCCACATTCCAGTGCAACTATAGTAGATGGAGAGGGCCCAAGCCCTCCATATTCTGAATCAATGAAGGGAATTTATTCCCCCAACATGTTCTGACATGGTTTGACAGGAAGCCCAGGATGAGCTGCCTCCATGGTGTGGGCACCTGAGGTAGGTGGGGTAGGCGTGTGGGGCAAGATAGCTCTTTTCATTCCAGGCTATAGGGTGGGGTCATCACGTACTCAGGCCCATCTGCTTTGTCTGCAGCCCTTTCCTAATCCTCAGGAAAGATGTGGAGCAGGCTCTCTCCAGCTCTTGGGAAAGAGTTTTCACTTCTTTTTCTCTTTCCTCCCTCCTCCCTCCTCCCTCCCTCTCTCATGTCCCCAACCTGACCCATGTACCTGATTTGCAAAGCATCTGACCCCTGTTTTGGCCATGAAAATAGTTTACAATAGGAAAAGAAAACTATCTGTCTCCACCAGACCTAGGTGCCTCTTACCTGCCAAGCAAATATATACAGTGAAGACGTGAAGATTATCTGTCAGTTGATGGGGTTTTACCTAATAAGTTGGCTTTTTTCTTTTTCTTTTCTTTTCTTTTTTTTTTTTTTTTTTTACTGTTTTCTGGGGTATCTTTATGCACAGGAGGCAAAACAGAGATTCCGGGTCAGCTCTCTAACCCCAGCACTGACTGCCTGGGGGCCTCTGACTTGAAGGGATGAGATGGTTTCTGCCAGATGGCAGAAACCATCTCATCCCTTCAAGGGGATACACACAGGCTGAGCCTTAGCATAGAGCCGGGTACTCCCCAAGGGCCCAATATTGAGTATTGGGTAGAGAAGAGCAAAGAGCACCCTGTTAGAGAGGTAGTGAGAGGATCAATAAGTTACAGAAGATTCAGAAGGGCACATGGTGAGGCCATGAGAATGGGTAAAGAGAGCATGGGATCTCCCAGCTGCTTTGTGCTGGGGCCTGGTATCTCATGAATGGGGCTCTAAGGGTTAAGATCACTTCTGAGACTGAGATATCCAAGCTCAGGGAGCATTGAGGGGCCAGCCCTCACCTAGTCGGAGGACCCAACCGAAGCAAATTCCAAAGGCCAGAAATGGGGACTGATGCTGGGTCCAGAGACTCTGGGATAAAAGCAGACTTCTTAGGCATAGGAAGCCCAGGGGATTCAAAGACCCAGGTGGAAGCATCCAATTGGCAAAGCCCTTAGTTTTAGAAAAGGGAATGAAAAAAACGTCATTTAATTTCTGTGCTAAGTCAGTGGTGATTTCCTCAGTGATAGATGGGAGATTCAGATACTGGACGTTCAGTTGTTATCAACCTTTATCGTGCTTAGTGGGCTCCCAAAGCCACCAGGGACTGGGTGGGTATGTATTTCTGCTGTAGAAAAGCATTCTTTTAGCTAAAACATTTTATGGTTTACACAAACATTTTATGGTTTACACAAACATTTTATGGTTTAAGTGATAAAGTGGTGAGGATGGGACCTTTGTTTTTGGCAAAGCCATAAAAAGCCTGGTCCCCAGGAAAATAAAATGTGTCAAAAGCTAAGAGCATGACCTAATCCCTCTGTAGTCAGGCAGGAAACAGGAGAGGAGGCAAATGTTTGGCAAGAGAGATTCCCCTGGGTTCCTAAAGGAGGAACCGCTTAGAAGATTCCAGTGGCAGGAGGTCAGGCCTCAGGATCCATTAGACTCTCACAGACTCTGTCCCAGCTGCTGTGAAAACGCTCTCCCAGTGTCTGGGTCCACATGAGGATAGGCCATCCCCTGTTCTTACCGTGGAAAGATCAGGAGAGAGGCTGGATGCGGACAGGAATAAACTGGATACAGGACTGAAGTAGACACTGTTGGTGCCTCATCAAGGTCCCATTACAGGTCGGTGTACAATCTGTAGTTGTGGTTCATGTTGCTTGCTACTGGCTCACCGCTGTCTTCTTTATTCCCTGCAGAATTACCCAAAGCCCAAAGAGAGCTCCGTGTTTGGTAGGATATATGCCCCTCCCTTGGCAGCCCACAGCCAATGCCTGACTGACATGTAGAAGCCCCGCCTTCTTGGCACCAGGTGAGTCTTACATTATCTCTTAAACCAAAGGGAGTTTGTGACTTTTCAGAAGCTGAAACCACATTTCTGTCTAGCAGTGGGGGTGGCAGAGACCCTTTCCACTGTAGATATGAGGGAAGGAGAGCCGTTGACGTGCTCCTGGGGCCTCTCCTGCCCTTGGCCCCTGCCTACCCACCCAAGCTCAGAGTCCGCCTCATCTTTGCTCTGTATTCCACGATTGGGAGCCAGAGAAAGGATGGAAGCAAGTCCACTGACTCTGTTTTGCCCCCTCGTGGATCTGGTGAGAACTTTGGTGATTCCCAAATCGTATTTTTCTTTTTTCTTGAGCTTTTTTTTTTTTAATTAAAGAACTATTATAGAATTTTTAAAGGTTACACTCCATTTCCAGTTATTAGAAAATATTGGCTGTATTCCCTGTGTTGTGCAATACATCCTTGTAGCCTATCTTACACCCCATAGTTTGTACCTCCTACTCCCTCACCCCTATATTGTACACACCCCCGGCCCCACTGATAACCACTAGTTTGCTCTCTATATCTGTGCATCTGCTTCTTTTTTTTTGTTATATTCACTAGTTTGCTGTATTTTTTAGATTTCACATATAAGTGATATCATACAATCTTTCTCTGACTTATTTCACTTAGCATAATGCCCTCCAAGTCCATCCATGTTGCTTCAAATGGCAAAATTTCTTTTTATGGATGAGTGGTATTCCATTGTGTTTGTGTGCCACATCTTTTTTATCTATTAATCTGTTGATGGACACTTAGGTTGCTTCCATATCTTGGTAATTGAACATTGGGGTGCATGTAGTCTTGAATTAATGTTTTTGTTTTTTTCAGATTAATATACCCAGGAGTGGAATTGCTGGATCATATGGTAGTTCTATTTTTAGTTTTTGGAGGAAACTCCATACTATTTTTCACAATGGCTGTACCAATTTACATTCCCAGCAACAGTGCACAAGGGTTCCCTTTTCTCCACATCCTCACCAACATTTATTATTTGTGTTCATTTTGATGATGACTGTTCTGACAGGTGTGAGGTGATATCTCATGGTCATCTTAATATGCATTTCTCTGATGATTAGCTAAGTTGAGCATCTTTTCATGTGCCTGTTGGCCATCTGTATATCTTCTTTGGAAAAATGTGTATTCAGGTCTTCTGCCAATTTTTTAATCGAGTTGATAGTTTTTTTTTGATGTTGTACAAGCTGTTTATATATTTTCAATATTAACCCCTTATTGGTCATAGCATTTGCAAAATATTTTCTTCCATTCAGTAGGTTGTCTTTTCATTTTTTATTTTTAATATATAAATTTATTTATTTATATTTTTGGCTGCATTTGGTCTTCTGTTGCTGTGCGGGGGCTTTCTCTAGTTGAGGCAAAGGTGGTGGCTTCTGTTGTTGGGGAGCATGGGCTCTAGGCGCATGGGCTTCAGTAGTTGTGGTGCACGGGATTAGTTGCTCCATGGCATGTGGGATCTTCCCGAACCAGGGATCGAACCCGGGTCCCCTGCATTGACAGATGGATTCTTAACCACCATGCCACCAGGGAAGTCCCTATCTTTTCATTTTGTCGATGGTTTCCTTTGCTGTGCAAAAGCTTTTAAGTTTAATTAGGTCCTATTTGTTTATTTTTGCTTTTATTTCCTTTACTTTAGGAGACAAATTCAAAAAAACTATTGCTGCAATTTATGTCAAAGAGTGTTCTGCCTAAGTTTTACTCTAAGAGTTTTATAGTATCCGGTCTAACGTTTAGACCTTTAATCCATTTTGAGTTCATTTTTGTATATGGTGTTAGAGAATGTTCTAATTTCATTCTTTTACATGTATCTGTCCAGTTTTCCTAGCACCACTTATTGAACAGACTATTTTCACCATTGTATATTCTTGCCCCCTTCATTGTAGATTAACTGACCAAAAGTATGTGGGTTTATTTATGGGCTATCTACATTTTTTTAAATTTAGGAGAGCTGGGAGAGGGGATCAGGGTGATAATTTTTAGCTGGCAAAATTGAGGGTAGTGTTTCAAGCAAAGTGTTTTGTGGGTTTAATAGGGGAATGCATGGTAATTTGGCTCAGAAAACCTTGGGTCCCATGACGGTTAGGCATGGAAGCTGGCTTGAAGGGACTGGTTGGTTCTGTGAGTGACTTCTGTAGTCTTGAGCCAGGTATCACCTCTTTGGATCACAGATTTCTCTTCTGTCAAGTGGAGAGAATAAGCTCAACTCCTGTAACCTGGAGGTCATACATGAATTTAGTGTAATTACAGATTTGAGAGAGTTTTGCTGTCTCAACAGTGGCTTATGAATTTCCATCATATGTCCCATCTTAACTATGTAACTTTGTATTTGAGTATCTATTTTCTTTTTTGTATGTACTGTGACCGCTTCCTACTGGTCTTCCAGCTTCCATGTTGCACATTGCAACCAGGACTCTCTTACTCAAAACCATTTAGCTATGACAATAAAAAGTTTTCAAGAGTCTCCCACTGCACCAAAAGTCCGAACTATGTTCTATGACCCCTAAATCCCTGCATGACTTAGAGCCTACCTATTTCTCCAGTCTCGCCCCATACCTCTCTCCTCCTTGCTCACTCTGCTCCCACTCCTTCTTCCTTCAGTTCCTTGACCAGCCAAGCTCTTTTCCATCTAAGGGTGTTTTCACTTGCTATTCCCTCTGCCTGGAACATCTCTCCCCACACCCCGACCTCTCTCTCTCTCTCTCTTTCTGGTATGTGTTGCCAGCTCCTTTTCACTTATTTATATCTCAGTTTAATTATTATCTCATAAGAGGAGACTTCCATGATTATACCCAGTTTCCCTTTGTTTATTTCCTTCATAGTAATTACCACAATTTAAAATTACCTGCTATTCTTCTAACTGGTATATATCAGTTGGGAATATGTTTGGCTGCAAGTAAAAAAAAAAAACCCAAATTGTGGACTTAACAAATAGGGGTTTATTTTAGCATAGACTCAACAAATAGGGGTTTAATTTAGCCACCTAAGAAGAAATCCAAAGGTAAGCAATTGCTGGTACTGTTTTAGTGGCTCAACAGTACCATCAGGCACCCAGGATCTGTCTATATTTCTTCTCCATTACCCTTAGCATTTTGCTGTTTCTCCCCTCATTTGTTACCTCAAGGTCACAAGATGGCTACCCCAGATGCAGGCATCACATGTAAGATTGGAAGAAACAAGGGAAGATGGTGCTAGCCATGTCTTCTTCTATGGGAGCAAAAGTTTTCCTAGGAGTCTCAGAGCAGATTTTCCTTCACATCTCATTACCCATAACTGAGTCAATAGCTCTATCTTCAAGGGAGGTTGGAAAAACAGGGAACATATGATGGTTAATTTTATGTGTTAATTTTACTGGGCTATAGGGTGCTCAGATATTGGCCAAACATTATTCTGGGTGTTTCTGTGAGGTTGTTTTTGGATGTGATTAATATTTACATTGGTTGATTGAGTGAAGCAGATTGCCCTCCCTAATGTGGATGGGCTTTATCCAATCAGTTGATGACCTGAATAGAACAAAAAGGCTGACCCTCCCTCAAGTAAGAGAGAATTCTTCCTGGCTGATTTCTTTCAAACTGGGACATCAACTTTTTCTTTTCTTCAGACTTGAACTGGAACATCAGCTCTTTTGGGGTCTTGAGCCTCCTAGCCTTTGAATGGGAACTATACCATCAGCTCTCCTGGGTCTCTAGCTTGCTTACTTACCCTGCAGATCTTGACCTTGCCTTCCTCCATAATCATGTGAGCCAATTACTTATAAGGAATAAATAAGTAAATGAGTAAATAAGTAAATAAATAATTCCTATTGATTCTGTTTCTCTGGAGAACCCTGACTAATGCAGAATAATATTGTCATGACTGGTTCAAAGCAGTGCTGTCCAATAGAAATATAATGTGTCATATGTATAATTTAAAATCTTCTAGTAGCCACATTAAAAACATAAGGAGATGAAATTACTTTTAATAATATATTTTATTTAAACCAATCTTTTCAAAATATTATCACTTTGATAGGAAACTAATATACAAATGAATAAGGAGATATTTTACTTTTTCTGGCATTAATTCTTCAAAATCTGCTGTGCAGATTTATACTTATGGCACATCTCAATTCAGATGAGCCACATTTCAAGTGCTCAATAGCTACATGTGGCTAGGGCTTACCATATTGGCCAGTGTAGGTTTAGACCATCAAGATACATTATCTAGGGCTGGGCATATTGCTACCCCAAGGAAAGTTGGGAGCATTGTTAGGATATTGGTCATGAAACTAAAAGATGAACTTCGGATATTCAATATGTATTTGTTGATTTAATAAACACAAATTATCCCATGATTTCTGTACCCCTAGGCAATGGTAACTTCCTCTCTATCTTTCACATTTTGCTGAACATAACAAAGGTAAGATTCACACACACACACACACACACACACACACACACACACACACACACACTTCTGTCAAGATGGACTGGATTTATAGTCCTACCTGAAACAACTAAAAAACTTGAAAAGATATGAAACAATGGCTCTAAAGACATTGAACATTAGACAATAAAGGACAGTGATCACTGAGAAAGAGGAAAGAAATTAGTGACCCAGATTATTGTCTAAAGAGAGTGTCCAGGCTGAAATTCAGGACACTAGAACTTGCCCAAAAGAGCCTAAAGGAAGACCTGAAAGCATCAAACCATTTCTAATGAATTTAACTATATCCAAGAACAAAACTCAAGAAATTTCCAGATGTGCAAAAAATCTGGGGAGATGACCCATTAACGGGGGAAAAAATAAAACCAACCCAGAAAAACACAGATAATAGAATTAGTGGACAAGGAAATTAAAATAGTTATTGTGATTGTATTCCATATATTAAAGAAACTAGAGGCAAGATTGAACATGACAAGCAGGGACATAAAAGATATTAAAGAAATGCAAATCAAATTTCTAGAGATGAATACTACAATGTCTGAGATGAAAAAGGCACCAGATATGATTAATGGCAGATTAGATACTGAAGAAGAAAATTTTAGTAAAATTGAAGACATAGAAATAAAAACTATCCAAAATGAAACAAACAGGGGAAAAAAGACTGAAATTAAATAAATAGAGCATAAGTGAACTGTGGGACAACTTTAATCAGCCAAATATATGTATAATTGGAATCCCTGAAGGAGATGACTGAGAAGAGGGAGTTGAAAAGATATTTGAAGAAATAATGACCAAAATGTTAAAAAATATGACAAGAACTAAAGACCTCAGATCCAAGAGCACAATAAACCCCAAGCAAAGGAACCTTGAGTAAAGCTACACTAAGCATACCACAATCGTATTTCTTTTTTTTATAAATTCATTTATTTATTTATTTATTTATTTTTGGCTGCATTGGGTCTTCGTTGCTGTGTGGGGGCTTTCTCTAGTTGTGGCAAGCTGGGGCTATTCTTCACTGTGGTGCGCAGGCTTCTCATTGTGGTGGCTTCTCTTGTTGCAGAGCACAGCTCTAGGAGTGCGGGCATCAGTAGTTGTGGCTCGTGGACTCAGTAGTTCTGGCTCATGAGCTCTAGAACGCAGGCTCAGTAGTTGTGGCACATGGGCTTAGTTGCTCCACGGCATGTGGGATGTTCCCAGACTAGGGCTCAAACCCATGTCCACTGCATTGGGAGGCAGATTCTTAACCACTGCACCACCAGGGAAGTCCCCACAAGCACATTTCTTAGAAGCAGTGATGAAGATAAAATCTTAAAAGCAGTTAAGAGAAAAAAAAGATACATAGCATATGGAGAAACAAAGATAAAGTTTAAAGCAGATTTCTTGTTGGAAACAGTGCAAGGTAGAAGACAGTAGATTAACATCTTTAAAGTACTGAAAACTTACTAACCTAGAATTCTTTTCCCAGAAAAAAACATATTTGAAAAGTAAAGACAAAATACTTTTTCAGGTATACAAAAGCTGAAAGAACTTTTCACCATCAGACCTGCACTACGAGAAATATTAAGGGAAGTCTTTCAGGCAAAAGGAAAATGGTGCCAGATAAAAACCTACACAAAGGCATAAAGAGCACTGGAAGTGACAACTACATGAGTAAATACAAAGACTTTAAAAAATATTATTTAAACTTTCCCTTTAAAAGATAATTGACTGCTTAAAGCAAAACAAATAACAATGATTGTGGGATTTATTACATATATAGAACTAAATGTATGACATTTCCAAAATACTGAAGGGTGGGACTACTTCCCCTGAGGCCAGTATTATTCTGATACCCAACCAGGGACTGATATTACAAGAAAAGTAATGTTCAGGCCAATATCCTCATGGACATGTATGTAAAATTCGTGTTAAAATTTCAGCAAAGCAAATCCAACAATATGTAAAAACAGTAATAGATCATGACCAAATGGGATATTTAATAGGAATGCAAGGTTGGTTTAACATTAGATTGTCAATTAATCTATGACAAAGGAGGCAAGAATATATGATGGAGAAAAGACAGTCTCTTCAATAAGTGGTGCTGGGAAAACTGGAGAGTTATATGTAAAAGAATGAAATTTAGAACATTCCCTAACACCATACACAAAAATAAACTCAAAATGGATTAAAAACCTAAATGTAAGACCAGATACTATAAAACTCTTAGAGGAAAACATAGGCAGAACATTCTTTGACATAATCGAGGCAATATCTTTTTGGATCCACCTCCTAGAGTAATGAAAATAAAAACAAAAATAAACAAATGGGACCTAATGAAACTTAAGCTTTTGCATAGCAAAGGAAACCATAAACAAAATGAAAAGACAACCTGCAGAATAAGAGAAAATATTTGCAAAGGAAGTGACCAAAAAGGAATTAATCTCCAAAATATACAAGCAGCTCATGCAGCTCTATATATTAAAAAAAACCCAATCAAAAAGTAGGCAGAAGATCTAAATAGACATTTCTCCAAAGAAAACATACAGATGGCCAAAAAGCACATGAAAAAATGCTCAACATCACTAATTATTAGAGAAATGCAAATCAAAACTACAGTGAGGAATTACCTCACACCAGTCAGAATGACCGTCATCAAAAAGTCTACAAATAATAAATGCTTGAGAGGGTGTGGAGAAAAGGGAACCCTCCTGCACTGTTGATGGAATGTAAATTGGAGAACAGTATGGAGGTTCCTCAAAAAAACTAAAAATAAAACTACCATATGACCCAGCAATCCCACTACTGGGCATATATCCAGAGAAGACCATAATTCAAAAAGATACATTCAGGGACTTCCCTGGCAGTCCAGTGGTTAAGACTTTGCCTTCCAATGCAGGGGGTGCTGATTCAATCCCTGGTCAGAATCCCACATGCCTCGGGGCCTAAAAACCAAAACATAAAACAGAAGCGATGTTGTAACAAATTCAATAAAGACTTTAAAAATGGTCCACATTAAAAAAAAAAGTTACTTGCACCCCCATGTTCATTGTAACACTATTTACAATAGCCAAGACATGGAAGCAACCTAAACGTCCATTGACAGAGGAATGGATTTATTACTCAACCATAAAAAGAATGAAATAATGCCATTTGCAGCAACATGGATGGACCTAGAGATTATCATACTAAGTAAATCATACAAAGACAAGTATCATATGATATCTCTCATATGTGGAATATAGTTAAAATTTATACAAACGAACTTATTTACAAAACAGAAACAGACTTACAGATATCCCAAACAAACTTATGGTTACCAAAGGGGAAACATGGAGCAGGGGGAAGGATAAATCAGGAGCTTGGGATTAACATACACACACTACTGTATACAGTAAGTCCCCTACATACGAAACTTCAAGTTGTGAACTTTCAAAGATGCAAAGGTTGAAGACCTGATGGAATTGGAGGCCCAGAGGAAGGGTGAAGAGAGACAAGAGGAAGAAGAAGTAACTGAGAACTGAAGAGATTCATGACACGAAATGGCAAGGGGATTTTCTTTATTTGAGGAGGCACTGTTAGGTTCTGAGGCACAGGACCTGAACGTAGAGTGGTACATGAAGGTTGCAGCAGCTGTTCAGAGTGCAATCCAGTGCTACCGTGTCATCTATGATGAGAAAAAGAGAGCTACTACCCATATATCACTGGATCATTTTTTCAGGAGGGTAGACAGAATTGAATCCAGCAAGGAACCAGAACCTGTGTCATCAACGTCAGGCGTGAATGAAATTGCAGCTTGCCCTCCATCTCCTGTTGCTGATGATCCTTCAGCTCTACCATCTCCCACCTCCTCTCCCTCCTCCAGTCAGTAACTTTTCTTGCCTGTTCACTCGATGCCAGATGCTGTGTGCCAGCTGTTGTACTGTACTGTACTACTGTACTTTTCAAGGTAATGTACTGTAAGATTAAAAAGGTTTTCTTTACTTTTTGTGTTTGTTTTTTATGTATTATTTGTGTGAAAAGTATTATAAACCTATTACAGTACAGTACCATAGAGCCGATTGTGTTAGTTAGGTACCTAGTCTAACTTTGTTGGACTTACAAACAAACTGGACTTACAAACGCACTCTCAGAATGGAACTTGTTTGTATGTAGGGGAATTACTGTTTAAGATAGATAACCAACAAGGAACTACTGTATAGCACAGGGAACTCTACTTAATATTCCGTGATAACATTTATGAGAAAAGAATCTGAAAAGAATGAATATATGTTGTATATACATATATGTATATAACTGAATCACTTTGCTATACATCTGAAACTAACACAACATTGTAAATCAACTATACTCCAATAAAATTTAAAAAATTAGATTGTCAATTAATGTAGTTCACTATATAAATAGACTAAAAAAGAAGAAATATATGACCATTCCAATAGATGAATAAAAAACGTTTGACAAAACCCAACATCTATTTCTGATAATAACTCTCAGAAAACTAGAAGTAGAAGGGAAATTCCTCAACCTGATAAAGTGCATCTATGAAAAACTTTCAACTAATATCATACTTTGTTTTAAATAATAAATACTTATAATAAATACTTAATAATAAATACTTTCTCCCTAAGCTCATGAACAAGACAAGAATGTGTTCTTTATTTCTCCTTGACATTGTGTTGGAGGTCCCATTCAGTGCAAGAGGCAACAAAAGAAGACATACAGATTGCATAGAAGTAAGGCTGTCTTTATTTGCAGATGTTAAGTCATCAAGTTATCTGATTGTTTACTTAGAAAATCTTATGGAATCTACAAAAAAGCTACTATAATTAATAAGTGAGTTTGTCAATTTTGTAATATACTAGATCAACATAAAAATCAATTTTATTTCTCTACTAGCAATGAACAAGAAGAAATTGAAATGAACAAAAACAAAACCACTTACAATAGCATCAGGAATATGAAATGCTTAATGGCTAAATCTGATAAACGATGTGCAAGACTTGTACACTGAAAATTACTTATAAGAATTAGTGGAGAGGGCTTCCCTCGTGGCGCAGTGGTTGAGAGTCCGCCTGCCGATGCAGGGGACGCAGGTTCGTGCCCCGGTCCGGGAAGATCCCACATGCCGCGGAGCAGCTGGGCCTGTGAGCCATGGCCGCTGAGCCTGTGCGTCCGGACCCTGTGCTTTGCAACGGGAGAGGCCACAGCAGTGAGAGGCCCGCATACCACCAAAAAAAAAAAAAAAAAAAGAATTAGTGGAGAGACATGCTGTATTCCTGACTTGGAAGACTTGATATTGTTAACATGTCACTTCCCTCCAAATTGGCCTGTTGATTCAGTACAATCCCAATAAAAATCCCAGAGGAGTTTTTATAAATAGAAATTGGCAAGCTTATTCTAAAATTCATACAGAAATGCAACAGTCCTAGAATAACTGAAACCACTTTGTAAAAGAAAAACAAAGTTAGAGGACTTACACTGCTTGACTTTAAGACATAAACTGACATTAATCAAGACAGTGTGGGATTGGCAATAAGATAGGAAAACAGATCACTGGAATATTATAGAGTCCAGAAGTAGACTTACACATATCTGGTAAGTTGTTTCTGACAAAGGTACAAAGGCAATTCACTGGAGAAAGGATGGTATTTTCAAAAAATATTGCATGACCAGTTGGATATCCATATGCAGAAAAATGAACTTTGATTCATACATGGCAACATAAAAAAATGAACTCAAAAGTGATGATAGCCCTAAATTTAAAATTTTAAATTATAAAATGATTAGAATAAAACCTAAGAGAAAAAATTTGTGACTTTGTGTTAGGCCAAAAATTTCTCAGAAAAAAACACCAAAGCACAATCTGTTAAAAAATTTGATAAGTTATACTTCATCAACATTAATAACTTCTGCTCTTTGAAAGACACTGTTAACAGAATGAAGGCAAGCCAAAGACTGGAAGAAGAATATTTGCAAATTACATAACTGATAAAAGACTTGTATTCAGAATATATTTTTAAAAACTCTTAAAACTCGATAATAAGAAAACCAAGAACTCAACAAAAAATGAGAAAAGATATGAACTGATATTTCACCAAAGAAGAGATACAGATGGCAAATAAATGCATAAAAGGATGCTCAACACTCAACCTCATTAGTCATTAGGGAAGTGGAAATTAAATCACAATGAAATCTCACTATATATCTATTAGAATGACTGAAATAAAGAGAAAGACCATACCAAGTATTGTTGAGGGTGAAGATCAACTGAAACTCTCATACAGTGTTGTTGGGGATGAAAATGGTAAAACCACTTTGAAAAACAGTTTGGCAGTACCTTAAAAGGTTAAATAGTACTTCCCTGGTGGTCCAGCGGTTAAGATTTTGTGCTCCCAATGCAGGGGGCACAGGCTCCATTCCTGCTTGGGGAAATAAGATCCTGCATGCCGCAGGGTGCAACCTAAAAAAAAAAAAAATCTGAAAAAAAAAGGTTAAACATATACTTACCATACGATTAAGCCATTTCATTCCTAGGTATTTACCCAATAGAAATGAAATGTTCATACAAAGACTTGTATGTGAATGTTCATAGCATCTTTATTTGTAATAGGCAAAAATTACAAACAACCCAAATGTCCATCAACAGATGAATGGGCAAACAAATTGTTGTATAAAATGGGATACTGCTCTGGAATAAAAATTAATTATTGATACCTGAAACAACATGGATGAATCTCAAAATAATTTTGCTGAGAGAAAGAAGCCATATTAAAAAGGGCATTTAAACTGGTCCAAGGTGACAAAGCTATGACAGATGGAGAAGGAGGTAAGGTATGCATCTTGAAGGAATAGCCTTGTGGATCATGTGTGGAGTTAAGCCTTTAAGGGCAGGTCCTGTAAGATACGATCCCCTTAATGGCAGCTGGGCAGAACAATAATAGATCAAGTCCAAGTGTAGATTTTGATCCATTCAGAGTGATAATAAACATGATTTGTTTGCTCACTTTCTGGCTTCATATCCCTTACCATGAGGACCTAACAAGACTGAAGCTAGAGCAGTAATTCTTACACTTGGCTGTACACTAGAACCACTTGGGGACATTTAGAAATTATTTTGCCATCTGCAGAGATTCTGATATAATTGGTCTGGGCTGCAGCTTAGGCATCAGATTTTTAAAAGCTCCCCAAGGGAACAACAGTGTTTGAGACCATGGCTCTGGAGGATGGTTAGAAAAACTATGCCTGGACCCTGAAGGAAAGAGAAAGAAACAGTTAAGAAGACCCTCAAATCTAGCAAACACTGTTGACCCTAGACATGGCAGAGAAGGAAAGAACCTAAGAAGCAGGTTAAAATGTTCAAACCCAGCTGGTGCCCTGTTCCTCAACAAACTTTCATATGATATTTTGAGCATCCATTGGTAATCCTTATTCTAATTATTTCACTGGGGGTTGCAGGATTGTTATTTACTTATTCTATCAGTCCTTTGACATTTGTTTATTATTCGTTGAATTCTTCTTTACTTTCTCTTTTGTTTTGAGTATCACTAAGAATTCATGGATTTTTTTAAAAAAGAATGTTTTATAATCAATTATACTTATTCTTGTTGATACTCAGAATGTTCTAAAATTGGTCAATGGAAAATCCCTTCAAGCTAACACCTTTACCTATTCAACATGACCCCATTGATTTTTGAGCACTTCCTTGCTTTCTGCACTAGGAGATGCCAGGTCCAGTGGGAACAGAGCATTTATGTGATGTGAAATTAATACCCCATCACTTTTTTAATTGTTATGGGAGAAGCATTCCTATACATTAGAAAGATCTGGTGTTCACCATCTGTATTCACTTTCTAGGGCTGTCTAACAAATTACCACAAACTGGATGGCTTGAAACAACAGAAGTTTATTCTCTCATAATTCTGGAAGCTAAAAGTCTGGAATCAGGAGGGTTGGTTTGTTCTGGAGGCTTTGAGTGAGAATAAGTTCTGTGCCTTCCTCTAATTTCTGGTGGTTGCCAGCAATCCTTGACATTCCTTCTCTTATAGATACCTCACTCTTATCTCTACCTCTGTCATCACATTGTGTTCTTTCTGTGTGTCTCTGTGTTTTTGCATCCAAATTCCCTCCCATTTTATAAGAATACCAGTCATGGATTAGGCCCAATCTAATCCAATATGACCTCATTTTAGCATGATTACATCTGTAAAAATATTTTTCCAACTAACATCACATTAACAGGTACCGGAGATTAAGATTTCAACACATTTTGGAGGGGGGACACAGCTCAACTCACACCACCTTAACTAGTGATCAAACTTAACATCATTTGTAGTCAGACAACTGAACATTGTGAGTGATTCTTCTGATATAATGCAATATGATGTCATAGTACCATCTTTGAAGTACTCTTGCTAAAACTGTTTAGCCCCAATCTAATTAAGCTTATTGAATTAACTTCTAGATTATAAGAAATATAGAGGGTAGAAAAATAAGGTAAATGACACCATGATGAAGGAGTCTAACAAGCCTAGAATGGGGACATTCTGTTAAGACACCTAGTCTGGTGACCTCAAAAAGCCAATGTCACAGGTAAAATAAGGTGGTGTGTGTGTGTGTGTGTGTGTGTTCAGCACTGTCCAATAAAGTGAACCACAAATGTGAGTCACGTATATAATTTAAAATTTTCTAATAGTCACACTAAAAAAGTAAAAAGAAACATGTAAAATTAATATTAATAATCAATTATTACCAATTATTAGTATTAATTAACAATAAATAAGTATTCCAATGTAGTAGTTTTCTACTGCTGCTATATCAAATTCAGTTCCTTAAAACAACACAAATTTATTATCTTACAGTTCTATAGGCCAGAAGTTGAGTATCACTGGACTAAAATTAAGGTGTAAGTAGGCTCTCTGAAGATTTTAGGGAGAATCCTTTTCTTGCTCACTTGGGTTGTTGGCAGAGTTTAGTACCTGCTGTTAAAAGGCTGGGGTCCTAGTTTTCTTGGTGGCTGTGAACTGAGGGCCATTCTCAGTCTCTAGAGGCCACTGAATTTCTTGGCATCTGGCCCTCTTTCTTTATCTTTGAAGCCATCACTATTCATGTTGAATCACCCTTACTCAGTTGGGAAAGATTATTTGCTTTTAAGGATTCATGTGATTAGATTAGACCCACTTGGCTAACCCAGCATAATTTTTCCATCTCAAGATCTTTAACTTTAATCACATCTGTGAAGTCCCTTTTGCCATGTAAGGTTCCAGAAATTAGAACATGGTCATCTTTGGGGGGCGTTATTCTGCCTGCCATACTAATATATCTCAAAATGTTATCAATTCTACATACATATAGAATATATATAAAATATAAAAAGAAATTTATTAATGAGATATTTTACTTTTTTTGGTACCACTGTGCACTTTACACTTACAGCATATCTCAAGTTGGACTAGGCACATTTCAAGTTCTCAAAGCCACTTGTGGCTAGCAGTTACTGTATTGAATGATGCAGTTCTAGATTAAAAGAGACCAAAGAGATAGAAACTAAATACAAACAATGATTAGATCCTCATTTTAAAAGACCAATGCAGCTATAGAAGATATTTTGGAGATAAATGGGAATTTGTATATAGACTAGATAACCAGCACCACTTATGGTTAATTTTCCTAGGATTGATATTAGCATTGGAGTGATGTAGGAGAATGTTATGACTTTTAGGAGATGTGTGTTGTTGTGATTACCCCACAGATACAGGGTGGACTCCCCTACCCACCCACAGTTTTGTACTTATGTTGAGATTGATGATGCTGTACATCAAGAAGGTATGAAAAGGTTTATTACTCATATAACGAGAGCAGGGCAGGTTCCTAAAAGGACCCAAAAATGCCTGAGAAAACTGAAGTGGTGACTGGCTTGGTGTTTGTGTGTGTGTGCATGTGTGTGTGTGTGCGTGTGTGTGCATGTTTATGTTTGGAAGTGAGGGTGGGATGAGGATTCCTACCCATGGGCTAGGGCTTGCATGGGTTGAACTTACTGCCGGCACCAAGGGAGGGAGCACCTGGGCGTTTTTATTGGCTTGCTCAGATGTAAGGCAAGTGGGGTAAAGGGAGAATGGATCTTGACAGTTTTCAACAATGAAACATCAAAAATGGAGTCAGGGTGGAGGGGGAAGATGGAGGAAGAGTAAGGCGCGGAGATCACCTTCCTCCCCACAGATACACCAGAAATACACCTACACGTGGAACAACTCCTACAGAATACCTACTGAACGCTGGCAGAAGACCTCAGACCTCCCAAAAGGCAAGAAACTCCCCATGTACCTGGGTAGGGCAAAAGTAAAAAGAATAAACAGAGACAAAAGAATAGGGACGGGACCTGCACCAGTGGGAGGGAGCTGTGAAGGAGGAAATGTTTCCACACACTAGGAAGCCCTTTCGCAGGCAGAGACTGCAGGTGGTGGAGGGAGGAAGCTTCAGAGCCGCGGAGGAGAGCACAGCAACAGGGGTGCGGAGGGCAAAGCACAGAGGTTCCCGCACAGAGGATAGGTGCCGACCGACACTCACCAGCCCGAGAAGCTTGTCTGCTCCCCCACCAGGGCGGGCAGGGCTGGGAGCTGAGGCTCGGGCTTCGGTCGGAGCACAGGGAGAGAACTGGGGTTGGTGGCGTGAACACAGCCTGCAGGGGGTTAGTGCACCACGGTTAGCTGGGAGGGAGTCCGGGGAAAAGTCTGGACCTGCCGAACAGACAAGAGACCTTTTCTTCCCTCTTTGTTTCCTGGTGCGCGAGGAGAGGGTATTAAGAGCACTGCTTAAAGGAGCTCCAGAGACGGGCGCGAGCCGCAGCTAACAGCGTGGACCCCAGAGACGGGCATGAGATGCTAAGGCTGCTGCTGCCGCCACTAAGAAGCCTGTGGGCGAGCACAGGTCACTATCCACACATCCCTTCCGGGGAGCCTGTGCAGCCTGCCACTGCCAGGGTCCCGGGATCCAGGGACAACTTCCCCGGGAGAACGCACGGTGCGCCTCAGGATGGTGCAAAGTTCCGATGGCCTCTGCCGCCGCAGGCTCGCCCCGCATCCGCACCCCTCCCTTCCCCCGGCCTGAGTGAGCCAGAGCCCCCAAATCAGCGGCTCCTTTAACCCCGTCCTGTCTGAGGGAAGAACCGACACCCTCAGGCGGCCTACACGCAGAGGCAGGGCCAAATCCACAGCTGAACCCCAGGAGCTGTGCGAACAAAGAAGAGAAGGGGAAATCTCACCCAGCAGCCTCAGAAACAGTGGATTAAAGCTCCACAATCAACTTGATGTACCCTGCATCTGTGGAATACATGAATAGACAACGAATCATCCCAAATTGAGGAGGTGGGCTTTGGGAGCAAGATTTATGATTTTTTTCCCCCTTTTCCTCTTTTTCTGAGTGTGTATGTGTATGCTTCTGTGTGAGATTTTGTCTGTATAACTTTGCTTTCACCATTTGTCCTAGGGTTCTATCTGTCCGTTTTTATTTTCTTAAAAAAATTTTTTTCTTAATAATTATTTTTTATTTTAATAACTTTATTTTATTTTATTTAACTTTATTTTATTCTATCCTCTTTCTTTCTTTCTTTCTTTGTTTCTTTCTTTCTTTCCTTGTTTCTTTCTTTCTAGTTTTTCTCCCTTTTATTCTGAGCCGTGTGGATGAAAGGCTCTTGGTGCTGCACCCAGGAGTCAGTGCTGTGCCTGGGAGGTGGAAGAGCCAACTTCAGGACACTGGTCCACAGGAGACCTCCCAGCTCCACATAATATCAAATGGCAAAAATCTCCCAGTGATCTCCATCTCAACACCAGCACCCAGCTTCACTCAATGACCAGCAAGCTACAGTGCTAGAAACCCTATGCCAAACAACTAGCAAGACAGACACACAAACCCACCCATTAGCAGAGAGGCTGCCTAAAATCATAATAAGTCCACAGACACCCCAAAACACACCACCAGACGTGGACATGCCCACCATAAAGACAAGATCCAGCCTCATCCACCAGAACACAGGCACTAGTTCCCTCCAACAGGAAGCCTACACAACCCACTGAACCAAATTTAGCCACTGGGGACAGACACCAAAAACAACAGGAACTGTGAACCTGCAGCCTGCAAAAAGGAGACCCCAAACACTGTAAGATAAGCAAAATGAGAAAACAGAAAAACACACAGATGAATGAGCAAGGTAAAAACCCACAAGACCTAACAAATGAAGAGGAAATAGGCAGTCTACCTGAAAAAGAATTCAGAATAATGATAGTAAAGATGATCCAAAATCTTGGAAAAAGAATAGAGAAAATGCAAGAAACATTTAGCAAGGACCTAGAAGAACTAAAGTTGAAACAAGCAACGATGAACAACACAATAAATGAAATTTAATATACTCTAGAAGGGATCAATAGCAGAATAACTGAGGCAGAAGAACGGATAAGTGACCTGGAAGATAAAATAGTGGAAATAACTACTGCAGAGCAGAATAAAGAAAAAAGAATGAAAAGAACTGAGGACAGTCTCAGAGACCTCTGGGAAAACATTAAACGCACCAACATTCGAATTATAGGGGTTCCAGAAGAAGAAGAGAAAAAGAAAGGGATTGAGAAAATATTTCAAGAGACTGTAGTTGAAAACTTCCCTAATATGGGAAAAGAAATAGTTAATCAAGTCCAGGAAGCACAGAGAGTCCCATACAGGATAAATCCAAGGAGAAACACGCCAAGACACATATTGAGCAAACTGTCAAAAATTAAATACAAAGAAAACATATTAAAAGCAGCAAGATAAAAACAACAAATAACACACAAGGGAATCCCCATAAGGTTAACAGCTGAGCTTTCAGCAGAAACTCTGCAAGCCAGAAGGGACTGGCAGGACATATTTAAAGTGACGAAGGAGAAAAACCTACAACCAGATTACTCTACCCAGCAAGGATCTCATTCAGATTTGATGGAGAAATTAAAACCTTTACAGACAAGAAAAGTTGAGAGAGTTTAGCACCACCAAACCAGCTTTACAACAAATGCTAAAGGAACTTCTCTAGGCAAGAAACACAAGAGAAGGGAAAGACCTACAATAACAAACCCAAAACAATTAAGAAAATGGGAATAGGAAAATACATATTGATAATTATCTTAAATGTAAATGGACTAAATGCTCCCACCAAAAGACACAGATTGGCTGAATGGATACAAAAACAACACCAATATATATGCTGTCTACAAGAGACCAACTTCAGACCTAGAGACACATACAGACTGAAAGTAAGGGGATGGAAAAAGATATTGCATGCAAATGGAAACCAAAAGAAAGCTGGAGTAGCAATTCTCATATCAGAAAAAATAGACTTTAAAATAAAGACTATTACAAGAGACAAAGAAGGACACTACATAATGATCAAGGGATCTATCCAAGAAGAAGATATAACAATTGTAAATATTTATGCACCCAACATAGGAGCACCTCAAAACATAAGGCAAATAGTAATGGCTGTAAAAGGGGAAATCGACAGTAACACATTCATAGTAGGGGACTTTAACACCCCACTTTCACCAATGGGCAGATCATCCAAAATGAACATAAATAAGGAAACACAAGCTTTAAATGATACATTAAACAAGGTAGACTTAATTGATATTTATAGGACATTCCATCCAAAAACAATAGAATGCACATTTTTCTCAAGTGCTCATGGAACATTCTCCAGGATAGATCATATCTTGGGTCACAAATCAAGCCTTGGTAAATTTAAGAAAATTGAAATCGTATCAAGCATCTTTTCCGACCGCAATGTTATGAGACTAGATACCAATTACAGGAAAAGATCTGTAAAAAATACAAACACATGGAGCCTAAACAATACACTACTTAATAACGAAGTGATCACTGAAGAAATCAAAGAGGAAATCAAAAAATACCTAGAAACAAATGACAATGGAGACACGACGACCCAAAACCTATGGGATGCAGCAAACGCAGTTCTAAGCGGGACGTTTATAGCAATACTATCCTACCTTAAGAAACAGGAAACATCTCGAATAAACAACCTAACCTTGCACCTAAATCAATTAGAGAAAAAAAAAAAACAAAAAAACCCCAAAGTTAGCAGAAGGAAAGAAATCATAAGGATCAGATCAGAAATAAATGAAAAAGAAATGAAGGAAACAATAGCAAAGATCAATAAAACTAAAAGCTGGTTCTTTGAGAAGATAAACAAAATTGATAAGCCATTAGCCAGACTCATCAAGAAAAAAAGGGAGAAGACTCAAATCAATAGAATTAGAAATGAAAAAGGAGAAGTAACAACTGACACTGCAGAAATACAAAAGATCATGAGAGATTACTACAGGCAACTCTATGCAAATAAAATGGACAACCTGGAAGAAATGGACAAATTCTTAGAAATGCACAACCTGCCAAGACTGAATCAGGAAGAAATAGAAAATATGAACAGACCAATCACAAGCACTGAAATTGAAACTATGATTAAAATTCTTCCAACAAACAAAAGCCCAGGACCAGATGGCTTCACAGGCGAATTCTATCAAACATTTAGAGAAGAGCTAACACCTATCCTTCTCAAACTCTTCCAAAATATAGCAGAGGGAGGAACACTCCCAAACTCATTCTACAAGGCCACCATCACCTTGATACCAAAACCAGAAAAGGATGTCACAAAGAAAGAAAACTACAGGCGAATATCACTGATGAACATAGATGCAAAAATCCTCAACAAAATACTATCAAACAGAATCCAACAGCACATTAAAAGGATCATACACCATGATCAAGTGGGGTTTATTCCAGGAATGCAATGATTCTTCAATATACACAAATCAATCAATGTGATAAACCATATTAAAAAATTGAAGGAGAAAAACCATATGATCATCTCAATAGATGCAGAGAAAGCTTTCGACAAAATTCAACACCGATTTATGATAAAAACCCTCCAGAAAGTAGGCATAGAGGGAACTTTCCTCAACATAATAAAGGCCATATATGACAAACACAGCCAACATTTTCCTCAATGGTGAAAAACGGAAAGCATTTCCACTAAGATCAGGAACAAGACAAGGTTGCCCACTCTCACCACTCTTATTCAATATAGTTTTGGAAGTTTTAGCCACAGCAATCAGAGAAGAAAAGGAAATAAAAGGAATCCAAATCAGAAAAGAAGAAGTAAAACTGTCACTGTCTGCAGATGACATGATACTATACATAGAGAATCCTAAAGATGCTACCAGAAAACTACTAGAGCTAATCAATGAATTTGGTAAAGTAGCAGGATACAAAATTAATGCACAGAAATATCTGACACTCCTATACACTAATGATGAAAAATCTGAAAGTGAAATCAAGAAAACACTCCCATTTACCATGGCAACAAAAGAATAAAATATCTAGGAATAAATATCTACCTAAGGAGACAGAAGACCTTTATGCAGAAAATTATAAGACACTGATGAAAGAAATTAAAGATGATACAAATAGATGGAGAGATACACCATGTTCTTGGATTGGAAGAATCAACATTGTGAAAATGACTCTACTACCCAAAGCAATCTATATATTCAATGCGATCCCTATCAAACTACCACTGGCATTTTTCACAGAACTAGAACAAAAAATTTCACAATTTGTATGGAAACACAAATGACCCCGAATAGCCAAAGCAATCTTGAGAACAAAAAACGGAGCTGGAGGAATCAGGCTCCCTGGCTTCAGACTACACTACAAAGCTACAGTA
The DNA here is from genome assembly GCF_951394435.1 of Stenella coeruleoalba. Lineage (NCBI taxonomy): Eukaryota > Metazoa > Chordata > Mammalia > Artiodactyla > Delphinidae > Stenella > Stenella coeruleoalba. Next base: position 30,472,409 of record NC_137161.1, read on the forward strand.
ATCAAGACAGTGTGGTACTGGCACAAAAACAGAAATATAGATCAATGGAACAGGATAGAAAGCCCAGAGATAAACCCACGCACATATGGTCACCTTATCTTTGATAAAGGAGGCAGGAATGTACAGTGGAGAAAGGACAGCCTCTTCAATAAGTGGTGCTGGGAAAACTGGACAGGTACATGTAAAAGTATGAGATTAGAACACTCCCTAACACCGTACACAAAAATAAGCTCAAAATGGATTAAAGACCTAAATGTAAGGCCAGAAACTATCAAACTCTTAGAGGAAAACATAGGCAGAACACTCTATGACATAAATCACAGCAAGATCCTTTCTGACCCACCTCCTAGAGAAATGGAAATAAAAACAAAAAATAAACAAATGGGACCTAATGAAACTTCAAAGCTTTTGCACAGCAAAGGAAACCATAAACAAGATCAAAAGACAACCCTCAGAATGGGAGAAAATATTTGCAAATGAAGCAACTGACAAAGGATTAATCTCCAAAATTTATAAGCAGCTCATGCAGTTCAATAACAAAAAAACAGAACACCCAATCCAAAAATAGGCAGAAGTCCTAAATAGACATTTCTCCAAAGAAGGTATACAGATTGCCAACAAACACATGAAAGAATGTTCAACATCATTAATCATTAGAGAAATGCAAATCAAAACTACAATGAGATATCATCTCATACTGGTCAGAATGGCCATCATCAAAAACCTAGAAACAATAAATGCTGGAGAGGGTGTGGAGAAAAGGAAACACTCTTTTACTGCTGGTGGGAATGTGAATTGGTACAGCCAATTTGGAGAACAGTATGGAGGTTCCTTAAAAAACTACAAATAGAACTACCATATGACCCAGCAATCCCACTACTGGGCATATACCCTGAGAAAACCATAATTCAAAAAGAGTCATGTACCAAAATGTTCATTGCAGCTCTATTTACAATAGCCAGGAGATGGAAACAACCTTAGAGTCCATCATCGTATGAATGGATAAAGAAGCTGTGACACATATATACAATGGAATATTACTCAGCCATAAAAATAAACGAAATTGAGCTATTTGTAATGAGGTCGATGGACCTAGAGTCTGTCATACAGAGTGAAGTAAGTCAGAAAGAGAAAGACAAATACCGTATGCTAACACATATATATGGAATTTAAGAAAAAATAATGTTATGAAGAACCTAGGGGTAAGATGGGAACAAAGACACAGACCTACTAGAGAATGGACTTGAGGATATGTGGAGGGGGAAGGGTAAGCTGTGACAAAGTGAGATAGTGGCATGGGCATATATACACTACCAAACGTAAAATAGATAGCTAGTGGGAAGAAGCCACATAGCATAGGGAGATCAGTTCAGTGCTTTGTGACCACCTGGATGGGTGGGATAGGGAGGGTGGGACGGAGGGAGGGAGACGCAAGAGGGAGGAGGTATGGGAACATATGTATATGTATAACTGATTCACTTTGTTATAAAGCAGAAACTAACACACTATTGTAAGGCAATTATACTCCTATAAAGATGTAAAAAAAAAATGGAATCAGACTCTTTGTTACCACTCACCCTTCATGTGTGACTGATGAGTGAAATGTGCCATGTTTCATTTGATTGAGTTTGAACTTGTTTAAGTAAGCCATTTTGGTGCTCTGTGAGACCTGCAGTCTGAGTCTGATAAGGGATGTGAAAGTTCTGTTAGATGTCTTATTTAAGAGTCCAGTGTTCATCATCACAATTAAAAGTGTTTGTGCCTCAAACGATACCAGAAGAAAGTAAAAAAACAACCCACATAGTGGGGGAGAAATTTTGCAAATCATATATCTGATGAGGGATTTATCTATATATATAAAGAACTTTATCTTTCTATAGAAAGATATAGAGTTCTATATAGAACTTTATCTATAAAGTTCTATATAGAACTTTATCTTTATCTTTCTATATATATAAAGAACTATCTATATATATAAAGAATCTTTATTCTAGTATCAGAATACATAGAATCTAGTATCTAGACTATATAAAGAACTTTTACAACTCAATAATAAAAGACAAATAATCCAATTTACAGAAATGAAGACTATCAATAGAGTGAGAAAGCCACCTATAGGAGAAAATATCTGTGAATCATATAAAGATTTCATACCCTGAATATTTAAAGAACTCCTGCAATCCAACAACAAAAAGACAAACAACCCAATTTTAAAATGGGCAAACAACTTGAAAAGATATCTCTCTAAAGCAGATATCTAAATATATCTAAAGGATATATCTCTAAAGTAGATATCTAAAAGATATCTCTCTAAAGGCCCATAATTACATGAAAAGTATTCAATATCATTAATCATTAGAGAAATGCACAACAAAACCACAACGAGCTACCATTTTACACACACTATGATGGCTGTAATTTAAAAAATGGAAAATAACAAATGTTGGTGAGGATGTGGAGAAATTGAAACCCTTGTGCATTCCTAGTAGAATGTAAAATGATACAGTCACCGTGGAAAACAGTTTGGCAGTTAGAATTACCATATGTCCCAACAATTCCACTCCTAGGTATATACCCGGAAGAAATGAAAACAGGAACTCAAACAGATAATTGTACATGAATGTTCATATCAACATTATTCACAATAGCCAAAACATGAAAACAACCCAACTGTCCATCAACAGATGAATGGATAAACAAAATGTTGTATATCCATACAATGGGATATTATTCAGCCATAAGAAGGAATGAAGCGCTGATACAGGTTACAACATTGATGAACCTTGTAAACATTATGCTAAGAGAAATAGGCTAGATACAAAATGACAATATTGCATAATTTCAATATTGTATGACAGTTGAAGTAAGTCAGACAAAGACAAATATCATATGCTATCACTTACATGTGGAATCTAAATAAATGATACAAATGAACTTATTTACAAAACAGAAATAGAGGGACTTCCCTGCTGGCACAGTGGTTAAGAATCCACCAGCCAATGCAGGGCACAAGGGTTCAATCCCTGGTCTAGGAAGATCCCACATGCTGTGGAGAAAGTAAGCCCATGTGCCACAACTATTGAAGCCCACAGGCCTAGAGCCCATGCTCCGCTACAAGAGAAGCCACCGCAATGAGAAGCCTGCACACCGCAGCGAAGAGTAACCCCTGCTCGCTGCAACTAGAGACAGCCCACGCACAGCAACGAAGACCCAACACAACCAAAAATAAATAAATAAATTTATTAAAAAAACCAAACAGAAATAGACTCACAGACATAGGAAACAAACTTATGATTACAGAAGGGGAAAGGGGGGAAGGATAAATTAGGAGCTTGGGATTAACAGATACTACTATATATAAAATTGACAAAAAACAAAGATCTACTGTATAGCACTGGGAACTATATTCAATATCTTGTAACAACCTATAGTGGAAAAGAATCTGAAAAATTAAAAAAAATACATATATAACACTATATGCTGAGAGAATTACTTAATAAGCAATTAAATTTTTAGTAAATTTTGCCACTTGAAATAAACATTTTTTGGGTAAATGTAAACTGGTTACATTACTCCCAGTAATCTTGGTTAGAATAAACACTAAGACAGAAAATGTGCACTTATTACTGCATGTGAAAAGGGAATTCACCCGCTGTCTTCTTTTACCAAAGAAATACTCACAAATCAGTGTAACTGAAATACAGCTCCCATCTGAATTAGTATCAACTACAAAAGCTACCAGGTATTTTCTGAGCCTCAGAATGGGGCAATGTAAACCATAGAGCTATTTAATTTGAACTTTGGTTTGGAGACATCTCTTTTAACTGTGGCAGTGTTTTCCAGAGTTAACTGAACATGAAAAAAAATTTGAAGTAATAATTTACTGATGGAAAACTATCAGGAGTTAATAGTTCTATGTACACTTGAAGCAAAGAAAACTATAAAAATGATCACATTGATGAAATAATACATAATTTACATATGCTTAGGAAAATTTAATAATGATAAAATAACCAATTATTAGAATTACATCATTTTGTTATTAAATACAAAAGCATTTCCATGCAACTTCCAGATATTCTTGTGTTTGGTATACCATGTCTTTCTTAAAAGTGCATTCTTGCATCATAACAACATAAATACATTATTTTTTAAATGTATTTATAAATATATTTTATTTCAAATCTATCAATAGTGTATGTAGCTTATAACACATTTTGGGAAATGCTAGTTTATATGGCAATATTGTGTTATTTTGGATTGTTTTGGATTGATTAAAATAAAGTTAGAATGAAATTAGGAGCCCAATATAATGATTAAAATAGAGATCCTCTTGTATAGTATTCTTTAAAATGGTATCCCATTGAATCTTGAATAAAACGGAAGATAAATAGAATTTTAAGAGGTATGTACGATAGATTTTCTATTTCAATAAAAACTATTATTTTCAAAAGTGTAAAAAAATTGTATGACTGTATGTAGTTTGTATAAAAAATATAAAATACATTAATTCATAGAGGCAGAGAGTAAATTAGAGGTTTCCAGGAGCCAAGGGGAGGGGTAAACAGAGAATTATTGTTTAATGGGTACAAAGTTTCTTTTTGGGTGATAAAAGAGTTCTGGAAATAGATAGTGATGATGGTTATTCAACATTATGAATATACTTAATACCACTGAATTGTACCTTTAAAAATGACTAAAATGGGGCTTCCCTGGTGGCGCAGTGGTTGAGAGTCTGCCTGCCAATGCAGGGGACACGGGTTCGTGCCCCGGTCCGGGAGGATCCCACATGCCGCAGAGCGGCTGGGCCCGTGGGCCATGGCCGCTGAGCCTGCGCGTCCGGAGCCTGTTGCTCCGCAACGGAAGAGGCCACAGCAGTGAGAGGCCCGCGTACTGCAAAAAAAAAAGACTAAAATTGTAAATTTCATATTATATAAATTTTACCACAATTAAATTTTTTTAAATAGGCAAAGAATTGAATAGACATTTCACCAAAGATGATATACAAATGGCCAATAAGCACATGAAAAGATGTTCAACATCATTAGCCATCAGAGAAATGCACATCAAAACTATGAGATACCACTTCACACATATACAGGTGGCTGTAATAAAAAAAAAGATAGACAATAACATGTGTTTATGAGGATGTACAGAAATTATAATCTTTATACACTGCTGGTGGGAGTGTAAATGAGTGCAGCCACTTTGGAAAACAGTCTGGCAGTTCCTCAGATGATTAAACATAGAGTTATCATATCATCTAGCAATTCTTACTCCTAAATACATATTCAAGAGAAATGAAAATGTACAAACATACAAAGACTTGTACATGAATATCCACATCAACATTATTCATAATAGTTATTCACATTGAGTTGTGAATGTCCATCAACTGATGACAGGATAAGAAAAATGTGATATATCCATACAATGGAATATTATTTAGCCATTAAAAGAATGAAACCTAATACATGCTACAGTATGGATGAACTTTGAAAACATTATACTATTTATATATAAAGAATTCATATACAAAAGACCTCATAGAGTATAATTTCATTTACATGAAGTACCCAGACTAGACAAATCTATAGAGACAGACAGCCCTGTGTAGGGCTGGGTGAGTGATGAGGAGCTAGAGGGGTGATAGCTAAGGCATACAGAATTCTTTTTGGGGGAATGAAATGTTCCAAAATCGATTATGGTGATGGTTGCACAAATCTGTGAATATACTAAAAGCCATTGACTTGTATACCTTAAGTGGGGAATTATATGGTATGCAAATTAAATACCTTAATAAAGCTGTTTTTTTTTTTTGAAACTGAGTATTGTGTATTCTGAGAAGAGAAATGGGTAGCTTTGTAACTATCAATGATGCCTGGAATTCCTAAGGGGATAAGGAACGTTTTGATGAGGCATTGTAAACTTGTGGTTTTAGTGTGTGCAGAAATATGTGTGACTTTGATTTACATTTTGAGTATCTGTGAAGCAAGAAAGTCTCAGAATTCCTTACCCCAAAGGGGGGTGACCTTGCATAAGGAATTGTTGCTGCCATTGGTCAGACCAAATAGCAAGACCACTGGCAATGGTCCAAGAGTCTTAAAAAGTGTGTAGATAGGGCCAATTGTTGGCCAAAGTATCCAGTGCTAAGATGACTACCTGAAGTTTGGCCAACTGTGCTGACCCTTGAGTCCTGTCCTTTATCAGGGTTATCCTGGTTAAGGTATGAAAAGCAGCAACTTTCCATTAATCTCTGTTTTGTGTGATGGTGTCTGTAAGATATATGGACTACCTTTCCTATTTATTCATTCGATTCCAGGGGCTGCCCAGGTAGCCAAGGGGTGACCTCATTCAGCATCATGGCTTTTGGCAAGGGACTGAGGACAGGGGCGACCACTGCCTCCTGCAAGTAGAACTCACCAGAGGGCCCCAATTTAGCTCTATTCCGTAGGTACCATTTCTGTTTTTGCAAGAAGGCCTCAGTAAGTTATGCTGAGCTTTTGGGGGGCTGCTTCCATGACCCAAGGCATAATGGGCAGCTGGGTATGGAGGGTCACAGGCTCAGAGTCTGTGAGAGCCTCTGTTTCCAGAAGAGTTCTGTATGCAGCCAGCACTTGCCATTCTAATGGTATATGGGGCTAGGGAGGGCAATGCATCAAAAACCCATGGACAATTCATGACCATTGTGGTTGGTCCAGAGACTTTGGGAGGCATGAGAAAGCCTCTATAGTGAAGGAGTCTTTGGAGGAGGGGTATGAAGAGGAGTGCCTGTTGTAATGCAATTTGGACATGTTCTAGAGCTTTTTGTTGTAAGCTCCCCATTCAAGGTGGGCTGATTGGTGAAAAACAGTATACAGGGGCTTAAGAAAAATTTGTAAATTAGGAATATGTTGCTTCCAGAATCCAAAAAGACATAAAAGATATCAGGCTTCTTTTAATGTTGTAGGTGCTAGAGTCAATAGCTGTTTCTTAACAGTGTCAGGGACAAAGTGACCCTTGGCTGACCAGATAAATTCAGGTGATGGGTCTTGTACTATGTGTGGGGCAATGGCCTATTCCCTTAGTTGTGAATTCCTTTGTATTTTTATGTCCTGAATGAGTGTGTCAAATGAATTTCCTTGGAGGAGGAGGATGTCACCAGTGCGATATCATGCCTGTGCTCCTGGAAAAAATTGGATGTGGTTAAGATCTTGCCTGGAAAGATTGGGTGTGATGGCAGAGCTGTGGAAGTACCCCCTTGGAGCCAGGTAAAGGTGAATTGTTTCTCTCTGAAGGGGAAGAAGCTGTTGAGATAGGTACTGAACAAAACACATTAGCCAACTCTCTAATAGCAAAATATGTTCTAGTTGCTGATTGGATTTAGTCAGTAATTTAAATATTGGATATGGGGGTCTTATTGGGCAAGACCACAGTATTAAGATTATGGTAATCCACTGTGAGGGACCATTAATTCTTTCTAGGTTTATGAACAGGCTGTTAAATGGAAAAACAGTGGAGAATCACCCCTTCTCTAAAAAAGTCTTGTATAATGGGTTTTTAAAAAATTTTATTTATTTACTTTTGGCTGCATTGGGTCTTTGTTTTTGTGCACGGGCTTTCTCTAGTTGCGGTGAGCGGGGGCTACTCTTCATTGCGGTGCATGGACTCAACTGCAGTGGCTTCTCTTGTTGCAGAGCACCGGCTCTAGGCATGTGGGCTTCAGTAGTTGTGGCACATGGGCTCAGTAGTTGTGGCACATGGGCTCAGTAGTTGTGGCACCCGGGCTTAGTTGCTCCACGGCATGTGGGATCTTCCCAGACTATGGCTCAAAACCATGTCCCCTGCATTGGCAGGCAGATTCTTAACCACTGTGCCACCAGGGTTAGGGAAGATGGAAGCCTATTGGGTTCCATTTTGCCAAGCTGATTGTTAAGTGCCAAAGACTTAATTTAATTGTATCAATCATTGGGTGAGAGCATCCATGCCCACTATGGAATATTTTAGGGCAGTGGGTGCTATGACTGTAGAAAATTTAGTCAAGGCAATGGTTAAGGTGAGGCATACCTGTTTCTACTCTATTTTATGTTTAGTGACTGCCCCCTAAGATTATAGAGGGTATCTCATTTAAATTTAGTGTGATTCCCTGGTGTAAGTATAATTTGAACTCCTGTCTTAAGGCATGAAAGTTTGCCAATTGGTGATTTTCAGCAGATGTGAAAGTTAATTCAGAACCCATGTTGCAGACTTGCAAAAACCTATTAGCACCCTTATATCCTTTTACTGTATATATATTTTTTTCGAATCATTTTTATTTCATGTTAAATTCTTTAAAACTATTTTCAACTATGAAACATTTTTAATATACATAAAAGTATAAAAATAATATAACAAATACCTTTGTACTCACCACTGAGATTAATAGAGGTCAACTTTTGTCATATTTGCCTTAGAGCTTTTTTTTAAAATAAATTTATTTATTTTATTTTATTTATTTTTGGCCGCATTGGGTCTTCGTTGCTGCGTGCGGGCTTTCTCTAGTTGCGGCAAGTGGGGGCTACTCTTCGTTGCGGTGTGCGGGCTTCTCATTGTGGTGGCTTCCCTTGCTGCGGAGCACAGGCTCTAGGCTCGTGGGCTTCAGTAGTTGTGGCTCACGGGCACTAGAGCCCAGGCTCCGTAGTTGTGGCGCATGGGCTTAGTTGCTCCGTGGCATGTGGGATCTTCCTGGACCAGGGCTCGAACCCGTGTCCCCTGCATTGGCAGGCAGATTCTTAACTACTGAGCCACCAGGGAAGCCTGCCTTAGAGCTTTTTACAATAAAAAAACTAAAAGTCATCCTCTTCTCCCTCTCTTTCTTTTTCCCTCCCTAAGGGTTACCATTATCCTGAAATTCCTGTGTCATATCCATGCATGTTTTACTTTTACATTTTATATTTACTTAAATGTACTACATTTAAATAATATATATGTGAAATTTTTACATAAAGTATTTTACATTATATGAATCGTTTTGCAACTTGAAACAATGAAAAATGTAAAGCATCTAATTGTCCCTCAGCAAACAAAAAGGTAAGCAAACTATGATTTAATCATACTATAGAATGTTTAATAGTAGTTAGAAATGAATGAACTAGTCTATTTTAGCAACATGATAAATGAAAAAGGCAAGTTGTATGTATTCTTTTAGCAAATTTTGGATTTCCAGTCAGGTCATTTCGAATTTAGACTTATGTTTTTATTTTCTCCCCCTGTATCCAGGTATCTTGTGGGGGAGGTGGTTAGTGACTATACTTTGGGAAAGATCTCCTCTACCCTTCTCATATTTATAAATTTCTTCCTCTAGAGAGCCTCAAATTAGCATCATCAGGGTTAGAGGCCTCCTGCCTGGTAACTGTCACCTTATTGGCTAAGGAACCACAGCCTAAGCAGGGAGCGGAGTTGTGTTGATAAGACATCACACTCAGTTGATGTCAGAGTCTCTTTTGGTCCCTTTTACAGTTGTTCAATGGGGTCATGGTATCCTCTAGCCCTTTAAGAGGGGCAGGGATAAAGCATTTGAGGCACTTTTCACGAGGGTTTGTGCCTTGGGGTGCCATGGTGTCTTCTCCATCACCTTTTGCACTGACAGCAGCAGCAGAAGAACTTGAAACTCATAGGTCCTAGTGAACCACCTGCTTTTAGGAATGTGGTCCTCAGCAGGCCACATAGTGACTGTCCTCTTTCACATGAGCGAGCATCACTGGGTCTGACTATTGCACAGGACATTGGTCACACAACCAATAGTTACAGTGTAAGAATCATTCCCCTGAGCCTAGTGTCAGCCATAGTTTTTGCTGGAATTGAGACATACAATTCAATGAGACACATATCTAGGTCCACGCCAAGGTACACAACCCAGGACCATTTTAAGGAGGGCCCCAATCTCATACTTCTGTCCCTAAATGCCAACGATTGAAACTTCCCAACATAGGCTGGTAAAATCTATAGCTGGTGCTCAATAGGACTCAGCAAATGCAGCACAAACACCATAGCTCAAAACACAAGCTAAAAAGCAAGCAGCAGAGCCAGTTAACATGCCACAACAAGAGAAGAGAGACCTCCTGTAGTTGTGGTCATCACTTAGACACCCTGCTTGCTATGCTATGCTGGGGTTCATCCTGACTCCTTGGGTTGATAACACATGTTGAAATATTGAGGAATGATGTGTCGTGATGTCTGCAACTGGCTTTGAAAAGCTTCATCCTGAAGGCAGTGGGGAGCCATTGAGGGCTTTAGGCAGGGGAGGGACAGGTTGATTTGGACCAGAGAAAAATCACTAGTGGAGGGGAGCAAGGTGCTGCAGTGAGGAGGAAGGGATGGAAGTGCGAGAAGTGTGGTGGGATGAGTTTCAGGTAACCATTTGAACAGTCCAAGAAGAGCTGAAGAAGCTCCCACTCTGTGGTGGTGGGTGATGGGGAGGGAGGCAGTACAGGGGAGGGAATGAGGGCAAGACTCCCTCATTTTGGGGAACATAGTACCAGTGGCTCAAAAAAAAAAATGTAGCTCGGAGCCAGTCTACTTGGGTTCAGGCAGCAACTGGGCATGTTATTTAACCTCTGTGTGCCTCAGTTTCCTTATTTGTAAATGGGATGTACTCATTTACAAGGGCTTCCATAACAAAGTACCACAAACTGGGTGGCTTAAGCAACATAAATTTATTTTCTCACAGTTCTGAAGGCTAGAAGTCTGAGTTCAAGGTGTCAGTAGGCTTGGTTTCTTCTGAGGCCTCTTTTCTTGGCTTGTAGATGGCCATCTCCTCCCTTCTCTTCATATGGTCCTCCCTCCATATGTGTCTGTCCAAATTTATTCTTCTTATAAGGACATCAGTCATATTGGTTTAAAGCCTACCCTAATGACCTCATTTTAACTTTTTAAATTTTTTCTTTGATGTGGACCATTTTTAAAGTCTTTACTGAATTTGTTTCAATATTGCGTCTGCTTTATGTTTTGTTTTTTTGGCCCTGAGGCAGGTGGGATCTTAGCTCCCCCAACCAGGGATTGAACCCGCACCCCCTGCATAGGAAGGTGAAGTCTTAACCACTGGACCTCCAGGGAAGTCACCTCATTTTAACTTAATTACCTCTTTAAAGACCTTATCTTCAAACACAGTCACATTATGAGCTTATTGGAGGTTAGGACTTCAAATGTGAATTTTGGGGAGACACAACTCAGCCCATCCAGGAGGATAATAACAGAATTTACTTCACAGACTTGTGAGAATTAATTGAATTAGAACATGTAAAGTCTCAGAACAGTGATGAAAAATGTTTTCTATTGCTAAAGATGACATATAAAATGACGTGGAAATGAGGCAGCCATTTCACAGATGCCCCAAAGCTCCTGCCCCCTCCGGAAGTGGCTCGTTTGAGTCCTAACAGTTCTCAGAGCCCAGAACCTTCAGAAGCATTCCCCATTTGCTTTGGGTGTCTCTGAGATTGTAGCTCTCAAGGGTCAAAATCCTCTTTAATCCCCTTTTTCCCACTGGGCAGCCTGACAGGGTAGTCCCATGAAAGCAACTAAGCCTATGGTTCTCAAAGTGTGGTTTCTAGACCATCAGCATCACCTGGAAACTTGCTAGAAAGGCAAATTCTTGGGCCCACCCCAGACCTACTGAGTCAGAATCTCTGTGTTTTAATAATCCCTCCAGATGAGAACCCTCCAGTGTCGCTCCAAGCGCTTGTTTGAAGGGATCAAATCTGTTGAAATACCACTTGGGGGCAGCACAGGACTGTGAGGTAAGCACAGGCTCATTAAGAGCAACCCACTTTTGCTTTTAATGCAGAAGCCTCCCCCTGCCTTTCCTGACTCCAGTCTTGCCCCAAGCCCCACTCAGTTCCCCCCACAAGGCCAGAGAAACCTCTAGAAACCTCAAACCTGATTGTGACACTGGTTCAGAATTTTTCAGCAGCTCCCTATGGCACTAAAGGCCTTTTAACTTCCCAGTAGCATCTCCTGTCTCCTGCATCTTGCTCATCCTCATGCTCTCTTTGTATCTTCCCTGGAGTCGGACTGACCTGGGTTTGAATTTCAGCTCTGCCATTTACCATCTGGGTGTGGCTTGGGCAAGACACATCATTCTGAGCCTCAGTTTCCTCATTGGTGAAATGGGGGCAATTAATAAGACTTTTCTCATAGGGCTATTATTAGAGACAGCTTGTTTATAAAGGAATTCTGGCCTACGATCTCACAAACAGGGCACAGTATGCAGCATCTCTGCTTCCCCTCATGTACTGCCAAGCACAACGTACAGTCAGACTCCACAGGCTTCGTGCCAGGTGCAGTGGATGCTATCTGAGCCCTACTCATTTCCCCAATGTTATGACTGCCACCAGCCAGCACCTGTATCTCTTTGTCTGGGGCTTTTACTGGCTGCTGGTACCCACTGTGGTTCCAGGACCATAAAACTTTGTGCAATGGAGGTAATACTAGTGCCTACCTCATAGCACTGCTAGGAGAGCCTTGTTAGTGCCCTGCATAGAATTTTGCTGTTGGGGAGACATAGCACTAGCCTTTCTCTTGTCCATCTCTGTACTCTCCTACCCACAGGAGCGGCCATGTAAGCATATCAGGCAGTGAATGAGGGATGGGAGACCTGAACGGGTCTGGCTCGCTGGTGGCTCCTTGCTCTACCATTCCTGACCTCCTGCCCTTGGGCCACCCAGGGTGGCTCCTGTCTACCCCCTTTCAGACACCTAAGATGCTTGAGTTGTGTCATAGGATGTAAGAGGACCCCAGGCACTGGGGGCTGCCAAATAACCCTGGCACCCTTGGCAGGGCAGTTGGTGCTGTGTGCGCTCTCAAAATCTGGACCATCTCAGGCTGAAGACCTGGAGGTGAGGCAGCCCCTCAGCCCACAGCCTGCAGGGCCAAGGGCAAACGACCTTCTCCAACAGTCACTGATATCAGGATGCTACTCTTTTCTGTGGCTGCCTCCTGGGGTTTGTTTTGCCTTTGGTCTTCATGTTCTTGGTGGAGCTACCCTGGGTGCAGTAGGCATGCATCTACCTGGCCTACAAGGGACTCCAAAAGCATACTCCCCACCCCCAGCCTAAATATCTCCCCTACCAGCCTGTCATATTCTGACTCTGCATGAAACCCTGTGGGGTAAGCATTGCCCTCTTCCAGGTACTTTGAAAATGTTAGCAAACTGCACTCAGGACCAGCTGTATGATTTGTGGAGCCCTGTGTAAAATGCAGATGCATGGGTTCTTGTTCAAAAATTATGAAGAATTTCAAGACAGTGACAGTGGAGCATTAAGCCACGTGTGGGGCTTTGTGTGACTGTACAGATTACACACACACGAAGCTGCCTCTGACTGCAGCCCTTACTTCTTAGCGTGATGGAGCTTGTCAGCAACTTTACTTGTACCAAGGAGGAGCCCTGGAGCTGCTCAGAGAAAAAGTCAAAATGTGTCCTTTACTCAGCTCAGGACGACTATTGTCTCAGAGATACTTGAATCAAGTGTTCTCTGCGCACCTAGCCTTTCTCACTGGGCTGCCTCCCAGGCTCCTGGAGTCCTGGTAGCATATAGGGCCTTTTCTGCCTCTGGCCTGGCTGATCCCCAGGGTGGGTCCTTACTCACCTTTCTCTACTGCTGTATTTGCCTTGTCTGCTCTGGGATATGGGTCTGATCCCTTGAGTTCCCATTCCTCTGTCCTGGCCACCAGACCTCTGGATTTAGATCTCAGCAGCCCCTGGAGAGTACCCCAGACAGACTCCCCATGCATAGGGCTCCTCTAGGCTCTCTCCAGGCCTACTCCCCCAGCTTCTCCCAGCCCAAGAGGCTGATCTGTGTGACTACTCCAGTGGGCTGCCTTTACTCTGGCTTCTGGTTGGGTGTGACTAATCCTGTCAGCAGCAGGAAATTGCAGGGAGGGAGAAATGAGAGAGGTGGAACATTTATTCCCCCAGCTCCCTCCTGGAGCCTCCCGGGCCCTGGCTGTGTCTGTCTCCTAGGTCACAACTTCTTGTCAGGCAGCCATCTCCATGTAGCCCTCTCTGCCTCCAGGTTTTAAACCTCCTGGCTAACAGCTCCCTCCCCTTGGCCTGTCAGAACCGGGGTGGGGTGGTCATAGAATCCAGCTGTCTCTACTGTTCCTTCCCTTGAGATTTTCCCATATGCTCCCTAAACTTTTGTAAACTGTCCCTTTATTAAACTCTCCCAGAATTATCCTAATTTGAATTTGCATCTATTTCCTTCTGGGACCCTGACTGATACTGAAATTGAGTGCCCCTAAAACGGAGTTCCTCTGCCGAGTTTATGGTTAACCTCTCTATCCAAAACTTCATTCAGTTTCTTGTCCTGCACTTGTTCCCCTCAAGATTAAGGAGCATCAAAGAAAAGGGTGGATTCAAACTGAGCAGGACCCCTTGGGGCCCTCCCATATATAAAAGCCTTTCCATGACCCCTATGTCTTGTTTCTAGGAAAAAGGCTTCAGCCTCTTAGACTTTCTCTAAGTTCCAAAGGGCATAATTAGGAGAGGAAGGGACTGCAGAAACAAAGGAAAATCAGCCAAGAAATAACAGTGCAGCGACAAAGCAGAGTCCTAGTTCCTTCTCAAGGGATATACAGAACAATCTGATACTTGCCTTTGAGTTGTTCTGCAGCATCTACGCCCCTCCCGCCCCCCCACCCCGGCCCCTGGCCAGGTGGAGGAGGTAACTACATGCTGAGACCCCAGACTGGTTGGAATCAGAAGGTTGATGACTGAGATTGCTGGAACACCACCCTGCTACCTCACCACCAACCAATCAGAAGAAAGTCATGTACCCTGCAGCCTTCGAGAATTTCGGGTCTTTTGAGCTTGAGCCACCCATACAGTAAGTCTCCTACATATGAACCAGTGGTGTTCTGAGAGCGTGTTTGTAAGACCAATTTGTGCATAAGTCCAGCAAAGCTAGCCTAGGTACCCAATTAATACAATCAGCTATATAGTACTGTACTATAATAGGTTTATAATACTTTTCACACACAAACAGCTCAATATCAAAAAACCAAGCAACTCAATCCAAAAATGGGCAGAAGACCTAAACAGAGATTTCTACAGAGAAGATATACAGATTGCCAACAAACACATGAAAGAATGCTCAACATCATTAATCATTAGAGAAATGCAAATCAAAACTACAATGAGATATCATCTCACACCAGTCAGAATGGCCATCATCAAAAAATCTACAAACAATAAATGCTGGAGAGGGTGTGGAGAAAAGGGAACCCTCTTGCACTGTTGGTGGGAATGTAAGTTGGTGCAGCCACTATGGAGAACAGTATGGAGGTTCCTTAAAAAACTACAAATAGAACTACCATATGATCCAGCAATCCCACTACTGGGCATATACCCTGAGAAAACCATAATTCAAAAAGAATCATGTACTACAATGTTCATTGCAGCTCTATTTACAATAGCCAGGACATGGAAGCAACCTAAGTGTCCATCGACAGAGGAATGGATAAAGAAGATGTGGCACATATATACAATGAAATATTACTCAGCCATAAAAAGAAATGAAATTGAGTTATTTGTAGTGAGGTGGATGGACCTAGAGTACACTCTGTAGTGAAGGATGGACCTTCACTACAGAGTGAAGTAAGTCAGAAAGAGAAAAACAAATACCGTATGCTAACACATATATATGGAATCTAAAAAAAAAAAATGGTCATGAAGATCCTAGGGGCAAGATGGGAATAAAGACACAGACCTACTAGAGAATGGACTTGAGGATATGGGGAGGGGGAAGGGTAAGCTGGGACAAAGTGAGAGAGAGGCATGGACATATGTACACTACCAAACGTAAAATAGATAGCTAGTGGGAAGCAGCCGCATGGCACAGGGAGATCAGCTCGGTGGTTTGTGACCACCTGGAGGGGTGGGATAGGGAGGGTGGGAGGGAGGGAGATGCAAGAGGGAAGAGATATGGGAACATATGTATATGTATAACTGATTCACTTTGTCGTAAAGCAGAAACTAACACACCATTGTAAAGCAATTATACTCCAATAAAGATGTTAAAAAGAAACACAAAAAAGAAAACACTTTTAATATTACAGAACAGTACCTTGAATAGTACAGTACAACAGCTGGCACACAGGGGCTGGCATCAAGTGAACAGGCAAGAAGAGTTACTGACTGGAGGAGGGAGAGGAGGTGAGAGATGGTAGAGCTGAAGGATTGTCAGCAGTAGGAGATACCAGCTACATCACCGATGCTACATCTTAACAGTACCAGCTACATCACTGCTGCTTTTACCCTTGCTTCTGGACATCCTGGGCTTGAAATAAAGATACTGTACTACTGTACTCTATACAGTACTGTACAGTAAAGTACACAAAAGCACAGCCACTTGCAGAGGATGCATGCACGTGACAGTGTATGCCAGACATATGAACTAACTTACATGATTGGACACATGAATGTACGTTTGCGTCTTTGAAAGTTCGCAGCTTGAAGGTTTGTAAGTAGGGTACTTACTGTACTCTTTGCTTGGTGTGTGCGATAAATGCTATACTTTCCTCACTACAACCCGGTGTCAGTAAATTGGCTTTGTGGTGTGGCAGGTGAGCTGACCCAATTTCGGTTTGGTAACAGTACAAGGATCTTTGTTCTCTGTTGTACCCCCTATCTATGTAGCACCCAATCCGTAGAAACAGCCAAGTCAAGGCGTGAGTACCCAGGAACTCAGTTATTTGGAAAGCACCCAAGGAGAAGTGGGGACTCTCCCTCATGTTGCCCCAGACATGTCTACCATACCTTCCATCCACAGCTAATTGGGAACCAGGGCCCTAGACGTCGTGTCTTTTCCTTCTTCAGCTTCAGGGTCTAATGGAGGAAAGATGGGTCCCTCAGCCAGAGCACCCTACCCCCGAACAGGTCCCCTTTGATCAGGCAACCAGGTAACCAGACAAACAGATAATTAGAAAACAAGGCCACCAGATAACCAGACAACAAGGCAAGCAGAAAAGTAGGCAGCATTCTCTGAGGTGCACATCTGCTGGTTTTGCTGCTCCACTTCCATTCTACCTTTTCCTAGTAGAAGATTTTCCCTTGGGGAGCCTCTCTTCCCTCACTCTCAGCCCCCTAGCTCACCTTCGACCTAAGCCTAAGCCAGTTAGCCAGTCAGGCTTAACCAAAGCTGATCCAGGACCTAAGTAACCAGAAAGTGTTTCTTTCTTGTTGGATCTGCTAAGAGGCAGTGAGATCTGGAGCTGCGGCCACCCGTTTAAATCCAGGGTGGGAGCCAACCTGGGGGAAGGCAAGGCTGAGAGACAGTCATTGTTTGAGCCCTGATTAAGCCATTCCTGAAGCTAGCTACCCTGGGACCTTTCAGTTATATGAATCAATGAATTCCCTTTTTGCTTAAAGCCAGTTTATATAGAGTGTTCATTCCCTTGTGTGTGATAAGAAATATACACCCTTGAACAACAAGGGCATAAATCCAAGTATAATTTACAGTTGTTCTGAGGTTTCTTCACATCCTCGGAGTCAACCAACTGCACATCATGTTGTCCTGTAGTATTTACTATTGAAAAATATCCATGTATAAGTGGACCCACACAGTTCAAACCCACGTTGTTCAAGGGTCAACTGTATGTTTGATCTTTGTTCCTGGCACAGAGCTTTTAAAGCCTCTGTAATTTCCTAAGTGATGAATGTCTGTTGTTATTAATAACAAGCCCTTTCTATCACACTTGAGTTTATGTTAATGAGGTAACTTAGGGTAGGGTCCCCACAGAGTCTCTGGATAGGGAGTGTTTCCTGACATCACCCAGTGTACCTCTTCATCTGATGGTTCATTTCTATCCTTTATAATAACCTAGTAATCGTAAGTGTTCCCCTGAGTTAGTGAGCCATTGTAGCAAATTATAAGAACTGAGGAGGCAGTTATGGGAACTCCCTATTTATAGCCAAAATCCATCAGAAGTATGGGAGGCCTAGAGTTGCAATAGGCGTCTGAGGTAGAGAGTAGTCTTCCCCTCCCCACCCCAGCTTTATTGAGATATAATTAACATGAAACATTGTATAAGTTTAAGTTGTACAATGTGATGATTTGATGCAAAATGATTACCACCATTTGTAGCCAACATCTCCATCCTGTTATATAGTTTTTTTCTTTAAATTGGAGTATAATTGCTTTACAATGTTGTGTTAGCTTTTGCTGTACGATGAAGTGAATCAGCTATATGTTTACCTATATCCCCTCCCTCTTGGACCTGCGTCTCACTCCCCCCATCTCACCCATCTAGGTCATCACAGAGCACTGAGCTGAGCTTCCTGTGTTTTATAGCTTGTTTCCACTAGCTATCTATTATTTACAGTAGCCAGGACATGGAAACAACCTAAATGACCAACAACAGATGAATGGATAAAGAAGATGTGGTATGTATATACAATGGAATATTACTCAGCCATAAAAAGGAACATAATTGGGTCATTTGTAGAGATGTGGATGAACCTAGAGTCTGTCATACAGAGTGAAGTAAGTCAGAAAGAGAAAACCAAATATCATATATTAATGCATCTATGTGAAATCTAGAAAAATGGCACAGATAAACTTATTTGCAGGGCAGGAATAGAGACGCAGATGTAGAGAACGGACGTGTGGACATGGTGGGGAAGGAGAGTGTGAAACGAATTGGGAGTTTAGGATGGACCTACATACACTACCATCCTGTCACATAGTTATCATTTTTTTTGTGGTGAGAACATTTAAGATCTATTCTCTTAGCAACTTTTAAGCATACACTACAATATTATTAGCTATAATCGCCATGCTGTACATTAGGTCCCCAGAGCTTATTCACCTTACAACTGGAAGTCTGTACCCTTTGACAAACATCTCCCCATTTCCCCCACACCCCAGCCCCTGGCAACCACCATTCTACTCCCTTTTTCTCTGAGTTTGGCCTATTTGTCCTGCTCTGTCTGACTTATCTCACTTTGCATAATTAATGCCTTTAAGTTTCATCCAAGTTATTGCAAATGGCAGGATTTCCTTCTTTCTCATGTCTGAGTAATATTCATTGTATATATATGAACAATATCTTCTTTATCCATTCATCCATTGACAGGTAATTAAGGTTGGTTCCATATCTTTCCTGTTGTAAGTAATACTGCAATGAATATGGGGGTGCAGATATCTCTTTGAGATCCTACTTTCATTTCTTTTGGATATATAATCCAGAAGTGAGATTGCTGGATCCCACGGTAGTTCCATTTTTGATTTTTTGAGGAACCTCCATACTGTTTTCCATAGTGGCTCCACCAACTTACATTCTGAAGTAGGGGGGGCAGTCTTAACCTGTGGGGTCTGATGCTATCTCTAGGTAGAGAGTGTCAGAATTGAGTTAAATTATAGGACAACCAGTTGGTGAAAAAACCCACACATCCTGTGTCCAAAGTGTTCTTTTTGGGGGGGAGTGGGGTTGGATCTTAGTTTCCCGGTCAGGGATTGAACCTGGGCCACCTCAGTAAAAGCGCCAAGTCCTAACCACTGGACAGTCAGGGAATTCCCTGGTGTCTGAAGTGTTCTGTGTGAGAATGTAGAGAAAGCTTTCCCAGATCCTGCAAAGGAAAGAGACCTGGAAGGGATGAGAGCCACTGAAACTTTGCTCCACCGGCCTGCTGTTGAGTGTGAGAAGGATCAGGACAAAACTACACACATGAGAAGAAGCCTCTCCACGCTTGTGGGAGTCTCTTGGGAGGCTTGGGCTCAAACCTGGGTCTGCTTTTAATGAGCTGGGTCAATGGACATGTCCCTTCTGCTCTCAGGGCCTTGGGCTTCTCACGGGTAGCCAAGGGGGAGACCTTCCTTCCCTGCTTTGCCAGTGCATGGGCCCTGGGAGCCGCTGGTGGGGTGTGGAGGCCAGGAGCAGCTGATTCAAACCTGGCTCTCAGATCATGAGGCCTTGTTCCATCTGGGAGAGGAGCCAGGGCCCTCCTGCCCCCATTCTTCACTGAGAAAACTTGGGCTCCCAGCCAGGGTGAGAGCCTCATGCTGTGGCAGCTGAGCCTTCTTCTTTGCTTCTGGCCTTTCTCTCCTCTGCGCTCTTTCCCCAAATTCTGTCCTGAATCAGTGCTTAGGGAAGCTGAGCACAGGATGTTAAGAATGGCTTTATCAGGAAAGCCCATCTGCTCTCACAACTCAGCCTTTAATCATTGGGAATTGCCTGTCTCACATGCCAGAGAAGTGGTTCTCACAGTCTGGACTCCACACCAGCAGCAAGAGCAACACCTGAGAACTTGTTAGGAATGCAGGTTCTCAGGTCTCATCCCAGGCCTACAGAATCAGGTACTCTGGGGATGCAGCCCAGCAACATATGTTTGAAGGAGCCCTCCAGGGGATGCTCCCTCCAAGTGTGAGAACTACTTGGATCTCTTCTAGAACTAGCTTGGAGCTGTCGCTCATACAAAAGATGCAGGAGGGGATGGTCTGGTACTTGCCTAGATCCCTTTTAGCTGCAGATATGACATTCCTTAGCTACTATGAGTGAGGGTGTCTTCTAAGGCCTCCAGCTGGTCCTTCTATTGAGCATTGCCTTGTGCTAAATCCCTATGCCCAGAAATGCCTGAGAGGTTATGTACTCACCCATCATATGTGGGCCACAGCCAATGACTGATGGATGGGGTATAACAGGCTGACCGCTTGTCTTAAGATGGGACACTCTGGTGTGAATTACTCTCTGGAGCCCCTCTGTGAATTAGGTTGTCTAGACTTCAGTTGCTCCAAGTTGCTGCTTATCTCAAATCCCAGGCTCTTGTTGGTACAATAGGTATGAATTACTGCACAAGACCCTGGTGTAAAAAGAAAATGTCACTTGGTTTGCTTTGGAAAACTAAAAATAAACCTAGCTCCGAAGCCCTGTCTGCCAAGATGGCTATGCTTGGTACCCTCCTTTGAATGCTGGTTTGCAGTCAGCCAGGAGGGCCTCTTGAAGTCCGGGAAGTTGGGGAGGGCCCTGGTCACAGGCCCTGGTGGCCACAACTGTGCTGGGCCCATTTTCCTCTTGGTCTTAAAGAATCAACTCATCTACCCTTGATCCAGACATCACAGGGACATGTTTCATAGGGAGCCCAGGAAACACAAAAAAATTGTCAATGATTTTCCTCCCCAAACTCTCCTTCCTGAGAGGAGAGAGAAGGAAAATGTTTACTTTTTGTCCTCAATAGAAAAAAAAAGAGGCAAGACATGAATTAATTTCTCCAATTAGTTTCTGGGCGTTTCAGAGCAGATGGCAAATGTGTGTGTGTGTGTGTGTGTGTGTGTGTGTGTGTGTGTGTGTGTGTGTGTGTAGGGATATGTTTGCATATTATGTACACAGAGATGTGTTTGCATGTGTGAGAGACTGGGACTTGGGTTCCAGTACTGAGAGATAGTAACCAAGGCCAGAGACCTTATCACTCCCTGAGAAGGTGTCCATCTCTCCCCTAGTCCCAGTTTTCTGCCTCAGGCCTCACAAATGATATGCTCTCATCTGCTACCCTCTTGGAGCCTATTGGGAGCAACAGAAGGTGGCACTGGACAGGACAGTGGGATGACCTGTCTAAGTTCTAGCCACCTCCCTGCTTTGGCACTTCAGGGATGTGGGGTTCTGACTCCTGTTGTTTGCTGTTTTTGCTGTTTGGAAGCCACAACAGCAAAACCTGGGTAATTATGGTAATATGGTAAAACATTTACAGCATTTTTTCCCCTTGGGAGGTGTGATTATGGGTGGTTTCTATTTGATGTGTTTGTGTTTATTTGCATTTTTGAAACTTTCTACAATTGACATGAATTATGTGTATAATAATTAAAAATGAAACCATAAGATTAATTATAAACACCTATTCCTTGAGTGTCAGTTTCCTCTCTACCCACAACATCAATGGAAAGTTTGTATTTCCTCAACTTTGTATTATGAAAATTTCTTGGCATACATAAAAAAATGGAAAGAACAGTATGACAAACACCTATATAAATTTTCAATATACCCCACCACCTAGATTCAAAATTGGAAATATATTTTCATATTTGATATATTTATATATATTAAAACATATACATTTTTCCTGAAACATTTTGAAAGCAATGAAAACATTCTAAAACAATTTGTAAGTAAATTGCAGATATCATGATATTTCACTTCTAAACACTTTTCATCTCCTAAGAGTAAAGATTCCTGAGAATCCAGGTCAGTTTCTTGTAGAATGTCCTACAATCCAGCTTAGTCACTGTCAGCCCTCTCTCCTGGGCCACTTCCTTCCACCGAATGTTTCCCTGCATGGCTTCACCTGCCCAGACTGTCTGCAGATTCAGGGTCTATTGCAAACCCCACCTCCCTGACATTATCACTTACTCTCCTCTTTTGTTATATTACTGTTCATTCTACATTTCCTGAGTAGAACAGTTCAGACCAAGACGCAGTCCTACTCTCAGGGAGCCTGCAGTGCAGATGTTGGAGGCACGGAACAGGTAATCTGCAGTGTGGGGGGCTGAGGAGGCACTGGGACTCAGTGCTCTTGGAGGTAGAGGAGGTGTGCCTCCCTGAGGCTGGGGGCGGCCAGAGAAGGCATTTCAGAGAGGCAGATGGTCTCTGACCCGGGAGCTGAAGGGTACACGGGAGCATGTGGAGTCGGGGCAGATCAGAATTGGTAGAAGGTGCCTCGGTTAGATTTTCATGTCAGGAAAATTTCTCTGCCCACATAAATTTCTCTGCTCTAAGAAATATTGTTTGAACAAATGAACCACTGAATGGAGAATGGATTGGAGAAAAACAGGGACTATTGGGGAGCTATGGCAGTAATCTGGAAGAAAATCACAGTGTAACTTGAGTAGATGGATATTAGGGTTCTTAAGGGGTTACAATCAGCAGAGTTTGGTTATTGAGTAGATGTGGGAGGATGAGCAGGGAGATAAGTCAAAACTGGATAAAGCATCCGAATTTCTGGCTTGAGCAACTGGACCGACACTTTGCCTTCAATGAATCAGGTAATTTGAAAAAAGAAATAAGATTTTACGGCTGGGTGGGGGAAATGAGCTTCCTTTCCCACGTGTTTTGTTTGAATTTCCTGAGGCTTATCCAAGTGGAGACATCTGATAATTGGGAGTTTATATGAAAGGTTAGGGGACTCATCTAGAGCCAGGATACAGACTTGTGGGGCTTCACTCTATGAATGGCAAATGACACGAGACCTAGGAAATGAGTGTGGCTTGAGAGGAGAAATGAGCTGAGCCCCAAACCTGGAGGAACCGCCACATTTAAGAGTTAGAAGAAGACTGAGGTGTGGCCAGAGAAGTGAGAGGAAAGCCAGGACCTGGTGCCAAAGAAACCAACAACACTACCAAAGGAGGATGAAATGGTTAGTGAGCCAAATGATCCCAAGAGGGTAAGACAGATGAGGATGTACAAAGGTCCATGGGAGACGATATCATTGAAGGACAGTATCAATAGAGTGATAAGGGCAGAAAGATTCCAGGGACTTGGGTGATAAGCAGAACCCAAGGCAGGGAGATACCAATGAGGGTATGCTTTGTGAGCAAAAGGAAGGAGTTGGAAGTAGTGGATGGGTAGATGGAGGAAGGGAAAGCTCTTTGAAGTGGGTCTCCCATTCTCCATTGTTCCTCAGTATCCAGCTAGTGAGAGCAAAGCTGTGATGGGACCTAGGAATGCAGGAGGATGGTGCTAACTGCCAAATAAACACACCATACAGGGAAACCAGCCAAGGCTGGGCCCAGAATCTCTGGAACGGAACCCATCTTCCGTCTGCAGCAGGAAATGGTGTCGGGAGCTGAGTTTACTGTGGAATTTCCGAGCAGTGAGGATGTTCCTGGTGAATTATTTATTTATTTATTTATTCATTCATGAAAAAGAGTTGGAATTAAGTCATCAGCCACCCCCCAACCCCCCCAAAAAACCCATTCCCTCCCACAGAGGAAGTGCTTAATTTAGCCTTATGTTCCAGTCAAAAAATATCCCTGACGTTTGGAAGTTTCTGCTGGTTGTTTGTCACCCTTGAATGTGGCAGGATGTTAAATGCATATGGCAAGATTGGACTCTTTGTGCCTTGATTTCAGCTGTGGTCCTAAGAGAATAGGTGGCACCATCCCAGCCTCCACACCAAGAGGAAGTCCTGTTCGACCATCTATGCAGGATGTGGAAAGACTGTCTCTAAAACCAGCTTTAGGAACCTTAGATGACCCTTCCCTCTCTGGCCCATAAAAGAAGTTGGCAAGGCAGAGAAAGAGAGTTAAAATGAGTGCTATGGGTCTATCTCCCTTGGGGTGAGGTAGGGGGTGCTCTCCCTTATCTAGAGTCAAATGAGAGGGTCTTCGATTGCACCATATGTGCCCCCTGGAGTTTGCAGGACATAGCAGACTGGCATCTGATTCACCGAAGAAAGTTGATCTGTGAAAGACTGTGCCTCAAACTGACTGTCTGAGATCTAAATGGAAATGTGACTGTGTTTGGGAAGTAACTGCAGCCTGTGAGGTGGTGGGTCAAAGGAACTAGTTTTTTTGTACCAGATGTAGCCACACACAAGAGGCAAGGAGGATTGTTTAGGTTCTTCCCCAAGGGCTACCTGGCATAACAGGGTGATCCCAGCATAAGGAGCCTGAAGGTAAACCATCCCAGAATATGGGTATTTAAAGGAGGTGGCTTTGAAAAGACATTCTAAGCAAGTGTTAAGACTGGGACCCCAAGGCTTTCTCAAGCATTTATAGGAAGGGTTCTTGGCTGTACAATGAACATCTGTCTAGCAGCAAAGATCAGAATACAGCTGTTGCCTTCACATCTGTGATGTTGTGATTTATCATGGAAAGTATATATTTGGTCTTTGTCCCTGGTTTCTGGTTATAAAGCTTTGAAAACCCTTGGGATTTCTTAAGTGATAAGAGCAATAAAGGTGTCTTGATATTCATAACAAACCCCTTTCAACCTCACCTGAGTTTATGTTAATGAGGTGACTTTTGGAAAGCCCCTAAGAATGGAGGAGCTGGTTTCCAGGGCAACCAACTTTCAGTCTCATCTCCCTTGACTTCCAGAGAGGGGACAGGGATTGGAGATTGAGTTCAATCACTAATAGCCAATGATTTATTCAGTCACACCTGTGGAGATGGGGAGAGTGGCATGCCTGGATAGGGCATGGAAGCTCCTCACCCTTTCTCCATACCTTGCACTACACACCTCTTCTGTCTGGCTGTTCTGGAGTTATATCTTTTTATAATAAACCAGTAATATAGTAAATAAAATATTTCCATGCATTCTGTGAGCAAGAAGTTAATCAGATCCAAGAAAGGGGTTGTGGGAACCTCTGATCTATAGCCAGTCAGTCAGAAGCACAGGTGACAACCTGGACTTGCAGCAGTTGGTATCTGAAGTGGGAGGGGGGCAGAGTTGTGGGGCTGAGCCCTTAACCTGTGGGATCTGACGTTATCTCCAGGTAGATAGTGTCAGAATTGAGTTGAATTGTAGGACACTCAGTGAGTGTCCCCCATGAATTGAAGAATTGCTGGATGGTGTTGAAATAAACACACACATTGAAAAATCCAAGTCTATTGTTTCATAGGCCTTAGGGAGCTGTCATTAAGCTAAATAATGGAGGATGTCAGAATACAGAGGCCAATGAATAAAAGTCAAGAGTTTTCAAATGTAAAAATAAAAAAGAGAAAGAAAAAACGTTGTTATTTGGGTAAGTTTAACATCAAATTGAGTGTGGATAAATATACACCTGAAGGCTTCTAAAGATTGGACGGGACTGGACTGCTAAAGAGATTCCAAGCCTGGTCTGCAACACTTAAAGCAACACCAGACCTGCTGCACCAGTCAGAAGTCAGTTGTGAAAGGTGTGCAGAACCCAGGGAGGGCACATGTTTCAAAGTCCGTTTCATTATTTATTTATTTAGGCCACGCTGTGCAGCATGCAGGATCTTAGTTCCCCGACCAGGGATTGAACTCATGCCCCCTGCATTGGGAGTGTAGAGTCCTAACCACTGGACCGCCAGGGAAGTCCCAAAGCCCATTTTAAAATGGAGAAAAATTAATCTCCGAGTGGCAATTCCAAGGCCAAAGAGGAAAAGTGCAGAGCCAAGTGAGCCAGCTGAGAAACTCAGGGCAGAAATTTTACAACTCCTTGTCCACCAAGTGCGGCTTGATCATAGCTTAGACCACTGACTGCTGAGCAGGCTTCCCATTCTCCCATTTTTCAAATGAGAGTTTCTGTTGCAATTATGCTATTTCTACTTCAGCATTGTATACGTCACCATGTGTGGTGGGGCTGGACGATTTGTCTTTTATTTTATAGGTCACTGAATGGAGAGAAATTTATCCAGATCTGATGGGGAAAGCAGCACATCTCCCCTGGACCTGGACTTTGAGCTGGAATCATTCATTGGATAAGACTTTGGGGTCATCTTCCTTGGGGAGGGGCAAAGGTTTTCCCATGTATGGGCAGAAGGGTTTACATGGCCAAAGTGGTGGGCAGTTAGAAAGATTACTAAATTGTACCCCATATTCTCTATTTTCCTTTTATTTTATGGCAGTAGAAGTAGAAGTTTTTACTAGGCACTTGATTGCTCATCTAAGACCCCACTTCCCAGATTCCCCAGCAGCTAGATGGGGCCATGTATCCAGGCCAATGGGATATTTGTGGCAGTGATGCATATAATTCTCTGGTTGTATTGTTAAACAAAGTTTACTTGTGTTCATTCTAGTTTAATCTTCAACTCTGAGATGATATTTTATTTCAAATTCTCTCTTGAGCACTCTCACCTTATTTCTAAGTCTTTCCATTTTGATTTATGTTGCTATTTCCTATCTTATATGTTCTTCTCATTTTCTTTTAGCTCATTTTGGTATAGTACATTACATTTTGAAATCTTCTTTGTGGCCACATCCTTCTGGCTCATGTTCATTATCTGTAGGGATGTTACTTTGCTCCTTGTCCTCTTTTTTTTTTTTTGCGGTACGTGGGCCTCTCACCGTTGTGGCCTCTCCCGTTGCGGAGCACAGGCTCCGGACGCACAGACTCAGCGGCCACGGTTCACGGGCCTAGCCGCTCTGCGGCATGTGGGATCCTCCCAGACCGGGGCACGAACCCGCGTCCCCTGCATCGGCAGGCAGACTCTCAACCACTGCGCCACCAGGGAAGCCCCTTGTCCTCTTTTTTTAAAGTAATAACACTGTATGGGATTTGGCCTTGATAATTTTCTATTGCTTATTTCTATGTGGAGTTAGTTTACCTGAACTTTTTGAAGGAGGCTGGCCAGGACTTCCTGTACCAGCTGAATAGAAGCAGTGACTGTGGGTTTTCTTGTCTTATTCTAGAATTTTAAGGGTAAAAATTTAATGTTTCTCCATTAAGTATGATTTTTTAAAAAGGATTTTGGTAAATATCTTTTACCAGGTTTAGGTAGTTCCATTCTGTTTATTTATTTATTTTTTAACATCTTTATTGGGGTATAATTGCTTTACAATATTGTGTTAGTTTCTACTGAGTAACAAAGTGAATCAACTACATGTATACTTATATCCCCATATCTCCTCCTTCTTGCGTCTCCCTCCCACCCTCCTTATCCCACCCTTCTAGGTGGTCACAAAGCACCGAACTGATCTCCCTGTGCTATGTGGCTGCCTCCCACTAGCTATCTATTTTACGTTTGGTAATGTATATATGTCCGTGCCACTCTCTCACTTCGTCCCAGCTTATCCTTTCCCCTCCCCTTGTCCTCAAGTCCATTCTCTACGTCTGCGTCTTTATTCCTGTCCTGCCCCTAGGTTCTTCAGAACAATTTTTAAAATTTTTTTAGATTCCATATGTATGTGTTAGCATACGGTATTTGTTTTTCTCTTTCTGACTTACTTCACCCTGCAGGACAGACTCTAGGTCCATCCACCTCACTACAAATAACTCAATTTCGTTTCTTTTTATGGCTGAGTAATATTTCATTGTATATATGTGCCACATCTTCTTTATCCATTCATCTGTTGATGGACACTTAGGTTGCTTCCATGTCCTGGCTATTATAAATAGTGCTGCAATGAACATTGTGGTACATGACTCTTTTTGAATTAAGGTTTTCTCAGGGTATATGCCCAGTAGTGGGATTGCTGGGTCGTATGGTAGTTCTATTTGTAGTTTTTTAAGGAACCTCCATACTGTTCTCCATAGTGGCTGTATCAATTTACATTCCCACCAACAGTGCAAGAGGGTTCCCTTTTCTCCACACCCTCTCCAGCATTTATTGTTAGTAGATTTTTTGATGATGGTCATTCTGACCAGTGTGAGGTGACACCTCATCATAGTTTTGATTTGCATTTGTCTAATGATTAGTGATGTTGAGTATCCTTTCATGTGTTTGTTGGCAATCTGTATATGTTCTTTGTAGAATTGTCTATTTAGGTCTTCTGCCCATTTTTGTATTGGGTTGTTTGTTTTTTTGATATTGAGCAGCATTCCTATACACTAACGACGAAAAATCTGAAAGAGAAATTAAGAAAACACTCTCATTTACTATTGCAACAAAAATAATAAAATACCCAGGAATAAACCTACCTAAGGAGACAAAAGACCTGTATGCAAAAAACTATAAGACACTGATGAAAGAAATTAAAGATGTTACAAACAGGTGGAGAGATAAACCATGTTCTTGGGTTGGAAGAATCAACATTCTGTTTTTAGATAACTAAGAATTTTTATTTTTAATGGGTGTGGATTAAATTTTTAAAAATTTGAGATAATCTTATGCATTTAAAAAATTTAGTAATGTGGTGAATATTTAATACATTTTAATGTTTAACCATTTATGAATTCTGGAGGTAAATCTAACTAGGGTATGATGTATTGTTGCTTTAAATACATTGCTGGATACAGTTTGTAGAATTTTATTTTGAATTTTTTCATCTATGTTTATGAGAGATATTGATCTGTGATATTTCTTTCTCATTTCATTCTTGTTTGACTTGGGCATCAAGGATTTTCTAACCTCATAAAATAAATTGGGGCATGTTCTCTTCTTATTTTCTGGAACAGTTTGCATGAGATTGGAATGATCTGTCCCTTGAATGCTTCGAAGAAACTGCCTATAAAACCATCAGAGACTATTTTCTAATGGGTAGATTTTTAAACTTTTGACTACATTTTTCAAATGGTTATCAAATTATTTAGCTTTTCTATTTCTTCTTGAGTCAGTTTTGGATAGATATAAAATGAGAATGTCACCCACTTCATCTAAGTTTTCATCTATGTTTAGTAACAAAAAGTTGTTCATAGTTGTTTATAGTTTAAATTTCTATCATTATGCACCTTTTTTCATTTTTAACATTAAGTTGTGCCTTTTTCTTATATATTGTATATGTATTTAATTCCTTAATTTTATTATATCATTCCTTCTGCTTTCTTCAGATTTATTCTATTATTCTTTTCCTCTTGTCTAATGTTGGCTGATTAACTCAACAATTTTCAACCTTTCTATATGTGGAATCTAAGAAATACAACAAACTAGTGAATATAACAAAAAAGAAACAGACTCACAGATACAGAGAAAAAATTAGTGGTTACCAGTGGGGAGAGGAAAGGAAAAAGGGGCAATATAGGGGCAGGGGATTAAAAGGTACAAAACTATTATGTGTATTAAATAAACTATAAGGATATATTGTACAACATGGAATATAGCCAATATTTTATAATAACTACAAATGAAGCATAAATTTTAAAAATTGTGAAACACTGTATTGTACACCTGTAACTTATATAATATTGTACTTCAACTATACTTAAACTAAAACAGCCCAATTTTCAGCCTTTCCTCTTTTCTAGTATTATCATTTATGGTTATATATCAATCTTATGCCATGTTTCCTAGAAGTAGAGCCTGAGATAGAGATTCTTGTGTACACAATTTATTGAGAGAGGGCTCTAAGAATAACGGAGCTGAGGGAAGCTGGATAAAGCAGAGGAATGAGCTAAGCAAGGATGTGGGCTCAGCCGGTCTACTTGGGCCTGATATATGGGGAGCTGTAGAGCACGCCTGGCCATAGAACCGTTCCCACCTTGAGGCAAGTGGGCTGGACATTTGTACTCCTATTTGAATCAGTGATTGGCTACAGACTGCTGGTGGGAGTGGTGGATGGGGGCATAATCTCCCAGGTGAGATAGATCCCATGAACTGAGTAAGGGCAATTCACTGGATAAGGGGCGGACCTGAGCTGCTAGCAGGATACTCATAGACACTGGAGATGGGCACGTTGACCTGTTAAAGGAGCACCAACAGCAGCTACCACATCCAATAATATATAGGTAACATTTTTATTATTTCATATTTGTACTACTATATGATTTTATACTAAATTTATTTTATCTATAACTGATTTAGAAATGAGTTGAAAATAATTTATAAATGTGGTTTTTAGTTATCTCTTTGTCAGATTTATAAATTAATTGCTTTATATTAAGAGAACATTTATGATACTCATTCTTTGCCATTAGTTTTGAAATGCTTTATTCTGTGGTCAATTTTTTGGTAAATATTGTATATGTGCTTGAGAAGAATGGTGCTTTTTTTACCTCTTGTTGTGTGCTAGGTTCTACATATGCCTTAGATCAAGCTTACTAATACTATTGTTCAAACCATCTATATTCCTTAAAAATGTTTAATCTACTTTTTTCTCAATTATTGAAAGAAGTTTGTTAAAAATTTACCTTAAGACGATTGATTTGTCAATTTCTTCTTATAACGCTATCAAATTTTGTTTCAACATATTGCATCAATTCTAAGATGTACATATTTTTTTCACATTTTAACATTTCTGTTATTGGGATACATTTCACAATTGAAGGTAAATTGTGATTGCTTTTGGCCAGGTGGAAGTCATGATGAAGTTGTCATTGCCTGAGCATGGATGAACTTGAGCATCATTATTCTTATTGCCATCATTTCACATGAGTGACGTGCATGTTGGCACATCATGTGTGGAAGTTAATGTGCATTATACTTTGCCTAATAATATTATATTAACTCAGCTTTGAAATAAAAAGTTGTGTACATTCTATGTGCAGAAAGAGAGCAGCAGGCAAAAGCAGCTAAATGATGTTGAAGCAATTATCATTCCTTTTTTTTTTTTGGTAAAACAACAACCAGAGATTTTATGAAATAAAATGAAGATATCCATAAGCAGATGAAGCTGTGTTATGACTAAAAAGCTTGCCTGTCACTCACCAAGCAATGTAATGAAAGGCAGGAGAAATTCCCAAACCCCTCAAATTGGATGAAAGACGTTTCAAAACAGTGAGAAGCTGGTATGACTGACGTGTCATGTGGAAACTATTGCTAAAGCTTTGAAAATGAGTTTCCAGAAGCTTTCTGCTTTGAACAGAA
Source organism: Stenella coeruleoalba (assembly GCF_951394435.1). Classification (NCBI taxonomy): domain Eukaryota; kingdom Metazoa; phylum Chordata; class Mammalia; order Artiodactyla; family Delphinidae; genus Stenella; species Stenella coeruleoalba. Next base: position 30,503,779 of record NC_137161.1, read on the forward strand.
GCTGTTTAATTTCTTGTTATGTGATTCAGTTGGGAAAAAAGATGAAACTATGATTTTAGGCAAATAGAGAATGATGACAAAATCACACATTCTTTAAATACCTCAAAACTGTACTGTCAATTCTAAAAGCACTAAAGAAATTAATATCATAAGCATAGGTTACCAAAACAAGGAAATCACTGTGATGTTATATGTAGCTGCTGCTAACCAAAAGATGCCAATATACTTAATATGAATAAGGTGTTTGGATATGCAAATTTCCAAAATAGAATACTTCAGAGAGTAAAAGAGTTATGGATTCCTCTTTAAGGATAGCAAGGACTGTCCCAAGTAAACTGGGTCACCCTAATTTTAAATTATAAAGCAATTTCTGAGGATATTTTCTCCAAAGATGCATAAAATAATGGAAGGATGCTGGCTGGGCCAATGAAGGACGAGCTAAAAGCCATCTAGAATAGATATAGAGGAGCCGTGGGCAACCAATCTACTTAGTACTTTAGTCTTGATGCATTTTGTGGGCATTTATTTGAACAGTGATATAATAAGCTTAAGAGATGAAAACAATGAAAATATAGATGAGAGGGCCTGAGACTGAGAGAACACAGTGAGAAGTTCTAATATATATTTAATCAGAGTTCCTGAAGTTGAAGACCAAGATAGAAGATGGGAACAGAGGTAATATTTGAACAGACAATAGCTGAAAAATTTCTGAAACTACTGAAAGATACCTATCCACAGATTTAAGAAGCTTAGTTCCAAACAGTCTACATAAAAAGAAATCTTCACTTAGATACATCATAGTGATGCTACAGAGAACCAAAGACACAGAGAAAAATCTTAAGAGCAGCCAGAGAGAGAAAAAAAGAGAAAGATTACTTTTAGTTAGCTGGCAATAGAAGTGAGAAGAAAGTGGAATGATATTTTCAATGTGTTGGGGAAAAAAACCCCATAGAAATCTATACCCAGCTAAAACATCTTTCAAGAAAGATGAAACAAAGTCATTTCCATAAAACAGAACATCTAAATTATGACTTTATCCCCAGCTGAACTTTACTAAAGATTGTTCAGTCAGTACTTTAGGTAGAAGGAAAATGAACTCAGATGAAAGGGTTGAGATGCAAAAAATAGATGAAGAGAAAAAAAGTAAATGTGCTCATGTGTTTTTCCATTGTATTCACTTCCCAATATCATACGCACTCTCTTGTTATGGCTTCCCCACTTGCCCAATTCTTAGGAGCTTCTGAAATGGAAAATAAAACCACTGCTACCAAATGCGTTTAGGGGGTTGAGAGAAAGTCATTTCAAGGCCAGAGTATTTGCTGTCATCAGAAAAATTATGACTACCTTTATTTTGAAATTTGTGATGGAAACCAGAGAGAGAAAAATATGGCTTAAAGGAAACACATTATGGACTCATTTCAAGGCTTTTTTACTGTTTAAAAAATGAAATCTAGGGGCTTCCCTGGTGGCACAGTGGTTGAGAGTCCGCCTGCCGATGCAGGGGACATGGGTTCGTGCCCCGGTCTGGGAAGATCCCACATGCTGTGGAGCGGCTGGGCCCGTGGGCCATGGCCGCTGAGCCTGCGTGTCCGGAGCCTGTGCTCTGCAACAGAAGAGGCCACAGCAGTGAGAAGCCCACGTATCGCAAAAAAAAAAAAAAAAAAAAAAAAAAAAAAAAGAAATCTACAAGGAGCTCTCAATTCAATGATAAAACAAACAACCCAATAAAAAATGGGCAAAGGATTTGAACAGACACTTCACAAAAGAAAATGTAGAGATGATAAAAATGCACATCAGAACTCTGAAGGTTTGAGAAGCTCTGAACTAGAGTGAAGGAACTTGAGGGCACTGGGGATGATCTGCATCTTGTAGGTGAGAACGGCTACCGTTCTCTGCGGCAGAAGTTCCTAGTGCTGTGAGCTCTGGAGTGTCTTCTCTCTTAACTAGTGACAGATCTATAAACAAATCCTGGGAATTGCCAAGAACAGAATGCTGTTTAAAGGAGCTCTGATCTTTCTGATGAAAGATTATTTCACAAGGCAAACACATCCTTCAAATGCACTTTTTATTTTTCTGAGTCTGAATTTGAATGTTTTGTGTATCTTGATCTTTGCTCCTGCCACAGTGTTTTGAAAGGACCCTGGACTCTCCTTTCTCTCCCCAGGTCATGTCTTCCAGGGTTGTCACAGGGACCTGCTCCACTGTTCCACATGGCTCAATTCCAGCTTTCAAGTCTGTGGGGAAACAATGATGAACTGGCCATTCTCCTATGTGTGAGGCCTTTTCCTTCTCCACTAAATAAAGACAAGGATGAGTCAGTCTCTGCCAACCTCCAGGATCTCCCAGTCCTCCCAGTGACTCAGAGGATGGTCTGTTTAAGGGGTAAATGCTCCTCCCAGGAAGTTGGTAGCCCCAGCCTCCACCTACCTGAGTCACCAGCCCTGGGTGCTCCTATTAAGACACAGAGACCCGGAAAGGCAGGCCAAGAAAGATCAGGGATAAGTGGACCAGGAAAGAGGATAGGAGATGAAGGGCTAAAATGCAGGAGGCAAAATTTGTTCATTTTCTGGTGGCCCTGGGTGGACCAACAAAGGGCTCAGTGTCCCTATTTGAAAATGGGAGAAATTGAGTATCCTACAATATTAATAGACTCAGAAGTGGCCCAAAAGGAGAGAGATGTGTCCTCCAGGAATATATCTGGCTGGAGACAGACACACTTTGGAACTTTTCTGTGCAAAAGGGAGGGAGCCCTGGAGATGGTTTGTCCTCGAGGATTTCTAGGACAAGCTATAGCCTGATCAGGGCCTGCAGGAGGGTGGGGAGGCCTGCATGGGAGGAGGGGCAGGAGGTCAGATGTGGGGAGGCAGGCCTGAGGAAAGGGAGCTTGGCAAGTAGGGGCACCTCTGGAGGCACAGAGCAGCTGGTGGAAACATAGCAGCCCAAGACTTTGGTTTTGGTACTGCCTATGATGCTGGCTCTGGTTTTCTTCTCCCTGTCTCCTTCACTGCTTCTCTGTCCATCTTTGTTTTTCTGTATCCATTCCTCCCCTCTATCCTACAACACAGTGAGTAGTGAAGGTTCCCCTCCCCATGGGTTGAGTGTTTTCTTTTCTCTTTAGATGGTGACTGGCATCTGCTTATGGAAGCAGCAATCAACCCATCCTGTTTACTTGTCACTGACACAGTGCATTGTGGTCAAAAACGCTGTCTGCCACAGCTTCCCAGGGTGGGGTGGGGGCCAGGATGCTGACACACACAGGCACACACACTCAGCCATGGCCAGGTCAGTCTGCCCAACCAGAGCTATGAGGTCCTGGGCTGTCCCACTCTGATGTCTGGGATGTTGTGAGACAGTCCCCTGGACTGAGCTTGGCACAGACTCAGGGCTCAGAAAATATCTCCTGACTGAAGCTGAGTGCACAATGCACAGCTCTTCGGAGGGTGGGGAGGTCTCAGAAGCCAGAAGGGCAGCACCCAGAGGGGATAATGTTAAATGTTAGAAGGCATCTTGCTCAGAGCTCCCACTTCTATATGAGGGCATTAGGACCAGAGACGGCAAAGAGCTTGGAGAATGGTTCACCCTTAACCACGCCCCTTCTCTGCTCTGCCTCTCTTGACTAGTTCATGTGATTGAGACACACATCTTTGTTTTTCTTGGTTTCTCCAAATCCTGTGCAGTGGCTACTATACAGGGTTAGGCTGGAGATTGACAAGGTTTCTAGGGGTTGGTGGTACGAGTGGGGAAAGGGCGGGAGTAAGGCTAGACGTGTGGGGGACAGATGGTGGTGGAGGCATGGAGGAATCGAGGCCAAGAAGATGGTGCTCTGCTTTCAAGGTGATTGCCTACGCCCCGACCGCTAAACTCTGAGCACAAGAGCCCAAGTAGACAAAGATGGTCAAACAAACAAACAAAAAATCCAAGGAACAAATAAAACCCACATAAGCTTAGAGTCTAGGTAGATGCCCTTTGATGCTTTGCAGAATTCCTGAGGTCTTCTGGAGCTCGCCAGGGTCTACGTCCTGGCCTGATTGCATCCAACTATGACGGTGAAGAACCAGACAGACATGGGTTCAGGGGCACAACTCCATCACTCATTACTGTGTGACTGGGGCCCATGCTTCCACTAAGAAATGACTCATTGTCTGAAATTCAGATTGAACTGGGTGTCCTAAATTTTTATTTACTAAATCTGGCAACCCTTCCAAACCCTCCAAAAGTCGGCCCCCACCTCCAACCCGAGGCCATCGGTAGCAGACCCTGAATTACTTTGAAGTCTGGCATTTCATCTAAAAAACTACATAAAATTTAAGTTCATCTCCATGTTTCTATCCTTGTTTTGATATAAAACAGGTATTAAACTATTGGGTTAGAAAGCAAACATATTTCACTTATTTACACCTGGTTTTGGAGTTGTTAAGGCCTTCCCATCTCAATGGCCAACTTTCCAGGTGGACAGAAGGAGGCCCTGGGCTGCACACGGGGCCCTAGGATTCTCTGCACCAGGTACCAGTGAACTAGGAAAGGAAGAGCAGGAGGGTGGGACTTTCACAAGGTCATGTTTGTTCAATTTAAAGGACTTCATTTTTGTCTTCTTATTTTACCTTTTTGATTGGTGTTTAATTGTCTCTTCTTTCACAAAATGGGAATAATTTTAGTTAAAAAAATTAAATTCCCTTACTTGGTAAAGTAAAGCATAGGCAGGCAAGCAGAGCCAGAGCCTCCAGAAAAGCAGGGAGGAGGCAAGAGGGCACAAATCCCCTGAAAACAGCAGAGGGTGTTTTCAGAGCAGTGGCTACACATTGGAATAATCAGGATGCCCAAGTGGTACCCCAGACCCCCTGCATCAGAACCTTTAGGGGTGGGACCCAGGTGTCAGTGCTTTTTAAAGCTTCCTAGGTTATTCCATTATTCAGCTAAGGTTGATACCTTTGCTTTGGAGCTTTGTTACTTAAAGTCTGGCCTGAGGATCAGGGGCATCAACTTCACCTGGGAGCTGGTTAGAAATGCAGAATCTCAGACCCCACCCCAGAGCTGCTGAGTCAGAACATGTATTTAACAGAGTCCCCCAGTGCTTTGTATGCAGTCTGAAAGAACATGCTTTAGTGGATCTGTCAGGAGGCTCATCTTTTTTTTTAATTAAAAAATTTTTTAAATCTTTATTGGAGTATAATTGCTTTACAATGCTGTATTAGTCTGTGCTTTATAACAAAGTGAATCAGCTATACATATACATTTATCCCCATATCTCCTCCCTCTTGCGTCTCCCTCCCACCTTTCCTATCCCACCCCTCTAGGTGGTCACAAAGCACCGAGCTGATCTCCCTGTGCTATGCGGCTGCTTTCCACTAGCTATCTATTTTACATTTGGTAGTGTATACGTGTCCGTGCCACTCTCTCACTTCATCCCAGCTTACCCTTCCCCCTCCCCGTGTCCTCAAGTACATTCTCTATGTCTGCGTCTTTATTCCTGTCCTGCCTCTAGGATCTTCAGAACCAATTTTTTTTTTTTTTTAGATTCCATATATATGTGTTAGCATACGGTATTTTTCCCTTTCTGACTTAGTTCACTCTGTATGACAGATTCTAGGTCTAGCCACCTCACTACAAATAACTCAATTTCATTTCTTTTTATGGCTGAGTAATATTTCATTATATATATGTGCCACATCTTCTTTATCCATTCATCTGTCGATGGACACTTAGGTTGCTTCCATGTCCTGGCTATTGTAAATAGTGCTGCAATGAACATTGTAGTACATGATTCTTTTTGAATTATGGTTTTCTCAGGGTATATGCCCAGTAGTGGGATTGCTGGGTCGTATGGTAGTTCTATTTTTAGTTTTTTAAGGAACCTCCATACTGTTCTCCACAGTGGCTGTATCAATTTACATTCCCACCAACAGTGCAAGAGGGTTCCCTTTTCTCCACACCCTCTCCAGCATTTATTGTTAGTAGATTTTTTGATGATGGTCATTCTGACCAGTGTGCGGTGATACCTCATTGCAGTTTTCATTTGCATTTCTCTAATGATTAGTGATGTTGTATCCTTTCATGTGTTTGTTGGCAATCTGTATATCTTCTTTGTAGAAATATCTGTTTAGGTCTTCTGCCCATTTTTGTATTGGGTTGTTTGTTTTTTTGATATTGAGCTGCATGAGCTGCTTGGAAATTTTGGAGATTAATCCTTTGTCAGTTGCTTCATTTACAAATATTTTCTCCCATTCTGAGAGTTGTCTTTTCGTCTTGTTTATGTTTTCCTTTGCTGTGCAAAAGCTTTTAAGTTTCATTAGGTCCCATTTGTTTATTTTTGTTTTTATTTTTATTTCTCTAGGAGGTGGGTCAAAAAGGACCTTGCTATGATTTACGTCATAGAGTGTTCTGCCTATGTTTTCCTCTAAGAGTTTTCTAGTGTCTGGCCTTACATTTAGGTCTTTAATCCTTTTTTTTTTTTTTTTTGCAGTACGTGGGCCTCTCACTGTTGTGGCCTCTCCCGTTGCGGAGCACAGGCTCCAGACGCGCAGGCTCAGCGGCCATGGCTCACGGGCCTAGCCGCTCCGCAGTATGTGGGATCTTCCTGGACCAGGGCATGAACCCGTGTCCCCTGCATCCGCAGGCGGACTCTCAACCACTGCGCCACCAGGGAAACTCTTTAACCCATTTTGAGTTTATTTTTGTGTATGGTGTTAGGGAGTGTTCTAATTTCATTCTTTTACATGTAGCTGTCCTGCTTTCCCAGCACCACTTATTGAAGAGGCTGTCTTTTCTCCATTGTATATTCTTGCCTCCTTTATAAAAAATAAGGTGACCATATGTGCGTGAGTTTATCTCTGGGCTTTCTATCCTGTTCCATTGATCTATATTTCTGTTTTTGTGCCAGTACCATACTGTCTTGATTCCTGTAGCTTTGAAAAGTCTGTCTTGATTCCTGTAGCTTTGTATAGTCTGAAGTCAGGAAGCCTGACTCCTCCAGCTCTGTTTTTATTTCTCAAGATTGCTTTCAGAAGGCTCATCTTGATGGGGTGGTCTTAGCTGCAGCTGGCCTCCTTTAATGGGAATCTGAAGGCCACAGGTGCTGGTCCCTCCATTAGAGTCTGCTCAGTATCTCCTGCTGCTGGGTGTACAAAGCTGAAGACTTACAGCAATGGAGCTTGTATCCTTTGGCTGTGTCTGTTAGTGTATTTTCATTAGTGCATCATTATTCCATCAGAATAAATGTACAGTGACCAAGGAAGTTGGCTGAAGATCAGGGAATCCTGTCCTGGAGGAGAAACCTAAGGACACCAGTCAGGATGTGTGGTGAGGACAAGATAAAGTATACAGTTTGGCCTTGACTTCAGATGCAATATTAATATACTGCATGCCCGGTTTTGAGCCAAGTACTCTCTTGTTTTCTAACTCTTTCTTCAATCAGATGGAATAGACATAACTTGTAAAAGGCTGGGAGTGGGGAACGATGATACTCTTTATTTGTCCTTCTATATCAGCAGCTATTGCCACAACAGTGCTGTGCAACAACCATGAAACCTCGGTGGCATAAAACAACTAGTATTTATTTCTCATGTGTATGTGGGTTGACTGAGATGACTGTTGATCTCATGTATCTATAAGTTGGCTGGGTGCTGGCTTATCTAGGCTTGCATCAGACAGGCGCTTCAAGATAAATGGCCTTAGGGAGTTTGGCTCTAAGTGCTGGGTTGAGCTCTGGTCTGCTTCTTGTGTCTTCATTCTTTGGCCCCAGACTGAAGGGCAGTAGTTATCCAGGGGAGCATTTCTAATGGAGATGGTGAAAGCATAAGAAGGAAGTAGAAATATGCAGGAACTCTTAAGACTGAGGCTCACAACTGACACACTACCACTTCTACCCCATTTCATTGACCAGAGAAAGTCATACGGTCAAGCCCAATATCAGTGGGTGGGAAAATATACTCCACCTCCCTGAGTCCATGGCAATAATATGGGAGCACAATACTACACAGGGAAATGAAGAATTATGGCCCATACGTCAACTCACTGCATCCTCCAACCAGAAACTATACTGCCTTGGGAATATGTGACCCATCCCTTCTAGAACTTTATAAACTCCCCCATGGAAGAGGCTGCTGGCTCTTCACCAAAAATCACTTTCCTACCCTTCCTGGGCTCCCAGCTAGAACACATTTCCCAGCCTTCCTTGTATTTAGGTGTGACTATGTGACTTGTTTTGGCTAATGGTATGTGAGTTGAAGTAATGTCATTTTTCAAGCTAAGGCTTTCCTCTGCTGCTGGCATTGTGCAGGTGACTATAAGGCTCTAATGGTTGCTGTAGGCATAAATTGAAATGAGCCTAGATCCCTGAATAACTATGTGGAGGAAGGCCGTTATGAAATGGGAACACTTCTTTATCATGTGGGTAAGATATACATTTCTATTATGTTTGAACCACTGTATTTTTGGGTCTCCTTGCTATAGCAGGCAGCATTATTGTTACTAATACACTTTTTAAAGCCCTTCTTCAAGGGCTCTGTTCTCATAACACAGGGAGACCCAACTCCCTATGATGGTGGGTGTGGAAGTACATTGTAAACTGTGAAGTTCTCCACACACGTGAAGTCTATGATTAACGCTTTACTAATGTTTCAACTCAAAATGCAGTGTAAGTCAGCTGTACTGACGTGGCAGAGACTGATGTTAATAATTACTGATATCTAGAGGGGGCCTGATGGTTTAGACATCAGTTTTCACATCCTTTATTCTTTTAAATTTTCACCACAACCCTGAGAGACAGGCTTTTATCACTACCCCCATTTAAAGGATAAGAAAAGGGAATCTGGCAAACTTGCTAAAGGCCTCACAGCTGGTCAGGTGCCTGAGCCTGACCTTCTTCCTCTTGTCATTCTGGAGAAAACAATGAGGAGCTGTCTTAACTCCAGGCCACTTTGCACAAATCAGGCTCCAAAGTCTCCCTTGGGGGGACAGGAAAACAGGTTATACCCAAGGCTGATGCTGGTGGCTTGATGTGTAAGGAGCATTTAAAGTTCCAGGCCCTAGTTAAAACTGCCTACCCAAGGAATCTGTTCTTGAAGATAAGAGAGAGGTATTTCTTGGGGCTTCTGCTTTGTGGTAGATTATCTGCAAAGATGGTTCCTAAGGATTCCTTCTATTCCTGTATGCACATTTGTTATGGGTTGAATTATGTCCCTCCCAATAGACATCTTGGATATGTTGGAGATATATTGGAGTCCTAATCCACAGGACCTCAGAATGTGACCTTATTTGGAGATAGTGTCTTTACAGAGGTATCAAGTTAAAATGAAGTCATCAGGGTGGGCGCTAGTCCATTGGTGTCTTTATAAGGGGGAATTTGGGCACAGAGATAGGCATAGGCACACTGGGAGAACTCACATGAAGATAAAGGAATGAAGACTGGGGTGTTGCATCTACAAGCCCAGGAACACCAAACCATCAGAAGCTAGGAGAGAGGAATGGAACAGATTCTCTTTCTCTCATAAAAGGAATCAACCCCCCCCGACACCTTGGTCTCAGACTTCCAACCTCCACAAGTATGAGACAATACATTGATTAAGACACCCAGTTTGTGGGACTTTGTTGCAGCAGCCCTAGTAAACTAATATAGCACCCCACTTCCTCCCATCAAGAGGTAGAGTCAGTTTATCCTCCCCTTGAATCTGAGCTGGCTTTGTGACTTTCTTTAGCTAACAGAATGTGACAGAAATAATGAATTGGCAGTTCTAGGCTTAGGTCTTAAGATGCCTGGCAGCTTCCATTTTCACCCTCTGGGAAGCCAGGCTGCCATGTTGTTAGTATATTTTGTTGGAGAGCTCACATGGAAAGAGAAGCCATTTGGATTGTTTCAGCTCCAGACAAGCTTCCAGTTGATGTCCCTAGTCAACACTGAATGCAGCAGAAGAACAATCTAGCTGGGCCCAGTACACCAAAAGAATTGTAAGGAAGAAATCATTGTTCTTTTAAGCCACTAAGTTTTGGGGGTGGTTTGTTACACAGCAATAGACAACTGAAATGTGCGCCTTCATTTTTTTGGCAGGTACTCCAGCACCTCTGCCACTGTTGTTCCTAAAGCCAGGTGCCACCAGTACTATTCTCCTCCTGAATGGATTCTGGGTGATGCCTGTCCCCAGACATTGCTCACTTCCATATGAAAATTTGCAATAGTGCATCTGGTTGGCAGGATTTGGATGATGCCAGGAGATTGGGAAAGAGTGTTTCTGGCTTTGAAAGTAGGTGGTGCAGGAAAGCTTCCCAAACATAGAAGAATGTTCAGAAGGTAGTGGGCACCACTGAAACATAATGAAGGTCTTCAATAATGGCTAATACATTTTTGTGAACCTACTGTGTGCTTGGCACACAGTTTGGGGTCCATTCATCTTCTAATGGTAAACCCTGACTTCACCCTTCCTCACTCTCCATCCCTGTGGTTTAGATGGGATCGACCCCAGGGTTGGGCTTGTGATTCAGGCCCCAACAATGACATGTGACCCAGTCAGAGCCAACTTGCTGTAACCTTTGCTTTTTGCTGGGACAGCTGAAAGAAATGAGGACTTGGGCTGTGAGGATGGAGCCTAGAGCTGCTGGCAGCCATCCTGCTGCTGCAAAGAACAGAGATGAGAGATGAGAAGAGGAAGACCAAGTCGATATTTTTTTGAGCTTCTTGGTACTGGATCAGTCATACCATTGAAGTCTTCTGTTATGTGAGCCTGTACATTTCCTATTTGCTTACAACAAGTCAATTTAAATAGTTTCCCATCATTTGTAATTTGTCACGTCCACCTTTTTCTTTTTTTTAAAGAGTGTAAGATTTTTTTAAAATGAATTTATTTTATTTATTTTATTTTTGGCTGTGTTGGGTCTTTTGTTACTGCGCACGGGCTTTTCTCTAGCTGTGGTGAGCAGGGGCTACTCTTCATTGCGGTGTGTGGGCTTCTCATTACCGTGGCTTCTTTTGTTGTGGAGCACGGGGTCTAGGCGTGCGAGCTTCAGTAGTTGCGGCCCATGGGCTCTAGAGTGCAGGCTCAGTAGTTGTGGCACATGGGCTTAGTTGCTCCGTGGCATGTGGGATCTTCCAGGACCAGGGCTTGAACCCGTGTCCCCTGCATGGGCAGGCGGATTCTTAACCACTGCACCACCAGGGAAGCCCTGTCAAGTCCATCTTAATCTTGTTTAATACAAGTCTTTGGAGTAGAGACCATTTTACAGATGAGAAAACTGATACACAGATTAACTTCCCCAAGGCCATGTGGAGGCAGAATCCAAACCCAAGAAAGCTAATCCTGAGAGGCCACTTATAAATATTCTGCTCTCCTTGGTGACAGGGAAGGATTCACAAAGGAGGGTGTGACATTTAACCTGACATTTAACTCCAAGGGGACACAGCGGTTTGTTAGGAGCAGGGAGAAAGGCTTCTAGGTGGAGGGAATAGCTTGGGCAATGACAAGGACTTTGCGCTAAGAAGAAACCTCACCTGAAATTCACCTTGTCCCTGGCCTGCAGTCTGTACTCAAGAGTGTCCTTCTTTCAGGGGAGCATCATACTCCATTTCTGCAGGGAACACCTCTGTCTTCCTGGCCTCTGGACCCATGTGGACCTATGCTCTGCACTGGGGCCCGGTGGGTTCCCTGTGGGGTCCAGGTTAGGTGGGGCACCCTCCTCAGCCTGAAAGACAGTTCAGGCAGGGACCCAGCTTCCACAGAAGGCTTGCCCCCGTTGGACTGGATCTCTATCAGCCCCAGGAGGCCCTGGAGATGCTCACAGGTTAAACAGAATGAAATTGTCAGAGACCACTGCCCCCTACCCCCTCTTAAAGTAGAACAATGAAAGACTACTGGGGAGCAGAATCTCAAATAGAAAAAGAATAAACAAATAACCTCCAAATCTTTGATTTTTTTTAAGGAAAAAAATGACCCTCATACTTACAGTTGCTTCGGGTTTTATTAAATTCAGGACGAGGCAGTAGGTACCAGTGAAAGATATTTCTAACAGAGGCCACCTCTGCTCAATGTCGTGGCTGTGAAGGGACAGGCTCCAGCGATTTGAATGCCCCCTTTCCCCTTGCAGTTGAAGGTTCGAGATTAATGCGAGGAGGTATGGGAGGGGGTGGTGGTGGCTGGGTGCGGCGGTAGTGTTGCAGAGAAAATGAGGTTGGAGGTGGCCCCTTGGGGACGAGCCCTCTGACCACAACTGAGATCCAGTGGAGGGTCTGCCGGAGTGAAGGCAGCTCCGGGAGGAGAGAGAGGCGCCCATTCCTTTCAACAGGAGGGTTTCGAGTTCTGCGGGTAAACTGAGGCCTGCATCCTTGCTCTGCTCGTCACCTGGCAGGCAGCTTCGGCTCCACGTTACGCCCAAGCACAGGGCGCGCAAGGCTGGGCTGCCTGCTTTTCTTTTGGGGACAGGTGGGGACGTTCTGCGCCCAGCTTGAGGAGGGGGCCGTGGAACCCAGGTGGGGAGCGCTGGGCCCGGGTCCCTCCGCAAGGTGGGTCCCTGAGGTTCTCTGCCAACGCAGCCTCCAGCCTCCCCACCCACGGCGGGCGGGTCGGGGGAGGAGCTCGGCGCGTCCCCGCCCCGAGGCGGAGAGGGGGCCGGGCCTGAACAGATTGGGAGGGGTGGGCCGGGGACGCTAGGCGGAGCGGGGCCCCACACAGGCCGCAGCGGCTGGCTCGGGCCCCTACGGTCCCGGCGGCGGCTGGAGAAGGAAGCCAGGCGGCTGAAGAGAAGGGGAGGCGGAGGAGGCCGAGGTGGAGAGCCGCTCGTCGCAAACTCACTTCCCCGGCTCAGCAGGGAAAGGTACCACGCGCGCCTGCTCCCGGCTCCCCGATCCCCGGTCGCCGGCCCCGCTCGAGCGCAGGCTGGGGCTGCGTCCGCCGCGGGAGGGTGAGGGGCCCGCCGCGGCCCCGAGGGCTCGGCCGGCCCGGGGCTCCGGCAGCCGGAGCGGCGCTCTGGCGGGAGGGCCAGGGTGCCCGGCATTCCCGGAGGCCGGCGAGGGCTGTGGGCGCCGCGCCCCTTCGCTCGCGTCGTGGGAGGCGGCGGTCAGGCAGGGTGGCGGAGGTCCCGAGGCGGGGGGCTGTGGGAGGGTGGAAGGCAGGCAGGACCCTACGGCTGCGTGCAGCTGGGGAGCACCGGCGGCGCCCGGCGGGCGCGCTCCGTGGGCGCAGACAAAGCCGGGCGCGGACGCCCCGCGACGGCTTGGGCCGCCCAGAGCATGGGCACTGGGGAGGGAAGAGGAGGCGCCGGGGCAACGGCTGGGACACGGGGAGGGGCTGGGCCGCCCTCCCAAAGGGCGTCCAGGTGGTCTCCTCGGGGTATCCCCTGGACAATGTGGGGAGCAGCTGTCTCCGAAGAGCCAACTAGGGGCTAATGGGCTGCGCTGGGCTAGGCGAGAGCCAGGCTCGGAATGGGGTAGGGAGTGTCGAATGCTTAATTTGGGAGAGGGACTCAGAGAAGCCACTGCCCAGGGGTGGGGGCTGGGGCTGCGGTAGAGCCGGTGAGGGGCCTGGGGTCCCCCTCGGAGCTTGCACCAGGAAGGGGTGTATGGCCTGATAAGAGAAGCGCCGTGGCTGGCACCTGTGGTGAAATGTGCCCACAGGTTGGTTGAACAGTCTGCCTGTGGTGGCACATCCCGTGCCAATCCGCGGAGGGGGTGGGTAACTTGTCCGTGTTTGGAGCAGGCAGCAAAACGGGAAGTGTCTAGGGGGGTCACTGGAATGGGTAGGTGTGCATCTGAAAGTGTGTGTAGCGAAGGCCCCACGTCTGCGTTTTGCTTCTTTGCCCCCCTCCCCTTTCCTCTTGTTAGCTGGGCTCCTGCCACAGGCTAATGCCTAACTAGGGTTCCAAGATGGTCTGCTCCCTGTCCCCCATTCTTCAAGTTACTTCCCCTCTCTTCAGTGTTAAAAGTGGCTACTTTCCCCCTGGATCATTCACAACAGTGTAAGAACATGCTTTGCCACTGCTCCCCTCCATTTTATGGCCCCCTTTTTTGCCTTCATCCCTCATTCTCCCCTAGCTAAAGACACACTTCTCCACTTCCCTTCACAGCAAAACTTCTCCAGAGAGCTGTCTGTACCTGTGGTCCCTGGGTTCTTCAGCTCACTTGACCTGGCTTTGGTCCCGCCGATTCACTGAAACTACCAAGTAAAGGTCTCCCTTGATTTACACTCCCCCACAAGTAGGTCTTCCTTGACCTCCCTTGGTCTTGATCATTCTCTCCCATATCCTTTCTTGGCTTCTCCTGGTTTTCTTCCTTACCAACCCCCCTTTCCCCCCACCCAAGCCCTTCCTTACTTGTCTTTAAGGACAACTCCTTCACTCACTCTGAATGTTGGAGGATCCCTGGGCTCTGTTCTCAGCCCCCTCCTCTCCCCTGAGTCCCTTCTATTTACATACCCCTCAAGCTCTCATTTTTTCTTATAATTCTTAAAATCAAACATTTATTTACAAACACAGGTCTTAAGTGTATATCATTTTCATTCTCATGATTTTAAGTAGCAAATTTTATCTCCAGTCCCAACCTCTCTATCCAGCCACCCATCTGATGACTTAAGGTGTCATAGGTATGAAAAAGTTAATATGGGTGAAACAGAACCCTGACTGTGCTCCCCAAGCATGACTCTCCGCAGGCCTTCCCATCTCAGTAAAGGGCCTGTAACCCACCCACCATTAAAGAAAGGAAACCGGGTAGCATCATCTCCTCCCTTTTCCTCCCTCTCCACATCTAGTGCTACAGCAAGTGCTTTTGGTTCCTTTTGCCAAATCTATCTCAGGCCTATTCTTCATGCTCTGACTCCACTGCTGCTGCCCTAGGCTACTGCCCCAGGCCAAGCCACCTTTTATATCTTGCCTGAATATTGTAGTAGCTTTTGCCTGCTTTCCCTAAGTCTGCAGTTGCCTCCTCAAATCCATTTTAACAGAGCAGCAAGAACAATTTAGAAAAATATTTAGTCTCATTGCTCTAAGACCCTCAATAGCTCCCTGTTGTACTTGGAATTAAGTTTCAAATCTTTTCCCTGGCCTTTCAGATCTTCCAAGGTCTGGTCACTGCTGACCTCCCCCAGCCTTATCCTAACACTGTCCCCTTTTCATCTTCCTGACAGTCACACCTGAATCACTTCTGCCCCTTGAACACCTAAGCTTTTTCCTGCCCTGTGTCCTTTGCCTGTGTTGTTTTCTCTGCCTGGAATGTTCTTCCAAGGTTTTCTACTGGGCTGGCTATGCTCCTTCTTATTTTTCAGGTCTCAGCTTAAATATGCCTTCCCAGTCTTGGTAGAAGCCCATCATTCCCTGTAATTCATCGTAGCACCTGGTTTACTTTCTTCATTGTGCTTATCACAGTTCATAACCATTTGTTGCAGTTGTCTGTTTACTTTTTCTGGCTTTCTAAGGGCTGGAACCTTGACTGAATGGCCCACTGCTGAATCTAGAGCATTTAGCACAGTACCTGGCATGTAGCTGATACTCAGGAAATATTGAGCCAGGTGGAAAGGTCAGGGCAGTGCAGGAGCCCCTTGTAAACCTCAGGTGATCCTAAGGATTTTTATTTTCTTTCCATGAAAGCAGTTGTGCAAATCACTGCAAGAATCTGAGGGGGTCAGTGGGAAAAAGGGAAGGCTCAAAGGCAGGCCTGTATGCCTAGTGGGAGATTGGGTGGGTCTGGGGGTGTGTGGAGTTGATGTGGGTTGCTGTGGGTTGGGGAGAAATGATTTCCTTTGCTCTCTTTGGTGGAAATCCAGCCTGGGTCAACAGAGCGGTGTGTGCCTGTGTGCTTGTGTGTGATTTCTAACTCGTGAGATGGGGATGGCCTGGGCAGCCAGGGCTTTACTTTACCCAGTCTCTTGGGTGGCTGCTGGGTGCCTAGCCCTCAGGGCAGGGAGTTGAAGGGGAGGAAGAAGCTGGAGTTGGGGGTCTCTGTAGACCCTTGTCTTTCCACCCACAGCTCCCCTTTTTGCACAGAGGAGCCAACTGAGAATTGAGCTGTTTGGCTAGTGCTCTCAGAATGGAGGGCTAAGAACTGAGGGACCTCAGATCTGGGAGAGGGAAGCTTGGCCCTGGACAGGGGGACTGGTGATGGACCAAGGTAACATTGGGAGGTGAGCGCTGGAACTAGGGGATAGGGGTTCAGATCAGGGCTGGGCTGGCATGCCTAGGAAAGGCTTTGAGCTAGGATAGATGGAAGAAATGAGGGTATCCTGGGTGGGAGAAATCAGGCAGAGGCCAAGAGGCTAGGCCAGGGCCCTGGTATACTCACTGCGTGCCAGGCAGTGTTCTAAAGACTTTGCAAATATTAGCTCCTTTGATCCTCTTTTCTTTTTAATAAATTTATTTATCTTTTTATTTTTGGCTGCATTGGGTCTTTGTTGCTGCACATGGGCTTTTTCTAGTTGCAGCGAGCGGGGGCTACTCTTCATTGTAGTGGCTTCTCTTGTTGCGGAGCACGGGCTCTAGGTGCATGGGCTTCATTAGTTGTGGCACATGGGCTCAGTAGTTGTGGCTCGTGGGCTCTAGAGCACAGGCTCAGTAGTTATGGCACACAGGCTTAGTTGCTCCGCGGCATGTGGGATCTTCCTGGACCAGGGCTTGAACCCGTGTCCCCTGAATTGGCAGGCGGATTCTTAACCACTGCACCACCAGGGAAGTCCTCCTTGAATCCTCTTAACAGCTCTGTAAAGTAGGTCTTATTCCCATTTTACAGACTGGAAGACTGAGGCACAGTCATACAGCTTGGTAGTGACAGAGCAAGGATTTGAACCTAGGCAGCCTGGCTCCAGAATAAATGCTCTAAGACACTCTACTCTGTCACTTCTTTCATGCCTCTCAGATATGCGCCAGCTGAAGTCTTCTTAACAAATGTTTTTTCGTGACCCGCAGAGGTGCCTGGCCTTGGGGCTGGGGAAGTAGGAAAGAAGTCACACCCTGTAAGGTAGAAGGGGTCCTCACTCAGAGTGGGCAGCTGAGTCTCTCTGTTTCTTCCAGGAGGGGCTTTGGGCCCAGGCCAGGTAGTTGGATGTCACGCACACTGTGATTTCCGGGAGCTAGGGAGGACAACTACTTCTCGTACAAAAACAGCTCCCTGCTTGAGATGCCACCATTGGAGTGTCACTTCTCTGGGTTCAGCATTGCCACATTGCCCTCTTCATCTGCCTCTGGAGAGCCCAGAGAGGTGAGGTAGGAACTCTGCAGATAAACTGGCCTGTTTTGTATTCCATCTAGGATGTTGTGAGGTGGAGCTTCAGACTTGGCCTTGGGAAACCTGGATGGGGGTCTGAGTTGGGCTGGACTGAAGGTGGGAGCAGAGCTGGGGGAACAGAGAAATGGGAACTGAAAAGAGCTTAATCCACTTCAGTATTGTCCCTGTCCTTACCCCTTTTTGTCTGTCTGTAAAATGAGATTAGAGAGACTTTTTTTTTTTGCTCCCCAGAGGTTGTAGAAGCCAGGAACTCCTTGAGGTTACATGCTTGAGTACCTTCTTGCAGACCCAGGGTAAAGAGCGAGGACTCCCCATGGGATGCCCGTCTGTAGGAACTGGGCCAGCCAGTTCCTACAGACAGCCTTGTCCTTTGAGGCTTTCCTGTTTGGTCATGAGGACACCTCTGGGCAGGTGACTTGGCCTCCCAGGGGCCTGGCTAATAGGCTGAGAAAGGGTTTGCTGACCACACAGGGCTGGAGTCTGTTTGCTGCAAGTTCTGACCCCAGGGTTTAGGGGATCTGCTCATCTATCTCAGATCCTCCCAGCCCCCCAGGAAAAGAGGGAGGCAGACTCAGTGGCATTCTCTTCTGCATTTTGGGAAACTGAGGCCCAGAGCAAGCACATTGCTGCTGGAAGCTCACTAGGCCCATGTTTCTGAGGAGTGCTCCTTCTCTGGAGTATGCAGGAGGCTTGTCCCCACTGCTTGAGTCCTTGTCTGCTGAGTTGAGGTGAAGGCTGTGGCAGAGCCTGAGTCCAGCAGGCTAGAGCTGAGGGTGGACTTTCCAACAACTGGACACTGGGCCTTGTTACCTGTGGTTGGCATCTGGCATCTTCTATGCCCCACCCTGGTGCTTGGGGCCACTGGGAACACAGGACAGGGTCCCCACTCACCAGGAAATAAGAATGAGCTATGCCAGATGTGATGTAATGAGGTGCAGTTCAGACCAGCTTCTTGGAGGAGGAGGTGCTTTTAGAGCGCCCTGAAGGCTTGGGTAGCTTTGACCGACACAGGAGGGGATGGCATTCCTGAGGTGGAGGGGGAGCCCTGGACAAGTCAGTCAGAGCATTGATTGTCAAGCCACTGAGTCTAGACTTGATTCACTAGGCCCTGGGGAGCCATCGAAGCTTATAGGCCATAGGTGCAAGGAGTTGATTAGAGCAGTGGTCCATAAAATTACTTCCCAAACTCTAGCATACATGTGGACAGCTTGTTAAAATTCAGGTTCCAATTCAGCAGGTCTGGGGTGGGGCCTGAGACTCTGTGTTTTCTAACAAGCTCCTGGGTGGTATGATGCTGCTGGCCCATGGGTTATCTTTGTGTAGTGAGGGTTGAGACTGGGGACTTTGGGCCAGGCAGGTACAGGGATGGGCACAGATCAGGTGAGACCCGAAACAGATAAAGGGGACTGTCCTGGCTCCTGTGAACTGTGTTGGGGAGGCATATAGACTGCTTGTATGGGGGCAGGGCAGAGGGGAGCATGTGGAGGGTATGGGATGCAGGGGCTACTCTGTTGGCGGGGTGGGGCTGGGTGAGGTGCTTCTGGGGACTTGGATCTCAGGCTGGGAGAAAGGCCTGATTTCTAGGGTGCCTGACTTTGAGGAGCTCCCAAAACCATGAGAAAGTGTTTTAGGCGACTGCCCCAGGGCAGGGTGACATGGAGATGGCATGTAGGGTGTCTTATCTTTCCCCACAGCCAAGCCCGGCCCTGTGGTTAGCCAATCTGGGGTGAGCACTCTTCCTCCAGCCAGGGTTGGGCCAAGGAGATTGGGGAAACAGCTGACGCCAGCCTTAGACATGCCATCTTCCCCTGAAAGCCCCTAAAGTTCCCCCAGCTGTTGAGCTCTCACCCCCAGCGAGCATCCCTGACCCCTTCCTGGCCTGCGTGAGTCCTTGTAGCTGCCCTGATGGTTGCATGAGCTGCTGTTGGGGTCTTATCCCACTCAGGCCGCCTCCCCAGTGCACCTGGAAGTGGGGAGGCCTGGATGCTTCATTCTGCTCTGCCCCTGGCTGAGACACTACAGGCAAGTGTGTGCTCTGCTCTGAGGACTCAGTTTCCTGTAAATTGAGGGATTCAGTCCCCTCTCTGGGGAGCAGGGTGGAGAGTTGCAGGGTTTGTTGAGTAGAGCACTATATCTTCCCAGAATGGCAGCTTAATACATTTTAATTTTGGTTTACTATTGAAACTTGCGTGCTGATGATGGAGTCGAATGAGCAATTTGCCCAGAAGAGCTGTCCAGCTTGATTTGGGGATCTCCCAAGACCCCTTGTTCTCTGGGCTTTGCAGAGGCTGAAGGGTGGTATCTGATACCACTGGTCAGATGAGGTCCCTCTAGACCCTAGCAGGAGGGTAGGCAGTCACCTCACCCAAAGAAAGGTGGGAAGGGCAGACACTAAAGGCAGAGGTTCTGTTGCCCTGGGCAGTGCCAAGAGGGGCTTTCAGGCTAAGCTCTCAAAATGTCACTTATAACTCCTAAAAGGATAACCCCCCCCCACTCCCCCTCTTGATTCCTACCCATGTGCTCCCTGCTGTGCCAGGCTGTCCTGAGGGGGTGGGAGGAGGTGGCATTTCTCAAAGACTGTTCTGAGAAACCTCAAGGGTTCAGGGAACAAACAAGGGTAGAAACTGGAAAATCCACTCCACTATCCTATGGGAGATTCAGAATGCATTTAAGAGAATTAAAGGCTTTGACAAGTGCTGTAGAAAAGAAACTGGTGTTTTCTAAACTGATTAGACCATAGACAATTTTTTTTTTGAAGACATCCTAATAATGACCAACTGACCAATAGAACACCTGGTTGGAAGGGCTGATGTGGGAGGATGCTGCTCCATGAGAGACTACAAACACGGGTGATGGGTGGGCCCAGAAGTGCCAGGGAGGGAAGGTCGGATGGAACAATAGCTTCCTGGGGGAGGTGGACTTGGTGGGGTGGGTACATTTGGAGAGTTAGTGGAAGAAAAGGGTACTGTAGAGGGAGGGATGGCCTGGAGGGGACTGGGGCCCAGAACCCACCCTGGGTTCTAGTGGCAGCAGCTTTGCTTCACTGGGTGGGTGGGCAAGGGACCCAATAGTAGCCAGGCCTGGGTCTTCTGGATTCTGGGAGGGCCTCCTACCCCATCCTTCCCTCCCATCTTCTTGCCCTGCAAGTTCTTTCCCAGCCTCTCATCTCAGAGAGTGAGGTTGTGATCCCTGGGCAAGAAGGTAAAACCTCTCTGTGCCTCACTATCCTCATTTGTACCGTGGGGATAATGTTACCTCCCTGATAGGGTTGTTGTGACACCCAGATTCTTGTTGGCTGCTCTCAATGTGATTGACATGGCTGCAGGCAGTGTCTCCAGGAAGGACCCAGGGAAGGGGACACTCGTCAGGGATTTGAGAGGCACAAAGGTCAGCAGAGAGCATGTCAGGCTCAGGATAGGGTCTTGATTAGAACAGAGGGGTGATTTTCCAGAAAGGCAAGAAAAGAGTGAGGACTGACTTCCTGAGGGAGTGGCTAGCAGGGTGGGGATATCTGGGCAGAGTGAGGAGACTTCACAGGCCACCCTGGGCCCTGTGGGCCTAGTCTGGGTATGGGAGTCCTGGGGTCCAGTGGGTGTATGTAGGAGACAGTGGGGCTGAGGGCAGGGAGGAGGTGTCAGGGACCTGCCTTCATTCATTAGCCCACTGGGAGCCATTGAAGGTTTTTGAGCAGGGCAGTGGTTTGATCAGATCAGTGGTTTAGTGAGAAAAGTGGCAGGGTGTGATGGTGGGTTGGGGGTACAGGACCCCTCCCCCCTCACTGGGCTTCCTCAGAGAATTGCTGTGTGCTTTCATGTCTCAAGCATGGGGAGGGGCGAGTTGCTAATATGACCCTCAGATTATCAGAGCTCTGAGTCATTTTCCCAACAGTTTAGGAATCTCACTCTTGTCACCTTCCTGGAAGGGGTGTCTAAAGTGTAGGACAGGGAGAGTCCCTGGGCTCGTGCTCGTCCTGCCTCCCCTGTCGCTGGGAGAGAAGGTCAGTGAGGCCACCCTGCCTTGCCCCTCACCACACCTCATATCCTCTGAGGTGTGAGGACTCTTTGTTCAGCAGCTCAGGTGGAAGTGATGGGGTGCAGCATTTCAAACAGCAACCCAGAAGTTGCTGTAATGGTGCGATGTGGGTAACAGGCCTACGTAGTGACAACAGCCCTCAGGGAGACCCTGGTAGGGGGTGCTCAGCGAGCTTTCTTACCCAGTTCAGCTGCACTTTCTTCTTCCTTTGACCCTGTCTCTTTCTTCCTCAAATAGGCAGGAGCCCAAGACTTTTTCTTGCTCTCTCTAAATCAGGGGTCAGTAGGAGGGAGGATGAAGAAAAGCATTTGGGTTCAATCAGACCAGGGTAGCTTGGCTGTTGTGCGGCGAGGGTAAGTCCAGTACCCCTGCCCCTCAGTCCAGATTCGTTTATCATCTAGCTGCTTCTTGCAGGAGGGTGTTAAGGAAGGTGTGATTTAAGACCAAGAGAAGCAGCACTTGGAAATGAGTTGTAATTTATTAGGAAACAGAACGAAGAACCCAGCCACCCTCTGCAGCCTTGTGCCAGGCCCTGGTAGACCCATAATTCCTGTCCTCCCCATGTAGCCCACGGGGCATGAGCTATTTCACAAATAGGAACACTGGCAGTGCCAGCAAATGGCATGACTGGGTCTCAAGCCCAGGTTCTAGGACATCTGGTTTCATGCCCTTTCCTCAAGTCACAGACCCCTCAGAGCCCGTCTCCAAACCTTCAACCATGCCTTCCTACCCACAACCAGACCTCTTCCCCAAGCCAGCCCAGCCCAGCTCCCCCAAACTCCTGACTCTAGGGAGAAGACACTGATGGGTGCTCCTAGTGGACTGGCAAATAACTAGACCTTGAGTCAGCTAAGTAGGAGACACGCAGGACCACCAGTGGGCAGACATTCATAGGAAAGATTTTAAAATGAGGCCTTTAAATGTTAAATAAACATATCTCTTTTATCTTTTCTATTTTGGAAAATTAAAAAATCATATACAATTAATGGAAAACTTTTGAGTTAATCTGAGAAAGTAACTCAAGAAAAGGTGATAAACTTGATTCATTCCTCGGTTTTAAAAAAAGAGTAAAGCCTGAGCTTTAGTATCTTACTGAGTATATTTTGGAGTGCCTTATGTTAGATGACAGGTTGTGGAAACTCTCTGAAACTCAGTTTCTTCCTCTGTAGAAGGGGGATAGTGACATGAAGATTAACCGAAATATTCCACGTGAAATGCTTAGCATTGCCCTCTGTACCTTGGACGTACTCAGTGAAAAATAGTGGTAACAATGATGATAGAATTATAAGAACAGACATTTCTTGATTCCAAAAGCTCTCTTTGAACTCAATAAAAGAACTTGAAGAATATGTTTATTGTCTAAGCTCAGCGTCTTAACTCCATAGGTGTTTTATGGATTGAATCATGGGGCCCATGGGTGCATTTTGAAATGAACACCATTGGCTTTTCAGACCGAGTTCCAGCTCTTTCTGAGGTTGGCAGGGGTGGGGGAGGGTGGTGTTCTGCTTCAGGGTTGAACTTTATGAAGAGCCCTTTATTGGGTGATCCTGTGTCAGGAGATCCTGTGCTAGGACTTGTTAGGAGAGCACAGTTAAACCACCTTGGAGTTACCAGGAGGGGAAAATCTTGGGCCAGATGAACAGCAGGTGACTGTTTAGAGGGAATTATCATTTAGTTGCTCTTAGAATTTTCTTTTGTGCTGCCAAAAGCCATTAGACCACTATCCTTGTCACTCTTTATGGAGGATAAAATCAAGGGCAAAGGGCTGTGGTCTGGCCAGCCTTAAGCCAGTCCCTGTGGGGCAGGGAGACCAGGGTGGCTGGCCTGCAGCCCACCTGACTAACGCCCTGGCCAGGAGGCAGGTGATCTCCCGGCGGCAGCCCCAGTTTTGGCAGTGTAGCTGGGGTAAGCTGCCAGGCTTGGGGACACCTCCTGCTAGCCCCGGGTGCCTGGTACAATGTGTGCAGTGTCAGTGCGTGGGGACGGGTAAGACAGAAGTGCCAGGCTGAGGGCTGTCCTTAGGCCTGCTGCCCCGGGAGGCTGAGTGAGGGCCTGAGAGGTGGGCAAGTGCTGGGTAGAGAGAGAAGAGCTGAGCATTCTCAAGCCCTGCTTTACCCCTCACTCTGTCTGGGTGGCCTCCATCACACCTGTGAACCTTTCTGATATTTCCTCATCTATAAAATGGGCACCAGGTGTTTGGGAGGATTAAATGATGCCATGAATGGAAAGTGCCCAGCGTGGGACCTGGCACATGAAGGGCTTAATAAATAGAGATTTGCTATGGGGGTTATCTGTTGGCTAGATTTTTGGGGGATGTTTTCTTTTTTCCATGTTGTGTTCATGCACGCCACCTTTGCTCTGTGATAAACCATGCTGAATGGGGGTTGGGGGTGGGGGATGAGCATAGAAGAGGGAGCTTTGCAGGAAGAGAGTTTACAGTGGAGGGGACCCTCTTCCCACAAGTACTGCCTGAACCCAGCAAAAGCCTTGGACAGCCCAGCCTTGCTGTCAGGGCTACGGTCTGCCCTGTGGGCCAGGAGCACGAGTCCTGGGCTGGGCAGAGTGGGGACCCACCCGTGGCTCAGGAGAGAGGATTGGCCTGCAGGAGACCCCCCTCCCTCCCCCGCCTCCCCCAGGGGCTGGAGCCGAAGCACAGACGGGCTTTGTGCAGAGTCACGAGGGGCCAGCAAGGGGGAACTGCACCGGCTGAGCTGTCTCACAAGCCTCAGTTCTTGTCAGTGGTTTTGAAAGAGTCAGGGGAAAGTGCTGACTGTGCTGTCCTCCTTCCCTCCAGAACTGTGAGGCCTGTGGCTCCTGTCAGGGAGAGGGGAGGAGCCTGCCGGGAGGCTACCTCTTCATCTGCCAATTCACACCTCCCAGGCTTCAAGTGCCCCAACTGCTGAATGGGTGGATCTCCATGTGGGGACACTAACCCAGGTCAGGGGCTGGTCAGGGCCATGCCTGCATGTGATGCCCTATGCAGTGGGGCTAGGAGAGGGGCCCTGGGCTGTGTGTTTGGAGGCAGGCTCAGCCCTTCGATGGGAGATGGCCTGGAGAAGCGTTCCCAACTCTTGTGATAGCCCCAAGGGGAGAACTGGGCTCTGGAGTCAGACCACCGGGGCCCTCCTCCCACCTGTGGGTCTTGCACCAACTTTTTGTCTTTCCTACCTCACAGGCTTGTTGTGAAGGGGAAAGGAGATGACCACTTGACACAGAACTTGTAAGGGTTGGTCCTGGTGTCATGACTGGTCACCCAAGTCATCCTGACCCCATCCTTGCTCTTACCCCCATATTTCATCATTCAGCAAGTCCCTAGGAGGTCACCATAGCACTTTTTGCCCTCTGGTCCTCTCCTGCCTGTCACTTCCTCTGTTCTGGTGTCCCCTTGTCAGAGAGGCTTCCCTGACCTCCCTACACAGAGCAGCTGCCTCTCCCCTTTCCTGCTTTGCTTTGTGGCACCTGTCACCCCTGATCCTCCAAGGGGAGGCATCTGGCTGTTTCAGTATCTCGAGTGCCTGGTACAGAGTAGCACTCACTCAACTTTTTGTTGTTCTTGTTGTTTTTATTGTGGTAAAATATACATAACATAAAATTTATCATTTTAACCATTTTTAAGTATAGAGCTCAGTGGTATTAAATATATTCATATTGTTGTGCTACCATCACCACCATCCAT
Organism: Stenella coeruleoalba; assembly: GCF_951394435.1. Taxonomy (NCBI): domain Eukaryota; kingdom Metazoa; phylum Chordata; class Mammalia; order Artiodactyla; family Delphinidae; genus Stenella; species Stenella coeruleoalba. Next base: position 30,528,675 of record NC_137161.1, read on the forward strand.
CTTCAGAACTATTTTTCATCTTCCAAAACTGAAATTCTGTATCCTTTAAACACTAACTCCCCATTTCCTCCCTCCCCTGCCCCTGACAACCACCATTCGACTTTCTGTCTCTGTGAATTTGACTACTCTCTAGGTACCTCATGTAAGTAGAATCATACAGTATTTGTCCTTTTGTGACTAGTTTATTTCACTTAGCATCATGTCTTCAAGGTTCATCCATGTTGTAGCATGTGTCAGAATTTCCTTTTCAAGGCTGAATAATATTCCATTATGTGCATGTACCACATTTTGTTTATTCATCCATCGATGGAGACTTGAGTGGATTCTACCTTTTGGCTATTGTGAATAATGCTGCTATGAAGGAGTGGGAAACTGCCTTGAGGGAGACAAAAAATAAATCTCTCTGAAAACTTCTGAGTGGTAGCCTAATACCTATTAGAGAGCAGAGCAGGTGTGATGGCAATACTCATTTTGCAGATGAGAAAACAGTCTTCCCTGGGTCACTCAGAGTTAGACCCCGTCCCTGCACCCTGGGTTCTCTCTGAGGGAGCAGTCCCAGTGAGCAGAGGTACATTACAGGTGTTCAATGCAGAGTGCTTTGGGAGTCGGGCAGCAGCTGGGGAGGGAGGACAGAGGGAGACCCTCAGCCTAAGCTGGAAGGTGGGGAGTGGACCTTGGGTACTGCCTGGCCTTTCTGCTCTCTCTGCCTCCTCTACTCCTGTACAGGCAGATCCCAGATGTTCTGGGCTGGCCTGGAATCTGCATTTGGAATCTGCTGTAGAGAAGTGATTCTTAACCTTGGCTATATGTTAGCATCATGTAGAGTCCTTAAAAAATTTCCATGCTTGGACCCCACCCGGAAGAGTCTTAGATGACCCAATCTCTGGGCTTGGTATCGGTCTTTTGTAAAAATCTCCAGGTGAGTGTAATGCACAGGCTGGGAAGGCATTCCTGTCTCCTGGGCCTTGTATGCTGTAGGGCCTGGGCCAGGCTCTCTGCTCACTTAACCCCAGCCCTGAGTTTTAGAAAAGAGGGAGCTGGGACCCTGAGTAGGATGGGGAGTTTACCTTGGGGTCTCTACTCTGGGGGGTTTCCAAGGAGAGAGAACTGCTGACTGTTAGTTACCTGGTGCTGTGTAACAAACTACCCCAAAACTTAGTAGTTTAAAATGACAATAAACAGTTATTATCCTCATAGTTTCTGTGGGTCAGGAATTTGGAAGCAGTTTAGTTGTTTCTGGTTTGAGATCTCTTAGGAGGTTGCAGTCAAGGTGATGGCTGGGAGTGCAGTCATCAGAAGGCTTCACTGGGGCTGGTGGATTTGCTTCCAGGGTGGTTCAGTCACATGCTTAGCAGGATGGTTTGGCTGATGGTAGGACTCAGTTCCTTGCCTCTCAGTGGGCTTATGTGGGTTTCTTCACAACATGGTGATTAGCTTCCCCTCTTGTAAGCAGTCTAACAGAGCAAGGTGGAAGCCACAGTGTGTATTATGCCCTAGTTTTGAAAGTCACACTCCATATTTCTACAATATCCTATTGGCTACACAGATCAGCTTGGGAGGGGACTGTAGGGCATGAGTACCATGAGGGGAGGATCATTGAGGGCCATCTTGGAGGCTGGTGACCATACAGGTTGTCCTGTTTTTGCAGTTTCAGCCTCACAGACCTTGCCTGGGTGGAGCAAGTGCCCCCAGTAAGTGGTGTGGCCCTTCTCTCTTACTTCTCTATTCCTCCCCGTCATCAGACCATAGCAGTGCCACTGTGGGGTGGTGTAGTTCTGAGGCCTGGAGGTCTTGCTTTGGAGTCATCATGCAGGAGGGTCTGTGACCTCTCTACTGGCTGGATTTCCCATCCCCACCCATGTCTGATGTCCTGGCCCAGCCATCCCTGTGGTGACCCCGGTAGTGTGCAGACTTAGGCCTGTAGGAAAGCTAATATAAAAACCATTGCTGCTACGTGCCTGGCTCTGGGCTAAGCACTCTGCATTGTCACACTCAACCCTGTGAGGCAGGGACTCTTTATCCCCATTCTAATGATGAAGAAACTGAGGCTCAGGTCACTCATCTAAAAAGTTGTGGAGCCTCAAACCCCTGGTATTCAAAAACAAGGGCCTGTATGAAAACCATGGTGCAATAAGGTATTCCCAAAGGAGGAGGCTATTTAGCAAGCTGAGTCATCAAGGGAAACATAAGGGAAGTGTGTGTGTGTGTGTGTGTGTGTGTGTGTGTGTGTGTGTGAGAGAGAGAGAGAGAGAGAGAGAGAGAGAGAGAGAAAGACTAAAGGGAGGTGGGGAGAGAGGGAAAGGGAGAGAGAGAGAGGAAGAAAGGTGTCTTCCTGGGGTTCCCCAGGGGCCATGGTGACTTGGGTGCTTCAGAACAGGGCTGGTATGGTCTTGAGGCTGGTTTTCTCTCTCCAGATTCAGCCTTTCCCAGGGTAGTGAGTGACTGTGAGTACCATCTCCCATCAGCCCTCCGCTGCTCATGGCCTGATTTGATGTCACTAAGGGCAGTCTCACACCAATGTAGTCACTGGCATAGTAACCAGTTCTGTGGTCTCTTACATTTCTGTGGTTGATGACTTCCTAGGGGGGCGGGTTTAGAGTTTGGGTGTCACATCCTGCTCAGAGGGAGGGAATACAGGCCATGAGTTCTCATCCTAAGGATTGCTAAAGGGAGCCACAGTGAAACCTGTTCCTTTAGGACTTTGCTGAGGAAAAGGAAACTGGCTAATAGGGTCTTGGGTCAGGGCTGGCCTCATTCAAGGTAGGGGTGACTGTTCCCATTCTACAGATGGGGTGACTGAAGCTCAGGTGCTAATGGACTCACCCAAGGGAATGCTGGTTAGGGACAAAAGCTGCTGTCTGGGCAATTTCATCTTCTCCAGGAGTGGCAGCCATCATGTCAGACCCCTGACCTCTCTCTGGGCTGAGGGAGCGTGGGCTGTGCCTGCCTCTGGAAGATCTGGGATCTAAGGGGAAGAATGTGGGCCTTGCTTGCAGAGAGGTGACCTGGCCAGTTAGGACCTCTGTGTGCAGACACACACAAAGATGGGAAACCAGGGCATGCATGGATCAGAGATGGAAGCTGAGCTGGTGGGGCTGGCCCAGATTTTGAAAGGTTCATAGGAGATGCTTAGATGACTAGTACCTGATCTGATCTATTGTCAGAGCGTGATCCATTCATTTTTGCTGAAGGTGGATGGGATCTCTAGGATGGAGTTTGGGATAAAGCTCTTTGGGTGTGAGTATGGGGGCAGGAATGCAGTCCTGGACTCTGCCCTGGTCCATCTGCACCTCTGTTTCTCTCTCCACTGCCAGCTGAGCTTTATGCCCATCAGAAGGACCCAACCCTTTCTCTGACTTCTGTCCATGCTTTCTTCCCCTCCTCCACCCTCACTCAGGTAGTCTCCAGTTTCTGTCTCTGCAGGCAGCTATAAGCTGGGGGTCCTGAAACAGTTCACTCAGGTCTATCCCACCTTGCAGAGCATCAAGGGGAACAGAAGCCAGCCAGAGCACTCACCTCTCCAGGAATACCTTCCCCTCCTGCCCACCAGTGCCTTTGTGGGCCATGCCTTTGGCTCTGGCCTCCCCTCCCTCAAACACTGAGTTTAGGGCTGTCTTTTTCCATGCAATACAGGCTCCCCACTTCTCTTCTGAAAAAGGCTTACAAAGCCTTTTAAAATTGTGTTTTTAGGGACTTTACGCAGCTGGTTGCAGGGAACAGGTGTGGGTAATAAAGACATTGTGCTTGGAGAAAAGTCTAAGTGCCAGGAAGGAAGATGGGGCCCCTAGAGCCCCTTCCTCATGTCGGCCTGTGAGGGCCAGAGAACATTGCTGGCTGGAGGGCTCTGCAGAACGAGGCTCCCGTGCCTTGTCTCTTTTATTGATTGAGCTTAGGGTTGGCTAACGGCCACTGTATCTGATGCCTACTCCCCACCCCTTCTCTGGCCAAGACTGGTGGGATGGTCAGGCTGAGTCAGGGTTGGGGGTCAGTCAAACACAGGCTGTGGGATAGTCTGACTGATGTCAATATCAAGGTCCACTCTGATATTAGGGTTGGGGCCAAGGTTGAGGCTGGAGTCTAAGCTCAGGTGAAGACTTGGGTTCTTTTACACATGAAATGGAGCTCTGGGTCCTGGGACAGGTGGCTCCCTCCTCCGTACTAGTCATTTTGGGGATTATCCTCCCTCTCCCTCCCACTCTGAGGGGGCCCTGGCAGGTGGCCACACCTTTTACCTGTGCTATCATTTAATTCTCCCAGCAGTCCCACCAGGTAGCTGTATCCCCATTTTACAGATGGGAAAGTTTAAAGACTGAGGGAGGCAGGCAGTTAAGCATCAGACGGGGCTTAGATAACTACGTCCAGGAGGCGGGGTACAGATGCTGTGTCCTTGGGGTGAGTTCAGAGGTATTGGCCAGGTGAGGCCCAGAGAAGGGAAGACACTGGTCTGGGGTCACCTGCCAAGAGAGACTGAGCTGGGGCCGGAATCCAGGTCTCTGGGCTCCCAGGCCAATGTTCTCTCCCTTCCCCCTGTGCCTTCTGGGCTGACAGGCTGCTCCTGCCCTGTCCCCATGTTTATCCACCCCAATCTACCTTCCGTGGCTGGCCAGGCCTGGCCCAGAAATCCGACTTCTTTCACTTCCTGGCTGACTGGCCTGGGTGAGGAAGACTGGGAGGGTCTGGCTGGGAGGAGTTCAGGCTCAGTCTCTCCTTGGGTTTTACGGGTGGGAGGAGCCTCATGGGCAGACACAGAGTCCCTTTGTCTGGGCCACTGTGCAAAGCAGCTGGTCTGGGATTTCTGGGCGTTTTTTACATTTGAAGAATAATTGCATTGTCTGGGGGGGTCCTCGAGAATCCAAATCTGCAGCCCCCCCCCCCCGCCCCCAAACTGCCAGGCAGTCCAGAGAGATTCCTCAGGACCAGTACCCCAGCTTCCCTCCCCCTCCCTTCCTCCTGTTAGAAGCCTGAGGCAGAGAGGGATTCCTTCAGGGAAACTGAGGTTGGGTTGCTGCCCTAGGGCACTAGGAGTATCTGTTGGGAGGTGACACTTGTAAGTCCCTGATGGGGAAGGTGCAGGTGGCCCCCAAAGCCCTGGACAGAGCTCACATGAGCAAATGTGTGGCTTGGAGGAGAGAAGCCTGCTTATTGGAAAGGGTGGGCCCATTTTTTTTTAATTAATTTTTTTTGGTCACACCATGCGGCATGTGGGATTTTATTAGTTCGCTGACCAGGGATCCAACTCGTGCCCCTTGCGTTGGAAGCACAGAGTCTTAACCACCGGACTGCTAGGGAAGTCCTGGGATGGGCCCATTTTAGAGTGCTTCAGCTGTTGGAGTCTGGACCCTAAGGTCCAGGTGGGCTAAATACCTTGGCCATACTCTTCTCTGGGAAATGGTCATTTATCCTGGAGTGACCTTGGGGAAAGGACAGGGAGACAGACATATTTGGGAGTAGGCGGTGTTCAGAAGGGAGCCAAGGATGGGCAGACTTCTTTTGTTTCTTCTGAGGGGCAACTCTGGAAGGGTATGGGGCACCTGGGAGGCTGGGCCCCTTGTGGCATTGTTTTTGTTGTAGTGGTCAGTGCTAAGGAGGGAAGTGACCTGCTGATTGCCTGATGAACTGAAGTGGACTCCAACACTGAGGAGGAAGGGGTGTCCTGCACCAACCTGGGCCACTGACCCTTCTTGTGATTCACTCCCAGGGCCTCCTAATCTTCATCCATCCTTCTTTGGTGACCCTGCCATGGGACAGGACCTTTCTTCCCTCTTCTTTCCCTGCTGCCTTCTTTCCAATTTGGCTTCTTGGGCAGGTTCAGTCAGGGTAGTGTTGGCTCTGGCCTGCAGGGGGAGGTGGTGGCCTGCAGGCCAGAGAAGTGGGGGTGGGGGTGGGGGTGGAGCGGGGTGGGGTAAGGGTGGGAGGCAGTGGGGCATTTGGGCATGTTGAATGGGGGTGGACCTGATTTCTTGAAGCTGCTAGGCATGGCCTGCCTGGGGACACAGTGGCCCCAGCCTCCCACCCCTATTTTGCCTTGGAAACAGGAGCAAGTAGGCAAGTGTCTGTTGCCCTGTGCCTCCCTCCTCCCCCTCCCTGCCTGGCTGAGCCAACACTTTTTTCTTCTCTCCTTTATCTGCTCAAAAAAGTTCAGGGTGTTCTGTTTCTCCTGTGCATACAGATCAAGGAGGGGGATGTTATTTATTTATTTAATTTACTGAAGGCAAGAGAAGGACAGGGAGGCACCAAGGAACATTAAGTGATTCTTCTTAGGCATTTTCTCATAAGATTAAAAAAATTCCAAAGGAAGAGATGACACAAACCAACAGAAAACAAATGTGCCCCCCCCCGCCCCGCATCCTGAGATAAGAGGGCCCAAAACTCCAGTTCAGCATTTAGCTGAGGGCCCAGCACACAGTGGGTGTTGCTACATACAGTTTTCTCTCTTCCATTCAGTTTGGACCCCAGGGTACATTGGCCCCATGGGCCATTATGGGAGACCATGAGGCAGATGCCTCATTTTTGCCATCTGTGGACTGTGCATGTGGTTTCTCTGGCTTCTTGCGGGAGCCCCAGGGGTTGACAGGCTCATCTGGGACAAGGCCTGCGGAGAGACAGAACTATGGGGTTAGCAGTGAGGGCCAGGGGAATAGGTGACCTATATGGTCCCTGTTTACTTGCTCCCACCATGGCACCATATGTGTGATGTCTCTTTGAGTTGAAGGTCTCTAATATGTTGGGAACTTGGGGTCCTTTCTGTGTTCATCTTAAAGGCAGACTGCCTGCCTGCATTTCCCACAATCCATTCCTGAAGCCTGTACTAAAGGCAGTGTATTCATAATTTAGCTACAGAACTTTACAAATGATTTTCCCGCACAAGGCTCTTAAAAATGCTGACAGTCTCTTGACATCCATATAGGGCCTTATTTAACTGTCACATAATGCAGTTAGGACAAGCTGGGCCACTTCAGAGAGAAGGAAAGGGAGGCTGGGAAGCCAGGAAGTTCAGGTAGCCCCCTGGGAATGCACCACTGCCCCAAGCATTCCTTACCTCTACCCAAGGCTGCAGTTTACCCTAATCCCTGGGTTTTCATAGGTGGTGCTCCAGGGAGCCTGGGAGGTTCTGCCATGAGACCTTAGGGACCTCCGGAGGTAGCGGGAACTCCAGTTTCAACCCAGTTACACCCTGGTCTCCACAGGAGCTTTTCGAGAAGGGGTTCCACCAGTAAGGTCTGAAAACCACTGTAGCGATCCCACCCCTTTACTGTGTAAAAGTGGTTGTTTTGGGGAGGGCCGCCTCAGGCTGGGGGTGGGACTGGAGGCCTAGAGAGCAGCGCACAGGCGGAGCCCCCCAGTCCTGGGGAACTGGGGCGTGGGGGCGAGGTGGGCAGTCTCGACTCTGGCTTAGCATAGCAGGGTGCCCAGCTGTGGAGGCCGACAGCAGCAGCTCTTAGCTCCCTGTGTGTTTACAAACCTGACGCAGAGCACGCTCCTTGCCAGCGCCGCGGGGCGGACTCTTCCTCCCTGCTGGCCTCTGGTGCAGTCAGCCACACCCTCACCTCTAATTTTAGTCCTCTAGTCTTCCGCCAGAACCTGGGGGAGGGACGGGAAGGTGGCAGAGGGGGAGAGAAGGAAGGGTAAGGGGGAGGGGAGGTAAGGGCTTGCGCCAGCTCTGACCTCCATGCTCCCAGGAGGCCGAACAGAACATCACTGGGACGGGGGTGGGGGGTGAGGTGGACCGCAGAAGGACAGACAGACATAGGAGGGAGGAATGGGAAAGCCGGGACACCGACTCTCCTAGAAGAAGGCAGGGATCCAGGCTGTGTGGGGAGCCTCTGCCTCTGAGGGTTTCTGGGCCTCGGGCGCCACCTTCCGGCCCTCTAGGGAACCAGTCCCGCACCGAGTTGGCCGCCCGGGGGTGGGGGTGGGGTGTAGTTTGGAGGGAGTTTGAGAGCAGGAGTGGGGTGACATTCCTGTCCGTGCCCAGGTGTGGCATCGGCAGGTGAAGTGGGCGGGGGAGGTGCAAGGAGCAGCTTCTCAGACTGAGAATATTTAGAAAAAGACCCCTTCTAAAATCTGTGATAAAAAGATGTTAGAGGTGGAGTGGAAATCTAAGTGGTCAGACCTTGAGGCGTGTGAAGGAGGAAGTTAGCGCACAGCTTTTATTTTATTTTTTATAGTGAACCAGGAATGAATATCTGAATAGTTATTGAGATGTATATGCATACATATATGCAGTGAGTGGCACAAATCCTAAGTATACAACTATGTACATTGTGTAACCACCATTCATATAAAGATACATATTCCTTCCACCCCAGAAAGTTCCCTTCTGACCCTTTTCACTCATTCCCCTCCTCCCAGTCTCTCTTCTGTCATCACAGATTCATTTTACCTCTTTATGGATTTCACGTAAATGGAGTCATACCGTATGGAGCTCTTTTGTCTCTGGCTTCTTTTGTTCAATGTAATAGTGTTGAGAGTAGTTTAGTTCTGTTTATTGCTGAAGAATATTCCCTTGTATGAATATGCTACAAATAGGACAGTATATTTATCTATTCTTCTGTTGACGGACCTTTGGGATATTTGTTTTTGGTTATCATGAATAAAGCTGCTAGGAACATTCTATGTCTATTTGGTGGAGTATACCCTGTTTCTCTTGGGTGTATTCTTGCGAGTGGGACTGCTGTGTCATAGGAAGTGTTTTACTTAGCTTGATTAGGTATGGGTGACAGCTTTTTATATGCCCCCTGTCCACTGCCCAGCAGCTACTTTCCACTCACACTCACTCCCCTGTTAGGTCCTGGATACTATGGATGGTATGGGTAACTAACTGGACAGTATGCAACTTCTGCCACTGAAACCTTAGGCAGCTTGGGTCAGGAAAGGAATGCGGACAGGATCAGATCTGAGTGGCCCCTTGGGATGGCCCACAGATACCTTCAAACCCTTGTAGTCACTCCAGGAATAGAAGGGTAGCCTCTCCCAGCCCTGGGGCCAGATTCACGGACCCCCTTGGCCTCCCGTCAGCTCCCTAGGCTGGCGTCTCTGAGCAAGCTGGCTTAGCGTAACTGTCAATTTGATGTCTGGCCTCTGGTGCCACGGGTCCTCACGGTCCACTGTTTCCTGGGCTCTTTGCTGCTTTGTGGTGACTGAGAGGCTGGGTGGCCTGGGAAAAAAAACTGGAGACCTACCCGGAATAGCAGAGGTTCATTCGATACCAACCTCGTGGCACTTTCTGGGGGGAGGGTGGGACTGTGTCCTGCCTACCAAACTGCCACCTCATTGAGGCTGTGAAAAACTAGCTGAAAGCAAGAGGAGAAGAGAAGACAGGGCAAGGGAGAGTGAGTGCCAGGGAAGGGCCAGGGGAGGGAGGGAGAGCAGAGGGTCTAGTGCAGTGTGTGCAAGTATCCTGGGGTTGGCTCCAGCACCCTGAGGTCTGTACAAGCATCCTGGGGTTCATGAGAGCATCCTGAGGTCAGTGTGAGCTGGACCACAGCAGTGGTACTGGGCTGTGCTGGGCTGTGCTAGGCGGTGTTGGTCCAGGGTTAGCAGCACCAGGATCAGTTTCTCCTGATTTTGACCTTCTTGGTCATACAAGACCAAGACTCTTGTCTTACTGACTCTTGTCTCACCCTTGGGGAAGAGGCGGTGCCTGCTAGGTTTGAGATGGGATTGATGGATTTCAGGGGTTTGGGGTGGGCTGTCAGCTCTCCTTTTTGCTGATGGGGGCCCACGGTGCATCCTCCCTGCCTGTTTCCTTCCCTGTGGCTCCCTCCCTCCTTCCCCACATCCTTTGGAGTTGGCTCTTCTTGCCCAGGTCCTCGGAAGGGCTTGAGAGGGCTCAGGGTCCCCCCTTGAAGGCAGAGCCTGTGAGCATCTCTTGGGGCAGGTGGGAAGTGAAGGCAGAGCAGGTGAGCTGTGACCCCCTGCCCCCTGCAGGTTCCTAGGAGGCGAGTGTGGACGGTATGCAAAGTTGTGAATCCAGTGGTGACAGTGCGGATGACCCTCTCAGTCGTGGCCTGCGGAGAAGGGGACAGCCTCGTGTGGTGGTGATCGGCGCCGGCTTGGCTGGCCTGGCTGCTGCCAAAGCACTTCTGGAGCAGGGCTTTACGGATGTCACTGTGCTTGAGGCTTCCAGCCGCATTGGAGGCCGCGTACAGAGTGTGAAGCTTGGTAAGTGCCTCAGTTCACCTCAGTCCAGTCATCTCCTAAGGTCACTTCTTATCTCCCAGTGCCCTGACCTAGCCTGAAATCTCGTTATTTTATCTTCTTCCCGGGGGTTAGTGTTCTATCATGCATGCTGCCTGGGCATTTTCCCTTCCTTTGCCCCTCTCAGCACCCTTCTGAGGTGGGCAGGATGGGGCTCTGGCCTCTATCTTTGGAACACGATCTAGAGTTCACAGTGTTTAGGAGGGAAAGGACACCCAGGACCAAACTTCGCAGTGGGTAGACTGGTTTCTATTTCACAAGAAGGGGAATTCTGCAAGTTTCTATTAGTTGTTAACTTTTGAGTATGAATTAGTGTTATCATGACTGAGCGCTAGCCCTGGGACAATAGGAGGTAAGGGCAATGGAGGTGGAAGAAGACTTTGGGCCTCCTTGTGAGTGATGGGCAGGTCTTAGGATTGTCGAGGAGGAGGGTCTCTCCAGGTTGCAGAGAAATAAGGCCTCTGCAGAAAGCAGCCAGATAAGAGACATACCCTAGGGCTGGGCAGGTTTTGCCAGGGGTCCTAGAGGGTGGGAAATTGCCTGAAATGCAGGTAGAAGTCAGAGGGGTTTCCCATCCAGGGGGTCTGACCATGAAAATGGCCCAGTGGGACCACTCATGGTGGCCTGGAGTGTGTGGGCTACACTGACCCTCCAGAGGATTTTGTGTCTGTTGCTACATGGGCAGCAAGGCCAAGCAGATTCTGTGTGCTTACTTTTGATGAATGGGGCAATTGGCTCAGAGAAGTAGGTGGACAGACTTAGAATAAGCAGAGGTTGAGGAGCAACCTTCTCTCTTCTTTCAAAAACTTTGATCACATTAAAAGTCTTCCCTTAGAGTATTTCCTGGAAGGTGTATGTGAAATTATGTCTGTCTTCCCCTGGCACACACAGGAGTATGTGTTGGCAGTGAGGATGAAAGTGCAGTCCAAGGCATGTGCAAACCTGGGGACAGCCAGCTGGGAGGCCCTGAGACTCTTTGCTCAACACCTGATTGGCTGACTAGGAGCCTTAGGGATGGGATGGCTCCATTTGTGGTTCTTGAATCTTGATAAGACATTCAGGGTCTGACATAAAAGCAGAAGACGGGAGGACAAACAGCCCAGTTTCAGTGGTAGTTGGCAGCCGAGACGTGCTGTGCAGGGAAGTGATTGTAGAAGGGAGGGAGGTGGAAAGGATGGGGCTGCAGGAGGCTGAGGGGATGCACATGGCAGGAAGCCTTCCTCAGAGGGGAGGGAGCTTGGGTGGACCTCAGGTGATGAGGGGAGTTGGCTAGGTAGTGAAAAGAAGGAAGGGGGTAATTGCACACATGGAATTGCACACATGATATATGTGAAGAATCAGATCAAGGCAGACCCTGCCAGGATACGGGAGAGCAAATCCAGGCAAGGGCGTATGTGTGTGTGTTGTGTGTGCAGACACCCAGGGCTGAAAGCCCAGGCTGCAGTTGGACCTGCAGCAGTGTGAGATGCTAGCTGTGAATCCCGGTGGTAAGGGCAGCGGCGATGACCAGAAGCCCCAAGGACACCGTGAGGTAGATGTGGAGATGGTGCCTGGTACCCTTTGGATGCAGGATGTAACAAGGATGACAAAGGTGAGAGGCCTGTGGGAGAGGGCAGGAAACATCCTCAGACTGAGGTGTACTCTGGGCTACCCCACCTCCTTGTAAAGCTTGGGGGATGGAGTGGAGCACTGACCTTGCTGCTGACCTTGAGCTGCTCACCTCGTTCCTGCTTATGCCTGGATACCCCATGCCTGGACATCACTGCCCCGTGACTATGACTTGGAGCTCCCTGGTGTACCCTGGGGAGGGTACAGGCCCCTTTTGCTCCTATTGGGAGCTCAAACCAGGCAAAAGACCTTGGGGAGCCTGAGGCTCTAAAGGAGAATTAGTAATAAATGTCCCCAGTGCCCCCCACCCCCACCCCCCAGGAACCCCGTGGAGGAAGAAGGGCACTGGGTTTCTAGCTTTTCGTGCCTTCTGGTCTGCCCACTTTCCCTGGACAAAGGGACCCACACATTCCTGCCTCTGATTCCAGAGTCACCAGGAAATTCTGTCTTGCTGGCTGTGGCTTGAGGTTGATTGTGTTTTCTCTTGCTCTGTGTTTGGCACATAGATGCACACAGAGCTTTTCTTTCTTTTTTTTTTTTTTTTAAGTAACTGATGGTTTAATTAGAAGCAGCCCAGGAAAGAGAAGACACAAAAAAGAGAAATGCCCAGTTCCTGGGGTGAGGGGTGAGTGTTGTCTGTTATAGTGTATTAGATAACTATTGCTGCATTAACAGACCACCCTAAAATGTAGTGGCTTAAAACAACATCATTTTATTTGCTGATATTCTGTGGCTCCAGAAATTTGGGTTTCTCTTCATGGTGGTCACAGTCTAGAGAGTGGAAGCCACACGGTGTCTTGAGGCCTAGGCTCTGAAACCACAAACATTGCTTTCATTGCATTCTGTTAATCAAAGCAAGTCACAAGCCAAGCCCAGAGTCAAGGGGTGCGGAAAGACTCCATCTCTTGATGGCAGGACTGTCAAAGTCACATTGCAAAGGGCCATGTGTGTAAGGATAGGAGGGATTATTGTGACCATCTTGGCAAAAAAGTTACCACACATGATGTCTTGAATCAGGCCTCCAAAAACAAAACGAAACACCAAAAAATGTTCCTGTTTTCCTTTCATTGTTTCAGCTTCCCTGGGAGCTAGGCAAGGGAGGAGACAAATGTATCACAGCATGCAGCATGAGAAAAGGAAACTGAGGCCCAGAAGAGGAAATAGGCACAGGCACAGTGACAACTTGCCTCAGAGCATCTGATACCTTGGCTATGGATGGGGTGGTAAAATGAGCCACCAGCCCTGTCCCAACTGGGCCCAGGAGTTTCCCTCTGCCCCAGTCAGACTCTTAGGGTTCTGCCACCTGTGCCATAGGATGAGAAAGCTTAGTTTTCTCCAGAAGTCTGTTTTAGACTGCCTTGGGGAGGAGTCTTCCAAACTGGAATGTTTGCCTTCTTTCTTCTGCCCCAGACTGTGTTGGGAGGTGACCATTTTCCATCTGGCAGAGTGGCTTAGACTCTTGGGCCACTGGATTTTGAGGAATTGGAATAAGGCCAAATGGGGACCTTGGGTCTGGAAGGCTGGACCTCCTCACTGGGTATTTCAAGGATCCTTGCTCCCCTCACTGGGCCCATTGTACCCACTGGTACCCATAGAAGTTCTCCTGAGGAGGAGGAGAGGTCTGTTGTCTGGTGTTATCTTAGGAGAGTCTTCTAATTATTCCAGTGAGATGACTTGGTGTCAGATCATAGAGTTATTCAGGGTAGAAGTTAGCTATAAAGTAGAATCCATTTTGTGCCACATGTGGTTTCTGCTGAGATATTTTCACTGAAGATTTTGGTTCGTTGCTAGAGCGGTACCTAATCCCCTTCCTTCCCCCTGTTGTTGGGGATGGAAGGATCCTCTTGGAGGAAGGAGGGTGAGGCAGTGTTCTGGCTCTCTTCCTTGCCCCTATAAGAGCCTATTGTCGCCATCAGGACACGCCACCTTTGAGCTGGGAGCCACGTGGATCCATGGCTCCCACGGGAATCCCATCTATCATCTAGCAGAAGCCAATGGCCTTCTGGAAGAGACAACTGATGGGGAGCGCAGTGTGGGCCGCATCAGCCTCTACTCCAAGAATGGCGTGGCCTGCTACCTCACCAACCATGGCTGCAGGATCCCCAAGGATGTGGTTGAGGAATTCAGTGATTTATACAACGAGGTGAGGTATTAGGGGGATAGTTGGGCACAAGGGTTTGTGGGGCAGGGAACGCCCTGGCAGTGTGTGTGTGTGTGTGTGTGTGTGTGTGTGTGTGTGTGTGTGTGTGTGTGTGTATGTATCAGACTTGAGGGGCCTGGGCGACCTGCTGGGGTCTTCTACGATCCTGGTCATGTCTGCACATTCTCTGGGCCCTGCATTTGGAAAATCAGGACAATCTGAGGGTAGAATGAAGACAATGAGTGGAGCAGTACTAGGTAAGAGATTAGTGATACTCATGATCAAATATTTCCCCATAAAGTCCTTAAACATCTTTTATTAGATTTATTACTAGATAAGTGGGTATGATTACTGTTGTTATTGCTCTTGGATACTCTTTTAAATGGTAATTTTAAAATACTTTATTTTCAAATTGTTCCCCGTGTATAGAATTATAACTGCATCTTTTTTTAATTGAAGTGTAGTTGATTTACAGTATTATATTAGTTTCAGGTGTGCAGCATAGTGATTCAACATTTTTATACGTTATACTCCATTTAAAGTTATTACAAAATAATGGTTATATTTCCCTGCTGTGTGCAATATATCCGTGTTGCTTATTTATTTTATACATAGCAATTTGTATCTCTTAATCCCATACCCCTGTCTTGCCCCTCCCCACTTCCTTCTCTCCACTGGTAACCACTAGTTTGTTCTCTATATCTGAGTCTATTTCTGTTTTGTTCTGTTCAATTGTTTTATTTTGTAGATTCCACATATCAGTGATAACATAGAGTATTTGTCTTTCTCTGTCTCACTTATTTCACTAAACCTCTAGGTCCATTCATGTTGTTGCAAATGGCAGATTTTCATTCTTTTTTATGGCTGAGTAAAATTCCATTGTGTGTGTGTATATATATATTATATATATAATATATATAACTATATAACTATATATTTTATATCTGTCTACCTATCTGTCTAACATCTTCTTTATCCATTCATCTGTTGATGGGCACTTAGGCTGCTCCCATAGCTTGGCTATTGTAAACAATGTTGCAGTGAACTTTGGGGTATAAATATCTCTTCAAATTAGTGTTTTCTTTTTCTGTGGCTATATACCCAGGAATGGAATTGCTGGGTTATATGGTAGTTATATTTTTAATTTTTTGAGGAACATCCATACTGTTTTCCACAGTGGCTGCACCAATTTACATTCCCAGCAACAGTGCACAAGGGTTCCCTTTTCTCCACATCCTCACCAACATTTATTATTTGTGTTCTTTTTGATGATAGCTGTTCTGACAGGTGTGAGCTGATATCTCATTGTCATTTTAATTTGCATTTCTCTGATGATTAGCTGCGTTGAGCATCTTTTCATGTGCCTGTTGGCCATCTGTATAACTTCTTTGGAAAAATGTCTATTCAGATCTTCTGCCCATTTTTTAATCGAATTGATAGCTTTTTTGATATTGAGTTGTATGAGCTGTTTTATATATTTTGGATATTTACCCCTTATTGGTCATATCATTGGCAAATACTTTCTTCCATTCGGTAGGCTGGCTTTTTGTTTTGTTAATGGTTTCCTTTGCTGTGCAAAAACTTTTACGTTAAATTAAATTAAATTTGTTTTTGCTTTTGTTTCTTTTGCCTTAGGAGACTGATTGAAAAAAAATTGCTACAATTTATGTCAAAGAGTGTTCTGCTTATGCTCTTCTAGGAGTTTCATTGTTTCCATTGTTACGTTTAGGTCTTTAATCCATTTTGAGTTTAGTTTTGTATATGGTGTGAGAAAGTGTTCTAATTTCACTCTTTCACATGTGGCTGTTCAGTTTTCCCAACACCACTTATTGAAGAGACTGTCTTTTTTCCATGTATATTCTGCCTCCTTTATCAAAGATTAATTGTGTGTGGGTTTATTTCTGGGCTCTCTGTTCTGTTCCATTGATCTATGTGTCTCTTTTTATGCCAGTACCATGCTGTTTTGATTGCTGTAGCTTTGTAGTATAGTCTGAAGTCAGGGAGTGTGATACCTCCAGCTTTGTTCTTTTTTCTCAAATTTCATTGACAATTTGGGACCTTTAGTGGTTCCATATAAATTTCTTTTTTCTTTTTTTTTTTTTTGCGGTACATGGGCCTCTCACTGTTGTGGCCTCTCCCGTTGCGGAGCACAGGCTCTGGACATGCAGGCTTAGTGGCCATGGCTCATGGGCCTAGCCGCTCCGTGGCATGTGGGATCTTCCTGGACTGGGGTACGAACCCATGTCCCCTGCATCGGCAGGTGGACTCTCAACCACTGCGCCACCAGGGAAGCCCTCCATATAAATTTTAAGATTATTTTTTCTAGTTATGTGCAAAATGTCATGGGTATTTATAACTGATTTTTATTTATTGATTTTAGCTACCTTGCTAAATTATTATTTTAACTCTAATACTATATCTATTAATATACCACATTAATTTATGTTCTAATGGTATTTTGGAATTTTATGTGTATAATCCTATATACCAAAAGAATGAGAATTTTGCTTTTTCCTTTCTAATCCTCAGACCAGCGTTGTCCAATAGAATTTTCCACGATAATGAAGATGTTTTAGACATCTATCCAGTTTGGCAGTCACTAGCCACATGTGGCCTTTGAGCTCTTGAAATGTAGCTAGTAATACTGAGAAACTAAATGCTTAATTTAATTTTAAATTGCTATAGAGATCTAGTGGCTATTGTATTAGACAGCATAACTTAAAACTATTAATTTTTTTTTCTTGCCTTACTTCACTGTCAATCTCCAGTACAGTGTTGGATAGAAATATCAATGACACACATCCTTGTCTTATTCAGGTTTTTAAAAAGAATGTTAATATTTTTAGTAACTTTCAGTGGTGCTGTGAACTGCAAAGAACAAGCAAGGTAACATGTAGATCTTGCCTTCTGATAGCTTGTCATTTATAGTGTAATGACCCTTCACTTCAGGTCAGTAAATTGGTCAACAGCCACCTATTGTACATTTTCTATGTCTTTTGGGCATGGGAAAGGAGAAATGACTCTTGCTTTGGGGTTATCCCTGCTCAGTGGAGGGCAGGCACACTCACTGTCTTATGTGTGTGCACCCACCTAGTATGTTATGTACAATCCTATAGTGTTGTGTGTTCTCACTTCTAATATTATTATTAAGCAGGTAAGAATTAGTATTCTTCAAAGTAGACCTTCTTGGTCTACTGGGAACCAGTCACCTGATTCCCATGTTATTGTTATTGATTCCCATGTTATTGTGAGTGCTTCAAGCCTGGATGCCTCTTGAGAATGACTTTCAGGGTCCATGACTTACTTGTTCTTTTAAATATCCCTCAAAGTAGATCATCATCAACTTCTGCTTGTGGGTTTGATTTTTGAAAGCCAAGAGTGTGAGTCATGGAAAGTAGGATGGATAAAGGTGGGCTATCACTCTGGGTGGTGCTGCTTTGGGTCAGAAGGAAGAGGTGTTAATGAAGTCAAAAGAGAGATTTCCTTATATAGCTGTTAGACAGTGCTGGAGGCCATTCTGAAGAGGTGTGCTCTAAGAATGTGAAGCCTTGCCTGAGGGTGGTTTCATAATAAATATGTAGCCTCCCTCCCAAGGTGATGACTTTGAAGGGCTACTCATTTGAATGTATTATATTTGTTAACAAATAAATGAGTTTGTTCAGTAGTTAACATATAGAGCTTAATCTCTGTAGCAAGATTACCTTGATTCAAATATTGGGTTGGCTAAACAGTTCATTCGTTTTTTTCCGTAAGATGGCTCTAGTAGTACTTTGTTGTCTTTAAATTCATTCAGAATTCAGAACAATTTTGTTAGATGCACGCTGATATGACAGCTGTCATATCAGCGTGCATTTAAAAAAAAACTTATCAAAATTGGTGAATTTTTATGTAGCCATTTTAATATTGAAGATGGAAGAAAAATAGCAACATTTTCAGCATATTATGCTTTATTATTTCAAGAAAGGTGAAAATGCAACTGAAACGCAAAAAAAGATGTGCAGTGTATGGAAAAGGTGCTGTGACTGATCAAACGTGTCAAAAGTGGTTTGTGAAGTTTCATGCTGGAGATTTCTTGCTGGACAATGCTCCATGGTTGGGTAGACCAGTTGAAGCTGATAGCGATCAAATCGAGACATTAATTGAGTATGATCAACGTTATACCACGCGGGAGATAGCCGACATACTCAAAATATCCAAATCAAGCGGTGAAAATCATTTGTACCAGCTTGGTTATGTGAATCACTTTGATGTTTGGGTTCCACAAAAGTTAAGCGAAAAAACCTTCTTGACTGTATTTCTGCATGTGATTCTGTACTTAAACATAATGAAAATGGTCCGTTTTTAAAACAAATTGTGATGGGCAATGAAAAGTGGATACTGTACAATAATGTGGAACGGAAGAGATGGTGGGGCAAGCAAAATGAACCACCACCAACTACACCAAAGGCCGATCTTCATCCAAAGAAGATGATGTTGTGTATATGGTGGGATTGGAAGGGAGCCCTTTATTATGAGCTCCTTCTGGAAAACCAAATGATTAATTCCATCAAGTACTGCTCCCAATTAGAAAGCAACAGTCGAGGAAAAGTGTCTGGAATTAGTCAACAGAAAATGCATAATCTTCCATCAGGATAACGCAGGACCTCATGTTTCTTCAATGACCAGGCAAAAACTGTTACAGCTTGGCTGGGAAGTTCTGATTCATCCGCTGTATTCACCAGACATTGCAACTTTGGATTTCCATTTATTTCGGTCTTTACAAAATTCTCTTAATGGAAGAAATTTCAATTCCCTGGAAGACTGTAAAAGGCACCTGGAACAGTTCTTTGCTCAAAAAGATAAAAAGTTTTGGGAAGATGGAATTATGAAGGTGCCTGAAAAATGGCAGAAGGTAGTGGGACAAGATGGTGAATATGTTGCTCAATAAAGTTCTTGGTGAAATTGAAAAATGTGTCTTTTATTTTTACTCAAAAACCGAAGGTACTGGGACTTCCCTTGTGGTGCAGTGGTTGGGAGTCCGCCTGCCAGTGCAGGGGACATGGGTTTGAGCCCTGGTCCGGGAAGATCCCACATGCCTTGGAGCAACTGGGCCCGTGCTCCACAACTACTGAGCCTGCGCTCTGGAGCCTGCGAGCCACAACTACTGAATCCCGTGCGCCTAGAGCCTGTGCTCTGCAACAAGAGAGGCCACCGCAATGAGAAGCCCATGCACCACAACGAAGACCCAACGCAGCTAAAGATAAATAAATAAATTTATAAAAAACAAAAAAAACCCGAAGGTACTTTTTGGCCAACCCAATACCAGTTCTACCATTTATTAGCTGTATAATCGTGAGCAAGTTATTGAGCCTCTCTGAGCCTTACTTTCCTCACCTGTAAAATGAACACAGTTATACCTACTTCATAGTGTTATGACGGTTAAATGAGATCCCAATGAAAAGTGCTTAATGAGGATTGGGGTGAGTATTATTAGCTGTTACAGACCTGTCCCATTTCCCTTGCATCACATTGGGAAGATGTCATTTAACCCAGGACAGGAGACTGAACATGACAAATGCATGTTCAGTTAAGGCTGTCCTAGTCAGTGGTTGACACAAAGAATCACATAGATGGACTAAATTTGTTTGTCCTCAGTTGGGCATTTTGGCCTTTAGTTAACATAAGCTGACTAGCTACTGTGTTGCTTATCACTGAAGGGAAAAACCCGGGGTAGGGAGGAGGCAAGTTGAAAGCCTGACTCCTTGGCTGTGGAACTGGGTGAGGAATTTGCTGAGGACTCCAGTTAAGACCAAACGCCCAGCATCTTGTGACTGTAGGGAGAAGAAAAAGGGATAATTTAAGTCATTTTCTTCTTTATATTCAGAGACATGTTTAATTCCTGTTTCTATCTTATGTGGAGGCTTTTCCCTTGAGTGGAGTGGTGGGGGGTGGGCCATGCCACTTTCCTTCCTCTACTCAGCAGCCCCAGGGCCGGGCTGCAGGGCAGACATATTCCTATGAATGTGTGTTGACCAAATTCAGACTCACTTTAGGAGGGGAAACACGCCATTAATCAGCATCAGCCACAGATGTTTGGCCAAGGAGCCCAAACCTACCAGTGTCCTGGGAGGGAGAGTGGGCATGTGATCATGCTCACAACCCTTCAGTGATGCCAGGGTCTTTTTTTTTTTTAATACATTTATTTATTTTTGGCTGCATTGGGTCTTTGTTGCTGCTCACGGGCTTTTCTCTAGTTGCGGTGAGCGGGGGCTATTCTTCCTTGCAGTGCGCGGGTTTCTCATTGTGGTGGCTTCTCTTGTTGCAGAGCATGGGCTCCAGGCGCGCAGGCTTCAGTAGCTGTGGCACGCGGGCTTCAGTAGTTGCAGCGTGCAGGTTCAGTAGTTGTGGCTCATGGGCTTAATTGCTTCGCTGCATGTGGGATATTCCTGGGCCAGGGCTCGAACCCATGTCCCCTGCATTGGCAGGTGGATTCTTAACCACTGCACCACCAGGGAAGTCTGCCAGGGTCTTAAAAGTCCAGGGTCCTTGACATGACTGTTAGTTCTTCGTGCCCTGGCCCTTGCCTGCCTTTCCAAAGTCCTCTCTTGCAACTGTCTTTCTCCTCACTGCCCACTTCAGCAAGACAGAGCCACTTTGCATCTTACACTCTCCCTCTCCCCTGTCTTTGAATATGCTGTTCCTTCTGCCTGAAATACTTTCCCTCTCCTTTCCACTGCCTACTTGGTTATCTCCTGACTGTCCAAGGTTTTCTGAGCTGATCTCACAACCCCTGGGTTCTTTCTTGTCACAGCACATCAGATAGAAACAGCCCAGTTATGATATCTCTCCAGCTTGAGTGAGGACCAGAGCTTGGTTCCATGTCCGTCTTCCTCAACATTACAACTTGTGTTGGGCACATAGCCCAGTAAGTGTTTGTTGAGTGAGTGTTGGGGCTCAGACCTTGCCCTTTGGGGATCCCAGCCTGACCCAGGACTGGCTTACTTTCCTCAGGGAGACCTGCCCAGTGTTTGGTGGGAGTTATGTATCAGGCAGGCAGGGAAGGCAATAGGCCCCCACTCCAAGGAACTGTTCATTGCTTTTTGTTGATGAAGTGTGGTCTGGAGTTCTTGCCAAAATATGCCCGTGAAGTGTACTTCCATTCCTTGGTGCACTGGGGCCTCCTTCCTCTCCACATGCCCTGCCCCAACATGGCCATCTTCCTTAAATGCGTCTGGGTCCTGCAGTAAAGGGTACACTTTGTGTGGACCTGAGTATGATTGGGAGGGTCTCCAGAAAGATCAGATTTCAAGGCCCCTACTGCTCCCTCTCCCCCAAAACACTGGCCAGACCACAGCTCCAGACTGCCCTCCTGGGATAGGGTGAAGCAGATACACTTGAGCGGGAATGTCAGGGGAAGAATTTGTGCATTTGGTTCTTGGAAAAGGGAAATGTGTGTAGACCTGGGTTCTTCAGTGGGCAGTATGCTCAGCCATGTAGAGCGCATGTAGGGGCAGTACCTTCCCCACAGGCTGTATAGGCACCAGACATTTCACTTTGTTCTAAGCAGGGGCTGAGTAAGAGAGCCTCTGGGACCCACCCCACCTCCTGTGTGTGGAAGCAAGGAAGCTGACTGCCCAGATTCAGCCCCAAACCTCGATTTGGTTGGTTCAGCCTCAGTGCAGCACTGAGCACGACGTTGATTTACCAAAGGAGAGGCCCCGTGGGCTTAGCACATCCGGGAACACCTTGGAGGTGGTGACTACTGAATTGGAGCTCTTAGGTCTGAGACGGAGGTAGGATGAGTGAATGTGTTTTCAATCTCCTGGGGTCTCTTTGTAGGTCTATAACTTGACCCAAGAGTTCTTCCGGCACGGTAAACCAGTCAATGCTGAGAGTCAGAACAGCGTGGGGGTGTTCACCCGAGAGGAGGTGCGCAACCGCATTAGGGACGACCCTGATGATCCAGAGGCCACCAAGCGCCTGAAGCTCGCCATGATCCAGCAGTACCTGAAGGTATCTTTGCCATCTCGGAGCTCTGTTGAGTACAAATGCCAGAGTGAGGAAGACTGACCCTGGGGAATCTGGGTCCGAGGAGGGCGGCACTGCCCTAAAGTCCTGCTCCTACCCCTGCCCAGCCTTGGCGGTCACCTGGCTCCCCTCTGGCTCTTCCCACAGGTGGAGAGCTGTGAGAGTAGCTCGCACAGCATGGACGAGGTGTCCCTGAGCGCCTTTGGGGAGTGGACTGAGATTCCCGGTGCCCACCACATCATCCCCTCGGGCTTCATGCGGGTTGTGGAGCTGCTGGCTGAGGGCATCCCGGCCCACATCATCCAGCTGGGGAAACCCGTCCGTTGTGTTCACTGGGACCAGGCCTCGTCCCACCCTTGGGGCCCTGAGATTGAGCCCCGGGGTGAGGGTAACCATAATCATGACACTGGGGAGGGCAGCCAGGGTGGAGAGGAGCCCCAGGGGGAGAGGCAGGATGAGGATGAGCAGTGGCCGGTGGTGGTGGAGTGCGAGGACTGTGAGGTGATCCCAGCAGACCATGTGATTGTGACCGTGTCGCTGGGCGTGCTCAAGACGCAGCATGCCAGCTTCTTCCGGCCAGGCCTGCCCGCTGAGAAGGTGGCTGCCATCCACCGACTGGGCATCGGCACCACCGACAAGATCTTTCTAGAATTCGAGGAGCCCTTCTGGGGCCCCGAGTGCAACAGCCTACAGTTTGTGTGGGAGGACGAGGCGGAGAGCCACACGCTCACTTACCCACCCGAGCTCTGGTACCGCAAGATCTGTGGCTTTGATGTCCTCTACCCGCCTGAGCGCTACGGCCACGTGCTGAGTGGCTGGATCTGTGGGGAGGAGGCCCTTGTCATGGAGAAGTGTGATGACGAGGCAGTGGCTGAGATCTGCACAGAGATGCTGCGGCAGTTCACAGGTGCGTCCCTGTCCCTGTCCCGCTGCCTGCTCCATGGGCCTCGCTGCGTCTGCCCTCCTCCGCTAGACCCTCTGGGTCTCCTGAACTGTGTGCTAGCATCCTTGTCCCTAGGTCGTGACACTGAGGTGGTGTGCCCACTGGGAGAGATGCGGTAGGGCACTGCGTCTTGGCCTTGGCCTCCTAAATTGCAGGCTCTCCCCCTGTTTGGAACTTGAGACACTCAAAACCACAGGCTCTGTATTTCTTCTCTGTTTCTAAGGGCTGTTGGTGAAAAACTCAGATTTCACCGCAAAACCTCAGATTGCCGATTTCCTACTCATGTTGTCTTGCTAAGAGATGGATTTGTGGTTTTTTTCTGTCTGATTTTTAGTTGAACATCTTTCCTCCACTATCCCAGAAGAGCCTCACAAGAACCCCTAAAATTGGAAGGGGGAACATTATTATCTGGAATGTTTTTCAGATAGGAAAATTAAGGTCCACAGAGAGGAGGTATTTTGCTGGGGGTCACAACGAGGCGTTGAGGGGTACACAGCTTGAACCCCAGCCTCCATCCCTCCCTCCTCCATACTCCATGTTTATCCGTAGCAGCCTGGCCTTCCTGGAGCCCTAGAGGTAGAGTGGGAGTTGTCTTCTCAGGGGTGTCTTCTGTGTGCAGCCATTTCATATTCTCCCCCCCCTTGGCTCTTCTCACTCCCCAACAGGGAACCCCAACATTCCAAAGCCTCGGCGAATTCTGCGCTCAGCCTGGGGCAGCAACCCCTACTTCCGGGGATCCTATTCATATACACAGGTGGGCTCGAGTGGGGCAGATGTGGAGAAGCTGGCCAAGCCCCTGCCATACACGGAGAGCTCCAAGACAGCGGTGAGTGTGGGTGTGCTGGGTATGTGAGGGAGGGGGTGCAGAGTGAGGGGATCTGTGAGGGGTGCGGTGGGCATTTTGTATGTGTGTTTGGTCCAGGGGAGGAGTGGGAGGGTAGTGTTCACTGAGGAGTGCCAAGGTAAGATAGATGGAGTAGCTCCCATAATGAAGGAGAAAACAGACAATGTGCACTCAACATCTGGAAGAACAGAGTCAAATTGAGATGTGTTAAACTCTTTCTTGAGGTTATAAAAACTGAGCCATTTAATGCTGTGCTGTCCAATATGGTAGCCATTAGCTTTAAAGTAATAAATCCAACATTTTGTTCGTCAGTTGCACTAGCCACCTTTCAAGTTTGAGAGCCACGTGTCACTCATGGTTACAATGTTAGAGTGTGTCACTATAGAGCATTTCTGTCATCGTGGAAAGTTCTTTTGGACAGCACTGACCGAGTATGTTTTGTTTATTTTCCCCAATATGTTTTAGAAAATAAAATTGAGAATACTGACCCTCCCCCAAATTACATCAACTATGTAATAATATACACAGAAAAATAATAAATTGAAAAGAAATTATCTCTATATATTTCTGTTCCCATGAAGTAAATTTTGAGTTTTCCCCACCAAGCACACACATACAATAAATGTTAAAACCCCAACAGAATTATATTTAAAATAATTCTTTGGTGTAGTTGGTGAAGAAGATTGTAGTCAACCAATATGTGTTGTGCCTGCCCTGGCTGTGCTCAGGGGGAGAGAGGAAAAGGCCTTCACTGCTGCTACAGCCATCCTCCTGAAAAGCACACCTTTTCTTGTCACCTGCATCAGTTAGGACTAGTGCATATAACAAAAAGCAAAACAAAACAAACCGTGGTTTAAACAAGATGGAACTTTACTTAGGTCACATAAAAGGAAATCCGGAGGTAGGTGTCAGGGCCCAGCATCAGTAGCACCTGGCTCCATCTTCCAGGCCACCTTGTGGTCCAAGAGGTCTGTGGAGGCTGCTGCTCTTGCTCTCATATCTGTGACAGGCTGATGGGTAAAAGAAGGGAACCCCTGGGCTGAGTCAGTGTTTCTGAGCAACAGTGAACTTGAAGTTGATTGGCTAGAACTTAGTCACATGACTCCACCAGCTGCTAGTGGGATACTAGGTTGGGATACATCTTTTTTTTTTTTTTCCCGGATGGCAATGGACCCAGTTAAAAGACAGGATTTTTGTTACTGAGGAGAAAGAGAATGGATGTGGGAGTAGGGAGCTTGCCCTCTGCCACAATATGTGCCCCCTTTTCAGCTTAACCACCTCTGTGGGCTCTTTGTTGGTGGGTTAAAACCTCACTACTCAAGGTGGGTGGTCCATGGACAAGCAGCACTGGCATCATGTGGGAGCATGTTAGATGTGCAGACTCTCAGCCCACCCCAGACCTGGTGAATTAAAAACTGCATCCTACCAGGGTCCCCAGCTGGTACCTTTGCACATTCAGTTTGAGATGTACTGGAGTAAAATCCAAACTCAAGCTTGGAATGCAAGCATTGGTTCTGTGCTTGGACCCCACCTAAACAGCCTCCTTTCTTAAGGTTGAGCCCTGGCTATACCAAAATTCTCACTGTCTCCTAGACCAGGCCTGTTTTGGTGCATTTTTGCCCCCATTTTTCCTTCTTCCTGAAACGTCCTTTGCCTGTTTATTTATCCAGCATCTTCCGAGAAGAAGCCCAAAGGTCCTGTCCTCTGGGAAGCTTTGTGTGATCTCCCTGACAGTGGGCCTCTTTCCTGGGCTCTCAGCACCTCGCCCAAACACCCATCACGTCACGTATGACGCCATTTAGTAATTGGGTTTCGTGTCTGGCTTCCCCACCAGCAAGGAAGCTCCTCAAAGCAGCTGCCTGGTCACCTTTTATCTTCCAAGTGCCCAGAACAGTCCCTGGAACCTAATAGAGGCTCCATAAAGGTTTGTTAAATTACTGCCTAACTTTATTGAGTGCTTATATTCTTTCAGGTTCTGAGTCCTTTCGATACATTATTTCACTTAATTCTTACACCCGCTCTCAGAAGTAGAGGGTATAAACCCATTTTGGAGATGAGAAAATCAAAGCTTAGGGAGGTTAACTCATTCCCTGAGTTCACTAGTAAGAGGCACAGTGAGTCTCTGAAATTGTAGAGACAGGACTCATGAAAGCCTCAGAGCAGAAAGGACTGAGGCCTGGATGTTTGGGGAAGAAGCAGGGGAAGATGGGGATGGGCAACTCCTCATCCTGTGGAAATAGTACCTGCATCTCAGATGCCTGCTTATTCCTCTCTGACTTGTAGTATGGATGGGTGGTTCTGGGGCAGACAGGTAGCCTTTCTTGCTCCTCCACCTTCACTTCCCTGTCCCCCTGCCCAGCCCATGCAGGTGCTGTTCTCAGGTGAGGCCACCCACCGCAAGTACTATTCCACCACCCATGGTGCTCTGCTCTCTGGCCAGCGCGAGGCTGCCCGTCTCATTGAGATGTACCGAGACCTCTTCCAGCAGGGGACCTGAGGGCCTCCTCGCTACCGAGCGTGTTCCTTAAAGAACCACTAACTTGTGACTTTCAGCCCTGCCCCTTGCTGTTGTGTACTCCTCATTTCCTAATCCTCTGGAGAATGGATTTGTATCTTTTGTAGAGCTAGACATCTAAATGGCTTCAGACCTGGCCCTGTAGCTTTTCCTTTTCTCCTTGCTGGGTGGTGACCAGGGTGGGGTCTGTTGATTTACCTCTGTGCTCTGACCTCTGACCTCCCCATGCCTCCCCTCATCTCTGAACTTGTTATTGTAAGTGCCTTCAATACTCTGCATTTTGGGATAATAAAAGAGGCTTGCCCTTCCTGTGCTCCTCAGCTTCTCTCTTCCGTTTTTCTTAGCCTTGTGTGTATATGTGTGTGTGTGTGTGTGTGTGTGTGTGTGTGTGTCTGTGTTTATCTGTCATATCCTCTTTGAGTGAAAGGATGGTGGGGGTGCTGTGGTCTGGCTATACCCCCAGAAAGGAAGGTGCCTGCCTTTAGTGGAAGGGGCATCCCCTCACCCCAATCTGTTTGTGGTTGTTTCCTTTCCTGCCCGTGAGACCCCTCTGGAGTAAGGGCCCCTCACTGCCCAGCCTCAGCTCCTTCAGGACAGGCCTGGGTCTGCCTGTTGGCCATTTGCCAGACTTCTCAGAGCCTGATCGGGTAACATGGCCACATGGAGTGAAGGTGAGTTTTATGGGAGGGGACACCTGTTGTGGCTCCATGCCAAGCTCAGATGTGTTAATTATTAATCAGTGTCACCTGGCCACAGGGCCCTGGGTCTGGCCCTTGGCTTAGCTTCTGTTGACTTCTGGGAAGGTGGATAGTCCAGCCATTTTTTTGCTGAGTGAAAACACAGACACTCACATATACACCCCTTATATACCCACACACACATACATCACTCCCACACAGATACACTACCCCACACCCTTACACCTATACGCAACTACACTTACACACATGCATAAAACCTTAAAGAACATTTAGTCATTTTCTTACTCCAGATTTCTAGTGACAGAGTTTGAATTCTATAGGGTTGAGGGGTTGGGTGGTGGAGGAAGTGATGAAAAGTCAGGTGCACCCCCTGGTCTAACTCTATGAACTTAGGTTGGGTCCACTCTTCAGAAGTATAGGGCAGTGCCCTTGATATGACTCTACGTCCTTTCCCCCTTCACCTCAGGCTGTGATGGACATGTCTAACACATAGATATTCCTCTGCACGCCTCCCTGCACCTGCCTGCACATCCCTACATGCACACCCTCCTACATGCATATACACCCCTACACACACGCCTACATGGACATATCTAATAGGCATCCTTGCTTTGCCAGGGTTGACCCACCAGACATCCCTCATGGAGTTTATGTCAGGGATTCATGTTCGCCTGATGCATAACTTGAAAAACTGTAAGTATATATTTAAAAAATATTTTTGAATAGAGGATCTATCAATGTAGTTAAAGCTCTAAAGTCATAAAAGGATACACTGAACAACCTCCTCCCACGCCTGTCCCCAATACCATTGCCACTTCCAATGGCCCCGTGTTATTAGTATCTTGTGTATCCGTTTTTAGATATGTCACTGTAAATGTATACTGTTCTCTCTCCTTTTTATGCTAAAGTGACAAAGTATTCATCCTGTTCTGCATTTTGCTTGTTTTAGTTAACATAATGTATCTTGGAGCTATTTCCATAACAATACTTAAATGGACAAGTGATACAGTCTTGGACCCTCCCCATGTCCTGGATTTTCCCCACCAACTGTGCTAGGGAAAGTGGTGAAAGAAGTGGCCCATCACATAAGTATGGGGGATGAAAGTAATACTTAGAGTCTCTGGATCACAGGTGTAGGAATTTTGAAGAACTCTATGAGGGTGAAGGGCTGGAAATGTTTATTTGGTGATTGCATGTTGGGGAGCTTCAGGTGTGCCCAAGTCAGGAGGGTAGTCGTAAGTGCTGGAGGTAGAGTCTCTTAATTTGACATGGATGCCAGCTCAGGCTGGGGAGGGTGATTCATCCCATCAGGGAAGCAAAACCTCCAGAGAGTTAAGTAATGCAAGTAATGCGCCTAAGATCACTCAGGTAGGTGGTGATGCTGAGACTTGATCCAAGGTCTGTTTGGTGCCACAGTGCAGGCTTATTCTAGTTACTATGTGATAAAAAGAAGAGGCTGGTGCCATCAAAAAAAATCTTAGGCCATTACCAGACAGAGTGGAACTGGGTACAGCCACACTGGGAGACTGTGGTGGCAGGTTCTACTAAAGCAGGCCATGTGCCTGCCAGCATTTCCACTCCTGGAAATATACCGAAAATATACCGAAATATACCGAAAAGAAATGAGTGCATATGCCCACCAGAAATATGTACCAGAGGCTAGATGTACCAGGGACACAGGATGAGTTCCTTGCTGTGATTAGGTTCCTGAAACAGCCGTGGCATTGATTGAAACCCAAATGACTCTTAGTGGTATCTAATATGGCATGCTCAGGCCAACACCTGTGCCTATGCCTGCTATACAATTTCTGTCACCTGTGGGAGGTCACTTGAGAGGAAAGTTCTTTCCTGGCACTGGATTCTATGTAGAATTTGTTGCATGGTTTCTTGTGCTGTGGGCATTAGTGAATCCATGGGCAAGGTGTTCAGTTATGGCTTTGTGGAAGCCTCAGAAATGTTCCTTCAGGGGGCCTGGGTTACTTGGCAAATACTGTCTCTTTCCACTGTTGCTGCTCTGGAACAGGTGAGGAATATTAGCTCCGCCTTCATGGGAGCCACTTGGAATGTCTGCCCTACCTACAAACAAAGGTAGGAGTGAAGTGCCTTTGGTTTGAGTCACTCTGCATTTGCTCGGGGCTGTCAGGATGAGCCCACAGGTGATCCCAAGGTGCAGAGTGAGGTGGGCTGCTGGTTCAGTTCTAGAGAACTGCCTGTCTAATTAATGGTCTGCCAAACATAATGGTATATTCACATGAAAGCCGTGTTTTCTCATAATGACCAGCTGGTGTCCCTTCTTCCATGCTTGGCCCTTTTAGCCTGTTCTCCACACAGCAGCCAGTGTGATCCTTTAAACTATATGAATCCAGTTATTTGCTTCCCTGGTTTCCAGCGATTCCCACCATACTGAGCATAAAAGGTGATTTCCAATGTCCTGTGTGATCTGTTCTGTGGCCTCCACTTCCTTCCGTGGCCCCCTTCTTTTGGCCCTAGCTGTCCCCTTTATCTGGAATGCTTGCCCCCAGGTAGTGCAAGTCTCTTTCCCTCATTGCATTCAGTTCTCTAATCAGCTGTCACTTCTCTAGGAAAACTTCCCTAAGCACCCCGTTTCACAGCACTCCCAGCACTCTTTGTCCCTCCCCTTGCCTGTTTCTTCATAGCCCTTCTCTTTCCATGATGTCATATTTTTTTTGTTTATTTATTTGTCCATCTGTCCCCCCGACCCCTTCCCCAGGATGTAGGTTACATTGTCCAAAATAGTGCCTGGTATAGTGGGTTATCAATGAATATTTGCAGAATGAATGAACAAGTGAATGAAGAAGCTGAGCTGAATGGCGTCATCCCCCAGACCCACCATTGGTGCTGGCCAGCAGTCCTCGTGGGCTTCCCTTGTCAGCTCCCCTTCAACTCTGACACCTCCCCTCCCCCACCAACTGTCAATAGGCACCATGGTCTCCTGCTTCACGGACAAAATAGAAGCCACCTGGAGGCAACTTCCTCGACAAATCTACAAACTGCTAGCCTTCACACCTGTCCTTTTAGACCAGGGGTCCCCAACCCCTGGGCCAAGGACCGGTACCGGTCTGCAGCCTGTTAGGAACCGGGCTGCATAGCAGGAGGTGAGCGAAGCTTCGTCTGCTGCTCCCCATCGCTCCCCATTGTTTGCATTACCGCCTGAACCATCCTCCCTGCTCCCCCGGTCTGTGGAAAAATTGTCTTCCACGAAACCGGTCCATGGTGCCAAAAATGTTGGGGATTGCTCTTTTAGACCTTTCCCAGGCACGATGGAAGTGTGTGACCCATCACTTGTGCATCCCATGCCCCAAACTCAGGGACTTTGCTTGTCCTTTCCTATCCGCATTCTCTCCACTCCGTGCTTGCCACCCACACTTCAGTGTCCTCACATCTTTCCCATCACCAACCCTCATCTTACTCCCACTTTTCCTTGCCTCTCTTTCGGCCAAGCATCACGTTAGCATTTCCTACACTTGCTCTCTCTGCATCCTTACTATCCTCACCCTAGCAGTGGTTGGTGGGGGTCCTCAGGCCGCAGAGGGAGACACAGGAAGGACTGGGCTGGTTCTCCTTTTCATGGCTGGGAGAGGTGAGGAGGACCTCTAGGTCTGCGGAAGCACAACCTCATGGGCTGAACCACATCCTTTGGCGCCATCTGCTGGCCATTTTGGAATGCAACCCTCTTGCTGCACAGGGAACATTTGTGTCCTGGATTCTGTGAGCTTTTCTGAATAAAAAAAAAAAAATTCAATGAATCATAGAAAGTACCTTTAATTAATGCTGAATAAGTTAATAAAGTAAGATTCCCCCCCAATATTGGCCCCCAAGATATTTTCTTTTTTATTCATTCGTTCATTCACTATTTTGTTCATCCAGCAGACTCTTGTGTGCCAGCTTCTGTGCTAGAAATGTTTAATTATGCTTCAGTATATAAGTTTATTAAGTAAATAAATAAGAAGTATGAACTTATTTTATTCCCCAAGTGAATCTGGACTGTATGATTTCAATTCTTTTAAGTTTGTTGAGGTTTGTTTTATAGCCCAGGATATGGTCTATCTTGGTGTATGATCTATGGTGCTTGCAAAGGATGTGTAGTGTGCTGTTGTTGGGTGGAGTGTTCTACAGATGTTGATCAGATCCTGCTGGCTGACAGTGTTGTTGATTTCCTCTGTATCCTTGCTGATTTTCTGTCTATTTCTACTGATTGTTGAGAGAATAGTTGAAGTGTCCAATTATAATTGTGTATTTCTTTATCCTTTCAACCCTATCAGTTTTTTTGTATTAATAGACTTTTTTAAGAACAGTTTTAGATGTACAGAAAAAGTGAGTATATAGACCCTACCTCCATTTTCCCTATTATTAACATTTTACAGGACTTCCCTGGTTGTCCAGTGGCTAAAACTCCACGCTCCCAATGCAGGGGTCCCGGGTTCGATCCCTGGTCAGGGAACTAGATCCCACATACTGCAACTAAGAGTTTGCATGCTGCAACTAAAGACCCCGCATGCCGCACTAAAGACCCTGCATGCCACAAGTGAGGACCCCACATACCGCAACTAAAGATTCTGCATGCCGCAACTAAAAGATCCCGCATGCCGCAAATAAAAAAGATCTCACGTGCTGCAACTAAAAGATCCTGCATGCCTCAACTAAAGATCCCACGTACTGCACCTAAAAGATCCCGCATGCCGCAACTAAAAGACCCCACATGCCTCAACTAAAAAAGATCTCGCATGCTGCAACTAAAAGATCCCCATGCTGCAACTGAAAAAGATCTTGCATGCTGCAACTAAAAGATCCTGCATGCTGCAATGAAGATCCCATGTGCTGCAACTAGGACCTGGCGCAGCCAAATAAATAAATAGATAGATAGATAGATAGATAAAATATTTTAAAAAATCCAACTACAGAAAAAAATCTTACATTAATATGATACATTTGTTATAATCAATGAACCAATATTGGTATATTATTATTAAATAAAGTCCACAGGTTAAATGAATAAACTAATGTCTTTTTCTGTTCCAGAATTCTATCCAGGATGCCACATTACATTTAGCCATCATGTTTCATTAAGTTCCTCTTGGTTGTGATGTTTTCTCAGACTCTCCTTGTCTTTGATGATCTTAACAGTTTTGAGTATAGTCAGGCATATTGTAGGATGGACCTCTATTAGAATTTGTCTGATGTTTTTCTCATGACTAGACTGGGGTTATAGGTTTCTGGAGGAAAACCACAGAGTTAAAAGTGCCATTTTCATCTCATCACATGACCTTGATCACTTTGCTGAGATAGACTTTGTCAGGTTTCTGTACTGTAAAGTTATCTCCACCCCTACCCCCACCACCACCCACCTCCCACCCTGCGCCATCATACTGTCCTCTTCGGAAGGAAGTCGCTTTGCAGCCCACACTTAAGGAGTTATACTTCCCTCCTTTAGAGTAGAGTATCTACATAATTTATTTGGAATTCTTCTACGTATGAAAATTGTCCCTTCTCTTCCCTTACCTCTCTCTATTTATTAACTTATTCAATCATTTATTTATATCAGAATGGACTCATGGATATTTATTTTATACTTTGGATTATAATCTAATACTACTTTATACTGTTGTTAAATTGTTCCCACTTTGGTCACTGGGAGCTCTTTCATTTGGCTCCTATGTCCCTTTGACATGCCCCCATCAATGCGTGGGTTTTTTTTCTTTTTTGGGCACTTCCTTACTTTCTGCACTAGTAAGATGCTCCAGGCTTATCTTGTATATTTCCTGCTTCTGTCATTGAAACAGCCATTTCTCCAGGGAACCCTGATTCCTTTTAATAGAGCTTGTTCTGGCTCGGGGCAAAAGCTAGATTGGTGTTGCCAGTTGTGGTTGTTAATGGCAAAAGTGACCTCAGTTCTTCATTTCTCCCTGCTTTGCTGTGTGATCTTGCATCTCCTCCCACTAAAGAGGTTGTTATTGGCTGAATTATGTCCCCTCAAATTCATGTGTTGAAGTCCTAACCCAGCTCCCTATAATGGATTAAAGATTATTCAGCAAATATTCAATCTCTTTCCTCTTCCTCTGGGAGCAGAATATATTTTCCTGCCCCATTGACTTTGGGCTTGGCCATCTGACTTGTTTTGACCAACAGAAAATGAACAGACATGATGTGGTATGAGCAGAAGCTCCCAGCATGCTTGCACAGTTGGGTTTGGCCTCTCGTTTACTTGCCATTTGTCATAAGAAGAACAGGTCCCTGATAGCTGATGTTTCAAGGAGAACATGGAGAAAGGGGAATAGATGTGAGCCTACAGAAGCCTGGAACCAAACCTACCACCTGCAGACAGACACATAAACAAGAAAAACAAATGCTTGTTCTTATAACCTGTGAATTTAGGGGTGGCTTGTTTTGCAGCATTATCATGGCAATAGTTGACTGTTACACCTCTCTATGGGGGAGTCATCTAGCCCAAGAAGGATATTTCTAGGCACTAGTGATAGAGTGAGCAATGGCCCATAGACTGGGAAGCCATCCACGCTACAGGGTGGTACAGTTCCAGCAAAGGGGCCTGGCAGGAATGGGCCAAGGGATTCAGATTCCTGGAGGATTCATTTCATGGCTTGACTGTGGCTTAAGGAGCTGGAAGAGATAGAAGCCAGTGGCATTTTTTTAGTTCCGTTCTACCAGACTACAGAAAGATCTTCTAACTGCCACTGCCCAGTTCTCAGCTCATGAGGAAGAAGTTTGTTCTAAAAATTCAGAGTTGCTGCTACTCCTCTTCCACCAAATGGAGAACCTGAGAAGCTACAATGTTTCCCTCTGCTCTCAAGGTCCCTTCTGACCCAGACCCACAAGTTTGGACAGTATTAAAGTCTTTTCTGAAGGTAGAAAGTTCCTGCAGGGAATCAGGAGGATGGGTGATCATTACTTTGTTCTCAGCTGCTCAGAAAACAATTCTTGGCAGTAGGACAGTCCTCGCTAATCTGATCATACCAGGTCTCCTCCTAAGTTAGGACTTTGCACCTGCTGTTCCCTCTGCCTGGAATGCTTTCTCCCAGCACTCTGCATGGTTTACATCATTACCATCTTCAGGCCTTTTCTCACACATCACCTTCTACCTGAGACCTTCCCTGGTACTCAAACTGAAAGTGCAACATCCTGTAGCCTCAACACTTCCTGTTCCCTTTCCCTGTTATATTTCTTTTGCTTATCACCATTTACTATATGTTTTGTTGTTATTACCTATCACTCCTGTCTCTCCTGAAATGAGAACTCCATGGAGACTGACATTTTTTTTTAAATGGATGTATCCCCATTGACTGGGCACATAGTAGGTGGTCAGTAAATATTATAAAATGCATGCATTGTTTATTGATCGTCACCTGGCCATTTGTTACTGGTTGAGAGGCATCAGAGGGCACCTGGGCCCATCTGAGCAGGTGCATTTCCCACCTGGGGTTGGAGGAATACCAAATGCCTAATCTGTAAGAGGCCCAGGCATTTGGTACTTGTAGGCTTGTCTACTAGGGTGACTATTCCCTGAGAGCTTGAACATAAAAGCTCTCAAGACCAGCTTCTGAGGGTTCCACTCTGAAATTGGACCCATGATAAATGAGATTAGAGACAAGTAAAGCAAACTTCAAGGTACAGAGTGAGACAAAAGGCTGGGATTGAAGCATGAGATGGGAGGATGGAGAGGGATATATGATGAAAACAGAGGCACAATGCACTGGGAGATGGAACCCTGGCCTGGGGACCGATCTCCATGCCTGGTGCACTAAATAAGTGACTCTTCCTTTTAACTTCCTGGCTTGGTCTCTGAACTCACTAGTGGCTTTCAGACTACAGTTTGACTTCCTATCAGGTTCATTTATCATCATGAGGACATTGGCTTGTGTGATAGTTAAATTATAGTTCCCATTAAAAATGAGCACATTGGCTTTGGGCTTATGATCTTCATGTCCTAGTGAGTTAGGCCATCTGTGTCAGCTTTTATGAGACTGTGGAACACTGTGGAACACCGACCAGACCCATTTTCTGGACCTGTAATACTGAGGACCTGCCCCTTGGCTGGAGGCAAGTTCATTGAGCAAATAATACCTCATTGAGCCTTTTGGGGCACAGCCAGCCAGATATTTCGTTGTGTCCCCTTTTACTTTTTACTAGTCTCTTTCAAAATCCCACACATTTGGTCAGTTAGGGAAAATGTCCTTGAGGTAGAGGGCTTCCAAAAAAAACCCCTTGTGTTATGTTTGTGGTGAGAGGGGGAACTGTTAGCTTATGCTGTTTCAGATTAGATAACTGTCACAGGCTTGCAGTGTGGTGACTCGCCTATGTGACAGACACTGAAAGCTGCCTGCCTGATATCCATTGCTTCCTTCTGCTGCCAGAATCGTGATTTTTTTCAGAACAGCAGTGTTACCAACAGGAGGCAGTGATCCACGTTGCCCTAAAGCAGGGTCGACAAACTTTTCAACAAATTTTTTTTTTTTTAATTTAGGCTTTGTGGGCCAAGAGATAACTTTCATACAATACACCTGTCATGAAATATTCTCCTGACTTTTTTTTCTCCAACCATTTAAAAATGTATAAACCCGTTCTTAGTTCATAGGCTGTACAAAGTCAGGTGGTGGGCTAAATTTGGCCCACTTTGCAGACCTCTGCTCTAAACCAATCACTCCATCTTGTTTTTTATTTTACCAGCCTCCCTTGCAGGGTGGGCATGGCACCCACTTCTGGCCCTTAAGACCCAAGTGGAGGTGTGCTGGGGAAGGGTGGTTTGGGGCAAACTTTATTATCTTGATAAAAGGAGGCAGATTCCATAGCCCAGACCCTTCTCCGTTTTTCTCCCCCTTGAATATGAATGTGAGTTATGGTGCCATTGGTCATGGTGAAGCAACAAGGAGGATAAAAACCAACACACCGAAGACCATGAAGCAAAGACAGTAAGAGCTTGTGTGTGTGACTTACACTGCCAGAAACTACCTACTTCATAAATTGTCAGGTGAGAAAAATAATGACCAATGTTTAAGCAGCTTCCTTATTACTTGCAGCTGCATTTTTAACTGATCCAGTGTGCTAGAGATGTCCTTCATTATGTGCTCCACCCCTCCCCCATCTAGGAGAATTACTTTGCCCACAGACACCGGTACACAGACAGCTGTGTTTTGTATCACATGCTCCATCTCATTCCCATCTGCCTGCTCAGCTGTTCAGACCTGACCTCAAATTAGTCAATCCATAGGCTGGCTAGTGAACCATGATCTTTGTGGCTGGTCTCAGGAATGAGAGCTGAGACTCCTATGGTTTCTGGCAGGACAGAAAAAGGTGGATGCAAACAGCATGATGGAGTCACATGAATGGCGAACTCCTGGAAGGAATGTCCACAAATGTCATGGGTGAGGTACTCCTCCAACGCATCCTTCCCTCCTGCCCCTGGCTCTAAAAGCTCAGCCTGTTGTGGCCCCAGTTCCTGGATTTCTTCTTGGTTCCAAATTCACCCTGGAATTCCTGCTTCATTCTTCTCCAGACAAGAGCAATTTGAGAATGTAGGCCAGGGGCTTGTTCAGCACTCCCTTTGTTTCCCTGCTTCCACCAAGGGGTGGATCGGGGAAGGGAAGAAACGCCAGCCCAGACCTGCAGGAGAGCTGAGTGCAGCCCCACTTCCCAAAGGTACCACCCCCAGCACCACCTGGGTCCACTGGGCTCCCCAGAGAGTTATTCTGAGCTGAGAGGCTATGGGACGGATTTAGCCTTTACAAGCATCTGGTTTTGTGCTTCGCTGAACCACAGAAGAAGAAAAAAAAGGAAATTCTTTTCCAAGTGGACAGTGAACATGTAACCTCCTGGGGGTATGACAGGATGGGAATAGAAACAGGGTCAGGAGGGCACTGAGGAGTCAGGGATCTGACAGGTCACCAAGGTCCCAGACCTTTCCCCAGGACCTGTCAGTGCCTGGAGCAGGAGGGACTAAGGGACTAGCTTGTAGTGGTGGTAATTGTGGTGAGGGGCCTGCAGGGGAGAGTGGGGCTCCAGGTGGGAGGGGTGGGTGGGCTGCAGGGCACCTGGAGCAGGAGGACTTCTTTCTGCAGAAGTCCGGGGTGTAGCTGGCTCTCTGGCTGGGGAAGAATACAGGCTCTAGCCCCTTGAGGACTGGTGGAACCAGCTGAGGGGAGGGTCTTGCAAAGATGGTGATGTCAGCCAGCTATCAGGTTGGCACTGGGGCAGTGTCCCAGGCAAGGGTAATGGGGCAACTCCTTCAATCTAGTATTTAATGAACACTTATACCTAGTCTTGAGCAGCCCAGGGTCAGACAGTCCACTTCCTCATAGTGGATGAAGACATGGATTCTATCAGTGGACTCTAAGCCAGGATGAGCTTGGTGTGAGCTACTGGAGAGGCTGAGGGCTACTCAGGGCTTAATTCTGAACAGGGGGTCTGGGAAGAAGGTCTTGGGAAGATAATGGCAAGTGGAGAGGGCGGGCAGGCTCAGGGCCTCTGGGAGCCTGAAGCCTCAGCATCAGTGGCCTTGTCATGCCTGCATGTAGTAGAGGACATGGCTTTGCATGAGGCCGGTGGGCTTGTATTTGGGGTGTCTGGGGTCATCCAGGGGAGGGTGAGCACGCATTTAGAGCTAGAGTAGACCCTTGGGATCCATTTATGTACAAGTGGTCATTTAGATGATTTGGAGTGGATGAGATTGGGTAGCAAGTTGAGATAAGAAAAAAAAACCCTGAGGGACACTTAAGGGCATAGAGAGGCACCTGCACAGGAAGGGGGGGGAGAGAAAGAGGGGGGGGGAGAGGGAGGGAGAGAGGGAGGGAGGGATGGAGAGAGAGAGAGGGGGAGAGAGAAAGAGAGAAAGCGGGGGAAAGAGACGGAGGGAGGGAGAGAGAGAGGGGTGGGGAGAGGGAGGGAGGGAGGGAGAGAGGGGGAGAGAGAGAAAGGGGGGGAGAGAGAAGGGGGGGAGAGAGAGAGAGAGAGAGAGAGAGACTGAGAGAGAGAGAGAGATTGAGAGAGAGAGAGTATGTGGTCAGGGGACCAGAAGATCCCAGGGGTGTGGTTCAGGCTGGGAGAGGAATATTTCAGGAAGCAGGGAGCAGCCACCAGTGTGGACTATGGCAGAGACGGGGGTGGGGAGGAGATTGGGGAAGTGAAAGGTCCCAGGTGACTTGCAAAAGCAGCCCTGGGGGATGCTGGGTCAGAGGTCCTGGAAAGAGTGTGGGAAGCAAGCAAGATGGGTAGCAAGAGCCCAGCTGGAGAGGAAGGGTAGACTGGAGCTGGGGCCTTGGGAGGGAAGTGGGAATGCAGCTTTCTAAGGAATTGCGTGTGTGTGTGTGTGGTGGGGGGGGGAAATTGGGCAAATACCAGTGCCCTTGGAGGCTTGCTTCTCTTTCTGTCACATTTCACAAGACCATCCTCCTTCCCACTCACAGAATCCTTCAGGCTTCACTCAATCCCTTGAGGATTGTGTAAAGGAACTCCTAGTCCCATTTTGATGGGTACTGAGAGTCTTCCCCGCTCCCCCAGTCACCTTGACATTTCACAGGGGCCTCCTGCAGTCTAGGGCCCCATTTTTTATATGCACCTCAGGGACAGTCTCTTTAATCAGTTGTATGGGCTGGGCTGGGGTACCTGAGGAGCTTCTCCCAGATGTCCCAGAATCACTTGCAAGAGGCTACCTCCTCTAGAAGGGCTGTTGCTATTCCCTCCATTCCTCTTGGCCACTCCAGGACTCTTTGCCATGTCCTGAGAACAAGGTCAGCAGCTCAGTGCTTTACAGATGATTAGAACTGGGATGCTGGATGCCTCTGCTGTGGCACAGCCTCTCTGGGGCTCTGTAGCCCCATCCCGCTCTCCTGGAAAGCTCCTTCCCTGGTGTGGAGGGCACAGGAGGAGGCAGCTGTGTGCAGAGAGTCCCGTGTGCAGGAGACATGAGCTGAGGCTTAAAGGTCAGATATGTTTTGCTGATTGATCATCAAGCCTAGAGAAAGTACTGGGCAAGCTGCTGACCCCACCTGCCTCTACACCCACTGTTATCCAGGACAGGGAGGCCCCCTAAAATCCTTCTGATGAAGGCTCCCTCCCTACATTTCTCCCTTGTCCTCACTGTCGACCTCCTGTGGGCTCAGCTGCCCTGGCATGTGGGAACCCTCTTAGAGACCCTCCCCTGCTGTTGAACCCCTGCTGGGGAGCCCAGAGTTCAATCCTCTGACACTAGGGTCTGCCTCCTTGCTGAACTTTGCTTTGACGGATGGCCCCCACCTCTGTGAGAAGACTGTGGGGGCTGTGCCCAGTGTCCCCAGCTTTAGGGTAGCCAGTGTGCTGCAAGATGGGGCCCTCTTTGGGGTGTGCAACATGCTCCCGGTACCTGCTTTTAACTGCCCCTCCTGTGCCTTGTGGGGGTTACCAGGCCTGAAAGTCCAGTACCTGCTGTAGACCCACAGTGTGAAATTTCTGCTCCCGAGCCCAGATACTGGCTGTCTTTTTACCTTGTAATATTGGGATGAGGGGTCTGAAATTGTGGTGACCTTTTAAACAGACTACCTCCCTACTACAGGATGGAAGCTTTTGGCTCAAAATACTGGTTCATGTTGGCCCCAGCAGTTGGTTCTTCCAGTTTCAGAACACCACCACTCCGGACAGCCCAGAGTATTATCTAACCAGCTCTCCTTCCAAGGGTCCATTGGGCTACAGTCATCATTCCCATGCTGGTTGTATGTATGTGGTTGATATTATCTAGCTGAAGACTGAACTACCTGTAGTCTCTTGGGAACATGACAAGTGTTGGACATTTTACTCAAAGCCAATAAGCATGGTTCCTAAGTAGGTGTTCTCTCACCATGTATACCTGTCTACTTGGGCTTGTACATTTTTTCATGTAAAGTAATGTTTCACCCATTTAACTGATGGCCACCTTCCAGACTGAGGCCCTCAGAGCATCACAGATATATCTGGTGAGACTGAAAAAGCGAAACTTTGTGCTTATAATTACTGTTTGTTCCCAAGACTAATCATGTGAGTTTTAAAAGCCAACAAAATGCCCGAATCTTTTGGTTATGCTGAAAGTCCCAAAGGACAGCAGCCATCAGTTAAAGAGACAGGTTGAAACTAGAAAGGTGAACACAGACCCAATTTATCCTCTTGTGGGCCTTTAGTACTTGAAGGATTTTAGAAAAACAAAAAGTAGTTCTTTATGGGTTGTAAGCTGAAGATGAACAGTTTGCACAGTTTGGACAAAATAGAAGTACTCTGACCAATAAATATGTCTAAAAATGACAAAGTTCTCCCCATTTGATGGTTCCAGAGCCCAGCAAGAAGTGATGGGCACAGGCACAAGGAGCTATATACAGTGTAAACAGTAAGGCCTTTGGGGAGACAAAGTGAGGGGCAGGGCGGAGCCTCAGTAGGGCAAAGTGGGCCCACAGGTTAATACAACAGGCTTGTAGGACAGTCGTCCAATCTGCCACCAAAGCTTGTGGGTGGCAATGGCAGGCCACTGGATTCCTCCAGTCTGCAGTAAGGATAAATTGTGTCCATTGAGAAGCTTTGGCCCCACTGACTTTTTCCGGAGGGGAGGCATTGGGGGCAGCCAGGCAGGGCCTCTGTGCCCTTTCCTCCCCAAGAGGAGGGACAGGGCTGCCTGGCCATACTTGGGGCCATCTACCCAGGGTTCAAGGCATGGATGGGGCAGTGTTTCTCAAACAGGGATTGGAAACAAATGGCCCCAAGGAGCCCTCAGCCTCTCCCTTGAAAGGAGGAGCTGGGGGCATCTGTGTCCAGGAGGGGGAGCTCATAACTTTCTGCCCTTCAGGGGCTTCACCCACACCTCAGTTCCTCGGGGATTCTGGAGAGCAGTCGCCCTGATCGATTTCTGGGTCCTTGATTCTCACCGGCCTCTTGAACAAAGCCAGCCTCCATCTCCACACCCTTCTCCCACCCCCAGCACACTCCTCGGCCTAACTCAGGGGTCCTTAAATATCAGTCTCCCGGAGAAGGCTAGAGTTTGCCAATTCGTAGGCCTGGCAGGTAGTGCCCTCAGCTGCCTCACTGCGGACGCCTAAGCACACAGCTTCCACCTCCAAGTGCAGGGCGCACGCAGCCTCTCTGGCGTGTTTCTTTTGCGACAGGCTGGAGACCTTGGCATGCAGCGGGGTGGTGGGTTTCCGGAACGGCCCGAGAAGCCTCCACTTGCGAAAGGCGCAGGGCGGCTTTCGACGGCCGACGACCGGAGCTTGCGCCTTGCGTGTGCCTGGGGAGCCGGGGGCTGAGGGCGTGGTGAGGGCCAGCAGGGCCCCGGAGGGTGCGGCGCCTGGGCCAGGAGCGTAGTCAGGGCGCGGGCCGCCATTCGAGGCTTGCCAGTGGTGACTGTAGATGCTCCAGAGGGGGCGGTGGTGCTGGCGACTACGATGGCATTGGCAGCGCAGGAGGCGGAGGAAGGCCCGCTTGAACTCCCGGCTGGAGCAAGGGTAGATGAGCGGGTTCACGCAACTGTTGAAGTAGCCCAGCCAGAAGATAACCTTGAAGACGCCCTCTGAGGGCTTCAGCTGTGGGAACAGGGAGCCTGTGGGAAGCAGAGACCCAGGCTGGTTAGATGCTCAGGGAGAGGGAGTTCCAGCAGCGCCTGGTGCAAAGGGGCCACCCTCTCTGCACTACTCCCCCTCCCCCCACCCCTTTCAGGGGCCCTGGCCATTCATCAACCAGTGGCTCTCAAGATATCTCTCCTCAATGAGTCCCTGATATAATTCGAGGGTGTCCATAAACTTGAATGAGAAAAAAATAGTCATCTTCAGCTTTACTCACGTTTACCTGAAATTGAGCATTTCCAGCGAGTGTAAGCAACAAACCTGAGTAGAATTAGACAAAACGATATGAAATCACTGTTTTGTAGCTCAAAACTGGTGCAATATTGGCAGTTTACCCCCTAATATTAGCAGTTGCTACAGATATTTTGGAATATTGTCTATGCTTCTCACTATTTGGAAGTGTCAGTCACTAGAACACGCCACTAGATCTTGTTATTTAAAGCCTTCACATGGAAACACATTGGAGACTAAATCACAGATTTCAATTAAATGAAGTCGATTTCATCTGCAATCCTCTGT
Source organism: Stenella coeruleoalba (assembly GCF_951394435.1). NCBI lineage: Eukaryota > Metazoa > Chordata > Mammalia > Artiodactyla > Delphinidae > Stenella > Stenella coeruleoalba. The sequence continues at coordinate 30,570,734 of NC_137161.1, forward strand.
ATTTTATTTTTTGCATTTGAAAGAGTAACTCTGAGAAAGGCTCCATACACTTTGCCAGATGCCCAAGTAGTCCCTAGCATAAAAAGGGTAAGAACTCCTGAATTAAATGTTGACCAAGGCTTGCCCTGAGCCAGGCACTGTGCTGGGCTGTCATCAAACACCTGAGGCCTTGCTCTCCCGGTAGCAATGTGGGTCACATATCATGGGCATGCAGGTGGGATGATGGTGGTGCTCAGTATATTGGGGCGGGGGGCTTCCAGGGTCTCAGGATGGACAGGAGCCAGGCAGGATGAGGAAGGGCAGAGGGTATCAGGAGTGGAAGGGACAGGTGGGCAAGAGGATAACAAGTTTGGGGCATGGGAATGTCCTGTAGGATATGCTCAGAAAACTTCATTTGAGACAAATGGTGAAGGGCCTTAAATGCTGGGAAGTGGCTTTTATTTTGTGGGTAGTTAGGAGCCATGGATATTTTTGAGCAGGCAAGAGATAGAACCTAGAATTAAGCCTCAATAAACACAATGCCCATGAGCTGTCAGAATGCAGGGTAGTGGGGCTGTCCCAGTGGAAGCGGGAAGTGGTCAGGAAGGCTTCTGGGATGGCTTGGAAAGGGAGCAGAGTGCCAGGCAGGAGGAGGTGGGGACACTGGGGTCTGAGCTGTGCCAGGAAGACCCTCCTCCCTGCATACCTTTCCCCTGTCTTCCCCACCATAGACCTCAAGGAGTCATGTCTCCAAAGGCACCTAACAAAATGCAAAGACATCACCCAGGAAGCAGAGGCCACTTTGTCACCCTCACTATCCTCAACATCAGCAGGGGTTGGGGGTAGGCGGCAGGAGCGTCCCATCCCAGGCAAAAGCTTCAGGTGTCTGCCAGGCTGAGCAGACCAGGGGTAGTGGTCCTTGACAAAGCAAGACCTGCTTTCTTTTCTCCTTGCCCTCAAAGAAATAAGAGCAGTGTCCCCTACTGAGGGAGCAGAGGCATCATGCCCCTCTCTTTGACCTGGGGACCCTTGCGTATCACCCACCTCCCACCCAGTGGGATTCCTGATGCTAAGAGACACTGTGGAGGAAGAGGAGTGTCAGGCAGTATCGCGTGGCACAGCATTTTCAAACCCTGGTCACGCAGCCTTGAGCAAGTTATTTGGCCATCTAAGTCTCACTCTTCTTTTCTGTGAGATACATACAACAATTTCTCTGAAGGGATTTTGTGACAATTCATAAATTTCAGGGCACAAGACTTCGCAGTTTTGTAGTAAATACTGGAGTCTGTTCACTGCCCCTTTCCCTACTTCTGTGGCTTTTGAGAGAGGAGACCTCAGCCCTGGGAAGGGACCCCGTTCCCAGCTCTGGAGAGTGGCCAGAAACAGTAGCCAAGACCTGGTGGGTTTGGGGGAGGCTGGGGCATCAATCAAAATGTAAGGAGATAATTTCCCTTGGGAGAAGAATTGGGCAGTTGTCCCTGGAATGTGGGGGCCACCAGTGTTGACCTTAGCCTCCAGGAAGGCAGCCTTCTGAACAGCATCCCTTAATGGCTGCAAAATAAGACAGAGTGCTGAAAATAACTTTCTGACTCAGGCTAGAATTCTTTTATATTTAGCCCAGGATGACAAATCAGGGGACTATGCTTTAAGCAGTAAGCCAAAAGCCAGCCAAAGGGCTTTGTTATTGGTGTGGTTTTGATTCGGATTGGTGGGCAACATGGCATATAGTAGTGTGGCCTGGGCCTTGTTTTAAGCATTAAAATTCTAATTCATGCTCAACCAACCTATGCAGAAGCCTGCTGCCAGCTGGGAATTCCTTACACACAAAGGAGCTGGGATACAAACTCAGCCTTTCAGCCCCAGGTTTTTCCTACTGTGTCCTGCTGAGGGTTCTGTCTTACTTTGGGGTCTCCCAGAAGCAGACCTGAGATAAGGATTCAAATGCAAGTTGTTAATTTGGAAGGTAAATGAAACACCAATAGTGAAGTGTGATAAAAAGAGGGAAGAGAAGGAAGCCAATAAAAGGAGAGTTAACAAGTTAGTCACTCTCACTGGGAGCTCTGGGGGACTGGAGAACAGGATCAGTAAGGTGAGGGAGGTGGGGTATCTATACTCCCATTACCATAAGCCAGTGTTTGGGTTGCTCCCTCAGGGTGTTAATTTTCCATACTTCCTGCTTGCTGTGTGGGTGGACAGTGAGGATATTGCTGGTCAGAGAATGCTGCAGGCGAAGATATGGAGGCAGCTGCTGGGGCGGAAAGTGACCCATGTTCAGGGGGGATGGGTGGGGCACTGACAGCAGTCGCCACAATTTTGTTTCATTGCTGTCTGCCCTCTGTGCACAGACATCTTGCCTGGAAAATACAGACGTCTGTGCCTTGGGCTCCAGCTTTCACAGGCAGGAGCTCCTAAGAGATTTTTACTCTGTTCCTTTCACATATGGCAGTCCTGAGCCTCACACCTACTTCTGCCCAGAGTGCTGCAGTCTACCCCCATGCCTCCTTGCACCCTGCCTCACTCTTTGCTGCCTGCCTGCCCCAACGTTCTCTCTTCTGCCCACAGCCTCTTTTAAGGATCTCTGGGTCGGGGGAGAGGGGCTTGTGGGCACTTCCCTCCCCTTTGCCATGGACGAGGTGGGTAACTGTCCTGAGACTCCCGAGGGTGCTCACTGGCATTATCCCTGCAGCACTGCCCTGCTGTCAGGGCATCAGTGGACAAGCCCCTTCTCAGCCACTCCCAACTTTCTCCTCCTCCAGCTACTCTGACTTATGGCCTCTTAGGTCGACCACTTGGTTTCACCTCTCTTGCCTTCACAGTCCTCTCCAGCTGCCCAGCACAAGCCTCTGCCAGCCCCGGAAGCCCAGCTACAGGAAAGCTTCAATGGGTACATGGGGGCTCTGAGGCAAGGCCTCTGTCTCCCAGTACCTGGCACTCCCCTTCTCTGTCCTGAGCTGGCTCCCTCTCCTACTCCCCACATTGTCCACAGCCATTCTTGCAGGCATAAAGCACAGCTGTGCTAACTCATCTTGGCAGTTGTCACTGGAAACAGGTGCTCATGGGACCCTCCTCTCTCGGCCTCCCGCCATCCAGGCGCCCAGCACCACCTCCTTGTTCTCCTTTCTCTTGCAATTCCCGCTTCTCTTCTGTCTTCATGTGCATCAGCTAAGTTGCCACACTGACTGTTCACTGCCCTCTGGCCACAGCGGGCTCCCCAGTCTTGTCTCTGTGCTTTTGCACAGGATCATCCTGGACTGCCCTTCCTCCTTCCTCCACCTGGTAGTGCTGGCTCCAGTGGCACCTCCTCCTGGGAGCTTTCGTCACACCATCCCCTCCCGACCCAGCAGAGTTAGTTGTATTCCCCCCTCCCCTAGCACATCTATTCACTTCTCAATGCCAAGAACACTGCGGGTAACTACCAGTTTCCCATCTATCTGATCCTTAAATGGAGAGCTCCCCACACCATCCTTGGCACATCGTAGGTGCTCCACACATTCTGACCCCTCTCCTTCTGTCACACTCTGCATCCCATCCATCACCAACTCCCGTTAGTCCTGAATCCCCCACTTTGCACCATTCCCCATTACCACCCTGGTCCCAGCTACTATCATCATCTACCTACAGTGCCCTTCCAAGTGGGCTCTCTGTTCCTGCCCCTGTGCCCTCCATAGTACCCTGTTCTCCACATAGCAGCTGGGGGTGTGTGTGTCCTTTTAAAACATAAGGCTGAGCAGTTCATTTCTTCACTTAAATCTATATTCCACTGCTGACTGCAGCTTTCTGTCCTCTCTCTTTTTCTCATCTGAACTTTGACCTGCCAGCCCCTTGGATTTCTCCTATCATCTCTGCTTAGCTGAGACTTCTCCTCACTTGCACCCCAGCCATTCTTTCCTCAGTCCTTCCATGTGCATGTCCTTCTGGATTTGGGTTGTATTTATCCAGCCAGAGCCTAACTCTGGAGAGATTCACCCACACTCTGAACACGCTTAGGGTCTCCAACCTCAGCTCTGTGTCCTGGCTTCAAGCAATCTTGCCACCCATTCTCAGCCCACTCCCCCACCCCCACCTATTCCTGCACCAGCTCCTTTGAGCCTTTACCCCTCTCCACAGGCTCTGCAGTCTGCCCCTTTCCCTTCTCCAAAGCAATTGATCTCACTTCCTGTTTCACAGAGAAAACAAGACAAAGAAGTTGGGCACTCACTTAAACCTTCTTCACCTGTCTTCCTCCTTTGTAAGAAAGGAGTCTCTCCTCCCACCCAAGGTTCACGTCCCTACTTGTGTTGTAGAGCTCTCGACCCATCAGTCACTCGTGAGCTTGCCTCTGTCACAGCTGCACCCTCTTTGCTGGTTCTCTGGCTATGACTTCATTCCCTCCACGCTTTCTATCCACACATGCCGTCTCCTCTTCCCCACCTGCTTTTCACTCCACTGCTTTGCCCCACTGCCCCACTCCACCCCAGCCCTCCCACATGCAGATACAGCTCTCATCCATCCTGGACACTTCTCATCTCACCCGGGGCTTTTGGGGCACCATTCTCTTGGATTTTCTACTCCTTGTCAATTGCCTTTGCTCCTTCCTCATGTCCCCACTGCTACGTGTAGGAGTGCCCTTATAAGAAGAGTCTTGTAATCTCTTCTCTTTGCATTCTCTTGGCAATTTCAGCCAGGCTCACAGACTGTTGGCTGGTAATGCCCACAGTTCTATCTCCAGCTCAGTTTGCTCTCCCAAATTCTAGACTCATAGATCCAAGACTCACTGCCTCCCAGACATTTCCACTTGGATGTCTACTGGCATCTCACACTTATCCTGCCCTCATAAAGCTTACATTTCATAGGGCAAGACCAGCAAAACATATGATAAACAAGGAAAATACAAACGTATCAGATAATAAAACATGCTAATAAAAAACAAAGCAGGGAAGGAAGATACCTAGTTGTGTTTATGTATGTGTGTGCGTGTGGCTGGGGGTGGTGCTATAAATTTTGGGTAAACTGCTGAGAATATGACGTCTGAGTAAAGAGCTGAATGAGGCATGTGGACATTTTGGGGAAAAGCATTCCAGGTAGAGGAAACAGCAAGTGCAAAGGGCCTGAGGTGGCCCTGGTATGTTTGCAGAACAATGACAAGGCTAGTGTGGATAGAATGGAGTGATTGAGTGCACAGCAGAAGGGGATGAGGTTGAAACTCAACCACTACCCTCCTCCCTGCGCCCTCCTACCCTGTCTGAGACACAATCCCCTCTCCCCTTGAGTAATTCAGCAGCCTCCCGACTGTCTCTTGCATGTACTGTTGCAGCCTGAAATCTACCCTCAACTTGGCAGCTAGAATGATCCTTTAAAAATATTGGGTTGGGCAAAAGTTTTGTTCAGTTTCTTCCATAAGATGGCTCGAGTAGTGCTTAGTTATCTTTAACTTCATTCAAAACAATTTTGTTAGATTGTATTGTGACAGCTGTCATATCAGCATGCATTTAAAAACAAACTTATCAAAATTGGTGAATTTTTATGTAGCTATTTTAATATTGAAGATGGAAGAAGAAAAGCATCATTTACAGCATATTATGCTTTATTATTTCAAGAAAGGTAAAAATGCAACTGAAACGTAAAAAAAAAGATTTGTGCAGTGTATGGAAAAGGTGCTGTGACTGATCGAACGTGTCAAAAGTGGTTTGTGAAATTTCATGCTGGAGATTTCTTGCTGGACGATGCTCCATGGTCGGGTAGACCAGTTGAAGCTGACAGGGATCAAATCGAGACATTAATTGAGAACCATCAACATTATACCACGTGGGAGATAGCTGACATACTCAAAATATCCAAATCAAGTGTTGAAAATCATTTGCACCAGCTTGGTTATGTGAATCGCTTGGATGCTTGGGTTCCACAGAAGTTAAGCGAAAAAACCTTCTTGACTGTATTTCCACATGTGATTATCTACTTAAACGTAATGAAAAGTTTCTGTTTTTAAAAGAAATTGTGACGGGCGATGAAAAGTGGATACTGTACAATAATGTGGAATGGAAGAGATGGTGGGGCAAGCGAAATGAACCACCACCAACCACACCAAAGGCCAGTCTTCATCCAAAGAAGATGATGTTGTGTATATGGTGGGATTGGAAGGGAGTCCTCTATTATGAGCTCCTTTTGGAAAACCAAATGATTAATTCCAACAAGTACTGCTCCCAATTAGACCAACTGAAAGCAGCACTCAACAAAAACCATCTGGAATTAGTCAACAGAAAATGCATAATCTTCCGTCAGGATAACGCAAGGCCACATGTTTCTTTGATGACCAGGCAAAAACTGTTACAGCTTGGGTGGGAAGTTCTGATCTATTGACCATATTCACCAGACATTGCACCTTCGGATTTCCATATTTTTCAGTCTTTACAAAATTCTCTTAACGGAAAAAAATTTCAATTCCCTGGAAGACTGTAAAAGGAACAGTTCTTTGCTCAAAAAGATAAAAAGTTTTGGAAAGATGGAATTATGAAGTTGTCTGAAAAATTTCAGAAGGTAGTGGAACAAAACAGTGACTATGTTGTTCAATAAAGTTCTGGGTGAAACTAAATATGTGTCTTTTATTTTTACTTTGAAACCGAAGGAACTTTTTGGCCAACCCAATAGAAATAGATCATGTCACTCCTCAAGCTCAAAACCCTCTAAGGGCTGCCATTCCCCCTCACAGCTCGACATGTGGTCCCCTGACCCCCTGACATCCTCTCCTACTCCCCCCCCCACTCTGTTCCAGCCACACTACCCTCCTTTTGCTTCTTGGACATGCCAGACACACTCCCTCCTTGGGCCTTTGCATTTGCTTTTCCCCAGAATCTTCTTCCCCCAGAAATCCACATGGCTCCCTGACCTCTCATCTAAAATTGCAGTGTGCCTGGAAACAACCCAAGGGCCCACCAACAGATGACTGGTTTAAGATGATGTGGTATATATAAACAATGGAATGTTACTCAGCCATAAAAAGAATGAAATATTGCCACTTGCAGCAACATGGATGGACCTAGAGATTGTCATACTAAGTGAAGTAAGTCAGAGAAAGACCAATATTATATGACTTACATGTGGAATCTAAAAAATAATACAAATGAATCCATATACAAAACAGAAACAGACTCACAGACATAGAAAACAAACTTATAGTTACCAAAGGGGAGAGGGAGGGAGGGAGGGACAAATTAGGAGTGTGAGATTAACAGACACAAACTACTATACATAAAATAGATAAGCAACAATAATTTACTGTATAGCACATGGGACTGTATTCAGTATCTCATAATAATCTATAAAGGAAAATAATCTGAAAAAAAACTGAATCACTTTGCTGTACAACTGAAAACAACACGATATTATAAATCAACTACAATAAAAAAAATTGCAGTGTCCCCCACCCCATACTCCCATCTCCCTCAGCTGGCTCTATCTGTGGCCCTTATCACCTTCTCTTGTACTATTTGAGTTATTCTTCATTTTGTCTATCACCTTTCTGCCTGCAGTAAGAGTCCATGGGGCAGGACTAGTGTCTGTTTTGCTTGATGCTGCACTCCCATTGCCCAGAAGACCTCATGAACACACTGAACACAGTAGGCGCTCAACACTTGCTGAGTTTGCTGAATGAGTCCCTCTTTTCTACGCTGTATGTCACCATGTCTGGTACATTCAGTTTTCTCTCTAGTGGAGTCCCTCCCTTCACCTCATTCCTGAAGCCTTTGCTGACTCTGGCATCTCATTTTGTTTACATGGCTGTGACAGCCCCCAGTGGTCCCTTGTCTCCTCTACTCTGCACACAGCTGCTGGAGACTTATTGTAAAAAAAAAATGGTTTCTCTCCTTTCCCCTCTGAAAACGTTGGTGGCTTCTAATGGCTCTGAGGAATAAACCCAAATTTTCTTGTGTTGCATTCAAGTCTTTTTAGAATCCTAAGCTGTCTTCAGCTTACATCCCTCCCAAATTGGCCATACGAAGCCACAAGCATGTCTTCCCACAGAGGCTGGGCTCCTTCTGCCTTCCTGCGTGGCTCTAACTGCTCCCACGGTGCTTTCTGCTTCCGTCCACCCATCCCTCCAGCCCAGGTCAGGTGTCCTCCCCCACCAAGCCTGGGTTAGGTGCCCTTTTATGCACGCCTGCATCTTAACAAATAAAATTTGTTACTGCTCTATCTACTCTCCTAGACTCTAGGTTTCTTGAGGACAGGGACGGGATTAATTATTCTTTTCATCCCAGCCTCTAACACACTTGCCTGATCCAGAGCAGGGGTCATAAAGTATCTGTTGAGTGAGTGAATAAGTGCTGTTTGCGTAGATGTAGGTAGCCTCTAAAGTGACGAGGAAGGAAATGGGAGCTCACGCTTGCTTTCTGAGTGTTCAGTACCTACCAGGCTGCATGCTGGGCCCTGTATGTAGCACTTCTCATTTAATTCTCGTGGCATTAGCATCCCACTTTGCAGAGATTCTAGTTATCTCCGGAGGGCAAGTGGCAGCATCAGGATTTGAACCTGCGTCAGTCTAGCCCTAAAGTGCTTGGTCTTTCCTTGACATCATGTAAAGATAGAAAAAAAACTTCCCCTGGTCTTCCAGGGGTCCTGGGGTCAGGATCCACAAAGACTCAATACCTTCCAGCAGCTGATCCACAAGCAGCATGCCCATCCCTACCTCTGGACTTTCGTACATTTGGCCTGGTCTGGAAGATGGCCCTCTTCCTTTCTCCATAGCAGGTCTCTCCAGTTCTTCAGACTTGGGCATAGAACCACCTCTCCAGGAGCAGTTCTGTGATTAATTCCACTCCCGGGGTCTGCGGAGGTGAGACTGGTTTCTGGAGTGTGTGTGCCTTTGAGCACTTCTTGATTCTGCCTCCACCAAGTGGCATTCATTGGCCTTCTCTATGGCCTTTAGGGTGGCCTGTGAGGACTGCCACATTGAATTCGGCTCCTGTGCACACATGCCCATCCAGAACACTCAGAAAGGCTGGGCTGTTGCCTGCTCGCTGCATCTCAGGAAACAGACCCCAGCCTCCTGGAAGGAGCCCCAGAAAGCCACTTGGCCATCTCCTTCCCCTTCTTCAAGTCTTTGCTCAAAAGTCACCTTTAAGGTTTGAAGTTGATGCTATTAGTGCCCCACCCAGGTGCCCCTGGTCCCCAGCTACTGTGAGTGTTGGCTGCTAATGGCTTATAGTTGGCTGCTAATGGAGAATTGCCCTTGACCAATGGGAGCTGCTTCAACTGGGAGATGACACCTTCCCACCAAGGTGGCAGCCCACAGCCAGTGATAGACAGCAGGGATGGAAAAGGCCAGACTCCTTGTCTCGAGGTGGCACAATTCTCTGCTGTCGTTCTTGTTCCAGGGATCAGGCTGAGGCCAGACTTTGAGACCACATCCTAGGTTTAGCTCTTTTCTGACTTATCCTGCTTCCCTCCCTCCCAGGTACCTCCTGAGAGCTTCCCTCAATCCATCACTCGCATAAGAACTCCTGTCTCAGTCTCTACGTACAGGGACATGACCCAGGACACTCTTTGCATGGATGTGTCTTCAAGCTCTCTTGATTGGTCCTAAACCTATAATCCAGGGATTAGCTCTTGGTCACTGTTTCAACTCTTCCGCCCACTGCTGAGAAAGGCAGGGCATGAATTTGCATGTTCATGCCCATTTCTCTCCACTCAACAGGCAGGCTGGAGCACAGGAGTGAACACATTGACCTACCTATGAGGAGAGGTGGTCAGGATGTAGGTAGGAGACGACTGCAAACACAACTCTTGCCTGCTTCTCTCTGCTCCTTGGCCTTTTCTTGCATGTATCCGTCAAGCTTGCTCCCACCTGCCTTCCCCTATTCCCTGTTTTGGGGTGCCTTTGTCAGGAGTCTAACGTAATGTCCAGGGATGCTGAACATCCACTAGTCAGAAGAGGCAGGGCCTCTCCTGTGTCAGCAGGTTACCCCACTCTTTGGCATGTTGGCTGGGCTAGCCTGGCCTGCACACTGTTGGGGAAGCTAAGGCAGGCTGAGATTGGCGGCGGAGGTCTGCAGCCTTATCACAGGCCAGTCCCCTCTCCTAAGTAAGAGCAATGTCCAGGCCCAGGAGATGCTGCTGAGATGGTGGTTAAGGCTGAAACTGGCCAATCTGGCCAAGCCTCGCTGAGGAGTGACAGCGCTGAAGCCAAGGGGGGACTGTGTGATTAACAGCACTCTTTTGGCATCACCAGAAGGGAACTTGTTCTTGGCAGAATGTCATAATTCACAGCCAGTCTTGTTCATAGCTTGCAGCCAACCATGAACTATTAGGCTGCACCCCAGCCTTTCCCCTTTCCCACCTCCTGCCTCACCAGTGACTTTTCTATCCACAAGCAGCCATTTTCTCTAGCCAGAAAGAAATAGAGGGGTTAAAAATACCATGTACCATATTCAGGTCTTTCTCTGCCAACAGGGCTAGCAGAGATGGAATTCCCAGTCCTAGACTCCCTTTCTCTCTCCTAGTTCTTTCAGCTGCTCACTCAGTGCTTCTGACTCTAGAACTCAATTGCACCTTCCCCAAGAGAGGCTGGGAAGCAGTGGACCTCTTTGCAATATTTTAAAGGGTCGGCCTCTCTCATAAGGCACACTTGAGCTGAGACCTGAAGACCCTCTGGGGGAGTGAGTCATGCATCTACCTGAAGAAAGAGAATTCCAGACAGAGGAGAGGGCATGTGCAAAGGCCCTGAGGCAGCAGGGTACCGCACAAGTTCAAGGACAACCAAGAAGTTAGGACTGCTGGAACAGAGAAGGGGAGGTAGAGATGGTAAGAGATAAGGCCATTTTGAAGCAGAGACAATCATAAAAGGCTGTCAGGAAGAGGTGACCTGAATAGGGTCCAGGTCTCAGATGGATTATAAAGACACAGAGTTGAGGATATTGTGGGGCTAGCTGTGCCAAGCTAAATCTCTTGAATTCCTTGCATTGCCAATCTTCCATGGTGAGAGGTAACTGGTGGGTCCTCTGGCTTGAGATAGACAAAGAATAGATCAGAAGTCCTTCTGTGCCCTGTGTTTACCTCAGGATCCTTGAGCTCTGTGGGGCTGGCCTAGAGCTACTGGTCTGGCCCTGGACATCCTTCTGCAGCTGTGCGGATTGGCAGGGAGGGGTAGTTCCTAGAGCCACAGAGGCTGCCTGGTGGGGCCCAAGGCAGGGAGATGAGTCACAGACCTGTTCAGTGTCCTACACTGGACCCCACCCATTCCCCTTCAGCTCTTCTCCCTCCCCTTCTCCCCTTTCTCTCTCTCCACCTTCCCTCTCTCCCTCTCTTTTCCACTCTTGTCACTTCTTAGCTCATTCCCTGATCTGCGGCCTTGGAGTGGTCACACCCCAAGCTCTGCGTGCCCAAGGCTGAAGTCCCTGCCAAATGGCCCTTGTGCTCGGCTGAACATGACCCTGATCTGAACATGAACCTTTCAGTTCTCAGGCCACACTGACAAATGGCTCATAAGTTGGAGCGGATCAGTGCTTTCGCCAGAGGAGAGAAGTTCCCAGACAGTGGTCACTCTGTCCAGGAGTCCCAGCACTGAGTTGCTGGGGCATTGCCCACTAGGTCCCAATGCTGGCTCTCAGGGGCCCAGGCCAATGTTCTGCTGGGTCACCATCTGCAAAGGAGGGCAGGCAAATCTTCTAGCATTCAAGGAGACCTTTTTGGTGGGCATATAGCTCATGAAGCAGGATGGGGCAGGGTTCAGGTGGGGTCAGAGGTGGGCTCAGGAGCTCAGAGACTTTCCCATGAGGAGTGGGCTCAAAGGCTCTGGCGGTCTGGGAGGACCAAGCCACACAGGAAGTGGTCATGTCCTATGGCAATGCTCAGGGCCCTCATGGCCAGGATCTGGGGCAGAAGCGAGCCTGGAACTGAGCCTGGGGGGAGGTAAGCAGGTGCTGAGGCATTTGGTGAGATTTAAAGCTTAAAGCATGTCTGTCAACTGACCCTTAACCCTGGCTTCAGTTTGACCTCTGATCTCTGACCTAGGCAGGAAGTAACAAGGACCCTAGGGCCAAGGGCACCCATTGGCCAACCCCAAAATAGTGATGTCTATAATGTGTGACAGATTTAAAAATCACTTTTAACATGGTACTAAAAAACCTATTGGTCCCCTTTGGAAAGATTGCTAGGAAATTGACTCTTCTTTTTTTTTTTTTTTTTTTTTTTTTTGCGGTACGCGGGCCTCTCACTGTTGTGGCCTCTCCCGTTGCAGAGCAACAGGCTCCGGACGCGCAGGCTCAGCAGCCATGGCTCACGGGCATAGCTGCTCCGCGGCATGTGGGATCCTCCCGGACCGGGGCACGAACCCATGTCCCCTGCATCGGCAAGCGGACTCTCAACCACTGCGCCACCAGGGAAGCCTGACTCTTCTTTTGATAAAGGAGAGCATCGAGCAGCTCTCCTGATTTTGCTGTATGTACTCTATTTCAAGTGACCAAACAGCTAGTGGTGAATTCTTTTTAGAATTTTAGTCTACAAATGCATAAGGAATGACAGAATTTGGATATCACCACTTTCAGTCCCAGTGATATAATGGGTCCAGGCCATGGTCAATGGCTGCTAAAACTAGCAGGTGAAAAGCTGATGGGACATTTTATAATGAATGAATCAGGCTGACTGCATCTGAACATCACAAAAGAAAAGAAATCTTGTCCCAAACACTGAACTTGAATCTGATCAAGTCAGTTTACAGGAAGTACACGGAACAAGGGGACACATTAAATGGCACTAATAGGGATGCAAACTCCAAACTGTGGGTAACTCCTTTGGGACAAACAATCTGGTTTCTTCACCAAACAAGCTGAAAGGGAAAAGGTGGGGGTAGGGGAATCTTATTAATCAAAGAAACTGAGGAGACAAATCAAGTGCATGCAATGTATGTACTTTTTTTTGGACCCTGATTCAAACAAATAAACTAAAATTTTATGAGGCAATCAGCAACATTTGAACACTAAGATATTTGGTACTATTAAACAACTATTTTTTGTGTTATAATGGATTGTGGTTATTTTTTAAAAGTTCTTCTAGAAATATACATTGAAGAATTTACAGATGAACTGATATGGTGTCTGGGATTTTCTTCAAAATAATAAGCAGTGGTGGAAAGTGGGCGGGGTTTGAAATGAACGAAGATCAGCCTTGGGTTGATATTGTTGAAGCTGGGGCCATCACACCGTTCTGTCTACTTATGTGTTTGAAACTATCCATGATTTTTAAAAATGGAAAATAAAACCCCTAGCTCACTGCTTGTTCATAATAATCACTCAATAAATGTTAGCTGTTATGTTTAAAAACTTTTTTAGGTCACATAAATGGGGATCACCCCCAATGCATTGCGAGTAAGGGAGGTCTCTGCTTACACAGAGGCTGTTATACTAAGTGAAATAAGCCAGTCACAGAAGGACTGCATGACTCCACTTCCATGAATGTAGCTAAAATAGTCAAATTCAAAGAAAGAGTGGAATGGTGGGTGCCAGGGGCTGAGGGGAGGGGGAAATGGGAAGTTGCTAATCAATAGGCATAAAGTTTTAGTTAAGCAAGATGAATAAATTCTACAGATCTGCTGTACAACCTTGTGCCTAGAGTTAACAATACTGCATGCTTAAAAATTTGTTAAAAGGGTAGATCTCATGTTATGTTCTTACCACAGGAATAATAATAATAATAATAGTAAAGATAGAGGGCTGTGCTTTGTCAACCAGATCCTCGGCACGGAAGGATGTGAAAAGGCCATGGGTTCTGCCACTTCTTCCTCCTATACACACACTGACCAAGCATCTACTATGTGCCAGGTGCCACAAAGGCACAGATAGGAGATGTAATGCCAGCCTCTTCTTCAGGCTTTTGGGCCAGGGAACAGTAATGCCACTCCTGAGAACTTGCTGCAGCGCACCCCCTGCCTCTCTCCTTGAGTCTGTGGACCCTGCACCACCTCAGGGAGCCTGTGGAGATGGGTCCTTCGGTACTTGGCCAGCACTCTGAGACGCAAACGCTGAATCTGCCCTCCACACCTGGCTGCCAAAGTGTGCTTTCCAGCCTAGACACCATTTCCTCAGATGGCTCACAACCTCCTCCTGCCTCCTCCCGCCTTCTCTCCCTCTCTCTCTCTCATTAAGGCATAAGATACTGACAGTCAAGTTTATAAAGTGTGTACATTTTAAGAGTATAGACTGATGACTTTACATATATCTTCACCAATGTAGTCACTGCCTAGATCGAGTCACAGACAGGGAAACGGAGGTGTGGGGGATGACCCCTAGTCCCTCTCTGAGACCCTCAGGATTTTAGGTGCCCTGTGCTTGTGTGCCATTCTTTCCTGCCCAGCAACTTGAGCCCCAATGGCCCCACAGGTCAGCATACCTTGTCTATATCTCCCTCTGCTGCAGCTCTGGCTTGACTAAAACATTTCAGGTGATAGATGGCTGTTCATGGCCCCCTGTGCGTGTACCACTGGGACCCTGGGCCCACTTCCTAAAGCTTTTGATATCCTCCGGGCTATTTGGGCTGCTCACTGGCCATATCACTGCTGTGGCTGGGGCTCCTGCTTCCACTTGGCTTTGTGTGTGGAGATGTGGGTGAAGGGCACTCTGGGTCTGCTCAACAACCCCAGGTTGTGGCCCTACTGGGCACCTTCATTTCCATGGCCTGTGGCCCTGGCTGGCACACAGTGCTTTTTCTCAATCCTCCCACGTTTGCTGTTCCTCACACCTGGTGTGGGAACCAGGGCCTGCAAGGAGGGCGGTACCACCTTCTCCTGGCTGCCCCCTTCTCTGCCTCCTTCTGGGTTCTTTCAAAGTGGGTACTCCCCAAGGCTCCTTCCCCAGCCCACCTCTTCTCTTTGCCCATCCATCCTCTTTCTGGGAGACTGTACCCCACACTCCTGCTTCTGCAACCATATCCATCCTTGGTCCCCTTACCTAAGTTCCCAACATCCTCTTCCCCCAAGCACATACTGGCACCTCCTACCAAAATATGCCAGCCCCTTGGATTCCACATTCAACCCCAAAAGTTGCTGCTCAGAATGTTCCCTGTTCCTCCAAAGATGCCTCCCTCCTCCCAGGCCTGGCCCCAGAGCTCCTGGGGGGGGGTTTGCTCCTGGCCCCCCTTCTTCCTGCACAACCCTCAGGCCACTCCTGCTTGTACCACAGGCTCTGTCCTCCTGTTCTCTCTGCTGTCCTGCCCTCCAAGCCACGTCATGGCAGATCAGAATATTCTGTTTCCCTGCTTGGCCTCTGTCCTGCTTGCTCATTATTACCAGATTCCACTAAATTCAGCTCCATTGTGGCCCTGGGCTTTGTTCTAGACTTGGTGAGATGCCATGGGAGGCTGGGCACAGTGCAGACGGGCAGGAAGGGAGAGGCAAGATAGCCCCAGGGTTCCCACGCGAGGTGTGAGGAGCAGCAGAGATGAGGGGTTGAGGAAGAGCAGTGTCTGCCAGCAAGGGCAGAGGCCATGGAGATTTAGGGATGCTTTTTGGAAGAGGGAGACGTGATCTCGACCTCAAAAAACAGTAGCCTTTTGCAGTGTAGATTATAACAGCGAAAAATTAGAAAAACTGAACACTCAGCAGGAGACTGCATCAACACACCATGGCATACTTTCAAACAGAATACTATACTGTTGCTAAAATAACCAGAACGGATAAATCTCAACAACAAAACATTGGGTGAAAAGGGCAAACGGAAGATGGATGTGCACAGCTGGTGCAATTTATATAAGTCCAAAGGACACACAAAACAATGCTATTTATTATTATAGATTCAGGTGTTTGTAGTAAGGGTATAAACATGTGTGTGGGAGTGATAAACACCAGATTTACCTCTGCAGAGAGAGGGAGAAAATGAGGAAGGGACAGGAGGAGGGAACTTAGTTGTGGCTGTTCTGTTTATCTGAAAAGAGAGAGAGGAAGTGATCTGAGGCAAATATGGCGAAATGTTATCATCTGTTCAATGTGGGTGATTACAGGTACATGGGAGGTCCTGGCTTGGGCTGGCTGGTTGCACCTGTGGGTGCAGTGACTCAGGGCAAAAGCAACCCCATAGATGCCGTTCCCTTTCTTCTCCCTGTGCTGACCGAGCCCCAAGGCTTCCAGGAGGGGCCTCAAGGCATGGGAGGAAGGTCCTGAGAACAGTTGCCCACCTCCCAGACTACAGGAAAGCCTGTGAAAGAAATAACAAAGTTCTCCAGAAGTGCTAGGACTCCGTAAATTTAAGAAACTACGATGAACAATATTAACTTTCCATTTGATAAGATGCCCTTTCCCTTTCTTTCTCACCCCCACACAGACCCCCCCCCCCCCACCAAGAGGAGATTTCAGAAATGAGAGCCCACAGCATTCACAGATACCAGCTGGGGAGGGCCTCCCAGGGGGGCCCAGCTTCCAAACAGAGAAAGCAGGTGGCTTCCGGTGTCTGCTGATGTTCACGTAGACTGGCCAGGGATTGCTGCCCATGAATGAATGTAGGCCCTGGTGGTGGAGGGAGGGAGATATGTAGACAAGCACCTACACTGCTTGCCACATACTATGGGAGCAGATGCCTGCACAGATTTCCACTGACCTTTTGTATTTAGAGGAGTGGGGAGTGTAAAACAAGCCCAGGGCTTGTAATGGCAGTGAAGAAGGGGGAAGGCCAGAAAAGTTAGAAGCTCATAAAACAAATCCTGCAAGCATGAAGAACCTATTTGTGTCCCACAAGGCAGCATGCGCACGTGTCTAAGAGACCAGGCAGTAAACCTTCCATGTTCAGGTGGAGAGTCACCCTCCACTGGGAAGGGCCATACAAGTCTGGGTGCCAGGAAGGGACGGTCACAGGCTCAGGGAGGAAGAGAAGGGGCTGGTGGGAGAGGGATCACTCACCCAGTGGCAGAACGAAGAAAAAGGGGAACCAGCAGAGCACGAAGACGCCCACGACGATGGCCAGCGTCTTGGCCGCCTTCTTCTCACGGGAGAACTTGAGCAGACGCACTGACAGTGAGCTGCGGAAGGTGTGGCCCTTGGCGCTGCGCATCCCACCGTGGGCTCCGTCTGAGCCAGTGCTTGCGCCGCGACAGTGGATGCGCAGCACCACCTCTGAGGCCTTGCCCCGCTCGCGCTTGACTCCCGCCTCCAGGCTGCGCGTGGTGCTTCGCGCTACCACATACACGCGGCAGTACATGACCACAATGACGGCCATAGGCAGGTAGAAAGAGCACAGGGAGGAGAAAACAGCGTATCCTGCCTCCTCCGTGATGCCGCAGAAGCGCTCGTCAGGGGGCACCGGCTCCTTCCAGCCCAGCAGCGGCCCCACAGACACCACGAGGGCTACGGCCCAGAGCAGCGCCAGGATGGCGGCCGCCTTGCGCTCGGTCATGATTGCTGGGTACTTGAGCGAGTGGCGCACGCCCACGTACCGGTCCACCGAGATTGTGCAGAGGCTGAGGATGGAGGCCGTGCAGCACAGCACATCCACGGCGGCCCACACGTCGCAGAAGGCCCGGCCGAAGGCCCAGAAGCCCAGAACCTCCATGGTGGCCGAGAAGGGGAGCACTGTGGTGCTCAGCAGCAGGTCGGCCACGGCCAGGTTCACAATGAAATAGTTTGTGACCGTCTGCAGGTGGCGGTTGCAGGCCACGGAGAGGATGACCATCAGGTTGCCCGCCACGGCCGTGAGGATGAAGGCAGCCAGGAAGACGCCCACGCCCACGCCCTGCGCACTCACCACCAGCCCCCCGACGGCGGCCGTGCCGTTCACCTCGCCGCCGGCGCCAGTGCTCCCCGGCTCCCCAGCGGAGCTCCGGTTGTCCTCGCCGTTGCCCGCGCCCACCACGCCGCCGCCGCTGCTACCGCCTGCGGTCACCCGCACGCCGTCCACCGCCCGGCCCTCGGAGGCGGCCGCGCCGCCCGCGCCACCCCCGCCACCGCCCGCGCTGGAGCTCCCGGCGCTGCTGTCTGAGCAGGGTCCCTCGAAACTGACGTTCAGGAGATAGCGGAAAGTCATCTCAACGCGCAGCCGTCGGGGACCGGGGCTGGGCGCAGGACGAGCGACTGGTAGGGCTGGGGGCTCCGGCTCCAGACCCGCGCGCTGGTCCTGTCGGGGTCCTGCCTCAGTTCCTGTGACGTGGAGCACTGCTGCCCGCGAGCGGAGCGGGCGGCTGCGGAGTGGGACCGAAGAGCCCGAGCTGGCGACGCGCGCCTCTCTCGCAGCGTGCCCAGGCGAGCGGGCAAAGCGGCGGCTCGGGGCCGGGCGGTGCGGGCGGCGACCACTGAGGAGCTAGCTACTGGGCGCGGGGCCGGGACGGAGCGGAGGAAGGGCAGCGCCGGGGATGAAGAGGGGACGCTGGCACCGAGGGACCCAGCGCCACAGTTGCCGGAAGAAGGGAATCTGCGCTCTGGGCGAGCTGGCGTTCCGGGGTCCCAAAGGGCGGTGGCGCTGGCTCGCGCTCCGACCCCGCGGAAGCCACCCCCGCCGCGCCGCTGGTGCTCACGCCCGCCCTCTCCCCTCGCGGTCCGCTCCCTTCCACCTCCCGCGCCCCTACCCCGCCTCCTCTCTCTTACCACTCAGTTAAGTCTCCCTCCCGCCCTTTCCCCAGCGTCTCGGTCACTGCTGGTGCCCTTGGGCGCGCCGAGTGTAGAAGGTGCGATTCCCGGGTCCCCGGACTCCCGGCTCCGGCCGCCAGAGAGCAGCAAGCGCCGGGGATCTGCAGCCTGCTGACGGGACCACGCCATGCCGCGGATGGAGCTGCTGCACCTCCTTCCTTCTCTCAGGGGACTGGACAAAGGAGGGTCTCAAACACCTCTGTCCAGTGCCGTGGCGTGGAGAGCTCCAGAGGGTGTCGGAAGCTTTGCGGGCCTATGATGGGCGAAGGAACAAGAGACTACTTATATGGTTACAGCCTTCAGACCCTGCCCAGGACACACTGGTCTGCATACACCAACTTCTGCACTGTTACTTTACTCCATATCGGCTGTCGAAATAAAACTTCCCATTGCTACACTAAATAAGTGGCCTCGTTCTAGGGAGGGAGGGTTTAAGTACTGGAGGGTGGGAAAGGCCACTTGGCGGGATGGTTAAAGGAGGTGGGGCAGACAGTCTGGCTCCAAATCTAGGCTCCGCCCTATGTTAGCTGTTTGACCTCTTTGTGTCTTAGTTTCTCATCTGTAAAATGAAGATAAGAGTAGTGTCTACCTACCAGCGTGAAGACTGAATGAATTAATATCTGTTAGGGCCCCAGAGCAGTGCCTATATTTGTTAGCTGAGTGGGACTACGCAGGGCAGGATTTGAACAGGTAGGACAGAGGACAGAGGGAATGTGGAGCTGGTATGAACTCGGGCCACAGGTGGAGGGGTGGGTTTAAGGAGCCTCTTGTTGACTAACAAGACTGGGTAGGGAGAAACAAAAAGAGACCATTCCTTTGGCCAACATAAAAATACTAACCAGGCTGCTGTCATGTGTCAAGCTATGTTGGACACTCTGGGTGGCCAGGGGAGGGGGGAATTGCAGGGAGAATAATGCCACCAAGTAAGTGCAGGATGAGGAAGTCTTGAGCCATGCCAGGGAGATGAGGACCTGTTTACAGAGGTATCTGGGAGGGGGCAAAGAACTCATGGCCTCAGTGCCCACTAGCTGTGAATGACATCTCAGGATGTATGAGAGTCCTAGATGAGAAAGTGCTTTGGAGAAAAGAAGAAAAATGGGAGAAATGGGAGAGATGGGTAACCCCCCCTCCCCATCCCCTCCCCAGCCTAGGAAGCCAAAGCTGTTAGAGTCATAGCTTAGAAACAGCTCTTCCAAGGCCCTCAGCTTCCCATTCCATCTTCCATCTTTTACTTGGGTCTTTGGGGGCTTACTGTGGAGAGTTGAAAGCAAGGTGCCTTATGAGGATTATTTGGCAGCTGATCAAAAGCAGAACTGTGGGTTTGGGCTTCCTCTCTGAAGGAGAGGGGCAGAGGGCTCCGGAAGGAGAGGCCAGGAGCTTCTCACATGGGAGTGTCAGATGGCAGCCTCTGTGTCTGTGACTGGCTGCCATCTCACAGTGTAAGACAGGGATAACCCTCGTGGAGTACATCTGATTCTGGGCTGGGTCAGTTTTCAAGGATGACTGGGAATAGGAGACAAAGTTAAATCTAAGCTGAGCCTGGGGTGGTAGGGGGCTACCTGACAGGGGTCACATAGAGATCTGTGCCTGATCCTGGTCTAGAGAACCAGCATAAGGCTGGCTGGAGGTATACTTGCCAGCAGGGTGAGGAGAAATTGTGGGATAGTGTGCCTGGAAGGAGATGGGGCAGCTCTACCACGTCTCAGATCTTGGTCTACAAGAGGGCTTTGGAGGTTCTAGAGCTCTAGGGGAAGAAACAGGGAAAGGCAGGAGGTGTGAAATTGTGAGCTTTCTCTACCAGTTTATTATGCTCAAATCTGGGAAGGGATCAAATTGCTGGACCTGTGAGCCCTGGAGACCTGGGTGGCCCTTGGGTTCTTTGTGATCCAACAGCATGGCTTCTAGTTTAAGAAGGAAAACTAAGCATCTCCTTTATGAGATCCCTTTAGAGTGAGAGTAAAGAAAAAGGAAAGGTTTATCCCACAACTGAGAAGTTAACTCCTAGGCTGGTAAACTGGGACTTTAGCCCTTAAAGAGGAGGTTTAAAGGAACCCTACAAGAGATCATGAGAGGTATGAGGAGATTTGGACTCTCATGGAAATGGTGCAGGGTGGTTGTTTCTTTCAGTCAGGGTGTTGAATGGGAGAGAAGGCAGGCATTCCTGACAGATATCCTGTTTGTGGGGGCCAGCCAGTCAACCTACAGTTCCTTCCTACCCCACCAAGCCTGGACAACTTTTATTCATTCATTCAACACAAATTAACTAAGCACTAGCTATATGCTAAGAACTTTTCCTGGCACTGGGGATATGATGTTGTATAAAGTAAAATCCCTGCCATCCTGGGGCTTACATTCAAATTGTAGAAAGTGCTACCCAGAAGAGTTAAGAGGAGATCTTTCCTATGGACAAAAAGTTTTCTTTGGGTTTGGTATCTGGGTCCTGGAGACTCTTTTCAATTAAATTCTCAAAGAAAATCCAAATGCAAAGGAACTGTTTTCCAATTCTTCCCTGCCTCAGAATAGCAGTGGAGGCTGAAAGGGTGTAAATTCATGTATGTCAACTAGAAAACTTGGCTAATGCTGCCACTTCCTGGGATCAGTTCCTATGAAGAACATAGACATCCTTTCTATTCTTCAGCTGCAAGTGGATCTCTACCTCTGGCCTGACCTTTAAGCTTACAATGGCTCTGGCTACAAGCTGACCCACAACCTGACTGACCCCAAACTTAAGCCTTCCAATTCCCCTAATAGTGCCATTCATCCTAGATGCCTACTATGGTCAACAGGGGTACTGGGTAAAGGGGTGAGGGCTCAGTGCTACTCTCTTCCACCATAAGGACAGTACAGTTTGTTGCTGGCTACCTCTCAGTGGTTGTGGGTTACGGAGTATGTGGGGAAAAGATATTGTTGAGTATGTGGGGAAAAGATATTATTGAAAAGATAAGCAGAAAGGAGATATGTACTTGGTAGTTCATCTTTGCAGCCTCATTCCTATGTCAACAGAAGCTACAGGGAACGAGAAGCCCGTTATTTGATTATTTATGCTAATACTTGCCTAAATTAATGGAGTTGGAAGTTAGTGACTATATTTCTCATGATAGTAGAAATGGTAGAGGATGGGGATGGGCACCAGTGGAATGATATTCCTTGTTAAAGCCTGGCAAGCAGCCTACTGCTCTGGGGACCCTTGGTGTGGCTGTTTGCTTTGCAGCTGTGTTTTCTTCTGCCCCGAAGAGATATTCTTTTGTTTCTTTTTATTTTCTTCAGGAGAGTAAATAAGCTGGGAAGCAGGATATTGGACAAAGCCACAATGTGTGACGCCACTATTTTCTAGAGCCCTGGAATTCTCCAGGGCCCTGGAGACCTCTTCTAGATTGTCTACATCCACCTGCCCAAAGAAAAAAGGGATTCCTTTTGTGGAGGATTATGTAGACATTTTAGGAGTCAAGCACAGCGCTCGTGTCTAAGCTCATGCCCCCACTTAGATGCAAGGGAGAAATGTGGGTCAGCCAAGTGCTCAAGAATAGGGAATAGACTTGATGACCATTCAGCCTGCAGGACATTATGCTGTAGGAAAGCAAGAGTCCCAGGAAGACTCCATTGGAGCATTAATGAGGCAATTCCCGATGGGTGGATTGTGAAAAGAGCAGGTAGGTTGGCTGATCTGAACCCCTGGCTAATATTCTACCCAGGCCGCTGACACTCTTCATGTGGCTATTCCTTCTAGACCAAGCCCAATGTACACATTTCCAGTATGGCTTACTAAAAAAACATTAGAGTTGAGAATGCCATTTGGGAATGTGCTGGTGACAATGATAATTCCAATTCACTCAGCTCTGGGAATGCAAAGGGAGAATTAAGGTGGGCAGTGGGAACTCAGCTAGCATTGCTTTAACCTCCCTGGAGAATAAGCAACCCCTCTCTAGTAGAGTCCACCCAGTGGCAAGGGGAATCTCTTCCCTTCCTTTATTACAGCCCCAAATCCCACCCTTACAATCTAGGTCTTCTAACTCCAAGAACCAGTGTTTCTCATTACTTTACAAATTCTTTGTACCTCCTAGTAGAGGTGACATATAAGGTTACCATCTCCTCCAGCCCCTGAGATCTGATTACCCATTGTGCGATGTGGAACTGTGAGGAGTGCGGAACAAGTTCCATAGGGATATTCTGTGGTAATGAAAAGAAATATGAGAAAATTCTAGGTGTAAACTTGGCTAACCTGACCCCCAAATGGAGCAGCAAATGCTAATGAGGGAGATTTCCTAAAACAGAATCAAAATAGGCCAGTCAGCTCTGAGGAAGTGACATGTAATCAACTTGAGAGGGTTGCATGACTCCAATCCCAATTAGGGAGGCTGAGGCAACTCCTGCTAGGATATCAAGCTTCCAGCTCACAAATAAGATGGCATAGAGCCATTTTCTATTTCCTTTTTCCTGGGGCAAGATTCAGTCTCTGGAGAAGACTGTGAAGAAAGGAGGATTTCCCTTGACAATGATTCCTTGGAGGAAAGGAAGAATGGAAGAAGCAAAAAATCCCAAGTGTCCCAGGAAAAAAATTAGGAAGTGAGGCTGGCTCTCCCCACTTTAGTGTTCTCCATGCCTTATCTCTTGGGCTTCTACCAGTTCTCCCTTCCTCTGTCCTCTATGGGTTAGTCACTTAATCTCTCTGATCCTTCGTTTCCCCATAAGTGTAAAATAGTGATAATAACTCTGACCCACATGAAGATTGTTGGCAAAAATCCCATTTACCTCCTCCTCTGGGTCCCCAGTATCTTTGATTTATTCCTCTGTTGATTAGTGTTTTGTAATTTCATTGTTTACCTGTGGTAGCTGGAGATAGTGAAAGTATGAATCAACAAATGAAGAAATGAATAAATGCACAAAAGCATGAAGGACTGTGCACCTTCGAGTGTCACTGATGGTTAGAGTATATGTCTCGGTCCCAGAGTTCCAGCCTTTTGCAATAGACTGGGGAGGGTTTTCACACATTATAGGGAGCCTGGTCTGTTAGGGCAGGCATGAGTACCTTTCTCCTAGGAGGAATGCTTCTGAGAGGCATCAACAGGGATGAGGGTGACCATCTATATTTATAGTTAATATACCTTGGATGTTTAGGGGTAAGACAATATATTGGGTGCATTTTTCTTTCTTGTAGCACCTTCATTGACCTAAATTGACAGACTTTTAGTTGTCTTGGGGTTTTTTTGTTTGCTTGTTTGTAAAATGGGATGATGTTTTACCAGTGTGCATTCTGTTTACAATATTGACACATGTCATTATTAACAAAGGTGGTCAGTTGCGAAGTGGGCCATCTAGCTCTTTGATCTGCAGGGCTGTAACAGTCAGGTTTTCCAGAGAAACAGAACCAATAGGAGAGAGGTATACATATCTGTAAATAAATAAATTTAGAAGTCTTTATTTAAGCTTTATTTTTATTTCAAGGAATTGGCTCACTCAATTGTGGTGTGTTGGCAAGTCCAAAATCTGTATTTAGGGCAGGCTGGAAATTAAGGGTTTAAGTTTCAGTCTTGAGTCTGAAATCTGTAGGGCAGGCCAGCAGGCTGGAGACTCAGGTAGACTTTTTTTTTGAGGGGAAGGTGCTTTTTATTTTTTTATTTGTTCTGAGGGGAAGGTGTTTTATTTATTTGTTTGTTTATTTATTTATTTTTAATTTAAAAAATTATACATATCGTACATCCTTAAACCTATCTTACAACTAATAATTTGTGCCTCCCACTCCCCACCCCTAAAATGCCCCTCCCTGCCCCTCCCCACTTGTAACCTCTAGTTTGTTCTCCATATCTGTGAGTCTGCTTCTTTTTTTTTTGGTTATATTCACTAGTTCACTGTATTTTTTAGATTCCAGACACCATTGATATCATACAGTATTTGTCTTTCTCTGTCTGACTTTTTTCCGTTAGCCTAACTCCCTCCAAGTCCATCCATGCTGCTGCAAATGGCAAAATTTCATTCTTTTTTATGGCTGAATGGTATTCCATTGTGTATATGTGTGTGTGTGTGTGTGTGTGTGTGTGTGTGTGTGTGTGTATGTGAGATTATAGATATATATATATAAAATCTCACATCTTTTTTAGGCATTCATCTGTTGATGGACTTAGATTGTTTCCATATCTTGGCAATTGTAAATAATGCTACTGTGAACATTGGGATCCATGTATCTTTTTGAACTAGCATTTTTGGTTTCTTTTTGGATATGTACCCAGGAGTGGAATTGCTGGGGCATATGGTATTTCTATTTTTAGCTTTTTAAGAAACCTCCATCCTGTTTTCCACAGTGACTGCACAAATTTACGTTCCCACCAACAGTATATGAGGATTGCCTTTTCTCCAACATCCTCACCAGCATTTATTATTTGTGTTCTTTTTGATGAAAGCCATTCTGACAGGTGTGAGATGATATCTCATTGTAGTTTTGATTTTCACTGATGATTAGTGATGTTGAGCATCTTTTCATGTGCCTGTTGGTCATCTGCATTTCCTCTTTGGAGAAATGTGTATTCAGTTCTTCTGCCCATTTATTAATGGAGTTTATTTTTCAATGTTGAGTTGTATGAGCTGTTTATATATGTTGAATATTAATTCCTTATCAGTCATATCATTTGCAAATACTTTCTCCCATTCAGTATGTTGTCTTTTCGTTTTGTTGATGGTTTCCTTTGTGGTGGAAAAACTTTTAAGTTTAATTAGGTCCCATTTGTGTACTTTGGCTTTTATTTCCTTAACTTTGGGAGATGGATCCATAAAAATATTGCTGCGATTTATGTCAAAGAGTGTTCTGCCTATGTTATCCTCTAGAAGTTTTATACTATCCTGTCTTACATTTAGGACTTTAATACATTTTGAGTTTATTTTTGTATATGGTGTTGGAGAATGTTCTAATTTCATTCTTTTACATGTAGCTGTCCAGTTTTCTCAGCACCACTTATTGAAGAGATTGTCTCTTCTCTGTTGTGTATTCTTGCTTCCTTTGTCATAGATTAATTGGCCCTAGGTGTGTGGGTTTATTTCTGAGCTCTCTATTCTTTTCCATTGATCTATGTGTCTGTTTTTGTGCCAGTACCATACTGTTTTGACTACTGTAGCTTTGTAGTATAGTCTAAAGTCAGGGCTCATGATTCCTCCAGTTTCATTCTTCTTTCTGAATAATTGCTTAGCTATTGGGAGGGGTCTTTTATGTTGTTGTACAAATTTTAAAATTATTTGTTCTAGTTCTGTGAAAAATGCCATTGACATTTTGATAGGGATTGCAATGAAACTGTAGGTTACCTTAGGTACTATGGTCATTTTAACAATATTGATTCTTCCAATCCAAGAAAATGGTATATCTTTCCATCTGTTTTGTTGTCTTCAATTTCTTTTGTCAGCATCTTATAGTTTTTGGAGTACAGGTCTTTTGCCTCCTTAGGCAGACTTATTCCTAGGTATTTTATTCTTTTTGATGTGATGGTAAATGGGCTTGTTTCCTTAATTTCTCTTTATGATACTATGTTGTTAGTGTATAGAAATACAACAGATTTCTGTGTATTAATTTTTTTGTGTGTGTGTGGTATGTGGACCTCTCACTGTTGTGGCCTCTCCCATTGTGGAGCACAGGCTCCGGACACGCAGGCTCAGTGGCCATGGCTCATGGGCCCTGCCGCTCTGTGGCATGTGGGATCTTCCCGGACCGGGACATGAACCCATGTCCTTTGCATCAGCAGGTGGACTCTCAACCACTGCACCACCAGGGAAGCCCCTGTGTATT
Organism: Stenella coeruleoalba; assembly: GCF_951394435.1. Taxonomy (NCBI): domain Eukaryota; kingdom Metazoa; phylum Chordata; class Mammalia; order Artiodactyla; family Delphinidae; genus Stenella; species Stenella coeruleoalba. The sequence continues at coordinate 30,597,049 of NC_137161.1, forward strand.
AATTTTATATCCTGTAACTTTACTGAATTTACTGATGAGTTCCAGTAGTTTTCTGGTGGGGTCTTTAGGATTTTCTATGTATAGTACCATGTCATCTGCAAACAGTGATAGTTTTACTTCTTCCTTTCCAATTTGGATTGCTTTTATTTCTTTTACTTTTCTGATTGCTGTGGCTAGGACTTCCAAAACTATGTTGAATAAATGTGGCAAGAGTGGACATCCTTGCCTTGTTCCTGATTTTAGAGGAAATGCTTTCAACTTTTCATCATTGCATATGATGTTACCTGTGGGTTTGTCATATATACGGCCTTTACTATGTTGAGGTATGTTTCCTCTTTACCTGCTTTCCGGAGAGTTTTTATCATAATTGGATGTTGAATTTTATCAAAAGCTTTTCCTGCATCTAATGAGGTGATCATCTATATGGTTTTTACTCTTCAGTTTGTTAATGTGGTGTATCACATTGATTGGTTTGTAGATATTGAAAATTCTTGCATCCCTGGATTAAATCCCACTTGATCATGGTGTATAATCCCTTTACTGTATTGTTGGATTTGGTTTGTTACTATTTTGCTGAGGGTTTTTGCATCTATGTTCATCACTGATATTAGCCTCTAATTTTCTTTTTTTGTCTGCTTTTGGTATCAGGGTGATGTTGGTCTTATAGAGTGAGCTCAGAAGTATTCCTTCCTCTGCAATTTTTTTGGAATGGTTTCAGAAAGATAGGTGTTAACTCTTCTCTAAATATTTGGTAGACTTCACCTGTGAAGCCATTTGTTAGGAGTTTTAAAATTACTGATTCAATTTCATTCCTGGTAATCAGTCTGATCATATTTTCTATTTTTTCTCTGGTTCAGTCTTGAGAGATTTTACCTTTGTAAGAATTTGTCCATTTCTTCTAGGTTGTCTATTTTATTGGTATATAGTTGTTTGTAGTAGTCTCTCATGATCCTTTGTATTTCTGTAGTGTTATTTGTAACTTATCCTTTTCATTTCTAGTTTTATTGATTTGATCCCTCTCCCTTTTTTTCTTGATGAGTCTGGCTAAAGGTTTATCAATTTTGTTTATCTTTTTAAAAACCAGCTTTTAGTTTCATTGATCTTTTCTATCGTTTTTTTAAAGTCTCTATGTCATTTATTTCTGCTCTGATCTTTATTATTCCTTTCCTTCTACTAACTTTGGGTTTTGTTTTTCTCAAGTTTCTTTAGGTGTAAGGTAAGGGTGTTTATTTGAGATATTTTTTTTGGTTTCTTGAGGTAAGATTGTATTGATATAAACTTCCCTCTTGGAACTGCTTTTGTTGCATCCCATAGGTGTTTTTGTTTTCATTTTTCTCTTGGTAATTTTTGATTTCCTCTTTAATTTCTTCAGTGATCCATTGGTTGTTTTGGCCATCCACATGGTTTGGCCTCCATGTGTTTGTGTTTTTCACAGTTTTTTTCTTGTAGTTGATTTCTAGTCTCATAGTGTTGTGGTTGGAAAAGATGCTTGATATGATTTTAATTTCCTAAATATACTGAAGATTGTTTTGTGACCTTGCATGTGATCTATCCTGGAGACTGTTCCATGTGCACTTGAAAAGAATGTGTATTCTGCTGCATTCATATGGAATGCTCTATATAGATATCAATTAAGTCCAGAAGGTCTAATGTATTAAGGCCTATGTTTTCTTATTGATTTTCTGTCTGGATGATCTGTCCATTGGTGTAAGTGTGGTGTTAAAGTCCCCTACTGTTATTGTGTTACTGTCAATCTCTCCTTTTATGTCTGTTAATACTTGTCTTATATATTTATGGGTCCTATGTCAGATGTATATATATTTACAATGTTATAACTTCTTCATCTGATCCCTTGATCAGTATGTAGTGTCCTTCTTCGTCTTTTTTTAAAAACATCTCTATTGGAGTATAATTGCTTTACAATGGTGTGTTAGTTTCTGCTTTATAACAAAGTGAATCAGTTATACATATATGTATGTCCCCATATCTCTTCCCTCTTGCATCTCCCACCCTCCCACCCTCCCTATCCCACCCCTCTATCTGGTCATAAAGCACTGAGCTGATCTCCCTGTGCTATGTGGCTGCTTCCCACTAGCTATCTATTTTACGTTTGGTAGTGTATATATGTCCATGCCACTCTCTCATTTTTTCCCAGCTTACCCTTCCCCCTCGCCATATCCTCAAGTCCATTCTTTAGTAGGTCTGCATCTTTATTCCCATCTTGCCTCTAGGTTCTTCATGACCATTTTTTTTTTAGATTCCATACGTATGTGTTAGCATATGGTATTTGTTTTTCTCCTTCTGACTTACTTCACTCTGTATGACAGACTCTAGGTCCAGCCACCTCACTACAAATAACTCAGTTTTGTTCCTTTTTATGGCTCAGTAATATTCCATTGTATGTATGTGCCACACCTTCTTTATCCATTCATCTGTTGATGGACACTTAGGTTGCTTCCATGTCCTGGCCATTGTAAATAGAGCTGCAATGAATATTTTGGTACATGACTCTTTTTGAATTATGGTATTCTCAGGGTATATGCTCAGTAGTGGGATTGCTTGGTCGCATGGTAGTTCTATTTTTAGTTTTTTTTTTAACATCTTTATTGGAGTATAATTGCTTTACAATGGTGTGTTAGTTTCTGCTTTATAACAAAGTAAATCAGTTATACATATACATATGTTCCCATATCTCTTCCCTCTTGCATCTCCCTCCCTCCCACCCTCCCTATCCCACCCCTCTAGGTGGTCACAAAGCACTGAGCTGATCTCCCTGTGCTATGTGGCTGCTTCCCACTAGCTATCTATTTTGCGTTTGGTTGTGTATATATGTCCATGCCACTCTCTCACTTTGTCACAGCTTACCCTATCCCCTCCCCATATCCTCAAGTCCTTGCTCTAGTAGGTCTGTTTCTTTATTCCCATCCTACCCCTAGGTTCTTCATGACATTATTTTTCTTCTTAGATTCCATACATATGTGTTAGCATACAGTATTTGTTTTTCTCTTTCTGACTTACTTCACTCTGTGTGACAGACTCTAGGTCCATCCACCTCACTACGAAATTGAATATCTCAATTTCGTTTCTTTTTATGGCTGAGTAATATTCCATTTTATATATGTGCCACACCTTCTTTATCCATTCATCTGTTGTTGGACACTTAGGTTGCTTCCATCTCCTGGCTATTGTAAATAGAGCTGCAATGAACATTTTGGTACATGACTCTTTTTGAATTATGGTTTTCTCAGGGTATATGCCCAGTAGTGGGATTGCTGGGTCATATGGTAGGTCTATTTTTAGTTTTTTAAGGAACCTCCATACTATTCTCCATAGTGGCTGTATCATTTACATTCCCACCAACAGTGCAAGAGTGTTCCCTTTTCTCCACACCCTCTCCAGCATTTATTGTTTCTAGATTTTTTGATGATGGCCATTCTGACTGGTGTGAGATGATATCTCATTGTAGTTTTGATTTGCATTTCTCTAATGATTAATGATGTTGAGCATTCTTTCATGTGTTTGTTGGCAGTCTGTATGTCCTCTTTGGAGAAATGTCTATGTAGGTCTTCCGCCCATTTTTGGATTGGGTTGTTTGTTTTTTTGTTACTGAGCTGCATGGGCTGCTTGTAAGTTTTGGAGATTAATCCTTTGTCAGTTGCTTCATTTGCAAATATTTTCTCCCATTCTGAGTTTTCTCTTTTCATCTTGTTTATGGTTTCCTTTGCTGTGCAAAAGCTGTTAAGTTTCATTAGGTCCCATTTGTTTATTTTTGTTTTTATTTCCATTTCTCTAGGAGGTGGGTCAAAAGGATCTTGCTGTGATTTATGTCAAAGAGTGTTCTGCCTATGTTTTCCTCTAAGAGTTTGATGGTGTCTGGCCTTAAATTTAGGTCTTTAATCCATTTTGATTTTATTTTTGTGTATGGTGTTAGGGAGTGTTCTAATTTCACTGTTTTACATGTAGCTCTCCAGTTTTCCCAGCACCACTTATTGAAGAGGCTGTCTTTTCTCCATTGTATATTCTTGCCTCCTTTATCAAAGATAAGGTGACCATATGTGTGTGGCTTTATCTCTGGGCTTTCTATCCTGTTCCATTGATCTATATTTCTGTTTCTTTGCCAGTACCATATTGTCTTGATTACTATAGCTTTGTAGTATAGACTGAAGTCAGGGAGCCTGATTTCTCCAGCTCCGTTTTTCTTTCTCAATATTGATTTGTCTATTCAGGGTCTTTTGTGTTTCCATACAAATTGTGAAATTTTTTGTTCTAGTTCTGTGAAAAATGCCAGTGGTAGTTTGATAGGGATTGCATTGAATCTGTAGAATGCTTTGGGTAGTAGAGTCATTTTCATAATGTTGATTCTTCCAACCCAAGAACACGATATATCTCTCCATCTATTTATATCAACTTTAATTTCTTTCATCAGTGTCTTATAATTTTCTGCATACAGGGCTTTTGTCTCCTTAGGTAGGTTTCTTCCTAAATATTTTATTCTTTTTGTTGCAGTGGTAAATGGGAGTGTTTTCTTAATTTCATTTTCAGATTTTTTATCATTAGTGTATAGGAATGCAAGAGATTTCTGTGCATTAATTTTGTATCCTGCTACTTTACCAAATTCATTGATTAGCTCTAGTAGTTTTCTGGTAGCATCTTTAGGGTTCTTTGTCTCTTGTAACAGTTTTTATTTTAAAGTCTATTTAGCTTATGTAAGTATAGCTGCTCCAGCTTTCTTTTGGTTTCCATTTACATGGAATATCTTTTTCCATCTCTTTACTTTCAGTGTGTATGTGTCTCTAGAGCTGAAGTGAGTCTCTTATAGGCAGTATATATACAGGTCTTGTTTTTGTATGTATTCAGCCACTCTGTGTCTTTTGGTTGGGGCATTCACTCCATTTACATTTAAGGAGACTCTCCAAGACCAGCAAGTGTGTCTGACCCTGACTCCTATCAAATTACTTCTTTAGCCCTGAGTCCCAGTGTGCATGAGATTTTGTGTGTGCCCTTTAAGAGTGAAGTCTCTATTTTCCCCAGTCCTGTGGGGCTCCCAAAACTAAGCCCTGCTGGCCTTGTTTTCTCAGTGCAGGACCCCCAGACTGGGGAGCCTGATGTAGGGCTCAGAACTCTCACTCTTGTGTGAGAACCTCTGCAATATAATTATTCTCCAGTTTGTGCATCACCCACCGAGGGTATGGAACTTAATTATATCATGAATTTGCCCCTCCTACCTGTCTCATTGTGCTTCCTTCTCTATATCTTTAGTCATAGAAGAGCTTTTCTGGTAGGTTCCAGTCCTTTTAATCTGTGATTGGTTTGTAGATAATTGTGATTTTGGTGTGCTCATGAAAAGAGCTGAGCTCAGGGTCTTTCTATTCTGCCATCTTGGCTGCTCTCCCCTATTTTACATTATTTAGGCAGAATTTCTTTTCTCTGGGAAACCTCAGTTTATGCTCCTAATACCATCAATTGATTGGATGAAGCCCACCCACATTATTGAGGGTAGTATCCTTTATTTTAAGTAAACTGATTGTAGATGTTAATCTCATCTACAACATACCTTCACTGCAACACCTAGGTTAGTGTTTGAGCAAACAACAGGGAACCATAGCCCAACTTTTATACTTTTGCATAATTGAATTATGGGCCAATAGATTTTTATAGAAATGTTTTAGCTATGGCTTTTAGGAGACTTTACCCTGCTTTTTGGACCTGTTTTTGACCTTCAAGTTTATAGTAGAAAGAGGAATCTAAGTCAGTCTAATCAGCTTTTGTCATCCATGATTCAGTACCTGAGGTTCTGACCAACATGTAAAAAATTGATATAGGTCAGGAAACCCTGGGTCATATGTGCCCAAAAGAATTCTAAATTCTTCTGTGACTAGTTGCTGGTCTTGTCTGGGTTTAGGACAATCCTTAATTATAGTCATTAATTCAGCTCTGGTCCAAGGTTTAAATTCTACAGCTGTCTGCATAGCTACCTTATGGAAGGGCTATCTATATCTTTAGAGGTAACTGATATTTAAAGATCTTTGGATTTGTTAGGAAAGTGTAAGGCCTAGACAGGGGATGAGCAGGGAAGCATCAGTGGAGGTGTGAAGGCTGAACATTTGGGAGGAGAAGGTGGAAGAGGTAGGATTAGATCTAAAGAATTAACTGGAGGAAAAGGAGGGGGGAGATTTATTATAAAAATGAGTCTAGTTTGTTGTTGCCTAAGTTTGGCCTATTGCTCATTATAGGCCAAAGAATCTTTTAGTGAAGCAGTTTTAAAATCAGAATTTCCTTTGGAAGCCTCTGAATACTGATCAAAGTATCTTATTCCTTTTGTTTTCTAAAGCACCTCTAAAATGAACAATTTTGTTCAAGTCACATATTTCCTAGAGTGGCAATTGCAGGTCCAAATGATCCCTGATGAAGTTTATCCATTTAGAGAGAGAATTAGGATTCTAATGAGAATACATACAAAAACCAGTAGTTTTTCCTGGAGGAGGAGAGGACTTTGATGACCCCATGAGAGCTGGCAATGGTGGATAGAAATGTGATGTTTGGGCATCTTGTGTCTCGGACCCTCAGCTTGACAGTTGGCTGTCTCCAAATGCAGAGCTGACAATTTACTCCCTACAGAAAACCAGGGAGAATACTCTGTCTGGGAAAAGTGTTGGGATGAAAGAAGAATGTTACCCAGTTTTATTGGTGACCTACAGCCAGTATAAATGAGAACCACAAAGTCACCTATGAGGGGTATGAGGCTGGCTTGATCAACAAGCCTAAAGGGGGCCTATGTCTGTGTTTTTCCTTGTGCTTCTCCTTCTTGTGACAAAAAACAACTTTAACAGCATCACTCAAAATAGAAGCATAAAAGAGAACCAAAAAGATGAAAAGGAATGTCCTAATTCCACCAACGATGCAAACAAATGGGAACCAATAACAAAACCTGGGTGCTAAACTGGTAATAAACAGCTGAGAATTCAATACAAAGGGTGTGGAGTTCAAGCCCAGTGCTGATTTACCAGATTGGCATGAATCTGACAAGCCATGAGCAGCAAGGCGCAAGGGGTTCATGTATTATTATCTATAGATAATGCATTTGGTGTTGAGCATCTTTTCATGTGCCTCTTGGCCATCTGTATATCTTCCTTGGTGAAATGTCTATTTAGGTTTCCTGCCCATTTTTTAATTGGATTGTTTGTGTTTTTGATATTGAGTTCCATGAGCTGTTTGTATATTTTGGCGATTAATCCTTTGTCAGTTGTTTCATTTGCAAATATTTTCTCCCATTGTAAGTGTTGTCTTTTTGTCTTGTTTATGGTTTCCTTTGCTGTGCAAAATCTTTTAAGTTTAATTAGGTCCTATTCGTTCATTTTTGTTTTTATTTTCATTACTGTAGGAGGTGGGTCAAAAAATATCTTGCTGTGTTTTATGTCAAAAATTGTTTTTCCTATGTTTTCCTTTAAGAGTTTTATAGTGTCTGGTCTTACATTTAGGTCTTTAATCCATTTGGAGTTTATTTTTGTGTATGGTGTTAGGTAGTGTTCTAATTTCATTCTTTTACATGTAGCTGTCCAGTTTTCCCAGCACCACTTATTAAAGAGGCTGTTTTTCCTCCATTGTATATTCTTGCCTCCTTTGTCATAAATTAGGTGACCATATGTGCATGGGTTTAGCTCTGGGCATTCTATCCGGTACCATTGATCTATATTTCTGTTTTTGTGCCAGTACCATATTGTCTTGATTACTGTAACTTTGTAGTATAGTTTGAAGTCAGGGAGCCTGATTCCTCCAACTCCATTTTTCTTTCTCAAGATTGCTTTGACTATTTGGAGTCTTTTGTGTTTCCATATGAATAGTAACATTTTTTGTTCTAATTTTGTAAAGAATGCCATTGGTAGTTTGATAGGGATTGCATTGAATCTGTAGATTGCTTTGGGTAGTATTGTCATTTTCACAATATTGATTCTTCCAATCCAAGAACATGGTATATTTCTCCATACATTTATGTCATCTTTGAAACCTCACTCACTCCTTACCACAGTTCCAGAAAGGCCACATATTGCTCCACTCTTTTGGGTTGAGCATTGCCTTCCATTTCTTGATTCATTCATTCAAATATGAATTACAAGTGTATCAGGCACTATATATTTGGCACTTTACTGGTCACTGGTGATAAAATGTTGAGCAAGACACAGCTCTGACTTTCACAGGTCTTATAGTCTATCATGGGAGACAGATGATAAAAACAAAAGTGCAATGAATCTAGTGCAAGGAACACACACAAGGCACTGTGCCGGATCATGGAGGGCACTGGGCAACTTAGGTGAGAGTGTGGCATTTCAACTGAGATTGGATTTTCAGAAATACCAGGTTTGTGAAGAGCAGACAAATGCACCTCAGACATAAGAAAAGTGAGTAGAAAAGTCTCAGACCAGGAAAATCTTGGCATTCTTGGCACCAAATGAAGGCTGGTGAGCTTAGAGCATAGAGTATGAGGATTGAGGGCATGAGTTGCTGCTAGAGAGGAAGCTGGGGGCACACAGGGATGTAGAAATCTGTGCATCTGTATTTAACTTCAAATTTCTACACAATGGAATGTTTTTGAGTAAACTTTTAAAGTATAACATATATAGAGAAAAATGAACAAATCATAGGTAAATAGCTTGCTGAATTTTCACAAAGTAAACCTACCTGTGTAACCATTGCCCAGATCAAGAAACCCAATGTTAACCCACTCTCATCCCACTGGAGACTCTTGGTGAGCAACTGGCCCTTCTCAGCTGCCAGTCCTGGTGAGGCCCCTTAGTTAGGGGCTCCTGCAGGACAGCCATCTTTCCTTCAGTCCTCACCTGAACTGATGATATGGTTCATGGCTGCCTCTCCCACTAGACTCGAGGCTCCCTGCGGGCAGGAGCATGGGGGTTCTGTTCACCCTTGGGTTTCCACTCTGGTCTTGGGTCACTCATCATGACTGACCCACTGACCATCTAAGGTAGAAGCAACTCTTCTGATTATGAGCTTGACCATTCCACATGCTTCCTGCTTGCAAGAGATTTACAAGTGTCCAGCAAATGCTTTTTATTTTTTTATTGGAGTATAATTGCTTTCCAATGTTGTATTAGTTTCTTCTATACAATTAACTGAATCAGCTATATGTATACCTATATCCCCTCCCCATTGGACCTCCCTCCCACTCCCCCAATCCCACTCATCTAGGTTGTCACAGAGCACTGAGCTGCACTCCCTGTGCTAGTCATCAGGTTCCCACTAGCTATCATTTTACACATGGTAGTGTATTTATGTCAAACCTAATCTCCCAATTCGCCCCACCCTCCCCTTTCTCCCTGTGTTCACATGTCTTTCTCTACATCTGCTTCCCTATTCCTGCCCTGGAAATAGGTTCATCTGTACCATTTTTCTAGATTCCACGTATATGCGTTAATGTATGATATTCATTTTTCTCTTTCTGGCTTACTTCACTCTGTGTAACAGACTCTAAGTCCAACTACATCTCTACAAATGACCCAATTTCATTCCTTTTTATGGCTGAGTAATATTCCATTGTATATATGTACCACACCTTTTTTTTTTAACATCTTTATTGGAGTATAATTGCTTTACAATGTTGTGTTAGTTTCTGCTGTATAACAAAGTGAATCATCTATATGTATACATATATCCCAATATCCCCTCCTTCTTGTGTCTCCGTCCCACCCTCCTTATCCCACCCCTCTCGGTGGTCACAAAGCACCAAGCTGATTTCCCTGTGCTATGCAGCTGCTACCCATTATCTATTTTACATTTGGTAGTGTATATATGTCAATGCTACTCTCTCACTTCGTCCCAACTTACCCTTCCCCCTCCCCATGTCCTCAAGTACATTCTGAAGGTCTGCATCTTTATTCCTGTCCTGTGCCTAGGTTCATCAGAACCTTTTATTATTTTTTGTTTTTATATATATATATATATATATATATATATATATATATATATGCATATGTTATTTATTTTTCTCTTTCTGACTTACTTCACTCTGTATGACAGACTCTAGGTGCATCCACCTCACTACAAATAACTCAATTTCATCTCTTTTTATGTCTGAGTAATGTTACATTGTATATGCGTGTCACATCGTCTTCATCCATTCATCTGTTGATGGACATTTAGGTTGTTTCCATGTCCTGGCTATGGTAAATAGTGCTGTAATCATCATTGGGATATAAGTGTCCTTTTGAATTATGGTTTTCTCAGGGTGTATGCCTAGTAGTGGGATTGCTGGGTCATATGGTAGTTTTATTTTTAGTTTTTTAAGGTTCTCCGTAGTGGCTGTATCAATTTACATTCCCACCAACAGTGCAAAAGGGTTCCATTTTCTCCACACCCTCTCCAGCATTTATTGTTTGTAGATTTTTTGATGATGGCCATTCTGACCAGTGTGAGGTGCTACCTCAATGTAGTTTTGATTTGCATTTCTCTAATAATTAGTGATGTTGAGCATCTTTTCATGTGCCTCTTGGCCATCTATATGCCTTCTCTGGTGAAATGTCTATTTAGGTCTTCTGCCTATTTTTTAATTGTGTTGTTTGTTTTTATGATATTGAGCTCCATGGGCTGTTTATATATTTTGGAGATTAATCCTTTGTCTGTTGCTTCATTTGCAAATATTTTCTCCCATTCTGAGGGTTGCCTTTTCATCTTGCTTATGATTTCCTTTGTTGTGCAAAAGCTTTTAAGTTTCATTAGGTCCCATTTTTCATTTTTGTTTTTATTTTCATTATTCTAGGAGGTGGGTCAAAAAAAATCTTGCAGTGGTTTATGTCAAAGAGTGTTTTTCCTATGTTTTCCTCTAAAAGTTTTTATAGTGTCTGGTCTTACATTTAGGTCTTTAATCTATTTGGAGTTTATTTTTGTGTATGGTGTTAAGTAGTGTTTTTTTTTTTAATTTATTTATTTATACAGCAGCTTCTTATTAGTTATCTATTTTATACATATTAATGTATATATGTCAATCCCAATCTCCCAATTCATCCCACCACCATCCTATCCCTGGCTTTCCCCTCTTCATGTCCATACGTTTGTTCTCTACGTCTTGTCTTTGTTTCTGCCTTGCAAACCAGTTCATCTGTACCACTTTTCTAGATTCCACATATATGCGTTAACATATGATATTTGCTTTGCACTTCTGACTTACTTCACTCTGTATGATGGTCTGTAGGTCCATCCATGCCTCTACAAATGACTCAGTTTCATTCCTTTTTATGGCTGGGTAATATTCCATTGTATATATGTACCACATCTTCTTTATCCATTCATCTGCCGATGGGCATTTAGGTTGCTTCCATGACCTGGCTATTGTAAATAGTGCTACAATGAACATTGGGGTGCATGTGTCTTTTTGAATTATGGTTTTCTCTGGGTATATGCCCAGTAGTGGGATTGCTGGGTCATATGATAGTTCTATTTTTAGTTCTTTAAGGAACCTCCGTACTGTTCTCCATAGTGGCTGTATCAATTTACATTCCCAGCAACAATGCAAGAGGGTTCCCTTTTCTCCACACCCTCTCCAGCATTTGTTGTGTGTAGATTTTCTGATGATGCCCATTCTAACTGGTGTAAGGTGATACCTCATTGTAGTTTTGATTTACATTTCTCTAATAATTAGTGATGTTGAGCAGCTTTTCATGTGCGTCTTGGCCATCTTTATGTGTTCTTTGGAGAAATGTCTATTTAGGACTTCTGCCTATCTTTTGATTGGGTTTTTTTTTTTATTTTAAATATTGAGCTGCATGAGCTGCTTGGAGATTTTTGAGATTAATCCTTTGTCCATTGATTCATGTACAAATATTTTCTCCCATTCTCAGGGTTGTCTTTTCATCTTGTTTGTAGTTTCCTTTGCTTTGAAAAAGCTTTTAAGTTTAATTAGGTCCCATTTGTTTATTTTTGTTTTCATTTCCATTTCTCTAGGAGGTGGATCAAAAAAGATCTCACTGTGATTTATGTCAAAGAGTGTTCTTCCTATCTTTTCCTCTAAGAGTTTTATAGTGTCTGGTCTTACATTTAGGTCTCTAATCCATTTTGAGTTTATTGTTTTGTATGGTGTCAGGGACTGTTCTAATTTCATTCTTTTACATGTACTGTTCAGTTTTCCCAGCACCACTTATTGAAGAGACTGTCTTTTCTCCATTGTATATCCTTGCCTCCTTTGTCAGAGATTAGTTGACCATTGGTGTGTAGGTTTATCTCTGGGCTTTCTATCCTGTTCCTTTGACCTGTATTTCTGCTTTTGTGCCAGTATCATACTGTCTTGATTACTGTAGCTTTATAGTATAGTCTGAAGTCAGCGAGTCTGATTCCTCCAGCTCTGTTTTTTTCCCTCAAGAGTGCTTTTGCTATTTGGGGCTTTTTGTGTCTCCATACATATTTTAAGAATTTTTGTTCTAGTTCTGTAAAAAATGCCACTGGTAATTTGATAGTTATTGCATTGAATCTGTAGATTGCTTTGGGTAGTATAGTCATTTTCACAATAGTGATTCTTCCAATTCAAGAACATGGGGTATCTCTCCATCTGTTTCTGTCATCTTTGATTTCTTTCATCAGTGTCTTATAGTTTTCTGAGTACAAGTCTTTTGTCTCCTTAGGTAGTTTTATTCCTCGATATTTTATTCTTTTTGTTGCAATGGTCAATGGGACTGTTTCCTTAATTTCTCTTTCTGATCTTTTGTTGTTAGTGTATAGGAATGCAAGAGATTTCTGTGCATTAATTTTGTATCCTGCAACTTTACCAAATTCATTGATTAGCTCTAGTAGTTTTCTGGTGGCATCTTTAGGATTCTCTATGTATAGTATCATGTCATCTGCAAACAGTAGACAGTTTTACTTCTTCTTTTACAATCTGTATTCCTTTTATTTCTTTTTCTTCTCTGATTGCCATGGCTAGGACTTCCAAAACTATGTTGAATATGAGTGGCGAGAGTAGACATCCTTGTCTTGTTACTGATCTTAGTGGAACTGCTTTTAGTTTTTCACCATTGAGAATGATGTTTGCTGTGGGTTTGTCACATATGGCCTTTATTATGTTGGGGTAGGTTCCCTCTATTCCCACTTTCTAGAGAGTTTTTATTGTAAATGGGTGTTGAATTTTGTCAAAAGCATTTTCTGCATCTGTTGAGATGATCATACGGTTTTTATTCTTTTTTTTTTTTTTTTTTTTGCAGTATGCGGGCCTCTCACTGTTGTGGCCTCTCCCATTGCAGAGCACAGGCTCCGGATGCACAGGCTCAGTGGCCATGGCTCACGGGCCCAGCTGCTCCGTGGCATGTGGGATCTTCCTAGACTGGGGCATGAGCCCGCGTCCCCTGCATCGGCAGGTGGACTCTCAAACACTGCGCCACCAGGGAAGCCCAGTTTTTATTCTTTAATTTGTTAATATGGTGTATCACATTGACTGTTTTGCATATATTGAAGAATCCTTGCATCCTTGGGATAAATGTCACTTGGTCATGGTGTATGATCCTTTTAATGTGCTGTTGGATTCTGTCTGCTAGGATTTTGTTCAGGATTTTTGCATCTATATTCATCAGTGAGATTGGTCTGTAATTTTCTTTTTTTGTTGCATCTTTGTCTGGTTTTGGTATTAGGGTGATGGTGGCCTCATAGGATGAGCTTGGGAGTGTTCCTTCCTCTGCAATTTTTGGAACAGTAGGTGTTAGCTCTTGTCTAAATGTTTGATAGAATTCGCCTGTTAAGCCATCTGGTCCTGGACTTTTGTTTGTTGGAAGATTTTTAATTACAGTTTCAATTTTATTAGTTGTGATAGGCTTGTTTATACTTTCTAATTCTTCTTGGTTCAGTCTTGGAAAATTGTACTTTTCCAAGAATTTGTCCATTTCTTTGTGGTTGTCCACTTTATTGGCATATAACTGTTTATAGTATTCTCTTATAATCCTTTGTATTTCTGTGGTGTCAGTTCTGATTTCTCCTTTTTCATTTCTAATTTTTTTTGTTTGTGTCCTCTCCCTTTTTTTTTTTTTTTTTTTTTTTTTTTTTTGGTGAGTGTGGCTAACAGTTTATCCATTTTTTTATCTTCTCAAAGAACCAACTTTTAGTTTATTGATCTTTGCTATTTTCTTCATTTCTATTTCATTTATTTCTGCTCTGATCTTTATGATTTCATTCCTTCTCCTGACCCTAGGTTTCCTTCATTCCTTATCTAGTTGCTTTAGGTGTAAGGTTAGATTTTTTATTTGAGATTTTTCTTGTTTCTTGAGGTGAGATTGAATTACTATAAACTTGCCTCTTATACCTGCTTTTGCTGCATCCCATAGGTTTGAGGTTGTCATATTTTCTTTTACTTTAAAAAAAAATAATTAATATATTTAGTTTTGGTTGTGTTGGGTCTTCATTTTTGTGCATGGGCTTTCTCTAGTTGTGGCAAGTGAGGGCTCTCTTCGTTGTGGTGCATGAGCTTCTCATTGCAGTGGCTTCTCCTGTTACAGAACACAGGCTCTATATGTGTGGGCTTCAGTAGTTGTGGCACACAGCCTCAGTAGTTGTGGCTCGTGGACTCTAGAGCACAGGTGACCATGGGCTTAGTTGCTCTGGGACATGTGGGATCTTCCTGGACCAGGGCTCGAACCTGTGTCCCCCTGTATTGGCAGGTGTATTCTTAACCACTGTTCCACCAGGGAAGTGCCAGGTCATCATGTTTACAAAGTCATTTATTTCTATGTATTTTTTAAGTTCTCCTTTGATTTCTTCAATGATCTCTTGGTTATTTAGTAGTGCACTGTTTAGCCTCCATGTATTTTTGATTTTTACAGTTTTTTTTAACATGTACTTGATTTCTAATATCATAGCACTGTGGTTAGAAAAGATGCCTGATACCATTCCAATTCTCTCAAATTTTCTGAGGTTTGACTTGTGACTCAAGATGTGATGTATCCTGGAGAATAACCTCTTCAAATATTTTCTCAAACCCTTTCTTTTTCTCTTCTTCTTCTGGGACCCCTATAATTCCATATGCACTTGAGAAGAAAGTGTATTCTTCCACTTTCAGGAGGAATGTCCTATAAATATCAGTTAAATCTATCTTGTCTATTGTGTCATTTAATACTTGTGTTTCCTCATTTATTTTCTTTTTGGATGATCTGTCCATTGGTGTAAGTGGGGTGTTAAAGTTCCCTACTATTATTGTGTTACTGTTGATTTCCCCTTTCATGGTTGTTAGCATTTGCCTTATGTATTGAGGTGCTCCTGTGTTGGGTGTGTAAATATTTATAATTGTTATATCTTCTTCTTGGATTGATTCCTTGATCATTATGTAGTGTCCTTCCTTATGTCTTGTAACAGTCTTTATTTTAAAGTCTATTTTATCTGATATGAGTATTGTTACTCCAGTTTTCTTTTGATTTCCATTTGCATGGAATATCATTTTCCATCCCTTCACTTTCAGTCTGTATATGTCCCTGGGTCTGAAGTCGGTCTCTTGTAGACAGCATATATAAGGGTCTTGTTTTTGTATCTATTCAGCCAGTCTGTGTCATTTGGTTGGGGCATTTAATCCATTTACATTCAAGGTTATTATTGTTATGTATGGTCCTATTACTATTTTCTTAATTGTTTTGGGTTTGTTTTTGTGGCTCTCTTTCTTCTATTGTTTCTCCTGCCTAGAGAAGTTCCTTTAGCATTTGTGGTAAGGCTGGTGTGGTGGTACTGAATTCTCTTAGCTTTGGCTTCTCTGTAAAGCTTTTGATTTCTCTGTCAAATCTGAATGAGATCCTTGCTGGGTAGAGTAATCTTTCATCACTTCAAGTATATCCTACCACTTCCTTCTGGCCTGCAGAGTTTCTGCTGAAAAATCAGCTGATAACCTTATGGGGATTCCTTTGTATGTTATTTTTTGCTTTTCCCTTGCTGCTTTTGATATTTTTTCTTTGAATTTAATTTTTGTTAGTTTGATTAATATGTGTCTTGGTGTGCTTCTTCTAGGGTTTAACCTGTATGGGACTCTCTGTGCTTCCTGGACTTGGGTGGTTATTTCCTTTCCCATGTTAGGGAAGTTTTCCACTATGCTCTCTTCAAATATTTTCTCAGACCCTTTCTTTTTCTCTTCTTCTTCTGGGACCCATATAATTTGAATATTAGTGTGTTTAGTGTTGTCCCAGAAGTCGCTGAGATTGTCTTTAATTCTTTTCATTCTTTTTTCTTTATTCTGGTCCTTAGCAGTTATTTCTACCATTCTGTCTTCCAGCTCACTTCTTTGTTTTTCTGCCTCAGTTATTCTGTTATTGCTTCCTTCTACGGTACTTTTCATTTCAGTTATTGTGTTGTTCATCTGTTTGTTTGTTCTTTAGTTCTTCTAGGTCTTTGTTAAACATTTCTTGTATTTTCTCAGTCCATGCCTCCATTGTATTTCTGAGATTCTGGATCATCTTTTCTATCATTACTTTGAATTCTTTTTCAGGTAGGTTGCCAGTTTCCTGTTCATTTATTTGGTCATGTAGGTTTGTACCTTGCTCCTTAATCTGTAACATATTTTTTTATTGTCTCACTTTTTTTTTTTTTGATGTGTGGAATTTTATTCCTTTCTTACTGGTTGTTTGGCCTGAGGCTTCTAGCACTGGAGTTTGTAGGCTGTTGGGTAGAGCTAGTTCTTGGTGCCAAGATGAGGACTTCTAGGAGAACTCATTCCAATGAACATTCCCTGTGGTCTGAGGTTCTCTGTTAGTCCAGTGATTAGGACTTAGAGATCCCACTGTAGGAGCTCAGCACCCACCCCTTGTTCATGTACCTATATCCCACAAGCCACATGGGGTGGCAGAAAAAATGGGAAGAAAAATAACAAAGAGCAAAATTAAAATATATTAGAAAACTAACAGATATATTAGAAAAAATTAAAAAAATAAAAATATAGACAAAACAATAACCAGAATGTAAAACAGAACCACAATAGCAAAAAAGAGGAGAAAATAAAAACCCCAGCAAATACTTACTGAAGTAATGAATAAATGAATAGTAGCTGGTTTCCACTTTAATTCCATGCAGCAGTTTAAGCCAGCAAGTGACTCTCTCTCAGTGCATCAGCATCTAAATCATCAAGGCTGAATTGAATGGGCACAAGTGGTTATTGTGGCAAGTTAAAGTAGACATGGTATGTAAGTACAATTTTTTTCAAGAGTTCCTTTGAGTGTGAAGAAGCTGGGTAAGCAGCATTTGGCAAAGAAATGATTTTCCCTTGTATGGTCACACCTTGGCTGCACTTCTTGCTTAGGTCTAGTTTTATTATTTTTTAAAATTATAGCTTTATTGATGTAGTCATATACCATACAATTCACCCATTTAAAGAGTACAATTCAGTGGTTTTTATTAGATTCATAGATGTGAACAACTACCACCAAAGTCATTTTTAGAACATTTTCATTACTTACTCTCCCTCCTCCACCAAAATAAAATCCCTACCCATGAGCAGTCACTCCCCATGCCTTCACACTTACCCTCTCCAGTCCTAGGCAATCACTAATCTACTTTTTATCTCCATAGGTTTGCCTATTCTGGACATTTCATACAAACAGAATAGTATATGTCTTTTGGGACTGGCTTCTTTCACCTTGCTTAATATTTTCAAGATTCATCTATGTTGTAGTATGTTTCAGTACTTCATTCCTCTTTATGGATGAATATTGCTCCATTCTATTTAAAGTAGCTGATTTAAAGTCTCTGTCTAGTTAATTCCTCATCTGGGTTTCTCAGGAATAGGTTCTATTGATTGCCCTTTTTTTGTATATGGGTCATACTTTCTAGATTTTTTGCATGTCTCCAAAATTTTTGCTGAAATCTGTACATTTAAAAATACAGTCTGTAAAAAAATACAGTATGGCAAGTCTGGAAATCAGATTCTTCCCCCTCCTCCCCATCAGTGTTTGTTGTTGTTGCTGTTTGTTTGTTTGTTTTTTTAATAAATTTATTTATTTATTTATTTTGGGGTGCGTTGGGTCTTCATTGCTGTGCACACGGGCTTTCTCTAGTTACAGTGAATGGGGGCTACTCTTTGTTGTTGTGTGCGGGCTTATTGCAGTGGCTTGTCTTGTGCAGCATGGGCTCTAGGGTAACAGGGCTTCAGTAGTTGTGGCTCATGGGCAGGCTCAGTAGTTGTGGTGCACAGGTTTAGTTGCTCCACGGCATGTGGGATCTTCCTGGACCAGGGTTTGAACATGTGTCCCCTGCATTGGCAGGCAGATTCTTAACCACTCTGCCACCAGGGAAGCCCATTGTTGCTGTTTTTTGTAAGCGTTTTTGTTTTTTGTTTGTTTAATGACTTTTCTGAACTACTTCTGTAAAGTCTGTGTTGTTTGTCATGTGTGGCCACTGAAATGTCTGCTTGGTAGCTCAGTTGTCAGATAATGAATAAACAGAGATTTCCTTAGATAAGTCTCCCATTCTTGGCCAAGGGGATCTGTGTTCATATTGAGGCACAAACTTAACACTCAGCCAGGCAATTGATACCCCTTCCTCCTTTTGCCTTCTCTTGCTTGTGTATCTCCTCAAAGTCAGCCAGGGATGAGAATTGAGGGCCTTCTCAGGCCTTTTCTGAGCATGTGCGCAGCCCTGTGCATGCAAGTGGTCTTCTAGATTCCCAGGAGTATGTCAGAGATTTTCAAAGTCCCTATGGATATCTCACTCTTAATGTTTTCCTTTAAAATTTTTGGTTAGTCTAATGTTTGATCCAACTGCTGTCCACCACTATAGATAGCATGGAGTTAAGCATTTGCCTTTAATCATTTTTCATATTTGGAAAGCACTGAGTCAGGTCAAATACAGACAGCCTTGCAAGTCTGCAGATCTTCCAAGGAATCATCAAACTGGTCAAATTATGGAAATTCTTAAGGATTGTAGTTTTGAAAGCGCTCCAACTCTGTGGTGCTCTTGGTGGCTGCCAGGCAGCTACTTTTCACTGAGACTGTGGGTTGTTATTTTCTTAAGACTACTGTGGAGCTGGAGAGTGGGGAATGAGATGAAGACAAGTTAAAATGCAGCAAAGCTCACTGTTCTTAATAAGATTCACTTGTTTTTCTTTGAATAAATAACTCTGTTAACAATAAACCCTGGTTAATTACCAGAGTTGTAAAAAAGCTAATTCTGATGAATTTTGCTTTTATGGAGGAGACAATTTTCAGAGATCCTTACTCTGCCATTTTTGCTCATGCCATCTCCTCATGATGTTGTTTAACATATTCATTTGGGTGTTTTTAGATTTTGTTTTGTTTTTCTGTGTTTCTGTTTTCTTGTCTTTATTTCTTTAGCAAGTACATTTCATAGGTTGTGTTGTATATTTCCTACTGCATCACATTAGGAATTCTGTAATATCCTGTCATATATTTAGGATGTTAAGACTAAACTGTGAGTTTAGGTGTTGTCAGCCCAGTCTCTTCGTTATAAAGCTTCCTCACAAACTTCACACAATGGTTTGTGTAGCCATTTTTTGCCTAGATTCATTATTTCTTTAAAGGTTGTGAAACTGTGATTTTTCTACATTTGTCATTCCTTCTGCATTTATTAGCTGTGATTCATCTATGAAGAACTTTCCGTCATCATTTTTTGGTTATTCTGGAATATAATTATGCAAGAAAAGAATGATAGAAATTTGATTTTTTAAAAATTTGTTATTATGACAAAAAGACACATAACAAAATTTACCACTTTAACCATTTTAAGTGTATATTTCAGTGGTATTAATTATATTCACATTATTGTGAAACAGAGATCTAGAACTTTTTAAACGTGCAAATCTGAAACTTTATATCCATTAAACAATCACCACCCCTCCCCCCTTCCCCTCAACCCCCGGTAACCACCGTACTACTTTCAGTTTCTATGAATTTGACTATTTTGTATACCTCATATAGGTAGAACCATACAGTATTTGTCTTTCAATGACTGTCTTATTTCACTTAACATAATGTCCTCAAGTTTCATCAATGTGGCATGTGACAGGATTTTCTTCTTTTTTGAAGGTGAATAATATTCCATTGTATGCATATACTACATTTTGTTTATCCACTCATCTGTTGATAGATATTTGTGTTGCTTCTGATTCTTAGCTATTGTAAATAGTGCTGCTATGAACTTGGGTATGCAAATATCTCTTCAAGATCCTGCTTTTGAGTATATGCCCAGAAGTGGGATTGCTGGATTATATGGTAGTTTTATTTTTAATTTTTTGAAAAACCTCTGTACTGTTTTCCATAGTGGTTGCAGCATTTTACAGTCCCACCAACAGTGCTCAAGGGTTCTAATTTCACCACATCCTCACCAACATTTGTTATTTTCTAGGTTTTTTAAATAGTAGTCATCCTAATGGGTATAAGGTGATATCTCATTGTGGTTTTGATTTGCATTTCTCTGATGATTAGTGATGTTGATTATCTTTTCATATGCTTGTTGGCCATTTGTATATATTCTTTGGAAGAATGCCTGTTTAGGTCCTTTGATCATATTTTAATCAGATAATTTACTTTTTTGTTATTGAGTTGCAGAAGTTCTTTACATAGATATTCTGGATACTAACCCCCAATCAGGTATATGATTTGCAAATATTTTCTCCCGTTCAATGGGCTGCATTTTTACTTTGTTGGTTGTGTCTTTTGATGCACAAAAGTTTTAAAGATTCATGTATTCCTGTTTGTCTATTTTTGCTTTTGTTGCCTGTGCTTTTTGTGTCATATGCAAGAAATCACTGTCAAAATCCAATGTCAGGAAGATTTCCCCCTATGTTTTCTTCCAGGAATTTTATAGTTTTGGGTCTTATGTTTAGGTTTTTAATCTATTTTGAGTTAATTTTTGTATATAGTGTTAAATAAGGGTGCAACTTCATTCTTTTGTGTATGGCTATTCAGTTTTTCCCCAACACCATTTGTTAAAGAGACCGTCCTTCTCCCACTGAGTGGTCTTGGAACTCTTCTTGAAGATCATTTGATCATATGTGAGGGTTTATTTCTTGGATCTATATTCTATTCCATTGATCTATTTATTTGTCTTTATGTGAAGCTTGATTTTTTTTTCTTTATCAACTTTCAGAATAATGAGTTGGTGTCCTATCAATTCTATTCGTCCTTCAAAAAATTCTTAAGTACTCATGGATTTTTATGTTTTTGGTGTGTTTCAATTCACTGCAGTCATTTTTATCTCTTGGGCAATATGAAGATTCTCTTCTAAAGCTGTGAAGATCCTTTAAGTTAGCTCCTATGCCAGCTTATTACTATGGATCTTTCAGTCACAACAATATATTCCAAGATCATCATGTACATTTCCTGCTCTAGACCTGGGCTCAGCTGTTTCTCCAAGGAGTCCTGGTTTGCTTTAATTTTAGGGATCACAATATAAGTGCTAACCACTTGTTCTGATTATCTATTGCTGTGTAACATATTACCCCAAGGATGAAGTTTAAAATAGTAACAAGAATTCATTTTTTTCAATAAGGGTTCTGGCAATTGACCTGGACTCTGGTAGTTTCCACCTGGAGGGGTAGGGATCTCTCATGTGGTTTCAGCTAGTTCCTGTGTCTGGGGTCCTAACTACTTATTCACTTAGATGTCCAACGTCTGGACTAGAATAACTTCTAGGGGTAGAAATGTCTGAAATTCCTTGGGCATCTCTCTCTTCACCACCCTTTCTGTGCTCTTTACATCCGGCAGCCTCAGCATATCTGGACTTCTTATATGGTAATGAAGACTCCCAGAGCAAGTGTTGCAAGAGAAATGAGCAGAAACAATATGGTATTTTCTAACTTAGCCTTGGAAGTAGTGAAGCATTACTTCCATTGTATTCTATTTATAGAGGCAGTCACATCCCCTACCCAGGTTCAAAGGGAGAGGACATAAACTCTACATCTTGATGAAAGGAATGTCAAGGAATTTGCAGACATTTGTGTACAAGCCTTAAGACCATCATACTGCCTTTCCAGTAGACAGAGTTTGAAAATACATATCTATATTTTAGAAAGAGTAATTAATCATAAGTTTAATATAGCATTTCCAATTCAATTTAAAATCACAGGGGTTTTACTTAACTTTATTTGATTTTATATTTGTACCTCTTTTATCATATGCTGAAAATCAGTTTGATTCCTTATAACCTTAACATAATTACTAATTTGCTTTATCCTAATACATACATGTATGTGTGTTTACATGTATCTGTGAGTATATTTCAAAATAACAGTACCAACTATAGTAGGTGGAATAATGCCCCCCGCCAAAATATGTCTATGACCTAGTCCCTAGAATCCATAAATTTTTAAATATTTTAAGGCAAGGGGAAATAAGGTTTTCAGAAAGAAATTAAGGCTTCAGAATTAAATTTACTAATCAGCTGACCTTAAAACAAGAAGAACACCCTGGGTTATCCAGGTGGGTCTAATGCAATCATGAGGGCCCTTAAATGATGAGGAGGAAGACAGAAGGGTCACAACCAGAGAGACAGCATCATGAGAAAGATTAGACTGGCCATTGCTGGCTTTGAAGATGGAAGAGGGCCACGAGTCAAGCAATGTGGGGCAGCATCTAGGAGCTGGAAAATGCAAGAAAACAGATTCTCCCTAGAATCTCCAGAAAGGGGTGCAGCCCTACCAACACATTGATTTTAATCCAGTGAGGTCCATTCTGGACACCTGACCTCCAAAATTGTAAGATAATAAATTTGCATTGTTTTAAGCTACTGAATTTGTGGTAATTTGTTATAGCAGCAATAGGAAGAAAATACAATTATTTTGTGCCTGAAACAAGGTGCTGCTAAAACAAATACCTAAAAATGTGCAAGAGGTTTTGAAAGTGGGCAGTGGCTGGAGGCTGGAAGAATTTTTAGGAGAATGAATCTAGGAAAAAACCTAGATCATTGAATAGATTGTTAATAGAAATATGGATGTTAATAGCTTTGTTAGTGATAACTCAGAAGGAAGTGAGAGGCATGGTAGAGAAAGCCTCAGTTGTCTTAGAGGGTACATAAATCATTATGAACAGAATGTTTTTTGTTTGTTTTTGTTTGAGAAGGAAGGATTTATTACTTGCAGCAAGTAAGGAGAACACTGAGGATCTTTCCCAGAGCAATGTCTCCATGAACAGATAGAATAATATCCATGTGGATAGAAACACAGATATTAAAAGTATTGTTGGTGAGGGCTCAGATGGAAATGAGAAACATGTTATTGGAAACTGGTGGAAAGGTGATTAGCTGAAAGCTTACTGAATTGTGTTCTGCAGTTACATGGAAAGCAAAACTTGCAAATGATGAATTTAGATATTTAGCTGAGCTTTCTAAACAAGGTGTTAAATGTGTGGTCTTATTTCTTCTTGCTTCTTATAGCAAAATGTGAAGGAAAGACATAGGTTGAAGAAAGAACTGTTAAAAGAGAAGGAACCAGAAATTGATGATCTGGGAAGTTTTCAGCTTATCCAGATTGCAAAAGAAGCTAAATTAGGAGATTCAATGTCAGGAAAGCACACTCTAGAGAGAAATCTAAGGCTATGGATGGACAACTTTTGTTAGTACCTTGAAAATATCAAAGTTCAGAATTTCTGATCATACAGAGAGCTCTTTGTAGGTGCGTGACTCATGGATCCCTCACCAGTCTCAGCCAAAGCCAGGAATAGAGATGGGATCATTCAGGAAATTTCTGTAGGGGAACCTCTCGTCTAGTGGAGTGAATCCCTGAGATATGTGCAGGAAATCCACAAGGCTTTTGAGAACTTATGCCAGCAGAAACACTGCCAACTTGGCTCAAATGGTACAGAGAAAGGAGAAAATGAAAGAAAGCTTCTGGACCCCTAAAATTCTATAGGAAAGAAACAAGCTGATAAAACTATTCAGCTGCAGACCCAAGACCTTTCATAAAAGAGAGAGAGCATGACTCCAAGGGTGGAGGCTTGAGCTAGAGAGGGTTATTCCCAGACCATAGAACCAAATGGAATTTGCTTAGCTGGATATTGAAATTGCTTGGGATCTGTTACTCCTTTTTTCCTTCCACTTTATTCTTCTTTGAACCAAATATCTATAATTGGTTTTACCACCATTGTCCTTGGTGGGGGGGAGATAAGTTATTTCTGGAGTTTCATAGGCTCACAGATGGAGAGGAATTTTGTCTAAGGTGGATGATAGCCAGAGCCTTACCTACACCTGACTTAGATGATGAGATTTGAGATTTTTGAACTAATGATATTTAGATGAGATTTTGGACTTCATGCTATAATGAATTGAGACTTTGGGGACCTTGGGATGGAGCGAATGCATTTTTCATGTGGGATAGTTGTGAATATTTGGGGGCCAGTGGGAAGATGGCCCTGCAAAAATGTCCACTTCAAATCCCTAGAACCCGTAAATATGTTTTATCATATGGCAAGAGAAAAGTCTGCAGAGGAGAATTAACGTTGTTAATCAACTGAACTTAAAACAGGAAGAGTATCCTGGATTATCCAAGTGAGCCAAAATAGTCACAAGGGTCTTTAAATGGAGATGAAGAAGGCAGAAGAGTTGGAACCAGAGAGATGGCAGAAAAATTAGACTGGACATTGCTGGCTTTGAAGATGGAAGGACCCACAAAGCCAAGGAATATGGGCAGCCTCTGGAAGCTGGAGAAGACAAGAAAACAGATTCTCTCCTAGAGCCTTCAGAAGTGAACACAAACCTGCTGACACCTTGATTTTAATCCAGTGAGACTCATTTTAGACTTCTGACCTCCAGAAGTATAAGATTATATATTTGTGTTGTTTTAAATAACTAAATCTGTGGTTATTTGTTACAGCAGCAATAGAAAACCAAGACACCAACTTTATTTCTACCAAAAAGACTACTGCATATAGTTTAAGATTTCTTTGTGGTTCATTTTGTCTTTAGAATATGACTCACTAGGGATGCATCATCAAAATACTATGTTTCTAAGTCAGTTGAAATAATTTGCCTCTGTATGGTTATTCCACCAACTTTGTATACAGTCAGTTCATTTGCTTCAGTTTACTTTTTTACTTGTAGAGATGCTTTTTTTCTTTTTGAATTAACTTATTTATTAGAAAAATGAAACATTTACATGATTCCAAAATTCCATTTCACCTGCTAAGTTCTCCCTTTTTCCTTATTATTAACTATTAAACAATTAGTTTTTGGCTTACCTTCTTGTTTGGTTACCCCAAAATTCATATGTTGAAAAACCCTAATACCCAATGTGGTGGTATTTGGTGGTAGAGCCTTTAGGAGGCAATTTGGATTAGTGCTGTTATAAGAAGAGACATGAAGGAGCTTGCTTCCTCTTACTCATTCAGTCATGTGAGAATATAGCAAGAATGCAGCTGTCTACAAATCAGGAAGTGCACTCTCACCAGACACTGGCTCTGCCAGTGCTTTGATCTTAGACTTTCCAGCACCCAAAATTATGAGAAATACATGTTTGTTGCTTAAGCCACCCATTCTATGATTTTTTTTAAGATTTTTTTTATGTGGACCACTTTTAAAGTCTTTATTGAATTTGTTACAGTATTGCTTCTGTTTTATGTTTTGCTTTTTTGGCCCCGAGGCATGTGGGATCTTAGCTCCTCGACCAGGAAAAGAACCTGCACACCCTCCATTGGAAGGTGAAGTCTTAACCACTGGACCACCAGGGAAGTCCCTCTATGGTATTTTTGTTACAGCAACCCAAACTGACTAAGACACCTAACTTTTAGACACATTCTCTCTCTCTCTCTCTCTCCCTCCCTCCCTCCCTCCCTCTCTCTTTCTTTTCTTATAAATAGATAGCAAACTATACACATTGTCTTACTCCTTGATTCTTTTTGAACTTAAAATATTTGGGAGATCACTTTTTAACTGTATGTAGAGAGTTCCTTGTTGCTTTTTATAGTGGCATTGTAGTCCATTGCATACATGAACCGTAACTAATTTAACCACTTCCGTATGTTTTGATATTTAGATCGTTTCTAGTCTTTCACTGTACAAAGAATGCTGCTGCCATGAACAGCTTTACTCACACACATTTTTATATTTTTGATAGTTCAGCATTGGGATAGATTCCTAGAAGTGAGATTACTGCATCGAAGAGTACATACATATGTGAATTTTCCTAGGTATTGTCAAATGAGAGAGCTTTTAAAAAACAAGTAGTTATTAGAGATTATTTGTGTGATACAAAAGTCTAGAGTGTGAGTTAGGAATAGTTGATGGAAGACGAGTGGAGAAGGAAGTGTCACAGTTAAGACCAGGGTTTTGAGTGGGGTCATAGTTGTAGATGTTGAAATCACAAGAACTGGAAATGAGAAGAAGGCTGTCATTAGGTGCTATGATTGTTAGCAAATGGGAAGAGTGACTAGGAGGTTGAGGGATGGCAGCAGTGAGAAACAGGAAAAGGTGACAAAACCATATGACATGAACCTCAAAGTGTCTGGAGTTTCAATAAGCCAGTGGGGAGACCTGGGTTAGGAAGCAATAGGACTACTGTCAGTTGTTTTGCGCTACTATAACAAATTACTAAAGACTGGTTACAACAAACATTTATTTCTTATAGTTCTGGATAAGTCTAAGATCAAGATGTCAACAGATCTGGTGTTTGGTGAGGGTCCACTTCCTGGTTTACAGTTGGCCATCTTCTCATATCCTCACATGGTGGCGAGCAGAGAGAGAAAGCGAGCTGTTTTATGTCTTCTTATAAGGGCACTAATCCAATTCATGAGAGCTCTTTCCTCATGACCTAATTACCTCCAAAGGCCCCACCTCCTCATACTATCACATTGGGGGTTAAAACTTTGACATAGGAATTTGGAGGTGAGGGACACAAACATTTAGTCCATAGCAATTATCCAAGCCTGAGATTTTGGGGATGTGAAAGATGAAACAGATAACCACTAGAGAGGGTCTCAGGGAAGGAATGTCATAGGGGCAGCTAGACTAAAGCAAGAGGTGAGTGGAATGTCCTGAGAATTCCTCTCTTGTAGTGCGGGAGTGCTTCTCACAGAGTGGGAGGACACAGTAGAAGTGTTTAGGAGGGCAGGGAAAGGTGGTGGTTTACATCACGAAAGGTAGTCACAGGGAGTTATTAGCTGAGGATTTGGGAGTTTTGGGAGGACTAATGGTAACTGATATGATTAAGGATGTGTGGCATTGAGACATGGTTTACTGCCTACCCAACATCCATTCCTCACTGTACTTTCCCCCACCCGATTCCTCCTTTCTAAAAGAGCCTTGTGGTTGTTTAGCTCTCTATCTTCAAGCTTTGTATTTGTCCCTTCCCTAGCCCTAGGGAGTGGGTCCTAATTGGTTAAAGCCATCAAAAAATCCTGTTTTTGTACCTAATGTTTAGCTGAGGTATAGGCCTGAAATGAAATTCTGTCTAATGGAAAGCAAAAGGATGTCTTCTGGGAATTATTTTATAATTCTTTATAAAAGACACAGGAAAAGATAGCCACTTTTTCGATAGAAATTATTATTTCTGGTACAATGCTTGGAAGTCCTGCAGTCATCTTGGGTCCACAAAGACTCGCATTAACAAGATAATTTGGTGGACCTGGTGGAACAAAAAGATGGAAGGAATCTGGGTTCTTGATGACTTGTGTGGGCTGGTGGGTCAAGAAGCCCTGAAGCTGCCATTCTGTTGTGGGAAACAGTTCATGTCCTTATATTCTACTTTGAGTTGGGCTATCTGTTTTTTGCTGTAATAACTGACACCATGAGGCTGGAGAAAGTTAGAAAATATACTTATTTGTCATACATATTACCATCCCAAACAGTATAGGGATTTACCACTAAAAACATAAAGAAATATATAGATAGGTATGTGTGTGTGTTTGTATATACACTTGTATATAGATAATCTCTAGAAGGATTAAGAAACTGGGAACAATGTTTACCTCTGCGGAGAGAAATGCCTCAGGGACAGGGTTGGAAGGAAGACTTACTTTTCACTGTTTGCATTTTTCCTTTCTCAGTTTTGCTTCCTGTTTGTGCATTATCTATTCAAGCAAGACAAAAGTTCAATAACACCATTAAGTATGCATTGAAAATAGTCAAGAACCTAAATGACATTGTAGAAAATAAAATTAGGGATGGAGAGGGCAATTTAGGAAAATCTCCTAGAATGCCATGCAACAGGTCAAAGAGATGAAACTGATGAGAGAGAGGATAACAACTCTGAAGAGACAGCATGGAGCCCATTACAAAAATGAAATGGAAGCAATAATTAAAGGCATAAATAGTACTCCCTGAGATGAGAAACGATAAAAATCAAAAGAACTGAACTGTGTGTCAATAAAAAAGAGTAACAAAGAGCCTGATATTTTAATGCATTCTGGTGAAGATTTCATATTTCAGATATATTGAGAAAAGAAATTCAGTCTGGACTCAGATTTCTCCCTGATAAAGAAAGTGGGGTAAATGCTGCAGTATCACTTCTTAAGAGGACGTTAAGTCTATCACTGTCCTGGAAGAAAGATACATGCTTGGGAAATGCTAGAAACTACATAGTTCCTTTTTAAGTTTACAAAGTCCCATAATTTAGTAAAAAATAAATGGTTTATTTTTGTTTATTCAATATTTCCCTTTAACAAATATTATGCCTCTGTTAATATCCATAGATAATTCCCACTACTTTGGGAATTACTTAGGAACAGAGTCCCAGGATTGTGACCCAATAATTCTTGGCTCCACTAAGTTGTTGTTCATATGTAAAGGTAACAGGAATGTATTTTTTATAGCTTAAATATGCAAAGTCCTAGAAAATGCATTATTCCATAGCCCCCTTCTGCAAGGACACTGCCATCAGTGAACTCTAGAGCTACATTATTGTGCAGAATATATTTAGAGACGGGAATGACCAGAGGCAGTGGGGTGTGGTGGAGAGTGTATCAGACCAAGAGTCAGCAAATTGGACGTTAAACACAACCCAGTAAATTGTCAGTTACTTGTTATGTGAGCTTCAGCTCGTTACCAACTTTCAGGGTCTTGATTCCATCATCTGAAAAATGAGAATAATTCTACTTCCTCAGGCTGCTGGAGGATTAAATAGGATAAAAATATGAAATTAAACTTAAAAGGATGATAAAAATACATGTAGAATTTAGTTCCCCAAGAAGTAGACCCTGAGACAAGGATTTGAGTACAAGTAGTTTATTTGGGAGGTGATCCCAGAGAACACTGGTTGAGTGGAGAAGTGAGACAGATGGGAAGGAAACCAGTAAAGGTGAGTTATCAAACCAGTTACCACTGTGGCATTTGAGGCTTATTTCCCATGGACAACTCTGGATGACTGTGAAGAACAGTTACCCCATCAGTGAGGTGAGGGAGGCAGGACTTGTTAACTGATAGAATTAAATTCAAGATATGACTTATTTTTTTTTCACCCATATATATCCCCATTTTCATCCAGAAACGTCCTTTTAGAGGCAGATGCCTCCTGAGGAGAATGCTGTGCTGGGGAGGCCTGCATAAATAAAACTTATGGATGACAGCCAAGCCTCTTCTTAAAAAGTAGATTCCATCTTTTCCCCCAGCAAAACACTTAGAACTGCTCGTGTGGAGCAAAACCAACTGGCTTGAATTACTTGCCACTCTGAGGCAACCCTCTTGGGACAATTATGCTTTAAAAACATCTTATCTCAGAATCTTCTCTTCCCCTAGATGTCAACCCTTTCTAACCCAGTTTCCATCTCCTGGGTGCCAACCCCTTGGGTCAGGGCCAGGGTTCCTTCAGCCTTTGCTGGTTTGGCTAACTGTCTAGATATCTCCTTCTTTCTCCCTAACCTTTATGGGATCTTCCAAAGTCCCTTCTCAGCTGGAGAAGGTGATCTTGCCAACAGAATACAATCCACTGGCCTAAGAACTGTCATGAGTGAGGAGGTCAAGAGTGACACACAGACCCTTCCCTGCATGAATTTCTGTCTCCCTTCCTTTCCCTAAGCCTGAAATCTTGAAGCTGTACTCATCTCTGGGAAACAATTGAGGGCCTTGATTTTATCCATTGTCCTTTTTTTTTTTTTTTTTTTTTGGTTCACAGGAGGTGAAAGCCCTAGAAAAACTCAAAAATAGTGCCTAAAACAACCCACTGCACATTCTCAAAAACACCAGTGATCGTCTGGTGGCTTTATTTTTTTGATAGCATGCAACAGAGCTGCCTGCATTTTTTTCCACTAAACTGAGTGACTTTTTGATGGATTTGACTGGTTGTTTTGGCATTGCATAGGCAGGAACTTGAGCTGGGGCTCCACAGAGGCGGCAAAATCAGACATGAATAATAATCATAATAAACCTTCACAACATTTGAAAGTTTCCAAAGAGTTTTCCCATGTATTTACCTTGTTCTATCCTAAAGTGCCCTGTGACATAGGCAGGGATGGTGGTATGGCTCCCATTTTCCTCATGGAGGGCACAGAAGCCCAGAAATGGGTGCTGGCTTGTCTCTGGCCCTGACCAGACCTGGACTCCTCATCCAAGGCTCTCTTTCTCTCTCTCTCTTTTTTTTTAACATCTTTATTGGAGTAGAATTACTTTACAATGGTGTGTTAGTTTCTGCTTTATAACAAATTGAATGAGCTATACATATATATATGTCTACATATCTCCTTCCTCTTGCGTCTCCCTCCCACCCTCCCTATCCAACCCCTCTAGGTGGTCACAAAGCACCGAGCTGATCTCCCTGTGCTATGCGGCTGCTTCCCACTAGCTATCTATTTTACATTTGGTATTATATATAAGTCCATGCCACTCTCTTACTTCATCCCAGCTGACCCTTCCCCCTCCCCATGTCTTCATGTCCATTCTCAATGTCTGCGTCTTTATTCCTATCCTGCCCCTAGGTTTTTCATAACCTTTTTTTCTCTTTTTTTTGGATTCTATATATATGTGTTAGCATACGGTATTTGTTTTTCTCTTTCTGACTTACTTCACTCTGTGTAACAGACTCTATGTCCATCCACCCCACTACAAATAACTCAGTTTTGTTTCCTTTTATGGCTGAGTAATATTCCATTGTATATATGTGCCACATCTTCTTTATCCATTCATCTGTCGATGGAAACTTAGGTTGCTTCCATGTCCTGTCTATTGTAAATAGAGCTGCAACGAATATTGTGGTACATAACTCTTTTTGAATTATGGCTTTCTCGGGGCATATGCCCAGTAGTGGGATTGCTGGGTTGTATGGTAGTTCCATTTTTAGTTTTTTAAGAAACCTCCATACTGTTCTCCCTAGTGGCTGTATCAATTAGCATTCCCACAAACAGTGCAAGAGGGTTGCCTTTTCTCCACACCCTCTCCAACATTTATTGTTTGCAGATGTTTTGATGGTGGCCATTCTGACTGCTGTGAGGTGATAACCCCATTGAGTTTTGATTTGCATTACTCTAATGATTAGTGATGTTCAGCATTCTTTCATCTGTTTGTTGGCAATCTGTATATCTTCCTTGATGAAATGTCTGTTTTGGTCTTCTGCCCATTTTTTTTTTTTTTTTTTTTGTGGTACACGGGCCTCTCACTGTTGTGGCCTCTTCCGTTGCGGAGCACAGGCTCCGGACGTGCAGGCTCAGCGGCCATGGCTCACGGGCCCAGCCACTCCGCGGCATGTGGGATCTTCCCGGACTGGGGCACGAACCCGTGTCCCCTGCATTGGCAGGCGGACTCTCAACCACTGCACCACTAGGGAAGCCCTTCTGCCCATTTTTGGATTGGGTTGTTTGTTTTTTGGATATTGAGCTTCATGAACTGCTCGCATATATTAGAGATTAATCCTTTGTCAGGTGCTTCATTTGCAAATATTTTCTCCCATTCTGAGGGTTCTCTTTTCGTCTTGTTTATGGTTTCCTTTGCTGTGCAAAAGCTTTTAAGTTTAATTAGGTCCCATTTGTTTATTTTTTTTTCCATTTCTCTGGGAGGTGGGTCAAAAAGGATTTTTCTGGGATTTATGTTATAGAGTGTTCTGCCTATGTTTTCCTCTAAGAGCTTGATAGTATCTGGCCTTACATTTAGGTCTTTAATCCATTTTGATTTTATTTTTGTGTGTGGTGTTAGGGAGTGTCCTAATTTCATTCTTTTACATGTAGCTGTCCAGTTTTCCCAGCACCATTTATCGAAGAGGCTGTCTTTTCTCCAATGTATATTCTTGCCTCCTTTATCAAAGATAAGGTGACCATATGTGCGTAGGTTTATTTCTGGGCTTTCTCTCCTGTTCTATTGATCTATATTTCTGTTTCTGTGCCAGTACCATAATGTCTTGATTACTGTAGTTTTGTAGTACAGTCTGCAGTCAGGGAGTCTGATTCCTCCTGCTCCATTTTTCTTTCTCAAGATTGCTTTGGCTATTCGGGATCTTTTGTGTTTCCATACAAATTCTGAATTTTTTTTGTTCTAGTTCCATGAAAAATGACATTGGTAGTTTGATAGGGGTTGCATTGAATCTGTAGATTGCTTTGGGTAGTAGAGTCATTTTCACAATGTTGATTCTTCAAATCCAAGAACATGGTACAACTCTCCATCTGTTTGTAACATCTTTAATTTCTTTCGTCAGTGTCTTATAGTTTTCTGCATACAGGTCTTTTATCTCCTTTGGTAGGTTTATTCCTAGGTATTTTATTCTTCTTGTGGCAGTGGTAAATGGGAGTGTTTCCTTCATTTCTCTTTCAGATTTTTCATCATTAGTGTATAGGAATTCAGGGAATTTCTGTGAATTAATTTTGTATCCTGCTACTTTACTAAATTCATTGATTAGTTCTAGTAGTTTTCCGGATTCTCTATGTATAATATCATGTCATCTGCAAACAGTGACAGCTTTACTTCTTCTTTTCTGATTTGGTTTCCTTTTATTTCTTTTTTTCTCTGATTGCTGTGGCTAAAATTTCCAAAACTATGTTGAATAATAGTGGTGAGAGTGGGCAACTTTGTCTTGTTCTTGATCTTAGTGGAAATGGTTTCAGTTTTACACCACTGAGAATGATGTTGGCTGTGGGTTTGTCATACATGGCCTTTGTTATGTTGAGGTAAGTTCCCTCTATGCCTACTTTCTCGAGGGTTTTTTATCATAAATGGGTGTTGAATTGTGTCAAAAGATTTTTCTGCATCTATTGAGATGATCATATGATTTTTATCTTCAATTTGTTAATATGGTGTATCACATTGATTGATTTGTATACATTGAAGAATCCTTGCATTCCTGGGATAAACCCCACTTGAACATGGTGTATGATCCTTTTAATGTGCTGTTGGATTCTGTTTGCTAGTATTTTGTTGAGGATTTTTGCATCTATGTTCATCAGTGATATTGGCCTGTAGTTTTCTTTCTTTGTGACATCTTTGTCTTGTTTTGGTATCAGGATGATGGTGGCCTTGTAGAATGAGTTTGGGAGTGTTCCTCCCTCTGCTATATTTTGAAGAGTTTGAGAAGGATAGGTGTTAGCTCTTCTCTAAATGTTTGATAGAATTCATCTGTGAAGCCATCTGGTCCTGGGCTTTTGTTTTTTTGAAGATTTTTAATCACAGTCTCAATTTCAGTGCTTGGGATTGGTCTGTTTATATTTTCTATTTCTTCCTGGTTCAGTCTCTGCAGGTTGTGCTTTTCTAAGAATTTGTCCATTTCTTCCAGGTTGTCCATTTTATTGGCATAAAGTTCCTTGTAGTAATCTCACATGCTCCTTTGTATTTCTGCCATGTCATTTGTTACTTCTCCTTTTTCATTTCTAAATCTATTGATTTGAGTCTTCTCCCTTTTTTTCTTGATGAGTCTGGCTAATGGTTTATCATTTTTTTAATCTTCTTAAAGAACCAGCTTTTAGTTTTGTTGATCTTTGCTATTGTTTCCTTCATTTCTTTTTCATTTATTTCGATCTGATCTTTATGATTTCTTTCCTTCTGCTAACTTCGGGGTTTTTTTGGTTTTTCTTTCTTTAGTTGCTTCAGGTATAAGGATAGGTTGTTTATTTAAGATGTTTCTTGTTTCTTGTGGTAGGATTGTATTGCTATATACCTCCCTCTTAGAACTGCTTTTGCTGCATCCCATAGGTTTTGGGTCATCGTGTTTTCATTGTCATTTGTTTCTAGGTATTTTTTTATTTCCTCTTTGATTTCTTCAGTGATCTTTTGGTTCTCAGGTAGTGTATTGTTTAGCCTCTATGTGTTTGTATTTTTACAGATTGTTTTCCTATAATTGATATCTAGTCTCATAACGTTGTGGTTGGAAAAGGTACTTCATATGATTTCAACATTCTTAAATTTACCAAGGCTTGATTTGTGACCCAAGATATGATCTATTCTGGAGAATGTTCCATGAGCACTTGAGAAGAAAGTGTATTCTCTTGTTTTTGGATTGAATGTCCTATAAGTATCAATTAAGTCCATCTTGTTTAATGTATCATTTAAAGCTTGTGTTTCCTTATTTATTTTCATTTTGGATGATCTGTGCATTGGTGAAAATGGAGTGTTAAAATCTCCTACTATGATTGTGTTACTGTCGATTTCCCCTTTTATGGCTGTTAGCATTTGCCTTATGTATTGAGGTGTTCCTATGTTGAGTGCATAAATATTTACAATTGTTATATCTTCTTCTTAGATTGATCCCTTCATCATTATGTAGTGTCCTTCTTTGTCTCTTGTAATAGTCTTTATTTTAAAGTTTATTTTTTCTGATATAAGAATTGCTACTCCAGCTTTCTTTTGATTTCCATTTGCATGGAATATGTTTTTCCATCCCCTCACTTTCAGTCTGTATGTGTCCCTAGGTCTGAAGTGGATTTCTTGCAGACACACTATATATGGGTGTTGTTTTTATATCCATCAGCCAGTCTATGTCTTTTGTTTGGAGCATTTAATCCATTAACATTTAAGGTAATTATCAATACGTATGTTCCTCTTACCATTTTCTTAATTGTTTTGGGTTTGTTATTGTAGGTCTTTCCTTCTCTTATGTTTCCTGCCTAGAGAAGTTCCTTTAGCATTCATTGTAAAGCTAGTTTGGTGGTGGTGAATTGTCTTAGCTTTTGCTTGTCTGTAAAGGTTTTAATTTCTCCATGAAATCTGAATGAGATCCTTGCTACGTAGAATAATCTTGGTTGTAGGTTTTTCACTTTCATCACTTTAAATATGTCCTGCCAGTCCCTCTGGCTTGCAGAATTTCTGCTGCAAGATCAGCTGTTAACCTTAGGGGGATTCCCTTGTATATTATTTGGTTTTTTATCCCTTGTTGCTTTTAATATTTTTTCTTTGTATTTGATAGTTTTATTAATATGTGTCTTGGCGTGTTTCTCCTTGGATTTATCTTTTATGAGATTCTCTGTGCTTCCTGGACTTGATTTACTCCTTCCTTTTCCATAATAGGGAAGTTTTCAACTATAATCTCTTCGAATATTTTTGCAGTCCTTTTCTTTTTCTTGTCTTCTTCTGGGACCCCTATAATTTGAATGTTGGTACATTTAATGTTGTCCCAGAGGTCTCTGAGACTGTCCTCAGTTCTTTTCATTCTTTTTTCTTTATTCTGCTCTGCAGTAGTTATTTCCACTATTTTATCTTCCAGGTCACTTATCCATTTTCTGCCTCAGTTATTCTGCTACTGATTTCTTCTAGAGAATTTTAAATTTCATTTATTGTGTTGTTCATCATTGTTTGTTTGCCCTTTAATTCTTCTGTGTCCTTGTTAAACGTTTCTTGTTTTTCCTCCATTGTATTTCAAGATTTTAGATCATCTTTACTATTCATTACTCTGAATTCTTTTTTAGGTAGACTGCCTATTTCCTCTTCATTTGTTTGGTCTGGTGGGTTTTTATATTGCTCCTTCATCTGCTGTGTGTTTCTCTGTCTTCTCATTTTGCTTAACTTACTGTGTTTGGGGTCTCCTTTTTGCAGACTGCAGGTTCGTAGTTCTCGTTGTTTTTGCTCTCTGCCCCCAGTGGCTAAGGTTGGTTCAGTGGGTTGTGTAGGCTTCCTGGTGGAAGGGACTAGTGCCTGTGTTCTGGTGGATGAGGCTGGATCTTGTCTTTCTGGTGGGCAGGACCGCATCCGGTGGTGTGTTTTGGGATGTCTGTGACCTTATTATGATTTTAGGCAGCCTCTCTGCTAATGGGTTGTGTTGTGTTTCTGTCTTGCTGGTTATTTGGCATAGGGTGTCCAGCACTGTAGCTTGCTGGTCGTTGAGTGGAGCTGGGTCTTAGCGTTGAGATGGAGATCTGTGGGATAGCTTTCACTGCTTGATGTTACATGGAGCCTGGAGGTCTCTGGTCGACCAATGTCCTGAACTCGGCTCTCCCACCTCAGAGACACAAGCCTGACACCCGGCTGGAGCACCAAGACCCTGTCAGCCACATGGATGCCCCACCTTCTAATTGGAATTACCAGTACCCAGGACTTCACTTTCTTGGTAACAAGAGACCTCCAAACTCCAGAAGTCCACACTCCAGAGACCCTCCTTTTGACATGACAAGGTTCTTTTCACATTGCGAGAGAGACAGGGAGAGAGAGAGAGAGAGAGAGAGAGAGGCAGAAGGTGCTTGGTGGGACCTACATGGCAAGAGGCTGGGACAGAGACTCTTTTGAGCATATGCTTGGGTAGGCCCAGATAGGGTTCAGGGAATCAGGTTCTGAAGAGGGAAGTAAGCATAGGGGCATTGAATGCCAGTCTGAGTTTGAAACCCTGATGAGATCTAAGTGAGTTCTAGGACTTGCCAGGGACTGAAGACACCAGGGCACATTAACAAACCTTCAGGACACTTTGCCTGTTTATATCCCAGGGCTGGTGCCACGTGGGCACACATGGTCTTCAGGATCCCTTCTGGGCTCCTTGCTCTGTCATGCCAACCTTTTTAACAGCTCACATTGGCCTCTGGGCACATTTCTGCTCCTTTGGTCCCAGGTCACTCGCCCTGGCTTCATCTTGCTGGTCTCTCCCTTCCCTGGTCCACCCCTGCCCCACTTCCTCCTTCCTGGGATCCAGCTCTCTTTGCTCATGGAAGTAACAAACTGCTTGCCAGAGGACACCTCTCCACGTCTCTGTCTTCTCAGGAGAAATGCATTTGTTTTTAAAAGAGCCTTCTTGGAACAGTACTCCCACTCACCTTGGCCTATGCTGTCCCTTTCATTGCAGGAGCTCTCAAGTCCTGCCTCTTCCAGGAAGGCTTTCTTGATTGCTCTGGTCCATCCAGATCCTGGGCTTCTGTGACCTTCTGGGAAGCTGGGTTGATGGGGGGTGTGGACCCCAACTTCTTTCTACATTAGGGCTTTCCTTCCTCCACCTTTTATCCACCCATCTTCCTGCATTCCTTCTCCCCCTCCTGCTATCCCTGTCATCATACACACACAGGGGATGTACAGTGTCCTCATGATCACTCCCTACTCCCCTAACCAAAACCTTCTAGGAAACTGATATGCCCTTCCCACAGGTTTTTCAGATCTCAAGTTGGTGGGATGGAGCTCTCATGGTGGAATTCCAAGCCTCAGTAGGGGCAGGGTTGGGTGAGGGGGTGAGTTTATCTGGGAGATTCTGAAATTTACCAGAGGGTGGTTGGTCCCGAGTTTGTGACACACACTGAATTGACTACTTTTTTGTCACTTCGACATCTTGTCTCTAGCTCTTATCTCCTAGTAGACAGGGAGCCTCTTCCCTGTTTGGAAGGACTTCACAGGACTATGTAAATGGGATGCTGTTGAGTGTGGAGTGAGATGGGGGAAGGGAGCAGATGTGGGTAATAGAGAGGTTGCTTCTCCTGTCTGCAACTCGCACAGGCCTCTGGGTGCCTCTTCTTCTTAGGGGTTGGAAGTTCCTCCTGGCCTCCCCTGCTCAAGGCTCCAGTGCTCCTGGGCTGCAGGCCCCACACGCTTAGGGTACAGCTGCCATGTGAGGTCAGCACTGGGCACCCATCTGGGAAGCGAGGGAAGACAGTATTGACCACTGTGGCCTGACACAAGATGCAGACTCCATGGCGCCCCTGGGATGTGTCCTTGTCCCCCTGCGGGTCATGGGGATTCTGAGCCCTGCTTATCCCACCCCAATTCCCTTTTGAAGGGCCTGACAAAGGCGAGGTCCTCCTCCCCCCTGCCTCGCTATGCCAAATGTGATTTTATGTCATTTATGACATTTTCTTTCAGTGAAAAACACATAGTTTGACCAATTAAAGCCCCTTTTGGACTAAGCCCCTGACAGAATGGGAAATGCAACTGAAAAGGGTGTCCTGTTCCTATGGTTTCTCGTCTCTCTCTCTTCTGCATTTCGCCCCCCTACCTTCTTGGCCATGGTTCATATTTAGAGGGAAGCGGCAATGAGAACAAACCTTGTCCATTCTGGTCTCCTCGTGGCTGTAGGGATCCAGCTCCCAGCTGTGCAATCAGGACTCCAGAGCCAAGGCCAGGCCCAGGAGGCAGAAATGTACTCAGAGAAGTCTGGGTGGGTCCCCAAGTCTGGGAAAGGAAAGAGGGAAAGGGGTCTGGAACCAAGGGGTTGGGGAGGGCCAAGGGCTATAAGGGAGCCCCACAGTAGGTTCGGGAGGAAGGGGCCTGCTAGGGGGAGGAGGGAAGGCCAAACAAGAGCAGCATATGCACCCTTCTTGTCAAAGGGACCCTACTTGTACCCACAGGCTAGAAGAAAACTGGGGAAATGGAGTCACAGGAGAGTGGCAGGACAGAATGAAAGTAAATTTGTTGGACAGTTATATACCTGGCATGGTAGAAGGTACTTCACACACACCTCATTTTATTTCAGCAAGAACTCACTCATCTGTTCATTCATGCATTTATTTGGTCATTCAACAAATATTTACTGAGAGCCTTCCATATATTAAGTACTTTTCTAGGCAGCAGGAATATAAGTCAAATGAAACATGGCCCATCCCTTTGAGAGCTCACTCTGAGAGTTCCGAGGTGAAGACACTAATGGGAGAGGCCCCTCTGTCAGACTGGGTAGTCATGGATGGCTTCTTGAAGGAGGTAATCTTTGAGCTAAGTTTGAACAATTTAATTAAAAGGAAAATTAAAGGGTGGTGGTGGGAAATGGTCACTGTGTTCCATGCAGAGGAAGGAACTTGTGTGCAGGCACAGAGGTTTGAAGCAGTGACACTTTTGAGGAAAGCATAAATGGTTCCATGTAACTGAGGTCAAAGTTTTGAGATGGGTTCAGAGGCAGGGGTGGGAGGGCCTTTTGGAGGCCCAGCGGCTGTAATAAGGTCTGAACACAACAGTGAGCCTTTACAATCCTTGTTTATTAATTATTATTACTTATTTGGTGAGTGACATGACAAGATTACCATTTTACATATTCCATTCTGACATTAGCATCAGAGGGCCCAAGTTGGACTTACGGAGACCTGTTGAGGACTGTGGCTATGGATTTGGGGGAGAAGTGACAAGGCCTGGATTAGGACAGTGGGTTTGGAGATGGAGAGAAGTGAATGGTTCTGGGGTTAGTGGGGGAGTTGTATTAATGGAATATGATTGAACGTGGAGGGTGAGTTCATGGCCACAGCTTTTAGCTTGTGCAATTGGTTTGTGACTCCTGCTATCAGACTTTGCTATCAGTATGAGGAATTTATCAGAGAAAGACACAGAAGTGGTTCCTCTTCCCATGGGAATTTCAGTTGAGGAGGGAAGAGAGTGAAAAATAAATGATGAGAGATGGGAACATATGTATATGTATAACTGATTCACTTAGTTATAAAGCAGAAACTAACACACCATTGTAAAGCAATTATACTCCAATAAAGATGTAAAAAAAAAAAAAAGAAATGATGAGAGTGGTGTATGCTACCAAGGGACAAGGAAGTGGCCACTAATGGGGTTTTGGGCATCTGGCTACACTCTTGGAAGGTTCTGACTAGTGAAGGATCTC
Organism: Stenella coeruleoalba; assembly: GCF_951394435.1. Taxonomy (NCBI): domain Eukaryota; kingdom Metazoa; phylum Chordata; class Mammalia; order Artiodactyla; family Delphinidae; genus Stenella; species Stenella coeruleoalba. Next base: position 30,636,848 of record NC_137161.1, read on the forward strand.
TAGGAAGACCAAGGAAACCAGATGGGAGAGGGGTGAGGTTTGAGACAGAGGGTAGAAAGCAAGACTGAGAGTGATTTTTCCTTTCACAGATGGCAGAGCCACTGAATAGACATTGCTGGCTGAAGGCTGGCATATTTTACAGAGAACACAGGTGGAGGAGCAGGACTGCATGTTTGGACACATTGAATTTTGGGTGTCCATAGGACTTCCACATGGTGATGTCCAGAGAGTGGTCAGATGGGTAAGTGTGGATTCATCAGAGGGCTCACGACTGAATATTCAGATTTGGGTCCATCATGTAGTAGTTGAGGCCATGGGACAGGGTCATCTAATGAAAAGAATGAAGGGAAAAGAATGAGTAATGGAAATCATTGACTTTCCTTCTTATTGCTCTCTTTCTTGCTCTTTCTCTCTCTTTTTGATAAAGCAGTACAATTTAATTCTAATTAACAACCTTTTTTGAAAGATAAAATATGCAGGTGGTAAATATCCAAGCAATACAAAAGGGTATGCAGTGAATGGCAAGTCCCCCTCACTCCTGATCTCTAGCAACCCAGGCCCCATTTCCAGAGGCATACCAGTTTCTTCTGTATTCTGCAAAAGTTCTAAGCCTGTAAAGCAATTTTAAATAAACGTTAGCACACTGTGCTTACCTTTCTATATCATTCTTTTAAAAGTTATCTAAATATCTTGGAAATAATTTCTTATTAGTGCTAAAAATCTACCTCATTCTTTTATACAATTTTATAATATTCTATCATATGCATATACCATAATTTAATTAACCGGTTCCTTACAAGTGGGAATTCAGTACGTTTCCAGGCTTTTGCTATATAAACAATACTGAAAAAATATCCTTGTTTATACAAACATAATTTGGGTATTAAATTTGGCTGAATGTAAGAGAAAACTCAAACTATAGAGATTTAAACAATACAAAAATTTATTTTTCTCGGACTTCCCTGGTGGCACAGTGGTTGAAAGTCCGCCTGTCGATGCAGGGGACACGGGTTCATGCCCCAGTCTGGGAGGATCCCGTGTGCCGTGGAGCCGCTGGGCCCGTGAGCTGTGGCCACTGGGCCTGTGCTCCACGGCGGGAGAGGCCACGGCAGTGAGAGGCCCGCATACCGCAAAAAAAAAAAAATATATATATATATATATTTTCTCATATCATGAAAAATCTGGGTAGGCAAATGCTGGCATTGGTTTAGTGTCTCAATAATATCACAACAAAGTCTCCATGTCCTTCTCCATGTTACAAGATGGATGCTCCAAATCCAGCCATCACATACACATTCCAGACAGGAGGCAGGCAGGAAGGAAGACAACAGAGGGGAGAAAGGTACATCGTCAGCTGAGTCTGTTATTCTTTTAAGGAGATTTCCTGGAAGCCTTCCAAAAATTTTTGGTTATATCTCATGGGCCAGATCTGTGTCAAGCAACCATCCCTATCTTAAGGGACCTGGGAAATGTCCTTTAGTTTGGATTGTTGCTCTATCAACAAAGTTAGGTTCTGTTGTAAAGAAGGAGAGAATGGGCTTTGGGAACGTGTCTAGTAGATTTTTTCTCTAGTACCAATTCTTATAAATGGAATTGCTGGGTTAAATCCTCTTATACGTTAAAAATTCTGATTGTGCCAAATTGCCCTCCAAAGGGGCTTACCAATTACACTTCTACAATGCACAAAAGTGCCTGTTTCCCTACGTCATTGCCCACAGACTTTTGCCAAACTCTTCATGTTTTGCTAACCTGATGGGTGAAAAATGATCTCATTTTAATTTTCATTTCCTTTATTGTGAGTGAAGTTGAGCATCTTTTTATGTGCTTAAAAACACTGACATTTGATGAAGAAAATCACATAAGAAAGAATGAGAAGCAGTGGCTGGGGAAGGAGCAGAAAACCAGGAGAGGCTGGGGTCGAAGAAGAGGGAAGAACTTTAAGGATGTTGAGGAGGATGTAAGAGATACTGTCAGATGTTGCAAAGAGGCAAGATAAGGACAGAGGAATACCCACTTGGTTTGGGACCCCAGAAAGAGTAGGTTTGGCTGGAGTGGAAACCTGGTGAGCCTCCTCTCCTGTGAAGAATTACTTTTTCTGTTATTTAAATAAGGAAATGAATTTGAAGGGGGTAAATAACTTTCCCAAGGTCACAGACCTTGTAAGGGGGGAGCTGGGATTTGAATCCAGGTGTGTTGGACCCCTAGAGTGAATTTCACAGAGGCTGTGGTGGATGGAGAATGTTTGTTGCCTTGCAGACCAGGAAGGGGCCTTTGAGATTATGGATCCATCTGCCTCATTTAACAAATGAGGGAACTGAATGCTGTTACGGTGAAGAGACTTGCTAGAAAGTGTAACAGCTTTGCAATAACTCAGATCCTGCTCTGATTCATGGCATTTTGTGAGATCACTCCTTTTTCCAGCAGGGGTGCTAATCAGTATCTTGGGCTAGGTAGAACTCACCTGTCAGTCAGCATCTTGGACAAAGCAACTTACCTGGGTCCTGAGGGGAGTCCCCAGCCCCATGAAGAAAGAGACATGGGTGCAACTTATGTCCTCAAAAAAGATCGGGCTGTTGGCAGTTTCTGGGTCCTGTTGCTAGCCCTTTGAGAATAGTCTGGGAGCTTAAAGCAGACCCTGTGCCCTTCTGAGAACTGCTGTTCCATCTTCTCATGACAGTTCCTCTAAATTTCCCCCACCTGGGGTCACTAACATATGGGTTATTATCTATCCTAGGCTCTCAGTGAAGACAATCAGATGGCCATACCTCTAGCCTGTTTGAAGGTTTATTTAACCATTTATTTTAAACATGTTTACAATTCAGCTTAAAATAACTGATTGTTGTTCTAATAAAATATGGATTATCACCCAGATAATCCCTGTTGAGGAGTTTGTTTAGGGTGGCAATGTGCCCAGCTTCTGAAGACAAATCGTGGTTGGTTAAGCCAATCATGTTAATATGTCCCTTTTTAAAATATACTTTCCCAGAAATCCTTGCAACTGGATGGTGGAGGGGGGCCATGTGACATAGTTCTGGCCAATGGGCATACACTGGCATTGAATGTTTTACCTTCTTCTTGTCTTTAATGTGCATAAGGTGCCTAGAGCTGAGGCAGCCATCTTATAACAGTGACAATAAGACATCAAACAACCTGGGGATGGAGCAGCTTCTGCTATATATATAGGCCCTTGATGACTTTATTACCAAGCCTAGACTTTGTTATGTGAAATAATGAAATGTTTTTATTGTTTAAGCCACCGTTACTCAGATTTCTGAGAATTGGTAGCTAAAAACATTCCTGTAATGCTCTCAGGTTCTTTAAATTGATACTAAGGCTCACTCATCATTCAGTGAATTACATTCACCATTTAATATATCTTGGAGATTTATTTATATCATTACACCCAGTTCTGCCTAGTTCTCTTCTTTTACAGGTATAATATTGCATTACAATCGATATACTACAATTTACTGCCCTTTATCCCTATTGGTTGAAATTTAGATTGCTTTCAGTTTGTTTTTTGCTTCTATAAAGCAGAGCTGTGATGAACATCTTTTTTTTTTTTTTTTTTTTTTGCGGTATGCGGGCCTCTCACTGTTGTGGCCTCTCCCGTTGTGGAGCACAGGCTCCGGATGCGCAGGCCCAGTGGCCATGGCTCACGGGCCCAGCCGCTCTGCGGCATGTGGGATCTTCCCAGACCGGGGCACAAACCCGTGTCCCCTGCATCAGCAGGCGGACTCTCAACCACTGCGCCACCAGGGAAGCCCAAACATCTTGAACATATGTATTAGCCACTTTTGTCAGTATATCCAGAAGTTAATTTGCTAAGAGTGGAATTGCTGGATCAAATGCTATACTAGTTGTAACATTTGGTGGTGTTGCCAAATTGTCAGTTTACACACCCACTAATAGTGCACATATATGCCTGTTTCCCCAAAATCTCATCAAATGGCCCCTGTTAAATGTTTATATTCCTGACAAAACAATTAGTTTTAGAAAGGTATCTTAATGTTTTAATTTGCATTTACTTATTTATGATTAAGGCAGAGTACTTTTTCTTATGTATATTGGACATCTGCATTTCTTCTTTAGTAGCCTCCTGTTTTCACTCTTTCCTCCATTGTTTTCTATGAGGTTGTTAGGACATTTCTGATTGGTACAACTTTTTTTTTTTGGTTAATTCAGAAAAATCAGCTCTTTGACAAGTGTGTTGCAAATTTTATCCCCAGTTTGCTGTGGATTTTTTGACTTTTGTGGTATTTTTCATCTCTCAAGAAATTTTAATTTTTATGTAGTTGTATGTATCAATCATTTCCTTTATGGCATCTGGGTTTTTATCTTGTTTAGAAAGGACTTTGCACTCCAGGATTATAAATACATTTACCATTTTTTCCTTCTAATGATTTTATAGTTTCTTTTTTACACTTAAAATTTGCTATTGGTCTAAAGAATAAGATAAACATTTGATTTTTTTTTTTCCAATTAGGCCCCTGTGCTGCTGGTTCTGAGGAGCCAGACATATTTGGGTACCTGGATAAGTCATGGTTATCTTCCCATTCCCTTCAGATCAAGACAGTTTTTAGAAATTTAAAGACATTGGGAAAGACAAGGTTGCAACCCAGGGGAGTGACTTCCTGTGGGAATTTCCAGCACTAGGGCAGGCAGGGTGGAGGAAGAAGTTGGGGAGTGGTGCATCCATCCTGAATCCATAACCTTCGGGGTGATAACCCTGCTTTGAGGGGTACGCCTGAGAAGCCTCCTAGAGGGGTTCAAATATTAGAAACTCTGAAGATTTCCTTCTCAAAAAATGGCTGGCCAGAACTGTTAGTGAGGAAATATCAGGCAGTCTTTCAGGGGCTCTTCTAAGCTCTCTGATAGATACAAACATAGTTTTCATTCCCCAGGTGGCCAGAACCAACTCTTTTAACTGTATCTTGGTCTTTGCTTCCTTTCCTTTCATACGTCCCCTCCCTCAGTCAGTTACTAACTGGTCTTAGGCTTCCGCCTGTTCCTCATGCTCTGCCAGTCCAACTTGAGAGCCTTCCCACTAAAAGTCCCAAGAAAGGGATTTTCTGAGCAGGAGGGCATGTGGGGGCAGAAGATCAGAGTTCTTGGCACAAAGAAAATTGGAGTCATCCACAGATTTTTATGGCAAATACTCTCTACAATTCCCAGGAGCATAGGTTTTGCAGATGGACTTGCTTGGGAACCACGCTTAAGATTCTTTGAGAGGCTAAAATACAAGGGAGTGATAATACTAGTACTGACAAAGGTTCAGAGTGACTAGGCCTCTTATACATAGCTCTTGGGAGTGCACAACTACCTCGTGCACTGGGAAATTGTACATTGGAAAACTGGTGGTGTCCACTAAAGCTATACGTACACATACCTTAGGACACAGCAATTCCACTCCTAGGTACTGGAAATGAGTACATATGTTCACTGAAAGACATGTGCTAGAGATATTGATAGCAGTGATGTTTGTAATAGTCCCAAATGGAAATAATTCAGATGTCAATTGATAAAAGAATGAATACATAAACTGTGGTGGAATCACACAGTGGAATAAAATTTGACAATAAAAAAAAGAACAAACCAGTATTATGGTCTGAATTGTGTACCCTTCCCCAAATTCATATGTTGATATCCTAACCCCCGGTACTTCATGTGAATGTATTTGGAGATAAAGTCTTTAAAGAGGCAATTAAGTTGAAATGAGGTCATTTGGGTGATCCCTAATCCAATATAACTGGTGTTCTTATAAGAAGAGGAAGTCAGGACACTGACAACCACAGAGGGAAGACCATGTGAAGAAAGGGAGAAGACAGTCATCCACAAGTCAAAGAGAGAGGCCTTAGAAGAAACCAACCCTGCTGACATTTCAATCTAAGACTTCCAGCCTTCAGAACTGTGAGAAAATAAATTTCGATTCTTTTTTATTTTATTTTATTTTATTTATTTTTGGCTGCACTGTGTCTTTGTTGCTGTGTGCGGGATTTCTCTAGTTGTGGCGAGTGGGGGCTACTCTTCATTGCGGTGCACGGGCTTCTCATTGCCATGGCTTCTCTTGTTGCGGAGCATGGGCTCTAGGTGCGTGGGCTTCAGTAGTTGTGGCGCATGGGCTTTGTTGTTCCACGACATGTGGGATCTTCCCGGACACGGCTTGAACCCGTGTCCCCTGCATTGGCAGGTGGATTCTTAACCACTGTTCCACCAGGGAAGCCCTAAATTTCTATTCTTTAAACCACCCAGTCTGTGATACTTTGGCAGCCCTAACGAACTAATACAATACGTCACCACGTGAATGAACCTCATAGACATTATGTTGAGTGAATGAAACAAGATGATGTCAAGCATACATACTGTATGATTCCATTTATATGGAATTTAAGAACAGGCAAAACTAATTGGTTAGCTTTCAGGGGTGAGTCTTGACTGGGAAGGGCACAAGGAGCCTTCTGATGTACTGGAAATGTTTTACATATTGAACCAGGCAGTAGTTACATGGTTATATACCTACGTAAAAATTCATCAAGCTGTATACATAAGATTCTTAAGATTTGTGCACTTTATTATTTGTATGCTGTATCTACTAAAAGTGAAAAAAAAATTCTTGAGAAGAGACATAAGCATTTTGGAGTCTGCATCACCTTTCCATATGCCTTTCCCAACAAAGTGATGAGGATGCAGGCCAAGTAGCACTATCCAAGTCAGCTCCTTCTGAAACGGAGACAAAAATAACCGTGCTTCAAGTTTGTTCTTTCCTTTTTTTTCCAAATGGGAAGGCACAGGCTTTTTTCACATTCCCAGCCAGAGGGGATCTTTCCCAAACTTTCCATAGAGATTCTCCTTTGAGCAGACACCAAACATGGACGTTTTCCACCAGGGAAAAACATGCTGGGGAGTTACAAGCCTCTGAAAACAGAAGGTAGGGAAGGAAATAATGGCAGATCCCCCCTCCCTCACTTGGCCTCTCCCCAGTCCTCCTGGAGCCATGCTAGATTGGCTGTACATTGTCACCATGAGGGCACTAATCGGAGACTGTGAAAATGCTTCCAGAAAACAGAGGCAGGAGAGTGGACTGGGTCAGATAGCAGACAGGGTCCAGTCCACTATGAGCACTGGGCCTTTCCCACCTGGTGGGAGGAAAGGTTTTGATTCTTCATCCCCCATACAAATGGAAGGAAGTCACAGATATTAAAAAATAGAGTTTAAAGCAATATATAAGATGTGAACAGTGGATGGAGCATCCCAATTCTGTGTGGGTCTGTCCATCCATTAGATGTGGAGAGGAAGGAGCCTGGTTTCCTGGTTGTACCATTTCTCCCCTCTCTCCTGGCTCCTCATTCCTACTGTCATCTCCTATTTGTCCAGCCTTTTCATTTTCCTCCTCACCATCTGAAATCCTTGGGAACAAATTTTTAGGGAAGGCACTGTGACAACTTTGCCAGGAAGGTGTTATTTTTCATGTGAGGACACCAATTTTAGGGGAGTGAAGTGACTAGTTTGACATCATGCACCTAATAGATGTCAGAGCCAGGGTTTGCATCCAGGCTGGTGGGACACAACATAAGGGCTCTGGCCACAGGGCTCAGTTGCCTTAGGTTTCCTTTTCTTGAGAAGGACATTGCTGGACTGTTATATTTTATACTGTCTCTCAATATAAGTAACATTTTAATGAAATATTTAAAAAAATGGCAATTAATACAAAACCCATGATGAGTAAAATATAAGCATTCTGAATAAATACAGGATGAGTATTACTGATTTTTCATTTTGCTTCAGACTCTAATGTGGCAGGCACTGTGTTGACTTATTCCTCAGGTCCTCATTTCCATGCCCCGCCCCCAGTATACGATAGTGTTTCCAAAACCCAGTCTCGGGCCTGTTGCTCTCCTTTGCCTACTCTCTTGTCCTTGGAACCTTCAAATGGTTAATATTTTATGCCCTCACTTTTCATCTCAGTGTAGGTGACTCCAAATTCTACATGCCCAGCTCTGGGCATACTACTTCTCTTGGTTTTTTTTTTTTTTAAACAACAGAAATTTATTTTCTCAAAGTTTTGGAGGCTGAAAATAAGAAATCAAGGTGTCAGCAGGGCCTCACTTTTTCTCAGGGCTGTAAGGGGAGAATCCTTTTGTCTCTTTAAGCTTCTAGTGGCTTCAGGAATTTTGGGTCTTGTCGTTCCACTGACCTGTTGGAAATTTCCCCCTTAACCCTGCTGACCTAAGTCAACTTGTCCTCAACTGAACTCCCCCATCCTGTCCTCAGGTCTCTTTTTGACTGTCCTGTCTGTCAGTGTCAGCAGCAGCCTCTGATCACCTGGCTCCTCACTCATCTCCATTTTCTACATCCAGTCTGCTATCAATCCTTGTTGGTGGTTATTCTCAAATGCCTCCTACAGCTGCCCTTTCTCACCTGATAGTCCAGATAGGCTATACCTTGAACTGGCCTCTTGCTGGGGGTGGGAAGGTACAGAAGTGAGAACATGAGCAAAATCGTGTGTACGAGGACCACAGCTGTAGTGAGGGGTGTAGGGAGAAAGGGGTGGGCTCACGTAGAGCTGTGTAGACAGGGTAAGTGGGGGTTGAGACAGAACTAAGCTCCATGCTGTTGAAATATCTCCTCAGTCTTTACTTCTGTATGTGAACATTGACAACCTACTAGATTCAATTGCTAAGTGCTAGGGAGACAAAGATTGAAAATCAGTTCAGTGCTTGAGAAGCTCACAGCCTGGTGGGAGAGACAGACCCACAAATAAACCTCACAGGAGCATGCAATTTTAGGGCACTGAGGAGAGAGCAACAAACTGAAGCTGAAAAGATGGGCTGGGAGATTTGCCCAGAGGAGGAGATACTGAGCTGAACTTCAATGTTGAGTGGAATGAGGGAGATGACTGATGTCATTGGTGTTGATGTTAGTCATTATGAAAGGGATGAAAATGATGAAACTCACCAAGGTGATAATGATGCACATGGAGACTCCAACGAAAGGATAGAGGTGATGGGGCTGAGGAAGGCCCCACTTTGGTACCTCTGATATAATATATTGGGCAGTGATATCAGCCATCCCAAACCAGTCCAAGGAGTCTCATTTCCTGATATCAGGTGTCCTCTCACAGTCATGGCTTATGATTCAAGATATAGCTTATCTGTGCCTTTTTTCTTCTTGAATGAAGAAGCATTCAGAACCCAAACATTCACTTGGCTTGTGAGCAGAACATAAATATAATAATATTTTCTGGCTATTCACTTAGAGGGACTGGGCTGCTCTGGAATCATAAAGAGTGATTTTTGAAACTGGCCTTGACGTGGTTTGTGTGTGTGTGTGTGTGTTGCCAAGATAAAGCTTTTTTTTTTAAAAAAAAGAAAATTGAAGTATATTTGATTTACAATATTGTGTTAGTTTCAGGTGCACAGCATAGCAATTCCATTTTTTTCCTGACTACATTCCATTATAGGTTATTACAAGATATTGAGTACAATTCCCTGTGCTATACAGTAAATCCTTGTTGCTTATCTATTTTATGTATAGTATTTTGTATCTGTTAATACCATACTCCTAATTTGTCCCTCCCCCTTCTCTCTCCCGTTTGGTAACTGTGAATTATTTTTCTATGTCTGTGAGTCTGTTTCTCTTTTGTATATAGATTCATTGGTATTATTTTTTAGATTCCACATATAAGTGGTATCATATAGTATTTGTCTTTCTCTCTGACTTACTTCACCAAGTATATAATCTCTAGGTCCATCCATATTGCTGCAAATGGCAATATATCATTCCTTTTTTGCAGCTGAGTAATATTCCAATGTGTATATCTTCTTTATCCAGTTGTCTTTTGATGGGCACTTGGGTTGTTTCCATGTCTTTGCTATTATAAATAGTGCTGCTATGAACGTTTGGGTGCATGTATCTTTTTGAATTAGAGTTTTCATCTTTTCTGGATATATACTGAGGAATGGGATTGCTGGATCATATGGTAGTTCTATTTTTAGTTTTTTAAGGAGACTTCATAGTGGCTGCACCAATTTACATTCCCACCAACAGTGTAGGAGGCTTCCCTTTTCTCCACAGTATCTCCAGAATTTATTATTTGTAGACTTTTTGGTGATAGCCATTCTGACCAATGTGAGGTGTAGTTTTGATTTGCATTTCTCTAATTAGTGGTGTTGAGCACATTTTCATGTGCCTATTGGCCATCTGTACATCTTCTTTGGAAAAATGCCTATTTAATTCTGCCCATTTTCTGATTGGGTTTGTTTTTTCGATATTGAGTTGTACGAGCTGTTTGTACATTTTGGATATTAACCTCTTGTTCGTCACATTGTTTGCAAATATTTTCTCCCATTCAGTAGGTTGTCTTTCATTTTGTTGATGGTTTCCTTTGCTGTGCAAAAGCTTATAAGTTTGATTATGTCTTACTTGTTTATTTTTGCTTTAATTTCTTTTGCCTTGGGAGACTGATCTAAGAAAATGATTTTAATCTGAATAAAAAGTCACTAAGAATTGAGGAAAGGGAATTTTCACACTAATTACTAATCAGCTGTCATAGATGTTGGACATCAGATCCCCATTCTGCCTTTCCCTGTTGCAGAGTCTCTGATTCTGCATCCACAGCCTCATGGGCCGGGGTCCCAGGGTGCATATATATTGTGTCCAGAGAGCTTGTGGAAGATTAAAATGGGGGCTGTACTTCCTACACGCTTCTAGTTCTAGAATCACTGATCTTGGAAACTGGTTACCCAGAGGGGCTTTGGTGAAGCTCCATTGGCCTGTCACAAGCTTGAAGACTTACCATTAACACATCATTTCCTTGGCATCTCCAAGGAAGATCCAAGTCTTGCATCACCAGATACAAGAGGAGAAGGAACATATTAAGACACTATTACTCCAAAACACCCCAGCATAAGAGTTTAACAGCTCACTGTCTCCTGGACCACTGTATTTTTTTAAAAAACATCTTTATTGGAGTATAATTGCTTTACAATGGTGTGTTAATTTCTGCTTTATAACAAAGTGAATCCACTATACATATAGTGAATCCACTATACATATAGTGAATCCACTATACATATACATATATCCCCATATCTTCTCCCTCTTGTGCCTCCCTCCCACTCTCCCTATCCCACCCCTCTAGGTGGTCACAAAGCACTGAGCTGATCTCCCTGTGCTTTGCAGCTGCTTCCCACTAGCTATGTATTTTACATTTGGTAGTATACATAAGTGCATGCCACTCTCTAGGTGGTCACAAAGCACTGAGCTGATCTCCCTGTGCTATGCGGTTGCTTCCCACTAGCTATCTATTTTACGTTTGGTTGTGTATATATGTCCATGCCACTCTCTCACTTTGTCACAGCTTACCCTATCCCCTCCCCATATCCTCAAGTCCTTGCTCTAGTAGGTCTGTGTCTTTATTCCCATCCTACCCCTAGGTTCTTCATGACATTATTTTTCTTCTTAGATTCCATACATATGTGTTAGCATACAGTATTTGTTTTTCTCTTTCTGACTTACTTCACTCTGTGTGACAGACTCTAGGTCCATCCACCTCACTACAAATATCTCAATTTCGTTTCTTTTTATGGCTGAGTAATATTCCATTTTATATATGTGCCACACCTTCTTTATCCATTCATCTGTTGTTGGACACTTAGGTTGCTTCCATGTCCTGGCTATTGTAAATAGAGCTGCAATGAACATTTTGGTACATGACTCTTTTTGAATTATGGTTTTCTCAGGGTATATGCCCAGTAGTGGGATTGCTGGGTCGTATGGTAGGTCTATTTTTAGTTTTTTAAGGAACCTCCATACTGTTCTCCATAGTGGCTGTATCAATTTACATTCCCCAAAACAGTGCAAGAGTGTTCCCTTTTCTCCACACCCTCTCCAGCATTTATTGTTCGTATATTTTTTGATGATGGCCATTATGACTGGTGTGATGTGATACCTCATTGTAGTTTTGATTTGCATTTCTCTAATGATTAGTGATGTTCAGCATTCTTTCATGTGTTTGTTGGCAATCTGTATACCTTCTTGGGAAAAATGTCTATGTAGGTCTTCTGCGCATTTTTGGATTGGGTTTTTGTTTTCTGGATATTGAGCTGCATGAGCTACTTATAAATTTTGGAGATTAATCCTTTGCCTGTTGCTTCATTTCCAAATATTTTCTCACATTCTGAGGGTTCTCTTTTCATCTTGTTTATGGTTCTCTTTGCTGTGCGAAAGCTTTTAAGTTTCGTTAGGTCCCATTTGTTTATTTTTGTTTTTATTCCCATTTCTCTAGGAGTGGATCAAAAAGGATCTGCTGTGATGTATGTCATAGCATGTCGGCCTATGTCATAGTATGTCTGCCTATGTTTTCCTCTAGAGTTTGATAGTGTCTAGTCTTACATTTAGGTCTTTAATCCATTTTGAGTTTATTTTTGTTTATGATGTTAGGGAGTGTTCTAATTTCATTCTTTTACATGTAGCTGTCCAGTATTCCCAGCACCACTTATTGAAGAGGCTGTCTTTTCTCCATTGTATATTCTTGCCTCCTTTATCAAAAATAAGGTGAACATATGTGTGTGACTTTACCTCTGGGCTTTCTATCCTGCTCCATTGATCTAGATTTCTGTTTTTGTGCCAGTACCATACTGTCCTGATTACTGTAGTTTTGTAGTATAGTCTGAAGTCAGGGAATCTGATTCCTCCAGCTCTGTTTTTCTTTCTCAAGATTGCTTTGGCTATTCGGGATCTTTTGTGTTTCCATACAAATTGTGAACTTTTTTGTTCTAATTCTGTGAAATATGTATTGGTAGTTTGATAGGGATTGCATTGAATCTGTAGGTTGCTTTAGGTAGTATAGTCATTTTCACAATGTTGAGTCTTCCAATCCAAGAACATGGTACATCTCTCCATCTGTTTGTAGCATCTTTAATTTCTTTCATCAGTGTCTTATAGTTTTCTGCATATAGTTCTTTTGTCTCTTTAGGTAGGTTTATTCCTTGGTATTTTATTCTTCTTGTGGCAGTGATAAATGGGAGTGTTTCCTTCATTTCTCTTTCAGATTTTTCATCATTAGTGTATAGGAATTCAGGAAATTTCTGTGAATTAACTTTGTATCCTGCTACTTTACCAAATTCATTGATTAGCTCTAGTAGTTTTCCGGATTCTCTATGTATAGTATCATGTCATCTGCAAACAGTGACAGCTTTACTTCTTCTTTTCTGATTTGGATTCCTTTTATTTCTTTTTCTTCTATGATTGCTGTGGCTAAAACTTCCAAAACTGTGTTGAATAATAGTGGTGAGAGTGGGCAACCTTGTCTTGTTCTTGATCTTAGTGGAAATGGTTTCAGTTTTACACCACTGAGAATGATGTTGGCTGTGGGTTTGTCATATATGGCCTTTGTTATGTTGAGGTAAGTTCTCTCTATGTCTACTTTCTAGAGGGTTTTTATCATAAATGGGTGTTGAGTTTTGTCAAAAGCTTTTTCTACATTTATTGAGATGATCATATGGTTTTTATCCTTCAATTTGTTAATATGGTGTATCACTTTGATTGATTTGCATGTATTGAAGAATCCTTGCATTCCTAGGGTAAACCCCACTGATCATGGTGTATGATCCTTTTAATGTGCTCTTGGATTCTGTTTGCTAGTACTTTATTACAGATTTTTACATCTATGTTCATCAGTGATATTGGTCTGTAGTTTTCTTTCTTTAGGATATCTTTTTCTGGTTTTGGTATCAGGGTGGTGGTGACCTCGTAGAATGACTTTGAAAGTGTTCCTCTGTCATTTTTTGGAAGAGTTTGAGGAGGATAGGTGTTACCTCTTCTCTAAATGTTTGATGGGTTTCACCTGTGAAGCCATCTGGTCCTGGGCTTTTGTTTGTTTGAAGATTTTTAATCACAGTTTCAATTTCAGTGCTTGTGATTGGTCTGTTTATATTTTCTATTTCTTCCTGGTTCAGTCTCAGAAGGTTGTGCTTTTCTAAGAATTTGTCCATTTCTTCCAGGTTGTCCATTTTATTGGCATATAGTTGCTTGTAGTTATCACACATGATCCTTTGTATTTCTGCAGTGTCCGTTGTCACTTCTTTTTCATTTCTAATTCTATTGATTTGAGTCTTTTCCCTTTTTTTCTTGATGAGTCTGGCTAATGGCTTATAAATTTTGTTTATATTCTCAAAGAACAAGTTTTAGTTTTATTGTCTTTGCTATCGTTTCCTTCATTTCTTTTTCATTTAATTCTGACCTGCTCTTTATGATTTCTTTCCTTCTGCTAACTTTGGGGGTTTTTTTGTTCTTCTTTCACTAATTGCTTTAAGGGTAATGTTAGGTTGTTTATTTGAGATGTTTCTTATTTCTTGAGGTAGTATTGTATTGCTATAAACCTCCCTCTTAGAACTGCTTTTGCTGCATCCCATAGGTTTTGGGTCATCGTGTTTTCATTGTCATTTGTTTCTAGGTATTTTTTAAATTTCCTCTTCAATTTCTTCAGTGATCTCTTCATTATCAAGTAGTGTATTGTTTAGCCTCTATGTGTTTGTATGTTTTACAGATTTTTTCCTGTAATTGATATCTAGTCTCAAAGCATTGTGGTCAGAAAAGATACTTGATACAATTTCAATTTCTTTAAATTTACCAAGGCTTGATTTGTGACCCAAGGTATGATCTATTCTGGAGAATGTTCCATAAGCACTTGAGAAGAAAGTGTATTCTATTGTTTCTGGATGGAATGCCTTTATAAATATCAATTAAGTCCATCTTGTTTAATCTATGATTTAAAGCTGTGTTTCCTTATTTGTTTTCATTTTGGATGATCTGTGTATTGGTGAAAGTGGGGTGTTAAAGTTCCCTACTATGTTTGTGTTACTGTCAATTTCCCCTTTTATGGCTTTTAACATTTGCCTTATGTGTTAAGGTGCTCCTATGTTGGATGCATAAATATTTACAATTGTTATATCTTCTTCTTAGATTGATCCCTTCATCATTATGTAGTGTCCTTCTTTGTCTCTTGTAATAGTGCTTTTTTAAAGTCTATTTTGTCTGATATGAGAATTGCTACTCCAGCTTTCTTTTGATTTCCACTTGCATGGAATATGTTTTTCCATCCCCTCACTTTTAGTCTGTATGTGATCTAGGTCTGAAGTGAGTCTCTTGTAGACAGCATATATATGGGTCTAGTTTTTGCATCCATTCAGCCAGTCTATATCTTTTGGTTGGAGCATTTAATCCATTTACATTTAAGGTAATTATCAATATGTATGTTCCTATTCCCATTTTCTTAATTGTTTTGTGTTTGTTATTGTAGGTCTTTTCCTTCTCTTGTGTTTCCTGCCTAGAGAAGTTCCTTTAGCATTTGTTGTAAAGCTGGTTTTGTGGTGCTGAATTCTCTTAGCTTTTGCTTGTCTGTAAAGGTTTTAATTTCTCCATCGAATCTGAATGAGATCCTTCCTGGGTAGAATAATATTGTTTGTAGGTTTTTCCCTTTCATCACCTTAAATATATCCTGCCAGTCCCTTCTGGCTTGCAGAGTTTCTGCTGAAAGATCAGCTGTTAACCTTATGGGGATTCCCTTGTATTTTATTGGTGTTTTCCTCTTGCTGCTTTTAATATTTTTTCTTTGTATTTGATTTTTGATAGTTTGATTAATATGTGTCTTGGCATGTTTCTCCTTGGATTTATCCTGTATGGGACTCTCTGTGCTTCCTGGAGTTGACTATTTCCTTTCCCATATAAGGGAAGTTTTCAACTATAATCTCTTCAAATTTTTTCGCAGTACATTTCTTTTTCTCTTCTTCCTCTGGGACCCCTATAATTCGAATGTTGTTGCATTTAATATTGTCCCAGAAGTCTCTGAGACTGTGCTCAATTCTTTTCATTCTTTTTCCTTTATTCTTCTCTGAAGTAGTTATTTCCACTATTTTATCTTCCAGGTCACTTACCCATTCCTCTGCCTCAGTTACCTGCTATTGATTCCTTGTAGAGAATTTTTAATTTCATTTATTGTGTTGTTCATCATTGTTTGTTTGCTCTTTAGTTCTTCTAGGCCTTTTTAAGTGTTTTGTGTATTTTCTCCATTTTATTTCCAAGATTTTGTATCATATTTACTATCAGTGCTCTAAATCTGTTTCAGGTAGACTGCCTATTTCCTTTTAATTTATTTGGTTTGGTGGATTTTTATGTTGCTCCTTCATCTGCTGTGTGTTTCTCTGTCTTCTCATTTTGCTTAACTTACTCTGGGTGTCTGCTTTTCACAGCCTGCAGGTTCATAGTTCCCTTTTTTTTTCAGTGTCTGCCCCCAGTGGCTAAGGTTGGTTCAGTGGGTTGTGTAGGCTTCCTGGTGGAGGGGATTAATGCCTGTGTTCTGGTGGATGAGGCTGGATCTTGTCTTTGTGGTGGGCAGGACCACATCCAGTGGTGTGTTTTGGGGTGTCTGTGAACTCATTATGATTTTAGGCAGCCTCTCTTCTAATGGGTGTGGTTTTGTTCCTTTCTTGCTAGTTGTTTGGCATAGTGTGTCCAGCACTGTAGCTTGCTGGTCGTTGAGTGGAGCTGGGTCTTAAGTTTGAGAAGGAGATCTTTGGGAGAGCTTTTGCTGCTTGATATTATGTGGAGCCAGGAGTTCTCTGGTGGTGGAATGTATTGAACTCGGCTCTCCTACTTCAGAGGCACAGGCCTGACACCCGGTCGGAGCATGAAGACCCTGTCTGCCTCACAGCTCAGAAGAAAAGGGAGAAAAAAAGTAAGAAAGAAAGAAAAAAATAAAATAAATTTATTAAAATAAACAATAAAAAATTATTAAACGTTAAAAAAATTAAAAAGCAATAAAAAAGAAAAAGAAAGAAAGTAAGAAAAAGAGCTACCAATCCAAAAACCAGAACCAAACCAAGACCAAATCCACAAATGATAACAAGTGATAAAAGCTATAGTAAAAAAAGAAAATAACATGACATAGAGAAGCATCGGAGAAATGGTCAAAGCAAAGCTATACAGACGAAATCACACAAAGAAGCATACACATACACACTCAGAAAAAGTGAAAAAGGAAAAAAATATATAGTTGCTCCCCAAGTCCACCACCTCAATTTTGGGATGATTCGGTGTCTATTCAGGTATTCCAGAGATGCAGGGTACATCAAGTTGATTGTGGAGATTTAATCTACTGCTCTTGAGGCTGCTTGGAGAGATTTCCCTTTCTCTTCTTTGTTCACACAGCTTCTGGGGTTCAGCTTTGGATTTGGCCCCACCTCTGTATGTAGGTCGCCTGAGGTTGTCTTTTCTTCACTCAGAGAGGACAGGGTTAAAGTAGCAGCTGATTAGTGGGCTCTGGCTCACTCAGGCTGGGGAGAGGGAGGGGTTCAGAGTGCGGGGTGAGCCTTCAGTGGCAGAAGCTGGTGTGACGTTGCAAAAGCCTGAGGCACACCATGTGTTCTCCCAGGGAAGTTGTCCCTGGATCAGGGGACGCTGGTAGTGGCGGGCTGCACAGGATCCCGGAAGGGGAGGTGTGGATAGTGACCTGTGCTTGCACACAGGCTTCTTGGTGGCTGAAACAGCAGCCTTAGCATTTCATGCCCGTCTCTGGTGTCTGCGCTGATAGCTGCAGTCGTGCCCATCTCTGGAGCTCGTTTAGGCAGTGCTCTGAATCCTTTCTCCTAACGCACCCCGAAACAATGGCCTCTTGCCTCTTAGGCAGTTCCAGACTTTTCCCCGGACTCTCTCCTGGCTAGCTGTTGTGCACTAACCCCTTTCAGTCTGTGTTCACTTAGCTAACCCCAGTTCTCTCCCTGGGGTCTGACCTCCGAAGCCAGAACCTCAGCTCCCAGTCCCCACCCATCCTGGCGGGTGAGCAGACAAGCCTCTCGGGTTGGTGAGTGCTGGTCAGCTCCAATCCTCTCTGCAGGAATCTCTCCGCTTTGCCCTTTGCACCCCGTTGCTGCACTCTCCTCCGAAGCTTCCCCCACGCCACCCGCCATCTCCACCAGTGAAGAGGCTTCCTAGTGTGTGGAAACTTTTCTTCCTTCACAGCTCCCTCCCAGTGGTGCAGGTCCCATCGCTATTCTTTTGTTTCTGTTTTTTCTTTTTTCTTTTGCCCTACCCAGGTACGTGGGGAGTTTCTTGCCTTTTGGGAAGTCTGAGGTCTTCTGCCAGCGTTCAATAGGTGTTCTGTAAGAGTTTTCCACATGTAGATGTATTTATGATGTATTTGTGGGTAGGAATGTGATTTCTACGTCTTACTCCTCCGCCATCTTGAAGGTCTGGACCACTGTATTTTAACGGTGGAGGGAAGGGAAGACCTGCTTGCAATCTGTGTTAATTCTCAAGGAACAAAATTGGGTGAGGTCAATTCTCAATGAACACGATTTGATGAAGATATATGGCAGAAGGTTTGGTAGCTTTTGGACCTCCAAAACCTGAGAATAAAGTCTTCAGGTGATGAGAGGAAGGGAAAAGCCTTAAAGGTGACCTTGGGTTGAGCAAAGTTTGGAAATGAACAAAAGGGGTCACAGTTTGCTTGAAGGCATCGGTTGGGGGACCCTGCAGGGGGAAACAGAAGACTCTTGCTTGAAGTTACTGCTTCTCACCTGTGCCTTGCTGCCACCTCCACAGCTAACTCTTTGCCAAGATTCATGATTCATGGCAGCCATGGCCTCCCAGGGAGAGCAAGCATGGCAGGTGAACAAGGCCTCTCATCCCTGCTCATTGTAGGGACTCCAACCAGTCCTGGGTTTACCCAGGTTCCTCCAGCCGCCCACCTTCCACCCTAGTTCTCCTCCCAGTACCTTGTCAGTCTGGAGACATCAGGATGCTTTGCATCCTAGGGGATTGATGTTCCAAAAACCTCAGAGGAAACCCAGATATTTCTTTGGTTTTAACAATTTTTAGAAAAGATTTTTCAAGACCCAGTTTTCTACCACCATAAAGGAAGCCTAACTTGATTTTTCTTCAATAACCAGCCATGTTCTCTAGCATTATCTCCACATGAAACATCTCATCCTGGTCCCCTTTCCAGTGGCAAGAAGCCAGACCTTGTGGACTTTAGAGAACTGAAATTTCCAGGGCACATACCACATGGCTGAGCCAGCTGTCCTCTTGCAGAGGGTGGCATCTATGTTTGGAACATCATAACCATATGCAATCAGGTTCTAAATTTAGGAAATTCTGAGAACTCATTGGGTAATCTTGAGTTATCTTTTAAAGACTTGAGATAGAAATTGGGAGCCACATCTCAAACAATATGATTCTAAGACTGAGTATCCTAAGGCACCAGGCATGCCTGTCATGGGTTTTCTCACAGACCCATTTCATGTCCTTTTCCTTGCTCTGCTCTAGGTCATAGAGAACCACATTTCCCAGGCTCCCTTGTGCTGGAACTGACTGTATACAGAGAGGAACTTGAGAATTTATACCCTGGGAGTAACTCTTAATTAACAACTCACAGATGTGGGGCTGTCAATACCTCAGTTCCCCTGTCTCTAATCAGGATGACTCTGGGATGTGACCTCCTGCAGTATTGATCCAAAATTACCCTCCTGGCATTTTGATTGTTATCACACCCTTGCCTGGCCTTCTTCCCTTCCTATTCCTACCTCCCTAATCCCTATCACTTCTTTCCTGGGTACATTGCTAATAAACCATGTTCACAAGAATTCTCATCTGAGAAGAATCTCATCATAAGGCAATGGCTCTCCTTTTTCTGGCTTCCTTCAGTCTGATTGATTCAGTCTGAATCAATTGAGCTCCTGGTCCATTTTGTTGTTTGGGCCATCTCTGTAAGCGTTCCCTTCCTGATTTTAGTATAAGTCCCTAGAGGAGACCCTATACTCCCTTGTCTTCCCTGAGATGCCTGGCAGGCACTGGGACATCCCTAGAACCACTGTTTGTCAGAGATGGAAGGCTGTGGGGATCTTTGAGACCAGATGAGGAGATAGAGGCCCAGAAAAGCTAAAGGTCATGTTGGCTAAATGATACTTTCTCCTGACTAAGATGTGCAGGGAGACATTTTGTCCCCATGATAATCTGTTCTTGGTTTATTGAGATGATGATGATGATAATGATGATGACCCTTTCTATGCAGTTTCCTGAGAAGTCCTAGGCTTTTGGCATGTGTAATTAGAACCTTCCTGAAGCCTTTCTAAGGAAGAGACCCTATGTCCTGTATTCAGGCAAGCTCTGCTCTCAGCTTAGGGATATAGAGTAGGGCGGGGAAGTAGGGGTGGGGTAGCAAAGTGAAAGGAGAATCATTGCAGGGTTTGGGACACATGTGTGCGGTTCAGTGGGGACGTGAGCATTTCAGTCCAGCCTTGAGTTGAGGAGGGGAGCAGAGAATGCTTCCATGATCAACTAAAGCCTGAGTTGAATGTTGAAGGCAAATAGAAATTTCCAAGGTAGGAAAGTGGGAAAATGTAATTCCCACCAAGTTCAGTGTACAATCAACATCTGATATAAAGATGATGCTTTTTTTTTTTAATTGGAAAGACAGTTTTGCATAGAGGTATGGGAACAGAGTTTGGGGTCAAATAGGATTTAAATCTTGGCTCCATCACTTTCTTTGTGACTTTGTGCAAGTTCCTCATACTCTCTGAACCTCAATACTTTCATCTGTGAATTAAGATAATAAATCCCACCTCACTGGATGGTCACCCAGCTCAAATGAGATGAACAAATTCCTGACTTGTACCGAGCCACAAGAAATGATAGTTATGATGCTCTCATAGTGAGCTTTTAACTTTCATCATTGTCAAATTAATACTACTATTCTACTGTGTTCATGTGTTGAATGAACCTTATCTTGTCTCATGCACCCTCATTTGAGAGGACAGGAGATATTACATCCTGAACTAGAGACTCTGAGAGGATAGGCGACCTGACCATTCTTAGGTTGTATTCCCCAAGAAGCAGGCACTCAGGTGAAGATGGGAGTGCAAGTACTTTACTTGGGAGGTGATCCCAGGAAACACTGGCTGGAGAATGGGAAGTGAGGCAGGGAAGGGAAGTCAGCCTATACAGGATGTGTTTTTAGTCCATTTACCACTGTAGGCAGCTGTGGCTCACTCCCACTGGGAAACCGTGAGAGGCAGTGTAGAGCACACACCTCAGGGTTATCCCCATCCAAGGGGCGAGGGAGCTGCATATTTAACCACCAACTCAGTGTCTCCTTCAGTTGTCTCACAGTGGCAGGTCAGGCCTTGATGTCCTGGCTCCCAGACCTTTCACGAGACCATCACGTGTGGATCCCAGGGAGGGAGTGGTGGTTGTTGACTGACTGTGGGGCAGAGGAGTGTGACTGCTGAAAGAGCATGAGAGAACTGAGCAGATTGCAGAAACAGGGATAGGTGCCTGGAGGCAGGATGGGAGTATGAGGACAGACATAAACAGGGCAGGTGTTACATCTCTATCTGGCAATTTATGCTTTGCCTTGATAAACACTCTGGTTTGGCGCCCAGGACAAGTTCTATTTAAGATGTTCTTCCCTTAACACAGTGATTTATGGATAGGTTTGAGTTGTTTTAACCACTGTTGCTATGGTAGAGATGTGGAGGTGGGCTGAGGAGAACCAGCTGTGTATTCTCACTGGGGGAAGGAAGGAGATCATCTACTGGGAATAAATAGGCACTGGAAGACACTTTATCTCCTCCTGGTAGGGACACTATCACAATTAAAATAATTCTTTCATCATGTCACTCTTGCTGAACAAGCTTCAATGGATCCCTGCTGAAGTCGAATTTGGGCCCTGTACCCCTGACCCTGAATTAAATCTTGGTGACAGAGTTTTGGGTGAAGTAGAAAAGAATAGCTTTGTTGTTTTGCCAGGCAAAGGGGGAGTCTGGTGATGATGGGCAAAATGTGACCTTCTCTGGAATGAAGAGTGCTTCATCAAGGAGTTAACATCTTCTATTTGGTGGGGTTCTGCAGAAGAACTCAAAGATATTATGTGTATCCCTTGAGGGGGGACCAGGACCCTGCCCCCAAGGCTGCACCATTGTTTCTTGACTGCTCCTCCCTTATCTCTGCATTCTCTCCCTTCCCTGATTAGCAACTGTCTGAACCTGCCATTTGGAACTCAAGGAAGGGGACACAGAAAGACTTTTGTGCCCAGGAGTTCCACAGGGTCCTGCTCAGTTCCACTATCACTTACTTCATTCAATCTAACTTCCCAAATCCCTGCCATTCCAGCACTGACTGATAATTCTTTACCCCCTAATTAATAAATAATTATGCCATAACAGAATGCACACTTAATCAAACTGACATCCCTCCTTTCCACCCCATGTGTCCAGTGGGAACTAATGCACATTTGGCTGATAGATTAAATTGTTTTAGACTTGCCTTGCCAGCCTTACACACAACTAGCTGTGCCCTCACTCCCAGCCTCTTTGACCATCTCCTTGGCCTTGTTCACTCCCTCACCTCTTCTGTTCTTGCCATCCTACTCTTCTGTTGCCTGTCCAGATCCTGCGCATTCCTCAAGGCCCAGTTTTGGTTGTACCCCCACTGGGTTTTCTTCCCATCCTTGGTCCTCTATAATACACGTTCATAATGGTCACTTGTCAGGCGAGGTGCCATTGGCTACCTGATAGTCTTGGCTCTTGCTGCCTGTGTGAACTTTGTGTGCCCAAAGCTGGCACTTGAATCTCCTTTCTCTCCTCATGGCACAGCCCTGCATAGGGCCAAGTCCTTGATCAGTCCTCAGTAGACACTGGGGTGATGGGTGCTGACGATATTATGAAGAATGTAGCAAATGCTGTTGGTGTGTTGCCCACATTCCTGCAGCATTCATCTCTGCACCCTAAAAGTGGCTTACAATGAATGTTTGTGATTCTCTGCCTGTGGGCTTCCTTTTCTGGCTAGGGAGTGTGTATGGCCTGTGTACAGAGCAACCACCAAGTGCCTGAGAGCTACTGAGAAGGAAGACTACTAACGATTGAGAGCTTCCTCATCCTTAGTTGAGATCACTCTGAAGGGTGTTCTACATACTCTCCCAGGATTCCTCACCAGGGTTAAGCTACAGTAGTTCACAGTGGTAACTTGCTTGATAATAAACCCTTTTGGGGGGCTACCTTCTCTTCCCTTTTCAACTCCCAAATGAATGTTTACTGCTATCGCTCCCCCCCCACAAAATTAAACTTGTACTCAAATCCTTATCTTAGGATGTGCATCTGGGGTAAACCAAACCACATGGGTGACCTTGACATGAGAAGCAGTGGGTTTAGGGTCCCCAAAGGTTAGAACATCCTGAGATTGTTGGGCTTACTGTGCCTGTGACAAGGGCTGGGAGACCTTGAGTGAGTGTTGAGTGCCAGGTGGACCTGAGGGGTGAGGCTTGGAGGTGGGTCTGAGGCCAAGGGAAGGGTCAGGTGGGCCTGGAGAGCAGGGTTTCTCAGTGTAAACTCTTTGGCTAGAGAGGAGAGAGATTGAAGTGAATTTAGAGTGGCCCTGAAGCTTGTTAGGCACTGAATATTGCCCCAAATGCACCTTGATTTGAAAGTTTACTACAAAGTGGCTTGGACATTGGGAAAAAGTGACACTTCCATCAGCCAAACCCCACAGTTTCTTTTTTTTTTTCATTCTGAGTCAGAGTGGCTGCTCGGGCGTATTTTGCCAGGGCATCTGCATACCTTCATCCTGACATAGTACTTTATCTGCTTCCCACTAAAAGAAACTTGGGTTTGTGGTTATGACCCATCCCTTGGGGTCATGGAGGCATCTCAGACTGACCCTCAGTCCTGGTTTCAGAGGACACCTCACTCTGGTCATAGACTGATTTTTCCACCCCTGTAGACTAACTTTTAAGCTTAAGTAAGTTCAAATATTGTTCCAGAAAGAGATGCCATCACCTCAAGGAGACCAGCAGAAAGAAAAATGGGTCCCTGAGCTGGAGCTGTGAGGGCATATGACTCCCAAATTTCCTATGGGGTAGTGTGTCTCCTATAGCCTGAATTCTGGGAGATCCTATAATCTGACCTTGGCAATGAGGACCAAGGGCCTTAATGACTATGTGAATTTCATTTCTCATGCATCCATCTGTTCATCCTGAATCTGGAACACTTTTATCCATTGAATGAATTAAACAGGAGTTTGAAAGAGCTCAGAAGGATCAGCCAAAATCTCAAAGAACATTTGTCTCAAGGAAATTCCAGAAAAGAAATAGCTGGTGAAAAGGGAGGCTGGAATCCTGGCAGCCACCTCACACCCAGAATAGGGAGGATAGAATGGCTGCTACAGGAGTGATCCAGGCCAGGCTGGGAAGCAGCCTTTGCATTCTGATGAGGATAAGATATGTTGGGACTCCATTCTTCAACAGACTAGAATGCAGGAGCAATTAGCTTTGGTTGGGGCTGGTAAAAGGGAAACTTGAAGGTGTGCCTAGGAACTTGTTTTGTGGAATACCTTCTGATTGGGAGATAAGGCCTTTGTTTTATTATTTCCAGCTCTTCCAATAAGAGGGTGGATTTAAAAATTTTGATGGATACTCAAAATTTTTATTAAATTTTAAAATAATATTGAACTATATCATACATTCCAAAAAGTGGACAAAATTGTACTCCTTGATGAATTTTCACAAACTGAACTCACTCATGAAACTGGCAGCCAGTTAGAGAAACAGAGTATGATTAATACTTCAAAAGCTCCCTACCCTGTGCCGTCTTCCCAGCCACCATCTCCTCAAGGGTAACCACTATCCTGACTTCTAATAGCAGAGATTAATTTTGTCTGTTCTTGAAATTCATATAAGTGGAATCATTCAGTGCCTATTCTTTCATGTCTGGCATCATTACTCAACATTATGTGTTAGATCATCCATATTGTGTATGGCACAAAGGTCATTCTTTTTCATTGGTGTATTGTGTTCTACTTTATGACCATACCATGGTTTATTTATACACTCTGCTTTTTATGGATGTGTGAATTGTTTCCAGTCTTTGGCTATTATAACTAAAACTGCTATGACATTCTTGTGCATGTCTTGATGGATATATGTTTGCATTTCTATTGCTCACATAACAAGGAGTGGGCTTGGTGGGCCACAGTGTAGGTGTCTTTTTAGTATCTATAGATACTACAAAGTAGTTTTCCAAAATATTTTCACCAACCTCACTCTTACTAGTAATGTATGAAATTTCCAATTGCTCTGCATTCTTGCCAATAGTTGGTACTTACTGTCTTTTTCATCTTAGCCTTCCTGCTGGTTGTGTAGTGATATCTCACTGTGTTTTTAATTTGCATTTCTCTTATGACTAATAAGTTTGGGCACATTTTCATATGTTTATTAACCATTTAGATAACCTATTCAGTGAAGTGTTTGTTCAAAATTTTGCCCATTTTTCTGTTGGGTAGTCTGTCATTCTCTTATTGATTGCACAGTGTGATTATGAGCAAATGTCTACCCTTTTATAGACCTTTGATTTCTTACCTTGTCATTGTTGTTATTGTGGAGTTAAGTCCAACTTCCAAGGCTCTGGTTGGGGCACGCAATCCTGGACTTTCAAATCCACTTATTTCATCTCCATGGCCCATATCAGTCATGGGCAAATAACTCAGGCTGGTCCATTGAGATATTTGTTGAAGGTTTTTGGAAGGCAAATTTCTTTCTTCTGGGATTTCCGGGTGTGAGGATGATGGAAGATGATGTAAGGCTGAAGTTGCAAGAGGGAGTGTGTTGCCATTGACCTGTGAAGACATGAAGACCTGCTCAGAGTAAAGACAGTAAGGAAAGCAGAGGACAGGGAGAGAGAGAGAGAGAGAGAGAGAGAGAGAGAGAGAGAGAGAGAGAGAGAGAATACTGATGCAGCCATTCTTTTCAGTTATTCTGTGAGCCAGCATTTTATCACTTAAAAACAAAAGGAAGAAAATGAGTTTAGCAGTTGCTATTGATGCCCCATCCTAATTACCCCCTTGGCACTTCCTCACCAAAGGCTTTCTATTACAAGCACTTGAGACTCTCTGAAGGTGTTCTCTAGTCTTTGGAATCTGGCCATGTATAGGGCAGGCTGGAATGCCAGGGATTTAGTAATCCTGGTAATAGGTCTGACCTAATGACCGATGGGAGTTGGTGGATATTCTAGCTTACTCCCCATCATATGGGACAACACTGAGATGTGCTCTACGTTGTCCCTAAGGGTTCTTCAGCATAACTGAGCTCCCAGTTGTTCACTGTGGTCACTGTTACTAAAGCCCCCTATACTGGCTGCCTTCTCTGATATGTCTTACTTTCCCACTCTCGTCTTGGTGCTTCCTGAGATCACCCCCAAAATAAACCACCTGCATGTCAATTGCTGTCTCAGGGTCTGTTTTTGGGAGATTCCAAACTAAGATAATGAAGGAACTGGAGTATGAGCTAAACTTTCCAAGAACATATGGAATCCAAGATCAGTGCTGCAGGGCTTTGTTTAGATCATGTATGAGCCCCTGAGGATCTAAAAAAATGTAAACCCATCTCTGTCTTCAAGAAACCTACCAGTTTGGTGAGGAGCTAAGATTCCCAGATAAAACATTTAAATAAATATATCTTAGCACTCTGATATTATAGACAGGAGCCCTGCTATGGGAGTAGCTGGCTAAATGTGGCTGGAATCCCCGATTTTATGGCTTCTGAGAGTTGGGAGACTTTCTGCCAATCTTTTCCAACTCTGTAGACTTCCTAACAATCTCTTTATATTCCCCAAAACAGACTGGGCACAAAGCCCACACCCACAGAATTGTGATCACACATGGTATTTTGAAAATTTGTCAATTTTAGGGAAGGTTTGGAAAACTGTGTGAGTAATCACATCACTTACCTCACAGCCATCTCCCATGTTGCTGAAGCCACACCACCTTGAGTTCCATCTCCATCCATAACACTTCTCATTGTGTGCTGTCCCCAGGCTCAGCTTGGTCCTGCTTGCTTCTTTCATGGTAGAAAGCCTGCTAGGCTGGCCAACCTTCTCCACAGCTATTTGGAAATTGCAGTAAATAAAAATTTCCCCTTTTTAAAAAGTTAAGTCTAGCTTGACCTTGAACTCATCTTTGAACACCTCCACCCTTTTTTTCCTATCTTTCAAGTCCAATATGGTGGGAAAAATTATTGGCTCAACTTTCATAATAGGTTCAAAATATGAGCACCTATCACCCTTTCCACTGTCACCACCCTGGCTTAGGTCACTACCAACTCTTGTATTGATTAGTGCAATAGCCTCCTGGCAGGTCTCCTGGCAAGGTCCTGGCCAACCTTGTTTTCCACACAGAAGTCACATTTATCTTTCTAAAATTATTGGTCATATCATTATGACTAATGTATCTCTTTGCTTAAAACTCTCTAGAGGCAACTCATCTGATTCAGAGTAAAATATAAAGCCTTCCCATGACATGAAAGGGCATTGTTGGCCTCTATCACCACTTTGACCATAGCTTCTATTGTTCTTCTCCTTACTCACTCTGACCTAGCCACACTCCCCTCTTGTTTTTTGAACCTGACAAAGAAGCTCACACCTCAGGGCCATTGCACTTGTTATTACCTCTGTCTGGAATGCTTTTCCTCAGATTTCAGCATGACTCATTCTTCACTTACTTGGGATCCCTACTCAGAGAGACCTTCCTTGACCATTCATGTAAAATAGCACCCCCACTGGCACTCTCTAGTGCCTTACTCTGCTTTGTTCATCTATCTAATATATTACATATATATACACTTTAAAAATTGGTTTATAGTTTGTCTCTCCCTACCAGCATATAAACTTCTTGAAATCAAGGACTGTTTTTTTGTTTAATATTATAATCCTGGGGGCCAAACACAATGAGGATATTATATAAATATTCATCAAAAGAATGAATGAATGAATGAATGAATGGATTTCAACCTTAAGAAGTGTGGAGCTCCCAGGGCTGCCCTTGAGCCTTGATCTGCAGAGATAACAAAACTATATGCTGTTGATGATGGTAAGACCCATTGCTTGACCTACAGGCCATGTCTCTTCAGTATTTAAATGAATCCTTAGCCCTGACCTACCCAGACTAATGGTAATCCAATATCTCTCTTTGGGCTGAATTATGCTCAGCCCCAGGGATTTACCCAGTCCAGTGGAGCCTGTCCTGCTTCCAGAATTCCTACAGAGAGATTGAAGAATCTGATTAGTCACTAACAGATTCCTGTTTTTTGATGCCTTTAACGTTTTGCTCTTCCCGCAGCAAGACTTTCAGTGTTTGTGTGAGAGAAACATGGATGAAGGGATGAAGCCATGGTTTTCATGTCAGTGGAAGATGACAGCAATGTTTCAGCTTTCCTTTCCTTGAACCTTAGTTCCAGAGGAGTAAGAGCATGTGATGTTAACAGCTTGGATCAGTGCTGCAGGGCTGCAGCTGCATTGGCCTCACTGCTGTGGGAGGTGGAAGTGAGTTGTGACTTGTGAGCTTGATACTGAAAATTGACCTCTGTATACTGGCACTGAATTGAATCTCAGAGACAGAGTTTGGGTGAAGTGGAAAAGAGTAGCTTTATTGCTTTGCCAGGCAAAGGGCCCACAGCAGCTAATGCCCTCAAAACTGTGTGTCCCAACCTGAGGGTTTTGTGAGGAGTCTTATAGTCAAGGGGTGGGGCTGCTGATAAGGATCAGGGTGCCTGCAGGGCCTGCATTCCTTAAATCCACAGATCATCTGGCATAAGGTGGTTTCATGATGGGCTTCTCTGATTCTGGAGGTTGTCGGACTGTGACCTTCATTATGGAATGAAGAATGCTTCATCAAGTAGTTACCATCTTCCATATGGTGAGAGTTTTAGTTCTGCAGAAGAGCTCAAAGATATTGTTATGTATATCTCTTGAGGAGGAACCAGGACCCTGCCTCAAGGCTGCACTATTGTTTCTTTTTAAAAAAATTTATTTATTTTTGGCTGCGTTGGGTCTTTGCTGCTGCATGCGGGCTTTCTCTAGTTGCAGCGAGTGGGGGCTACTCTTCATTGTGGTATACGGGCTTCTCATTGCAGTGGCTGCTCTTGTTATGGAGCACAGGCTCTAGGTATGTGGGCTTCAGTAGTTGTTGCTCATGGGCTCTAGAGCGCAGGCTCAGTAGTTGTGGCACACGAGCTTAGTTCCTCCATGGCAAGTGGGATCTTCCTGGACCACGGATCGAACCCATGTCCCCTGCATTGGCAGGTGGATTCTTAACCACTGTGCCACCAGGGAAGTCCTGCACTATTATTTCTTGACTACTTCTCCATCTCTGCATCCCTTCTCTTCCCTGATTAGCAACTGTTTGAACTGCCCTCTGGAACTCACAGAAGGTCATGGAGGCTAAATGAACTCTATTTCCTACAAATGAGAAGTGGGATTTGTGCCTGGGAACCCCACATGGTCCTGCTTGGTTTCAATCCCCCCTTTTCTTTGATTCCTCTCAGTCTTGAGGAGAACAGGTGTTGGACAAGAAAGGGAATAATCATTTTGGATAGAGATCATAATCTCAGCAGAAGAACTTGGTTTTAGGGAGACTCGATTTCAAGCTGAGAGGAGTGTAGCCTGGACCTCTTGTTTCATGCCTTCTTGATCAGGCAGCTGGCTTGGTCAAAGCAGTCAAGGCAGATGGCTGTTGAACTTATTTTCAAATGTCCGTAGGAGCAGAAACTCCAGAAACTTCCTTGAAAGGATGCTTTCTTCTTAGCCTTTGGGCTGCTATTTAAATTCCAGGACTTCTGGGCTCATCTTCTATGACGACATCAGGCCCATCACTGAGATGTCAATTCCTTCTTCTCCCATAACAAAGTTCACTGTCACAGTGGAAGTAGTTGCTCTGCTGGTCCTCAGTGACTTTCAGATCCTCATGCCTATCCCAGGGTTCAGCCATTGTAGGGTGAGTGTGGGGTTTAAAGATGTGGATTTTTCATTCTGGTGCTCTATTGTAGAACCAGCTTGCTATTCCAGATTTCGACTTGGCTGGTCTCCAGTGTGGTAACCTTTGAAAGGATTTTTAAAAGATATTTAAAAACAATGGATGTGATTTCATCTTACTTTAGTGCCTAACCTCTGCATTAGATGTAACTTTACTGTGTGTGCACACTTGTGCATGTGCAGGAGATTTACAAAATACTCCCACAGCAACTCTTATCAAGGAAAATGTGGTTTGTTTGTAAATAATGCTGTTTTCTTGTGTGAACCCCCATCCACTTAGGAGTGGTAGAAGGGAGCTGACTTCCAGCCCCCTCCCCGCCATTTTAGAACTTAACTATAGCACAATATTTTAACCAGTCCCCTTTAACTAATACCTGGGATCTTCAGGATAAAATCACCTGTGCTTCTTCTTAAGATGGATTAGGGTGTATGGGCAAGGGGCTGATGTATCTTTCCAATACTTAGGAAGATGAGGATTCTGGGGTCCGTGTGGGGTCTTTTCATGGTCTTCTGACTTCTCTGTCTTTGTCTTGGCTGTCACTTACCCTGCTGGCACTTGTGCTGAGGTCTGTTACAGAATAGCTCAGAGACTTTTCTCTTTTTAATCTAGCCATGTTCTTGTCTTAGGGGCTGGACTCAGCATGACACGAGGAGGGCACAGCCCCACCCTCACCCTTGCCAGCACTCATCTGTGTATCTTGGGCCTCTGTGGCCCCTTCTGCCTACCTCCAACACCACCCCTTCCACCCCAAGCAGGCCTATAGGGACTTCTGTGTCCCCTCCCTATGCTGGTGACCTCAAAGCAAGTTTTCACTATTTTTGCTTGGTCTTTGAGACTTCCACAAGTGGCTCCAATGTCCTTCACCTTCCAGATTCTTGTGTAGGAGCCAGTCAGGTCTCTCATTTAGCTCTAACTCCCATCTGGAGAAAATATCTCCAACTTTTCCAACAGCAAGTTTTATTATCCTACTCCCTTTCAGTGTCTGCCTTTCCTGCTATTTTTGAATCCCAACCCTGGATAAGGAGCCAATGGTACAATGACTGAAGTGAGAGCTTGAGAAAAAGGCAGCAGCACTGAGTCTGAATCCCAGCCCTATCACTTATGAGTCATGTGATCTTGGGCAAGTCATTTTGCCTTTCTAATCTTCAGTTTCCTCATCTGTAAAAAAGAAATAATAGTATCTGCCTTTCAGTATCATGAGGATTATATGACACTGAGTGTTCAACACATGTTTGCTAAATGAATGAATTAATGTATAAAACAAATGAGGAAGCTGATGGATTGGACTTGGCCAGTTTACTTGTGAACACTGTAATGTTAAGGTAAACACTCTGGCTAGACTTCACTCCTCTCTAATTGCCTTAAGTAAAACCCCATTTGTCTATAATTACTTTTCTCTTTACTGTGAGTTGGTTTTATCTGTTTAGCAGATGGTGAGCCCTCTAAGGGTAGGGACTAGATCTCCTCCTGTCTCTCCCTCAGCTTGGCAGATGTTCAGTAAATGGTTACTAGTCATTGTGTCCTATTTGGCCAAAATGATTCCTGAAAGCTGACATGGAAAGAGCAGAGACCAGACCTGAGATGACCCTTGGAGAGTTGGACTGTGGAAATAGCTTCTGCCACTGAAAACTTATTTTTGAGTCCTTGAGTGGACAAGGACAAGCAGCTTGGGGTGGCTGAAATGTTAACCTGAATGTGGAGTGAAGACAGGGGAGCCCAAGGACTGGGCTTAAGAATCAAACATGCAGGGCTATGAGAGAAATATCAGGGCAAAGGAAGAGGGTGGAAAGTTTATATTTGGTTGGTTTTAAGTGTGAAAATGATGGGTGGTTGTGGACAAGACTGAGATTTTGATTTATGGATGGGACAGTATATTCACTGTGTTTCCTGAGCACTCAGTGACTTTTTACTCATAGGTACACACACTTTTTGGAGAGGTTGTGAATGTTTCAACAAATTCAGTTCATCCCTGGGGACAGAGCTCAGATCTCATACTGTGATGGATCATAGTGCTATCTTTTTAAGTATGAGAAGACAACACTTAGGCATTCCATACCCTGGGGCCCTTCTAAGGGAGACTATATCACCCTTGGTGATAAGGGAGGTGGCCCTCCCAGTGGCAGGTCCCCTGGGAGATAATACACAGGCTGGCCATGAGAATGCTTATGCATGGAGCTCTGCTTAATAAAGTGAGGTGAATAATTAGGACAATCAAACAATCTTTTAATGGAATTTTACCAGGAAGTAATGGGAAAAAACCAGCCAATATAATTAGGGGAAAAATATAAAGATAAAAAGAAGCAGAGACCCAGGTCATGGCCAAGTCACATTAACTGTGAAGAACAAGAGTGATGACCAGGGATCTGTTCATGTTGAGGGGGGCACCAAACAACTCAGTCCCTGTAGCTACCTTGATGCTTCTCAGTCCCCTTGAATGGAGTTACCTAGATGAGTCTCTATTCCTCTGCTGTGATTAAAAAGCCTTGCTTTGCAGACAGAATTTATCAAAATGGGAACCCTAGCCAAGCCAAGTGATAAGGCCATGCTGAAGCCAGTGTTTCTCAGACTTTAACATACATATGATCACCTGGGGATTTTGTAAAAATGCACATTCCCATTCAGTAAATTGGGGTGGGGCCCAGGATCCTAAATTTCTAAAAGCTCAGGTGGGCTGATGCTCTTGGTTGGGAAACACACTTTAAGGAGCAAGGGCCTAAACAAACAACATGTACACACACATACATGTATGCATGCAGCCATGCACAAGCATGCATACACAGTGCCATAGGAGGGAGGGAGGAGGGGAGCAGAGGAGGAGAGGCGGATGGGATATGACCCTCCAGGACCAGTCGATTAGGGGAAGTGCCACGGGTGTTTCCCCCTTCCACTTGGGCCCTGGAAAGCCTGTTGGGCTTCTGGACCTGGTCCCCTGTCTTTCAGAGACCCCTCTGGCTGTGTGGGTCTTGGGGGCATGGGGGGGAAGAAGAGAGACCAATGGGGAAGGACCTTCCAGATTCAGCAGATTGGGGGGAATGCATCTAGTGTCTCCCCCAGCCATTCAGGCCCAGGGAGCCTGCTGGGGTCCTGGACCTGGTCCTTGGCCCTCCAAGGCCAGAGGCACTCCTGGGCCCTTCCTGCACTGAGCCTAAGCCCCATTCCAACCCCCCAAGGCCTTTTCTGGCCATGTGTGTCCTAAGCATAGGACCCAAACCTGCCTAAATCCCACTCCTGCGTAAGCCCCACCACTCACTTACAAGGACATTCCTGCTTTTTTCTCCCCTCTTTTTTGCTATTGTGGTTCTGTTTTATGTTCCTGTAGTTGTTTCATCTATATTTTTTCTAACGTATCTGTTAGTTTTCCAATCTTATTTTGTTTTTTACTCTTTGCTATTGTTCTGCTCCTTTTTTTCTTCCTTCTTTCTTTTTTTACCACGATGAGCAGTTTGTGGGATCTTGGTTCATGAACCAGGGATCAGGCCTGAACTTCTGGTGTGGGAGCTCTGAGTCTGAACCACTGAACTAACAGAGAACCACAGACCTCAGGGAATCTTCATGGGAATGAGGTGTCCCAGACATCCTCATCTCACCACCAAGACCTAGCTCTACACAACAGCCTACAAACTCCAGGGCTGGGAGCCTCAGGCCAAACAACCAGTAAGACAGGAACAAAATACCACACATCAAAAAAAAAAAAAGTGAGATGACAAAAAAATATGTTACAGATGAAGGAGCAAAGTAAAAACCTATATGACCAAATAAATGAAGAGGAAATAGGCAATCTACCTGAAAAAGGATTCAACGTAATGATAGTAAAGATGATCCAGAATCTCAGAAATACAATGGAGACATGGACTGAGAAAATACAAGAAATGTTTAACAAAAATCTACAAAGACTAAAGAACAAAGAAACAGAGATGAACAACACAATAACTGAAATGAAAAGTACTGTAGAAGGAATCAGTAACAGAATAACTGAGACAGAAGAACGAATAAGTGAGCTGGAAGACAGAATGGTGGAAATAACTGCCAAGGAGCAGAATAAAGAAAAAAGAATGAAAAGAATTGAAGACAATCTCACAGACCTCTAGGACAATACTAAATGCACCAACATTCGAATTATAGGGGTCCCAGAAGAAGAAGAGAAAAAGAAAGGGCCTGAGAAAATATTTGAAGAGAATATAGTGGAAAACTTCCCTACCATGAGAAAGGAAATAGCCACCCAAGTCCAGGAGGTACAGAGAGTCCCATACATGATAAACCCTAGGAGAAACACAAACTAATCAAACTAACAAAAATTAAATTCAAAGAAAAAATATTAAAAGCAGCAAGGGAAAAGCAAAAAATAACATACAAAGGAATCCCCATAAATTTATCAGCTGATTTTTCAGCAGAAATTCTGCAGGCCAGGAGAGTGGCAGGATATACTTGAAGTGATGAAAGATTACTCTACCCAGCAAGGATCTAATTCAGATTTGACAGAGAAATCAAAAGCTTTACAGAGAAGCCAAAGCTAAGAGAATTCAGTACCACCAAACAAGCCTTACCACAAATGCTAAAGGAACTTCTCTAGGCAGGAAAAACAATAGAAGAAAATGACCCATGATCTGGTAATTAATTATCCATTGTTCCTATCATATAAGGTTTGTTTTTCTTATGTGCTGTTATTGTTTATATAAGCAGATTATAATGACTTGAACCAGGAAAAAAAACCAAAAAACAAAACAAAAAAACAAACCCCAAACAATTAAGAAAATGGTAATAGGAACATATATAACGATAATAACCTTGAGTTTAAATGGATTAAATGTCCCAACCAAAAGACACAGAGTGGCTGAATGGATACAAAAACAAGACCCTTATATATGCTGTCTACAAAAGACCTACTTCAGACCTAAGGACACATACAAACTGAAAGTGAGGGGATGGAAAAAGATATTCCATGCAAATGGAAATCAAAAGAAAACTGGAGTAACAATACTTGTACCAGATAAAATAGACTTTAAAATAAAGACTGTTACAGGACATAAGGAAGGACACTACATAATGATCAAGGGATCAATCCAAGAAGAAGATAACAATTTAAATGTTTATGCATCCAACGTAGGAGCACCTCAATACATAAGGCAAATGCTAACAACCATGAAAGGGGAAATCAACAATAACACAATAATAGTAGGGGACTTTAACACCCCACTTACACCAATGAATATATCATCCAAACAGAAAATAAATAAGGAAACACAAGCTTTAAATGACACAATAGACCACATAGATTTAATTGATATTTATAGGACATTCCACCCAAAAGTGGCAGAATATACTTTCTTCTCAAGTTCACAAAGAATTATAGGGGTCCAAGAAGAATTGAAAAAGAAAGGGCCTGAGAGAATATTTGAAGAGATTATTCTCCCGGATAGATTACATCTTGAGTCACAAATCAACCTCAGAAAATTTTTAAAATTGAAATTGTATAAAACATAGTTTCTGACCACAACACTATGAGATTAGAAATCAATTACCAGAAAAAGAACTGTAAAAAATCACAAATAAATGGAGGCTAAACAGTGTGCTACGAAATAACCAAGAGGGTACTGAAGAAATCAAAGAGGAAATTAAAAAATACATAGAAACAAATGACAACAATGGCACAAAACCTATGTGATGCAGCAAAAGCTGTTCTAAGGGGATGTTTGTAGCAATTCAATTTCACCTCAAGAAACAAGAAAAATCTAAAATAAACCATCTAACCTTACACCTAAAGCAGCTAGAGAAAGAAGAACAAAGAAAACCCAAAGTCAGTAAAGGAAAGAAATCATAAAGATCAGAGCAGAAATAAACAAAATAGACATGAAGAAAGCAGTAGCAAAGATCAATAAAATTAAAAGTTTGTTCTTTGAGAAGATAAACAAAATTGATAAACCATTAGCCAGACTCATGAAGAAAAAAAGGGAGAAATCAATAAAATTAGAAATGAAAAAGGAGAAATTACATCTGACACCACAGAAATACAAAGGATTATAAGAGACTACTACAAAAAACTATATGCCAATAGAATGCACAACCTGGAAGAAATGGACAAATTCGTAGAAAGGTACAACCTTCCAAGACTAAACCAGGAAGAAATAGAAAATATAAGCAGACCAATCACAAGTAATGAAACTGAAACCGTGATTTAAAATCTTCCAACAAACAAAAGTCCAGGACCAGCTGGCTTCACATACGAATTCTATCAAACATTTAGAGAAGAGCTAACACCCACGCTTCTCAAACTCTTCCAAAAAATTGCAGAGGAAGGAACACTCCCATGCGCTTTCTGCAAGGCCACCATCACCCTGATACCAAAACCAGACAAAGATATCACACAAAAAAAGAAAATTACAGATCGATATCACTGATGAACATAGATGCAGAAATCTTCAACGAAATACTAGCAAACAGGATCCAACAACACATTAAAAGGATCATATACCATGATCAAGTGGGATTTATCCCAGGGATGCAAGGATTTTTCGATATATGCAAATCAATCAATGTGATACACCATATGAACAAATTAAGGAATAAAAATTGTATGACCATCTCAATAGATGCAGAAAAGCTTTTGACAAAACTCAACACCCATTTATGATAAAAACTCTCCAGAAAATGGGTGTAGAGGGAAACTACCTCAACATAATAAAGGCCATATATGACAAACCCACAGCAAACATCATTCTCAATGGTGAAAAACTGAAAGCATTTCCACTAAGATCAGGAACAAAGCAAGGATTTCCACTCTTGCCACTCTTATTCAACATAGTTTTGGAAGTCCTAGCCACGGCAATCAGAGAAGAAAAAGAAATGAAAGGAATTCAAATTGGAAAAAAGAATTAAAACCATCACTGTTCACAGATGACATGATACTCTACACAGAAAATCCTAAAGATGCCACCAGAAAACTATCAGAATTAATCAATGAATTTGGTAAGATTGCAGGATACAAAATTAATGCACAGAAATATCTTGCATTCCTATACACTAACAACAAAAAATCAGAGAAATTAAGGAAACACTCCCATTTACCATCGCAACAAAAATAATAAAATACCCAGGAATAAACTTACGTAAGGAGGCAAAAGACTTGTACTCAGAAAACTATAAAACACTAATGAAAGAAATAAAAAATGACATAAACAGATGGCGAAATATAGGATGTTCTTGGATTGGAAGAATCAATATTGTGAAAATGACTATACTACCCAAAGCAATCTACAGATTCAATGTAATCCCTATGAAAAGACCAATGGTATTCTTCCCAGAATTAAAACAAAAAATTTTACAATGTGTATGGAAACACAAAAGACCCCGAATAGCAAAGCACTCCTGAGAAAGAAAAATGGAGCTGGAGGGATCAGACGCCCTGACTTCAGACTATACTACAAAGCTACAGTAATCAAAACAGTATGGTACTGGCACAAAACCAGAAATATAGATCAATGGAAAAGGATAGAAAGCCCAGAGATAAACCCACATGACTCTGGTCACCTCATTTATGACAAAGGAGGCAAGAACATACAACGGAGAAAAGACAGTCTCTTCAATAAGTGGTGCTGGGAAAACTGGACAGCTACAAGTAAAAGAATGAAACTAGAGCACTCCCTAACACCTTACACAAAAATAAACTCAAAATGGATTAAAGACCTAAATATAAGACCAGAGACTTTAAAACTCTTAGAAGAAAACATAGGAAAAACTCTTTGACATAAATCACAGTAAGATCTTTTTTGACCCACCTCCTAGAGTAATGAGAATAAAAACAAAAATAAACAAATGGGACCTAATTAAACTTAAAAGCTTTTGTGTAGCCGAAGAAACCATAAACAAGCTGAAAAAATAACCTTCAGAATGGGAGAAAATATTTGCAAATGAAGCAACGGACCAAGGATTAACCCCCAAAATATGCAAACAACCCATGGCGCTCAATATCACAAAAACAAACAACCCAATTAAAAAAAGGGGGGAGGGCTTCCCTGGTGGCGCAGTGGTTGCGAGTCTGCCTGCCAATGCAGGGGACACGGGTTCGTGCCCCGGTCCGGGAAGATCCCACATGCCGCGGAGCGGCTAGGCTCGTGAGCCATGGCTGCTGAGCCCGCGCGTCCGGAGCCTGTGCTCTGAAGCGGGAGAGGCCACAACAGTGAGAGGCCCGCATACCGCAAAAAAAAAAAAAAGGGGGGGGGAAGACCTATATAGAAATTTCTCCAAAGAAGACATACAAATGGGAAACAAACACATGAAAAGATGCTCAACATCACTAATTATTAGAGAAATGCAAATCAAAACTACAATGAGATATCACCTCACACCAGTCAGAATGGCCATCAACAAAAAATCTACAAACAATAAATGATGGAGAGGGTGTGGAGAAAATGGAACACTTTTGCACTGTTGGTGGGAATGTAAATTGATACAGTCACTGTGGAGAACAGTATGAAGGTTTCTCAAAAAATGAAAAATAGAACTACCGCATGACCCAGAAATCCCACTACAGGGCATATACCCTGAGAAAACCATAATTCAAAAGGACACATGTACCCCAATGTTCATTGCAGCACTATTTACAATAGCCAGGACATGGAAGCAACCTAAATGTCCATCGACAGATGAATGGATAAAGAAGATACGGTACATATATACAATGGAATATTACTCATCCATGAAAAGGAACGAAATTGGGTCATCTGTAGAGATGTGGATGGACATAGAGTCTGTCTTACAGAGTGAAGTAAGTCAGGAAAAGAAAAGCAAATATGGTATATTAATGCATATATGTGTAATCTAGAAAAATGGTACAGATGAACCTATTTGCAGGGCAGGAATAGATATGTAGACGTAGAGAATGGACATGTGGATACAGTGGTGGCAGCGGAGGGTGGGACAAATTGGGACATTAGGGTGGACATATATACACTACCATGCATAATATAGATAGCTAGTGGGAACATGATA
The DNA here is from genome assembly GCF_951394435.1 of Stenella coeruleoalba. Classification (NCBI taxonomy): domain Eukaryota; kingdom Metazoa; phylum Chordata; class Mammalia; order Artiodactyla; family Delphinidae; genus Stenella; species Stenella coeruleoalba. The sequence continues at coordinate 30,675,683 of NC_137161.1, forward strand.
TAAAGCACAGGAGGTTCAGCTCGTTGCTGTGTGATGACCTAGATGGGTGGGATAGGGGTGGTGGGAGGGAGGTCCAAGAGGGAGAGGATATAGGTATACAAATAGCTGATTTACTTCATTGTACATCAGAAACTAACACAGCATTGTAAAGCAATTATACTCCAAGGGAAAAAAAAATAAAGTGAATAGAACAGTGGCCAGCACATGGTAATAATCAATCTTAGGTATAATAATAAAAATACTTATCATTACTATTCTAACAAAAAAGCATTCATACACAACACCATCCATCACCAATTAAAAATGTTCACAGAAATCCCACAGATAAGCACTAGTTTTTTGGCTAAATTTGTCACTTTTCACTTAGCTCCACTATAGATCTGGGGAAAAAAATGACTTCAAAAAACCAGATACTTCTAATTTATTTTTGGCATTGAAATCCAGGACATGTTAAAACTTAATAATAAAGATTCTTTTCTGTAGCAAAGATTTTTTTAACTTTCAGGACACGAAAATTAGTTATGAATTTAAATTCATTTAAATTTTACCTTTAAATGTCTCCCTAGGCAGGACTCACAAAACAGTAGTCCTGTGAGTGAAAGAAATGGATTATTCAATATTGGTGCAGGGACAATAGTTTAGCAACTTGGAAAAAAATCAATTTAGAGTCTCATCTTACTGTACACCCAAATACATTTCAACGGATTAAAAAACCCAGTATAATATAAAAAGAATATAAAAGCACAAAATAATACCTAGATGAGGAATAATAATGTTAAAAGAGTCAGAAGAAATCACATAAGTTACAAATCTTATTAGATTACATTTTTCTGTCTGTAGACCAGGATGGGCTACCGTAATTAAACAAAAATCAAAATATTTATGGAAAAATGTAAACATGACCGCAATCAAGACAGGACAGTTCTATTAACTGTATGCATTTGCTGAAACTCATAGAACTTTACCCCCAACATAGAAATCTTATTCTATGTATATTAAAAAATAAATTGCAAAAGAGATATAAAAGAAAAAATAGCTGCCGAAAACACAGAAACATTAAAGTACCAACCAATCAACTAGGAGAAAAAATATTTGCAATACACACAACAAATTAAAAGTTGATGTTCTTTTTTAAAAAATAAATTTATTTATTTATTTTTGACTGCATTGGATCTTTGTTGCTGCGCGCGAGCTTTCCGTAGTTGTGGTGAGCGGAGGCTACTCTTCATTGTGGTGCACCAGATTCTCATTGCAGTGGCTTCTCTTGTTGCAGAGCACGAGCTGTAGCCACGTGGGCTTCAGTAGTTGTGGCACATGGGCTCAGTAGTTGTGGCTTGCGGGATCCAGAGCACAGGCTCCGTAGTTGTGGCACACGGTCTTAGTTGCTCCGCGACATGTGGGGTCTTCCTGGACCAGGACTCAAACCTGTGTCGCCTGCATTGGTAGACAGATTCTTAACCACTGCACCACCAGGGAAGTCCCAAAAGTTGATGTTCTTAGCATATAAAAATCATTTTAAATTTGGTTAGCATAATATTAATATCTCAATAGACACAGGGGTGAGCCCACAAGTCATAAAAGAAGAAATTTAAATGGATAAAATAATAGAATGCAAATTCACTTGTCATTGGTATTTTAATGTCCCACCCATCAAATTATTCCAAAATAAAGGAAAAATGGGAATACCTGCTGTTGGCAAGAATGTAGTGTGGTCACCTGAATAAATTGCCTTCAAAGATATCCATGCCCTAATTCCTAGAACTTTTGAATATTACCTTATTGGGCAAAAGGGATGGTGCAGATGTGATTAAATTAAGGATTTTGAGATTATCCTGATTGTTCGGTGAGCTTTAAATTTAATCATAAGTGTCCTTTTAAGAGGGAAGCAGAGAGAGATTTGTCTGCAGAAGATTAGTAGGAGATATGATGATGGAAACAAGATATTGGAGTGTTTCAAGGAAGGGGGTCACAAACAAGGAGTGTAAGTGGCCTCAAAAGCAAGAAAAGGCAAGGAAATGAATTTTTTCCTAGAGCTTCCAGAAGGAACCAGCTCTGCTGACACCTTGATGTTATCCCATTGAAACTGATTTTGGACTTCTAGATTCCAGAACCATAAGAGAATAAATCTGTGCTGCTTTAAGCCCCCATGTTTGTGGTAATTTGTTACAGCAGCAGTAGGAAACTAATCCATGCAGTAAAACAGCCCTTTTCATAAGTTCCAAGTGGGAATGTCAATAGTGTAAACTCTTTTGCAATGTTTTCACAATATGTAGGAAAAGCTAAAAAAAAATTATATCTAATGATTACATATCTGGGAGTCTATTTCAAGGAGATAATTTGATGATGAAAAAGTCTCTTGCATAAAAATGTTTATCTTTATCATAATAGCAACAAACTGGAAATAAATGTTCAACAGAAAGGGTACTACAGGCTATCTGAGGACAGATTATCATTAAGCTATAAAGTATTTATTAAGATTTCATAAAAATATGGGAAATGTTATATAAGTATTACATTAAGAGAAGTCAAGATATAAAATTATATATGCACCATGATCTCAATTATGTAAAAATACATAGAAAGAAGAATGGAAGGATATAGGCCAAAATATTTATTGGGTGTAGATGATTACTTTATTCATGCAACTGTTTTTTTTTTTCTAATTTCCTATAATGAATGGGTATTAGTTTTGCAATGAAATAATTATTAAGATCAGTAAGTGGTCCCTTTGGAAATAGAGGGCAAGGGGCCCTGAATCTTGAGACTGCTGTCATGGTTAAACCTTGAAGGAAGTAGGAGACCTGAGGAGGTTGTTTAGGAACAAGGCAGAGAGGATGGGAGGAGGGAGTGTAGGGGTTTCAAGGACTAGACTGGTGGAGGTGACGTTTGCAGAATGGTGAAGGGAAACCACCTGTTGAGGTGAGTTTGGCTTTGATTTAAGAAAGAGCTATGGCAACTGGATAGCAAATTTGGGGAAAAATCAGTTTAGGTCTTATTGTGATTCACGAAATAAATCTATTTAGAAAAAGTAGAGTAGGCACTGTTTGTTGCCCAGTGTCTACTGCCTCTTCCATTTCCTGTCAGAACCCCAACATTGTGCTGCTATCCCCCTTTACTCAATCCATGCAAATAAAGAAAGTACATCCCAGTCCCAGCTGGGAATGGGAAGGGGATGGGTTGATTCTGACTACTCTAAGCCACTTAGGGAATGCCCATTCTGCCCCTCTCAATATGTTTCCAGAAGCAAGATTCAAGCACTTGCAATCACAGAGCTCAGGAAAATGCCTCACACTCAATAAATGCTCAATAAATGTTGATGAATGAAGCTGTCAGCACTTGGCATTACCCTAGCAATTGTTATTGCTCTGGGAGTGGAGAAATAATCTAGTTTAGTCCAAGGGGGCTGAAGAGAAAGGCCTTTATGGTCAAATAAAAGGTTCCTTGTGTTCTCCAAACTCTGAACAAAGAAGCACATTACCCACATTGCTGCTGGGTGCCATTTTGCCACCTTGAGGAGCCAGCCTGAGAACAAAGCCCTTACAGAGGAGGGCAGAGCACAGGCACTCTCCATGTAATGGAGCCAGAGATTACTCTGTCTCTGTACTTCCAGTTTTGTGAGTTAATACATTTCTTTTTTGTTTAGGACTCTTTGTGTTGGGATTTCTAATGTAGAGTGCAACAAGAGTCCAGGGATTTTTGATGGAAAACTTCAAAATATTTAGAACGTCTAGAATTATTTTTGAGGGCTTATCTTGTGCAGAGCACTAAGGTTATTTAATTTCAATACTGAGTACAGATTTTTATCCAGAGAAGGAGCTAGCTCTTCATTAAACTGACAGGATAGGACAGACAGTTATCTTTTTGGTCCTAGAAAGGGTAAATGAGTGGCTATGTCATTGGGGTACACCTGTGACAAATAGTAACCTATTGTCTTTGGTTAGATTATGCCTCAGTCAGAATGGGATATTTTATGTTGCATCAGACCTAACAACATAGCTTATTTATTGCTATGCTACATATCCTCCATGGGTAGTGGTGAGGTGGGGGGACTCCGTTCACTGTAGCTTTCAGGGACTTAGGTTGATGGAGAAGCCACAATCTCAAATGTTGCTGGTCTTTTTGTTTGAAGCAAAGAAAGATCTTTGGAGTGTGTCACATAGTTAATTAAATGCTTCCATCCAGAAGTGATGTGCAGAGCTTGCTTCATGGACATGCAACCTGTGCAATTGCATAGGGCCCCAAGTTCGGAAAGGCTCCATGTTTGCTTTAATGCTCTGCTGTTGCCATCTTAAAATTATTAATATTTTTTAAATTTTTAAAAATTTTATTGAAGTATAGTTCATTTACAATGTGTTAATTTCTGCTATATGGCAAAGTGATTCAGTTATACATATGTTCTTTTTCATATTCGTTTCCATTATGATTTATCACAGGATATTGAATATAGTTCCCTGTGCTATACAGTAAGATCTTGTCATTTATCCATCCCCTATATAATAGTTTGCATCTGCTAATCCTAAACTACCAATCGTTCCCTCCCACACCCTCTCCCCCTTGGCAACCACAAGTCTGTTCTCTGTATCTGTGAGTCTATTACTGTTTCATAGATATGTTCCTTTGTGTCATATTTTAGATTCCACATATAAGTGATATTATATGGTATTCGTCTTTCTCTTTCTAACTTACTTCACTTAGTATGATAATCTCTAGGTCCATTCATGTTGTTGCAAATGGCATTATTTCATTTTTTTCTATAGCTGAATAATATTCAATTATATGTATATATACATAACACATTATCCATTCATCTGTAAATGGACTTTTAGGTTGTTTCCATGTCTTGGCTACTGTAAATAGTGCTGCTATGAACATAGGTGTGCATGTATCTTTTTGAATTATAGTTTTGTTTAGATATATGCCCAGGAGTGGGATTGCTGGATCATATGCCAACTCTATTTTTAGTTTTTTGAGGAACCACCATACTGTTTTCCATAGTGGCTGCACCAATTTTCATTCCCACCAACAGTGTAGGAGGGTTCCCTTTTCTCCACACCCTCTCCAGCATTTAGTGTTTGTAGATTTTTTGATGATGCCCATTCTGACTGGTGTGATGTGATACCTCATTGTAGTTTTGATTTGCATTTCTCTAATAATTAGCAAGGATGAGCTTTGCTCATGTGCCTGTTGGCCATCTATATGTCTTCTTTGGAAAAATGTCTATTTAGGTCTTCTGCCCATATTTCGATTGGGCTGTTTGTTTTTTTGTTATTGAGTTATATGAGCTGTTTGTGTATTTTGGAAGTTAAACCCTTGTTGATCACATCATTTGCAAAGATTTTCTCCTATTCCATAATTTGCCTTTTCATTTTGTTTATGGTTTCCTTTACTGTGCAAAAACTCATAAGTTTAATTAGGTCCCATTTGTTTATTTTTGCTTTTATTTCTATTGCCTGGGGAGACTGACCTAAGAAAACATTGGTATGATTTATGTCAGAGAATGTTTTGCCTATGTTCTCTTCTAGGAGTTTTATGATGTCATGTCTTATATTTAAGTCTTTAAGCCATTTTGAGTTTATTTTTGTGTATGGTGTGAGGGTGTGTTCTAACTTCATTGATTTGCATGTGGCTGTCCAACTTTCCCAACTCCACTTGCTGAAAAAATTGTCTTTTCCTCCTTTGTTGAAGATTAATTGACCATAGGTGTGTGGGTTTACTTCTGACCTCTCTATTCTGTTCCATTGATCCATGTCCCCATTTTTGTGCCAATATCATGCTGTTTTGATTAATATAGCTTTGTAGTATTGCCTGAAGTCTGGGAGGGTTATGCCTCCTGTTTTGTCCTTTTTCCTCAGGATTGCTTTGGCAATTCTGGGTCTTTTATGGTTCCATATACATTTTAGGATTATTTGTTCTAAAATGTCGTGGGTAATTTGATAGGAATTGCATTAAATCTGTAAAAATTATTAACATTTTAAAATAATGGACCTCATATTTTTATTTTGCCCTGGGCCATGCAAATTTATTACATAACCAGCCCTTGTGATATGTATCACTTACAATTATACCTCATTGGCAAGAGCTCATATGGCTCCACCTCAACCACAAGGGGGCATAGAAGCGTAATTCTATTTTGTGCCAGAAACAGAGAGGAACCAGAATATTTACTGAATAGCATAGAAGATGACACAGAATATCTGACAAATGTCTTCTATTTTGTGAGGCTGAGGGAAATCTTCCTGTTGGTATACAGAGCTCTGGAAGAACTTATTTGAAAAGAGTCTCAGGATCTTTTGTGAGAAAAAGGACAAAAATTACAGTTTCTATTCCTGGAGATTCAAAGTTAGGGAAATCTATAGGGGTGGACCAAGCCTGGGATCTGGAAAGAGCAATGAGGCTCCAGAATTAGAATTAACTAGGCTGAAGACGGGACTTAGCATGAAGATCAAGGGGTCTGTGAAGGAAAACTTGCTCTGGCTCAATGTATGCACGGCTGGGAGCCCCCATCCTGGTCAGCTCTGGGATATGGTGAGTGAACATGGGCCAAGAGAGCTACAGTCTTGGATCCCAACATGGGGCCATCACTGGATCTGGGCTAGAGAAATACATCATCTGTGGACAAAGATGCAAAGGTCCAGTATTGGACATTGACAAAAAAATGAAGTTATAGCCCCAGAAATTGGTGGGACTCCATCCTGTTGACATTTGGAAGGGAGAATAGTCCCTCTTCAAGTTGATTCAGCTCCAAAGTTCTTAGAAAAATTGCAAGGAGGAGCTTGCTTGAGGAGGAGAGGGGAATGTTGGATTTCTCCTAATAGGACTTGAATAATTACTTAAGACCATATGAAAGGAGGTGCTCTTTATCATATCCTAAGTTGGAGAAGCAGTTCATACAGTTAGTTTGCAGCTTAGCCAGAAGAACTATGCTCATGTAAAGGTAGCTGAGAGTCCTCTCAGCTTAGGTGGAACATTTCTGCCAATTCTTGGGGCAGTCAAGCTGAGTACCAGTGGGGCCACAGAGAAAGTTCATTGAACTCTGCTGTGGAGAAGCTGCTGTGGGGGGTGGATGCAGGTTCCTGGAGCCTGGGCTCAGCCAGAGTGGAGGCTTGGAGAAGCTGTGACCCAGAAGACCTGCTTGGATTGATGTCATACCCATGGCCATGTGAAAGAAGCCAGTGGGACTAGTCCTGATTTTCACTTATTCACCTTAAGGTCAGGGCTTCTTTGGCTTTTGCAGGGAGTCTCCTAGAAGACAGGGACATGATGAAGAGAAAAGGATCCAGTGCAGCAAACTTGCCAAAATGAGCATATCCCCTGCAGTGGATGCTGTAGGTGGTCTGCTCAGATCCTTGTTATCAGGAAGGAGCACCACTTTCCAGCTGCTGTGGAGCTGTTTTGTTGGCTGCTAAAGGATCACAGGGACCTCATTCTCCCAATTGCCCTCAGCTGAGTGGGAGACGCTCTTCTGGGAGGTTATATATCCCCTGCTGTTGAAGAGGAGTCTTCAGTCAGTGACTGATGTGGAGGTACCAAAGATTTGCCCTCTTATTTAAAGGTGGGTCCACTCTGTGATAACATTTATGCTCAGAGCTCCTCTAGACTTCAGATGAGACCACATCCTTGCTTAGCTCTGTTTGCTTCTCTCATTCCCATTCTTCTGAGATCCTTCCTCCAACAGATTATGTGCATCCAAATCTTCAAGTCAGATGCTGCTTCCAGAGAACCCACCCTTTCTCCTGTGGGCTTGAAAAAGTGTTTGGTTAAGTACAAAGGTCCCTGGCCAGTGGGGACAGGGGTAAGGTGTTAGTGGAGGAATAGGAAGGCATGTTTCTCTTTCTTCATGGTTGGAAAAAATCTTCCCAAAGATTGGGGGTGAAAGTTTCTGACAAGTGTCTCTGTGCAAGTCCAAGGGGATGGCAGAAAACCACTCACAATTGGCGGGGCCAAACCCAGCTGTCAAATAAGACTGGGCTCTGCAAGTCGATGTGGTTTGTGAACACACCTAGTCACAGATTTTTGCCTTCTCTTTCCTTCTCCTTGTTCCCCTTCCCTTCTCTCTCTTCACCTATTTGTTCATCATCTCTAGAACTCTCCTCACCCATTTTGGGTGAGGCAGGAGTTCTTATGGAGCAAAAGGGGGAAAGTCTTTGGGGGTATTCTTGCTCAGTGAAACTGACTTTTGGCCTGTGGCCTCTCACCCCAACCTAGCTACATGAGCCACTAAGAGCAGCTGTGCTTGGAGAATGCCATCTTTTCACCGTTAAGTGTCCTGCATGGCCTCAGTTCCCTATGGTTCTGCTTGCTCCTCATTCTTGTCCCTCTTCTTTCTTAGTCTCTCTCTCTGGAATCTCCTGGTCTTTTAGAATTCTAGGTGTTTTTGCAGGGCTCCTGACACCAGTCTGACGATGTCTGTATTTCTTTCCTGCTTAAAATCTTTCACTAGTGTCCCACAGCCCTTCTAAGGTCTTGCAAGAATGCTACTTGATCTACCTCTCCCATCCCTGCCAGTCCCCTTCCCTCCCCACCCTGTCACCCTCTGCCTTGGCCATGTATATCACACAGCTCTGTTTCTCAAATTACTACTCATCCATCTGTGCCCTGTTCCAGCTGTTACTTCCCCTGAGATTGCCTCTCTCCCTAATTGACTTTTCAAGAGTGATCCAAACTACTTTTTCTCTCTGAATTTCTTGCCATCCTCGGGTCAATTGCCTATGTCACTGCTTGGGGCTCTTTCCTGCCTATCTTCCCCTCCATCATTCAGTACTAACTTTTAACTGGTAACAGCACTTGTGTATAGCACTTCTAGGCTACACAGTTAGACTAAGCTCCTTGAGGGCAGGGCTGTGTCCAGGACCTCTTTGAATCTCTGGTATCGGGCACACAGCACCTGGTATGAACACTGTGCACTGGATTCACCACCTATGCCAACTTCCTTCTAGTGCCCTTTTTATGCAGAGGGGCTAGAAAAGCAAAATCCACATTTGTCAGACTCCCCTGAAGATAGGGTTTTGCACAAAATTGACACAAAGGCCAACTTTCTGCTGCTTCCACTTGTTCTGCTGGTGAGCAGGCTTTAGCCATTAAGACATTGGGTTTTCCTGCAGTGCATTCTAGTGGCTGCTCACTAATTTCATGGCTGTTGAGAAGCAGGTCTCAAGGCATACATGTTTTGTTGGTGGAGGTCTAGAGAATGTGGCCTTACTCTAGAACAAGCAGTTTCACAGGGGGCTTGTGATCCCTGGTAACAATGAGAGGATGTGTTCCTCTGTGTGTGGCATAGGAAGCAGCTACCCCGCTGAGCTAGTTCTGATGTGCTATGTTGTGTGTCATGGTTCTTTCAGCCCTCTCAAAAGTTTTCTAAATGCTGAGTTTCTTACATTAAATCCATATTTGCTTAATAGAGATCAAGTAGTTTCCATTTTCTACTACTGATCCCTGGTTGATGTAGTATGCTTACAGAATATTGAAAGATCAATTGGTTCTCACCCAAATGGGTTCATTTCACAGATGAGGATACTGAGGCCTAGAAAGAGTATCACATAAGCCAATGGGAGTGCCAGGGCTGGAATCCAGGACTATTGCCTCTTAGTCTAGTGCTCTTTCTCCTGAAACAAAGTGAAATTTCTGCCTTCACTGCCCTTACCCTTCCCTGTCTCATTCTCTAGAATGAATCTCTTCCTTCAAAAGGTGGGATAAAGTGGGATTGGACCATTTAAAAACTTTTATATATTATTTATATAAGTATATATAATATTTATATTTTAATATAAATAATAATAAGCAATATTGACTGCTTTCTCTTCCCTTTTCCATCTCAATTCCCCACCCCCCTACTAGTACTTACCAGAATCAATTCCCTATAAGCTACTTGCTCTAGAACCCTTGTCTTAAGATTTTGCTTCTGGGGGAATTCAAATAAGAGAGAAGGATTCCTCCCTGTCAGTAGGATGGCAAGTCTCAGGAAAGGCTATAGGCCCTGTAGAGGGTAGATTGGCATGGGATTTATAGACAGATGGCCCTTGCCAGAGCCCACTAAACTTGTCCCTGGAGATGGGCCACATGTGGACCTCAGTGCTTTACAAGTGCCGTTCTTCCATTCTACTGCCAGCTGAGACCCTTGCTCTAGACCAGCTCTAAGATAGTCTCCAAAAAGCAGATTAGTTTTAGTAGAGTTTCCAGTGTCAAATATGATGCTCTTGTTTTTGGCCCATGAAAGAGGATGAATACTTCATTCTTTTGTTAATGTAAAATTTGCTTCAAGGAGCCTCATTTGCATTTGGCCAGGCCTAAAAGCCTCCTGAATACTAGCTCAGAGCATGTGGTCTCATTTGTCCTCACAGAGCAATTGATGTGTGGTGTGGGAGTCCCAGGGAACACAGAAAGATGATAGTGGCCCACAGCCTGGGTCTCCTTCAGCACTCAGCCCAAAGCAGTTTAAAAATATCTCCAGAGAAATTATTGCTACAGCCACTATGGAGAACAGTATGGAGGTTCCTTAAAAAACTAAAAGTAGAACTGCCATACAACCCAGCAATCTCACTACTGGGCATATACCCTGAGAAAACCAAAATTCAAAGAGTCATGTACCACAATGTTCATTGCAGCTCTATTTACAATAGCCAGGACATGGAAGCAACCTGTGTCCATAGACAGATGAATGGATAAAGAAGATGAAGCACATATATACAGTGGAATATTACTCAGCCATAAAAAGAAATGAAATTGAGCTATTTGTAGTGAGGTGGATGGACCTAGAGTCTGTCATACAGAGTGAAGTAAGCCAGAAAGAGAAAAACAAATACCGTATGCTAACACATATATATGGAATCTAAGAAGAAAAATAAAGGTCATGAAGAACCTAGGGGTAAGACGGGAATAAAGACACAGACCTACTAGAGAATGTACTTGAGGACACGGGGAGGGGGAAGGGTAAGCTGGGACAAAGTGAGAGAGTGGCATGGACATATATACATTACCAAATGTAAAACCAATAGCTAGTGAGAAGCAGCCACATAGCACAGGGAGATCAGCTCGGTGCTTTGTGACCACCTAGAGGGGTGGGTTGTGGAGGGTGGGAAGGAGGGAGACGCAAGAGGGAAGAGATATGGGGATATATGTATATGTATAACTGATTCACTTTGTTATAAAGCAGAAACAAACACATCATTGTAAAGCAATTATACTCCAATAAAGATGTAAAAAAAAAAAGAAAAAAAAAAGCTAGTGGGCAGCCTGCAGCATCCTACCCCCTGGCACCTTGTCCTCTCCACCCCTGGCTCTCAGCACATGGCAGGACAGAACAATAGGGCACTGTTCTCTGGTTTCCTCAGCCACCTTGAGCCCAAGGGCTCTGCCCCAAGGTCCTTTCTTGACAAGAGTGGTCAGCAGAACGGAGAGAGTCAGGATGATCCAGATACTCAGAAACAAGGCCACAGTTTATTGATGCAGGGAATTGGTTATTCTCTTCCTGCTTCAAAAACTTCTCTTTCATCTAGAGCTGAATATTTCCCTATTACTTTCCCAGGGGAGAAGCTTGTGCTTTGCTTTTCATAAATTTCCATAAACCATTCTCACACTCACACCCACCAGATATTAAACTCCTCTGACTTTCCCTAGATTGGCCATAACAGGTGGGTACTTAGGCTGTGATGGAAGTTACACGTTCTCTTAAAGTTCCATGGGGTTTAGTGAGGGTGAGGGAGGGAAGAGGGTCTTGCTATAAGTACAGGAAATCTGGGAGATTGAGGATGAACAATAGTTTGGGGTCTCATTAGAACAGGCAACACAACTCTAAGAGGATTGGTCACCCTGCTGTTTTATAGATAAGGAAACTGAGGCTTCGTGTATGTTGAGGGGAGTGACTCATCCATGACTGTGTTGTAACTAAGAGAGGAATAGAGTCCAGGCTAAGTACTCAACCTCTGTGCTTCTCTGCACTGTCCAACCAACAGTGCAAATTCATCATTACATCAGTTAGCTATTGCCACATAACAAATCACCCCCAAATTTAGTGGATTAAAACAACACCATTTACTTAGTTCATGATTTTTATGAGTTGATAATTATGGCTGGGTTCAGCTGGGCAGTTCTTCTGCTCATATCACTCATGAGTCTGCAGTCAGCTGAAGTTTGATGGCTCACTCACATGATTGGTGATTGCTGGCTGTGGCTGGTGTGATGGTGTAACTGAACTACATAGTCTCTTATCTTCTGGAAGGCTGTCTCAGGCTCATTTGCAGGGTGGTAGTTGTAGGCTTCCTGAGAGCAGAAAGAGATAAAAATCCCACTGCACAAACTCTTTTCAAGTCACTGCTTGCTTTCATCACCTTTGTCCCATTAGTCAAAGCAAGTCACATAGCTAATATCAGATCCGAGGGGTAGAGAAAGACCTCACTTCTTGTTGGAAGTAGCAGCAAAGTCACTTTGTAAAGTTGTAGGTACAGGGACGGGAAAAACTTCTGTTCATTTTTGCAATCTACCACAGTTACAAGTAGTGTAGTGGCCCACTACGTCATATAAGGGAGAGAATAGAGTCCTTGTGTGACCCCCAGTTCAGTGCCCAGTGTCCTTATGCTGCTGATCATACAATATCTTGGCTCAACCCATCTGCTTTGTTCACCTTCAGTCCCTGGCAGACAGCAAAGAACTTTGATTGGTTCTGGGATACTGGTGAGGTAAATTTTGGTGTGAAGTAAAGAATGGGAAGGAAAAAGGTAGGGGCCAGCATAATGTCTGAATCCAGCAGAGCAGCACTGTTTTGGTCTGGGTGTAAGTGGTGAGAATAATGCTGAGAGTGTTCCAAGATTCATCTTCTGACACAGGCTCTCATTCTGGACCTCACTGTCAACAGTACTCCCACCTCAGTTTGATTCTCCCCCACTAGCTTCCATAATTCCATTGTGGAGGAGCTTATTGATCCCCACTTTTTAAAAATCACTGAACCATCATTACTGAATATACTACCTCTCTCAAGGGCATTTGGAACGTAAATAAACATGGAGGGGTCAGGCCTTACAAAAAGAGTGAAACTCTTTGGGCTGATGGAAAATTAGATAACACAGGTGCCCTGTGAGGACATATGTTTTGGGGGCAGGTAGTTTGGGGTAGGAGGCATTCCGTGAGGCCTCCCATACTATCCAAAAGTTTTCATTGCATTTCTTGACATACTAAATCTGGGAGGTTAGGAGGTCTTAAAACAGGGTCTTCAATGCGGAAACACATAAAACTTGAATTCTGAATGTGAATGTGAGAGTTGGAAGGAAGCTTAGAGAACAACAGTGAGACTCCTCCTCTTTTATAGGGTGCTTTAGGCCAAGGGGGATGGGGTGACAAAATTACTTGGTAAAGATACTGGAAGTATTAGCCATATATATATATATACACACACACACACACACACACACACACACACACACACACACACTATATATATATTATATAAAATATATTATATAGTACATATAACAATATTATAGTATATGTAACAATACTGCACAGCCAGTATTAACAATATCACACAGCCAATATTAGAATTCTGATCTTGTGACAATAGGACCAGCATTTATTGAATGCCACATATATGTAGGCACTGCTGTGCTTATTTGTATCATCTCACTAATTCCTACGACAACGCTGTAGGGGATGCTATCGGTGCCCAGGCCACAGGACCAGTAGCTGCAGGCATTGGCTATTGGCCCTTCTCTGGGAGACTGACATTGGCTGATGGGAGCTGCTGTGTAGAAGAAGCCTGGGAGAGTATGGCCACACCTGTGGGCATTATTTAGTTAATGACTTACTGATTTGGGGTATAACAGCTCAGCCTCCTTGCCTCTGGGAGGGAAAAATTTGTGGTGTTATTCATGCTCCCAAGTTCCACATGGGCTCAAGACGAGGCCAGATTCCAGATGAAAACACATCCTTGCTCAGCTCTTTCCTCTGCCCTGCATCCTTCATTCCCTTTCAGCTGAGGGCTCCTACCCCCACCCAATAACCCATATACATCTGAATCCCTGTCTCAGGTTCTGTTTCTGGGAGACCTGACCCAAGATAAATCCTACATAGTATTAGCTTGAAGTCACACAGCTTGTGTACAATATAGTCAGAAACTGGACGTCAGATATTCTGATCTCCAGGTTTACTGCTCTTGCCAATTCAACCTCCCTCCTTCTCTTCATTTCCAGGTATGCGGTCTTGTGGGGGCTGAGTAATATTTGTGGTATTTTTTGCTCCTAAGCACACCATATGGGAAGGATTAAATGTTCATATTCCTAGCAGGATCCTGGGTTCCTGCTAATCCTCCCTACCTTTCTGGTGATTCACAGGATCCTGAGCAGTGACTCAGGCCCCACTGGGTGAGAGTGCTCCCTGCAGAATTGCTAAGTAGGCCCTGTGGCTGTAGGGTTCCAGGAGGCTGGCAGAGCTGGGCGTGCGGGTTGGGATCTGGCCTGTTGATATCTACTCCCCCATCTGGTGTCTATCCTGCTATCTGAGGTGTGAACACAGCAGAGTCAGCCTGTTTCTGAGTTCACAGCCTCTTAAGGTCTCATAATGCTGGGCTGAGGGCTTCACATGCTTTTAACCTGTTTAATCCTTATACCATTTCACAGATGAGGAAACTGGGGTTCAGAGAGGGAAGTTGCCTTTGTCAAGGTTGCCCAGCAGTCAAGTGGCTCAGCAGAGACTGAAGTATAGAGGACTCTGTATAAAGTGTAGATGCCATCCTCGACAGTTCTCCTAATCACCTCTGTGAGAGCCCTTTGTCCCAGGTGGTCCTTTCTGGAGGGCCTATTACATGTACTCTACTGCTGTCACTCTGGAGGACTGGCTGATCAGGGCAAGCCTCTGAATGTCCAGAGAGGGGATTAGGCTGCATCTTCCCCAGACATGCCCCTGGGAAGTGCTGCCCTCACACTTAGGCAATTGCTGCATCTGACCTTATCCTGTGCTTCAGAGCAGAGCATCTCAAACTATCTGTGCTGAAAGACCAGATTAAAAATTTTCCAATCTGTGTGGACCAATGTTTTTGTAAAATACAATAAAATTACTAGAAAAATGAAAAGTAAAAAACAAAACAAAACAAAAAAATGCAAAACAAAACCCAAATGTTTTATTATTATTATTATTAGACTCAACAGGCATAAAATTAGGTGGTCAAATTGCTATTGAGTCCCTAAATGCTTACTCAGTTTCTGTGCTAACCTTGTCATGAACCCATGAGAAACAGCTCTTGGGCTGGCACTGCTTTGTGGACCACACTGTGAGCAGTCCTGCTTTAGAGGACCTTCTCATCCCACCCCTGCACTGTGCCAAGGAGAATTTCTCACTGGGACTTCATGACACCTGTCACCTCCTCTACCCCGGGACCAAACTCAGGGTGAGCAGGACCTAGAGTCCCCTGTTTAAATGGTCTTATTCTGCTTCTGGGTTCTATGTGGGCATCTTCTCTGGATCTGTCCCCCAAGGTTAGTCCGTGCCATTGATGAGTATCCCCAAGGAATGGGTCATGGATAGAGCTTTGACTTGAAGGCTCATCCATCCACACGTGTGCATGTGGGACCCTGCATAGTATAGGGTAGAGCCATGGGTGTTGTTAGAAGGAGGTGGGCTGCAATTTTGGGACCTCCCTTTGTACTCTTATCTCACTACCCCACAAATGTTAGAGGCAGAACTGCCTTTGGGCTTATGGTGTTTCCTGCCAGATTGTGACTGAGGGAGAGCAGAGAAGTGGAGACTGAGAACCTAGGCTCCGGCAGCTGTTGCTGCTCACTGACAGCAGCTCTCCATGCCCTGGCAATCTACTCTTTGTGGCTGAGTCCATAGACAGCTGGCACTTCTAGCCAGTCATGTTACTGCTACCCCAGCTCTCTGGGAGCCTTGTTCCCCTCTCATGAAGCACTTGGTTAAGACCCTTTGGTACTCCTTCCTGATCACTGTCCATTTTCTATCTCAGGGACTGATGCAGCAATAGTCTGAGGCCTCTGGATGGCTTGACAACTTCTCGCACATCCCTGTACCTTGGAACAGTCCTGGGCCACACACATAATTTTGCCTGTGTAAGTTCTTCCATCACCCTCACTCTGGTTCTAAACTAAAACAGTACCCACAACATCCCAGGATCTGACTTATTTGGGGTGTGTCTGCTTCCTCCATGTGTCAGATGCTCTCCTAGGGCAAGGACCACCAGGATTCACCATGGCATGACCCAAGGGAATTGCCAATGGCTTGGGCCACTACTTTCTCTATTGGTAATTCCAGCTGTGTTTTCAAGCTTAGGTATGCTTGAAGTTGGCCTTCTGGAGTGCGCGTGCGTGCACACACACACACACACACACACACACACACACACACAAATATGTACATTCATAGTTGTGTCTGTACTATCCCCATTGTCCACTTGGCTCTGATGGGGCTTAACAGATGGAGACCCAAAGGTCCCCAGATGCTGACTTGCCGGCTGAGAGTCTGAACTGCTGCCATAATTTCCAGGGTCCATTTGCTGGCTTTCTTGGTAATAACATGAGCTAAGTTCATTTCTCAAGCTGTAAGTCATGTCAGACATCTTGGCCTTTCAGAGACAGTGATGGCTGAGTGAGTACCAGGGCATGGCTTGCTTCTCTACCCTCAAGACCAGGCTGGTAGCCTGTGACATCTTTGAGAATGGGGACTAGGAACTACAGGAGGCCTCTAAAGTTGTAGCCTCTGAGACTCACCATGGTCTCTACATGTTCTTGCTAGCTTGAGAAAGTGCAGTGCATTAGGGCAGCCCCTGGACGAGCCAGCAAGGGAGATCTGGAAAACTCCATCTTTGGCTGCCTGAGGCAGTAATGAAGACCAGAACCAAGACTTTTCTCACATTCTTTGGGAAGGATCGAATTGATAACAGATGTGAAAGTGCTTTGAAAACTGTAAAGTGCTAAGTATTATAAAAGGGAATGTTCATTTTTAAGACCACAATGGTAGATTTGCTGTCTTCTCAGAAAGTAGCAGTTGTACCTTTTTCAGGGCCCTTCATAGGACCACATTGGCCAGGAGTGTCTGCTGGGCCATCAGCAAGATGCTGGGTGCCCACCACTAGGCTTGGCTATGTGTGGTCTGCAAGGAAAACAAGAGCCATGGGACATTCTCCAGGGAGCTTCCCTGCAACAAAAGAGTAGGAAAAACCTCCCTGAATAGCTGCAGGCAGGGCAGTAGATGCCAGTGGTCAGATGGGGAAGAGATGACCTCCTCTTTGGCTACTGTGCCTCTCACAGATCCTTGCAGCAGCTCAGCACTTACAGAACCAACTATGATTGAGCTCAGACAGGAGTGGCTATGGGATATGATTATGGTTATGATTCAAAATGGCAATCAAACTCATGAGATGCAACCATCTTATGTTCACTATGGTTACTTAGTATTATGTATTGACTTGGCTGGGCCATGGTGCCCAGATATTTGGTCAAACATTATTCTGAATAGTTTTGTGAAGGTATTTTTGATGAGATTAACATTTAAATCAGTGAACTTTGAGTAAATCACATTGCCTTCTATACTGTGGGTGGGCCTGGTCCAATTTCTTGAAGGCCCTGATAGGGCAAAGACTGACCTCCACTGAGCAAGAAGAAATTCTGCCAGCAGAATGCCTTTGGACTCTAACTGCAACTCTTCCCTTAGTCTCCAGCCTGTCAGCCTCCCCCATCAGATTTTGGACTCCCCATTCCTTTGTAATCACATAAACCAGTTCCTTAAAATAAAATTCTCTCCATACCTATACACACATCCTCTTGATTCTATTTCTTTGGAGAACCCTGACACTTAGCTTTATAGAAAGACAGAGGAAATTAGATACAGTGTACCCAATATCTCCTTACTGGGAGGGCCAACCACACAGCTTCTTTGTTCTTTTCAACCATGTGGGGTATCTATGGCTGCTGAAGAGGGGAGCCAAGGTGCTTGCAGGTCAATGTGACACAGAGACCACAGCTTTTGCTTCCCATCAACTTTTTATACTGTGTGAGTCAGGTAGGCCCAAGGCTTGCAAGCCAACTTGCAATGCTTCATATTTATTCTGTAGTTCAAAGGAAGCAAGGCAGTGGGAAGCGAGAGGCTGAGGTCATTTCCAGACAAGCCTATGTCAGCCCAGATCTGATGTTGACCCTTATACACATGAATGCAATTCTTATTGCTAATATTTCTTGCTTTCTTGAGCCTCTACTCATTATAATTCACAGGTGAAGGTGGAACCCAAAGGAAGACAAAGGAGTCAGCCTTCAGCTTTTGATACTTAATATGAGCTCTCAAAAAAGCCCTTTTGGAACGGGAATTGTGGAGGCAAGGATTTGTGCCTGCCAGAGCTGGGCTTTGTTGAGATATAAAAGGGCTTTCTAATTACCCAAAATCTTCCATTATACACTGAGAAGGCTCAATAGTGTACCACTTGAAGTCATGGTATAGGAAGGCACAGGTTATATGTCAAATGGTGGAGGTGGAGGGGGCAGGAACCCTTTCTGGGATCCAGGAAAGGAGCTATGGGTAGGGGGATGGGAACTGGAGACCTGCTTCCTGACCTCCCTCTAGATCAAAATCCAGGGAGTGGGAGATGGGTGTGGCCGATGAGTCAGGTTTGGCAACTCTAGAGCAGAGTGGAGATCCCTGCTATCCACCAGTAGAGGAGTCGGAGCCTTCCTTGGAGAGTGGCTTGAACCACCAGGAAGAGGTCTTAATGGAATAGAAATAGTGGTGAGGCTTGGTTATGCTGAGAAACCCTGAGATTTCCATGCCCACCCCTGCTCTAGCCTCCCATGGGCCCTGTAGGGCTTGGAGGAGAACCAAGAACATGCCTGTGGTCCCTAGAGAGTGGCAGAGAAGGGACTGAAAGGCAGAATGCCAGCCAAGTGGTCACATGATAGTAGGCAAGAGGACATCTTGACATCATCTCTGACAGAAGTGGAGGAATGGGCAGTTCAGGGTCTGGGTTGAGTGAATGAATGGTCGAGCCTCCTCCAAGGGTCCACAGCCCCCACAACAATTAGGGTGGCTGCTTGGAGTATCAGCCTCAACTTTAGGGCCCAGGTCAGCCTGGGAGGGACCGAGATTGGGTTTGGTTACAGCATCCCATTCACTGGTCTGGCATCTCTTATTTACATCTGGATTGACCTTTCACCATGGTACTAATTTCATATAAGCCCCTTGAATCAGCACCAATTCCCCATGATGGCTGATTTGGAGAGCACCCTAATAGCCCACGAGTTTTTTTCCTCAGCAAAACTTAAGTTAATAAGAAAACAACCCTGGCCATTCATCTCCATGATGCAGGCTCTAGAGTAGGGGGCCGCAGCGCTGTCATGGAGTGGCATCAATGTCGCTCTTGTTTTCCTCCCTGATTAAAATAATAAATTCTTTCCTCTCTGCCTTAGAGTTGGGAAGTGGGGAGCGCTGCAGCAGTGGTAGACAAATCACCATCAAAGTTCTCAAAGACTCCATTCTGAAGAAGAGAAACTAAACGGTCTTGGCATCATGACAAATTAATAAGAGAACTCCATCTGCTCACTCCAGTGAGGGCCCCTCAATGTCCAAATCTATGTTGTCTACTCTGGAGCAGGGTGAAAGGGGGCTCCAGATCTCCTGGTCCTTTTCCTAGCTTTGAATTCTTCCATGGCTGTGGTCGTGGGGGTGGTGCTTGTGTCAAGGTGCCTACCTCTGTGGGAGCTCCCTGTGCCAATCTCTTCCCCAGGCAGGCTAACCAGACCAGGAAGTAAGGGACTGGGAAAGAGAAGACCTCAGGGCTCAATGTTGAACACCTGGAGTGGACCTCCAGTGGCTCTGGTCACACACTGAGGGGTAAGCAGGGAGGATCTGGAAGCTTGTTAGGGAGAGGTTTGGGGGGTGCAGGATGACTATGTTCTAAACCAAACCTTCCTTTGGGCTGCGCTGCCCCAGAGAGAGGCCAGAGACAAGGATCAAGGTGTGAATAATTTACTTGGGAGGTGAAGGAAACTTCACTAGACAGGGAAAGGAAGACAGCCAATGAAGAATGTGCCATGAAGTCAGTTCTCCTGTGGGAAACTGGGGCTCAGTCTCAGTGGAGAACTCTGAGAGACAGTGTAGGGCATGTACCTCAGAGTTTTCCCACATGAGTGGTAAGGTAGCTGGGGTATTTACCCACCACTCCTGTCCATCACGGACATAGTACTGCTGCTGAGGTAATGAACTTTCATGCACTTCAGGCTTGTCCTCTGTGTGGGCTGAGTGGGCTCCCATAGTCAGAAAAGCCCATAGTCAATGAGAAGCAGGTGTTCATAAGGATCAGCCTTCTGTGTGGAGAGGTGAGTGTGGAGGAGAAATGAGCAAGTGCTGACAAATCTCTGCTCCAACATCCAACCTAGTTCTTCAGCTGGTTGTCTCTTTCTGTGTCTTGCTCCCCCATTCTCTCAGTCTCTCTGTGTCTGGACCTTGCTCCCCTTAGAGACCTTCCTCCTTTCCTACTCCTGGTCACCAAATACCTCCTTTGGGTTGGCCCTTTGTTGAGTTTCACCCACCAGCTCCCTAGGTCCCTCCTGTCCTTCTGTAACCACAAAATCTAGACCCAAGAAGTCTGAAAGTCAGACATCTAGTCTTCTTTATAAACAGGCTCTTCCCTACCCAGGCTGATTTAGACTTCTCTTATTCATTCCATGACTCCCTCCTTTTTTAGGACAACACTTACTTCTCTTATTCTGGCACCTTCATTTTAACCCAAATTTCCCTCTGCAGATTTATGTTTCAGATCTCTTTTATGTCCCATTCCAAAATGATATGCCCTGAGCACTAACTCTATGGTTAGTGGCCTCTGTGTTCTGCTACATGCTGTTTTCACCAGGGATACTTTTCCTTCCTTCTCTACTTAAGCAATATTATATCCTTCAGATACCTATTGCGATGGAATGAGAAATCACATGAGCCCAAACAGAGCACTCAGGTTCAGTTCCATATGAGAGGGAGGGAGAGGGAGGAAGAGAGAGAGGGAACCAAAGACAAATGAGCACTTCACTGAAATGCACAGATTTCACAGAGGCCTGCTAGTCTGCCTCACCTGGCTGGACACACCAAGATAACAGGGAGCCTAAGCTAGATGAGAAGGCAAACTTTTCATTAGAAAGAGTCATTCTGGTCATTGCCCTATAAGCAAAAGTAAGATTGGAAATTAGAGGGATGAAAAATAGCAGGCAGTTGTTAGAAGTGAGCAACAACTCCAATTTGATTCTGAAACAGAACCTGGATTATTAATGCCACTAAACACAATGTGCTCTTAAAAATGGTAAGATTTATGTTATGTGTATTTTTACCACAAGTAAGAGATGCAAAAAAAGAAAAGAAAGAAAATATCTATAAATTGAAAAAATCCCAACAATCTAGAGTAACATAATTGTTGAGGATTTGGGGAGTGGGTGGTTGAAGTGGAAAACTGGGTGATATTGATAACTATTCTTCACAGTTTTTTCAAGACCCAGGGTTCTGGCACAGATCTGTAACCTGGATCAGAGAGAAGGCAATTTCTGGAAGAGAGAAATAAGAATCTGAACAATTTTTATAAACACCCTTTCTGGCACCAGGATGGTGTGTGTGCTGCTGATGTATTTTTGTTAGCACATGAACAGTCTAAAAGGAAGCATGCTGGGTATGAAGGCCAGCCTTATCCTGAATCCCACTGGACAGGAGAGGAGGAAAAAGATTCTTGTTTCCTACCAAATCTTGCCACAAAGGAGTGATCAGTTTCGTTGAATGAGAAAGCTTAGAGAAGGTACAAACATTATAGAGTTCCCTGTGTTTTACAGTAGGTACTCATTAGTTACATATTTTATACATAGTAGTGTATATATGTCAATCCCAATCTCCCAATTCATCCCATGCCCCCCTTCCCCCCTGGCTATCCATAAGTTGTTCTCTACATCTGTGTCTCTATTTCTGCTTTGAAAATAAGTTCATCTGTACCATTTTTCTAGATTTCACATATAAGCAATATTATATGATATTTGTTTTTCCCTTTCTAACTTACTTCACTCTGTATGACAGTCTCTAAGTCTATCCACATCTCTGTAAATGGCACTATTTCATTCCTTTTTATTGCTGAGTAATATTCCATTGTATATATGTACCACAACTTCTGTATGCATTCCTCTGTTGATGGACATTTAGATTGCTTCCATGTCCTGGTTATTTGTAAATAGTGCTGTTATGAATAATGGGGTGCATGTATCTTTTTGAATTCTGGCTTTCTCTAGGTAAACACCCAGGAGTGGGATTGCTGGGTCACATGGTAGTTCTATTTTTAGTGTTTTGAGGAACCTCCATACTGTTCTCCATAGTGGCTGTATCAATCTACATTCCCACCAACAGTGCAAGAAGGTCCCCTTTTCTCCACATCCTCTCCAGCATTTACTGTTTGTAGATTTTTTGATGATGGCCATTCTGACCAGTGTGAGGTGATACCTCATTGTAGTTTTGATCTGCATTTCTCTAATAATTAGTGCTGTTGAGCACCTTTCCATGTGTTTGCTGGCCATCTGTATGTCTTCTTTGGAGAAATGTCTATTTAGGTCTTCGACCCATTTTTTGATTAGGTTTTTTTTTTTTGATATTGAGCTGCATGAGCTGTTTGTATATTTTGAAAATTAATCACTTGTTGGTTGCTTCATTTGCAAATATTTTCTCCCATTCTGTGGGTTGCCTTTTTGTTTTGTTTATGGTTTCCTATGTTGTGCAAAAGATTTTAAGTTTAATTAGACCCCATTAGTTTATTTTTGTTTTTATTTTCATTACTCTAGGAGGTGGGTCAAAAAAGATCTTGCTGTGATTTATGTCAAAGAGTGTTCTGCCTATGTTTTCCTCTAAGGGCACAATCCCTTCTTAAAAGTAAGAACAGTTGTCACATTCCTATCAGTCCTCAAGGGTTCTGGGGAGAACCATGTGAGAACCTGTTTTTTTGATTGTGGTAGTGACAGTAAATAGCCATGTTCTTTAAAGCCAGCTTAAAAGGATATGTTAATCAAAAAAATGGCAAAATGAGCTAAAGTTTAAAAAAAAAGGATAAGAAAAGTGGTTAAAAATGGCACTCTTAATATTTAAAAAAAGGAAATTTTAGGATAAATTAGGTATAATAAGAATAAATGTTAGTCAGTTGCTTGGCAGTGACAGCTGTGGTCACCAGGAAAGGTATGTGATGGCTGGCTATTGTAGTCACCATGGAAGTGTGTGTGCCCCTCATATATCATTTCTGGGAAGATATTGAGAGAAGAAGAAGACAATATATTCTTAAGCCTCAGTGCTACAGTTGAACTACTGCTTGAATAGCCAGTAAATTGAACTGTTCAGAGGAAAGTAAATGAGAGTTTAAAAAATTTTTTTAGACTCCTTCTTGCGAGAGCACCAGAATCACAATTAACTTCTGAACAATCATTGACAGGAAGACACTGGAACTCACCAAAAATTATACCCCATATTCAAAGACAAAGGAGAAGTCACAATGAAATGGTAGGCAGGGCGCAATCACAATAAAATCCAATCCCATAACTGCTCGGTTGGTGACTCACAAAATGGAGAACACTTATACCATGGAAGTCCACCCACTGGAGTGAAGGTTCTGAGCCCCACATCAGGCTTCCCAACCTGGGGGTCCAGCAACAGGAGGAGAAATTCCTAGAGAATCAGACGTTGAAGGCTAGTGGGGTTCGATTGCAGGACTTCGACAGGACTGGGGGAAACAGAGACTCCACTCTTGGAGGGCACACACAAAGTAGTGTGGGCATCAGGACCCAGGGGAAGGAGCAGTGACCCCGTAGGAGACTGAACAGACCTACCTGCTAGAGTTGGAAGGTCTTCTGCAGAGGCGGGGGGTGGCTGTGTATCACCTTGAAGACAAGGACACTGGCAGCAGAAGCTCTGGGAAGTACTCCTTAGTGTGAGTCCTCCCAGAGTCCGCCATTAGTCCTAACAAAGAGTTGGGTAGGTTCCAGTGTTGGGTTGCCTCAAACAACCAACAGGGAGGGAACCCAACCCCACGCATCAGCAGACAAGTGGATTAAAGTTTTACTGAACTCTGCCCACCAGAGCAACAGCCATCTCTACCAACCACAAGTCCCTCTCATCAGGAAACTTGCACAAGACTTGTAGATAACCTCAACCACCAGAGGGCAGACAGCAGAAGCAAAAAGAGCTACAATCCTGCAGCCTGTGGAACAAAAACCACATTCACAGATAGATAGACAAGATGAAAAGACAGAGGGCTATGTACCAGATGAAACAACAAGATAAAACCCCAGAAAAAAAAAAAAACTAAATGAAGTGGAGATAGGCAACCTTCCAGAAAAAGAATTCAGAATAATGATAGTGAAGATGATCCAGGACCTCAGAAAAAGAATGGAGGCAAAGATCGAGAAGATTCAAGAAATGTTTAACAAAGACCTAGAAGAATTAAAGAACAAACAAACAGAGATGAACAACACAATAACTGAAATGAAAACTACACTAGAAGGAATCAATAGCAGAATAACTGAGGCAGAAGAACGGATAAGTGAACTGGATGACAGGATGGTGGAATTCACTGCTGGAGAACAGAATAAAGAAAAAAGAATGAAAAGAAATGAAGACAGCTGAAGAGACCTCTGGGACAACATTAAATGCAACAACATTTGCATTATAGGAGTCCCAGAAGGAGAAGAGACAGAGAAAGGACCTGAGAAAATATTTAAAGAGATTATAGCCAAAAACTTCCCTAACATGGAAAAGGAAATAGCCACCCAGGTCCAGGAAGTGCAGAGAGTCCCATACAGGATAAACCCAAGGAGAAACACTCCAAGACACATAGTAATCAAATTGGCAAAAATTAAAGAAAAGAAAAATTACTGAAAGCAACAAGGGAGAAAAGAGAAATAACATGCAAGGGAACTCCCGTAAGGTTAACAGCTGATTTCTTAGCAGAAACTCTACAAGACAGAAGGAGGTGGCATGACATATTTAAAATGATGTATGGGAAGAAACTACAACCAAGATTACTCTACCTGGCAAGAATCTTATTCAGATTTGATGGGGAAATCAACAGCTTTACAGACAAGCAAAAGCTAAGAGAATTCAGCACCACCAAACCAGCTATATAACAAATGCTAAAGGAACTTCTCTAGGTGGGAAACACAGAGAAGAAAAGGACCTACAAAAACAAACCCAAAACAATTAAGAAAATGGTAATAGGAACATACATATCGATAATTACCTTAAACGTGAATGGATTAAATGCTACAACCAAAACATACAGGCTCACTGAATGGATACAAAAAGAAGACCCATATATATGCTGTCTATAAGAGACCCACTTCAGATCTAGGGACACATACAGACTGAAGTGAGGGGATGAAAAAAGATATTCCATGCAAATAGAAAACAAAAGAAAGCTGGAGTAGCAATACTCATATCAGACAAAATAGACATTAAAATAAAGAATGTTACAAGAGACAAGGAAGGACACTACATAATGATCAAGGGATCAATCCAAGAAGATATAACAGTTATAAATATATATGCACCCAACATAGGAGCACCTCAATACATAAGGCAACTGATAACAGCTGTAAAAGAGGAACTCAACAGAAACAATACTAGTGGGGGACATTAACACCTGACTTACACCAGTGGACAGATCATCCAAACAGAAAATTAATAAGGAAACACAAGCTTTAACCACAATAGACCAGAGAGATTTAATTGGTATTCATAGGACATTCCATCCAAAACCAGCAGATTACACTTACTTCTCAAGTGCACACAGAACATTCTCCAGGATAGATCACATCTTGGGTCACAAATAAAGCCTCAGTAAATTTAAGAAAATTGAAATCATATCAAGCATTTTTACTGACCACAATGCTATGAGATTAGAAATCAATTACAGGGGGAAAAAATGTAAAAAACACAGACACATGGAGGCTAAACAATACATTACTACATAACCAAGAGATCACTAAAGAAATCAAAGAGGAAATCAAAAAATACCTAGAGAAAAATGACAATGAAAACACAATGATCCAAAACCTATGGGGTTCAGCAAAAGCAGTTCTAAGAGGGAAGTTTATAGCAATACAAGCCTACCACAAGAAACAAAAATATCAAATAAAAAATCTAACCTTACACCTAAAAGAACTAGAGAAAGAAAAGCAAACAAAATGCGAAGTTAGCAGAAGGAAAGAAATCATAAACCTCAGAGCAGAAATAAATGAAAGAGAAACAAGAAAACAGGAGCAAAGATCAATAAAAATAAAAGCTGGTTCTTTGAGAAGATAAAGAAAATTGATAAACCATTAGCCAGATTCATCAAAAAAATGAGGGAGAGGACTCAATAAAATTAGAAATGAACAAGGAGAAGTTACAACAGACACCGCAGAAATACAAAGCATCCTGAGACTACTACAAGTGACTCTAGGCCAATAAAATGGACAACCTCTAAGAAACGGAAAAATTCTTAGAAAAGTATAACTTTCCAAGAATGAACCAGGAAGAAGTAGAAAATATGAACAGACCAATCACAAGTAATGAAATTGAAACTGAAATTAAAAGTCTTCCAGCAAACAAAAGTCCAGGACCAGATGGCTTCACAGGTGAATTCTATCATACATTTAGAGAAGAGCTAACACTCATCCTTCTCAAGCTCTTCCAAAAAATTTCAGAGGAAAGAACACTCCCAAACTCATTCTATGAGGCCACCATCACCCTGGTACCCAAAGCAGGCAAAGATACTACAAAAAAGAAAACTACAGACCAATATCACTGATGAATATAGAAACAAAATTCCTCAACAAACTACTAGCAAACAGAATCCAACAACACATTAAAAGGATCATACACCATGATCAAGTGGGATTTATCCCAGGGATGCAAGCATTCTTCAATGTATGCAAATCAATCAATGTGATACACCATATTAACAAAATTGAAGAAGAAAAACCATATGATCATCTCAATAGATGCAGAAAAAGCTTTTGGCAAAATTCAGCACCGATTTATGATAAAAACTCTCCAGAAAGTGGGCATAGAGGGAACCTACCTCAATATAATAAAGGCCATATATGACAAACCACAGCAAATATTCTCAATGGTGAAAAACTGAAAGCATTTCCTCTAAGATCAGGAACAAGAAAAGTATGTCTACTCTCACCACTGTTATTCAACATAGTTTTGGAAGTCCTAGCCACAGCAATCAGAGAAGAAAAAGAAATAAAAGGAATACAAATTGGAAAAGAGGAAGTAAAAGTATTAGTGTTTGAAGATGACATGATACTATACATAGAGAATCCTAAAGATGCTACCAGAAAACTTCTAGAGCTAATCAATGAATTTGGTAACGTTTCAGGATACAAAATTAATGCACAGAAATCTCTTGCATTCTTATACACTAATGATGAAAAATCTGAAAAAGAAATTAATGAAACACTCCCATTTACCACTGCAACAAAAAGAATAAAATACCTAGGAATAAACCTACCTAGGGAGACAAAAGAGCTGAATGCAGAAAATTATAAGACACTGATGAAAGAAATTAAAAGTGATACAAACAGATGGAGAGGTGTACCATGTTCTTGGACTGGAAGAATCAATATTGTAAAATGACTATACTACCCAAAGCAATCTACAGATTCAATGCAATCCCTATCAAATCACCAATGGCATTTTTAACAGAACTAGAACAAAAAATCTTAAAATTTGTATGGAGACAAAAAAGACCCCGAATAGCCAAAGCAGTCTTGAGGGAAAAAAAACGGAGCTGGAAGAATCAGACTCCCTGACTTCAGACTATTCTACAAAGCTACAGTAATCAAGACAATATGTACTGGCACAAAAACAGAAATATAGATCAATGGAACAGCATGGAAATTCTAGAGATAAACCCATGTACCTGTGGTCAACTAATCTATGACAAAGGAGGCAAGGATATACAATGGAGAAAAGACAGTCTCTTCAATAAGTGGTGCTGGGAAAACTGGACAGCTACATGTAAAAGAATGAAATTAGAACACTCCTTAACACCATACACCAAAATAAACTAAAAATGGATTAGAGACCTAAATGTAAGACCAGATACTATAAAACTCTTAGAGGAAAACATAGGAAGAACACTCTGTGACAAAAATCACAGCAAGATCTTTTTGATCCACCTCCTAGAGTAATGAAAATAAAAACAAAAATAAACAAATGGGACCTAATGAAACTTAAAAGCTTTTGGACAGCAAAGGAAACCATAAACAAGACGAAAAGACAGCCCTCAGAATGGGGGAAAATATTTGCAGACGAATCAGTGAACAAAGGATTAATCTCCAAAATATATAAACAGCACATGCAGCTCAATATTTAAAAAACAAACAACCCAATCCAAAAATGGGCAGAAGACCTAAATAGACATTTCTCCCAAGAAGACATACAGATGGTCCAGAAGCAGATGAAAGCTGCTCAACATCACTAATAATTAGACAAACACAAATCATAACTACAAGGAGGTATCACCTGACACCAGTTAGAATGGGCATCATCAGAAAATCTACAAACAACAAATGCTGGAGAGGGTGTGGAGAAAAGTGAACCCTCTTGCACTGTTGGTGGGAATGTAAATTGACATAGCCACTATGGTGAACAGTATGGAGGTTCCTTAAAAATCTAAAAATAGTATAACCATATGACCCAGCAATCCCACTACTGGGCATATACCCTCAGAAAACCATAAGTCAAAAGACACATGCACCCCAATGTTCATTGCAGCACTATTTACAACAGCCAGATCATGGAAGCAACATAAATGCTCATCGACAGACGAATGGATAAAGAAGATATGGCACATATATACAATGGAATATTATTCAGCCATAGAAAGGAAGGAAATTTGGTCATTTGTAGAGACATGGATGGATCTAGAGACTGTCATACAGAGTGAAGTAAGTCAGTAAGAGAAAAACAAATATCATATATTAATGCATATATGTGGAACCTAGAAAAATGGTACAGCTGAACTCGTTTGCAGGGCAGAAATTGAGACACAGATGTAGAAAACAAACATATGGACACCAAGAGGGGAAAGTGGTGGTGGGGATGGTGGTGGTGGGATGAATTGGGAGATTGGGATTGACATATATACACTAATATGTATAAAATGGAAAAGCAATAAGAACCTGCTGTATAAAAAAATAAATAAAATAAAATTCAAAAATTAAAACATTTTTTTCTTTTAAATTAAACAAGTAATAGATGGAACAGAGTTTGCTGAGAAGATGGAGAAATAGAAGAACTTGAGCTCACCTCCTCTCACAAAAACACGAAAAACACAATTAACTTCTGAACAACCCCACTGACCAAAAAAGACTGGAACCTATCAAAAAAGATACTGTATTTCCAAAGACAAAGAAGAGGACACAGTGAGACAGTAGGAGGGTCACATTCAAGATACCATCAAATCCAATGCTCACCAGGTGTATGACCCACAAGCTTGAAAATAATTATATTGCAGAGGTTCTCTCACAGGAGTGAGAGTTCTGAGCCACATGTCATGGTCCTTAGCTGGGGGTCTGGCATTAAGAGGAGGAGCCCCCGGAGCATTTGGATTTGAAGACCAGTGGGGCTTGATCACAGGAACTCCACAGGACTGGGGGAAAGAGAGACGCTACTCTTGGGTGTTGCAAGCAAAGTGTCAGGTGTGCCAGGAACCAGGGGAAATAGCAGTGACTTCATAGGAACCTGGGCCAGACCTACCTGCTGATCTTGGAGGGTCTCCTGGGAGGCGGGGTTAGCTTTGGCTCACTGCAGGGATAAGGACATGTGGTGACAGAGGAACTGGGGAGTACTCATTGGTGTGAGCTATCCTGGATACCTCCATTTTGATGCCAAGGCCTGGCCTCACCTACAGCCCTTAGGCTCCAGTGTGGGACACTTCAAGCCAAACAACAGACAGGGCAGGAACACAGTCCCACCCATCAGCAGACAGGCTGCCAAAAGTCTTCCTGAGCCCACGGCTGCCTCTAAACACACCCCTTGACATGGCCCTGCCCACCAGAGGAAAAAGACCTAGATCCACCCATCAGTGGGTAGGCACCAGTCACTTCCACCAGGAAGCCTGCACAAGCCTCTTAGACCAGCCTCATCCACCAGGGAGCGTACAACAGGAGCAAGAGGAACTACAATTCTGCAGCCTATGGGACCACAAACACAGCAATTTAGACAAAATGAGATGACAGAGGAATATGTTCTAGACAAAGGAACAAGATAAAATCCCAAAAGAACAACTAAGTGAAGTGGAGATAGGAAATCTACCTGAAAAAGAATTCAGAGTAATGATAGTAAAGATGATCCTGGAAAAAGAATGGAAGCACAGACCAAGAAGATACAAGAAATTTAAAAAGAGCTAGAACATGTAAAGAACAAACAAACAGAGCTGAACAATACAATAACTGCAATGAAAAATACACTAGAAGGAATCAATAGCAGACTAAATGAGGCAGAAGAACGGATAAGTGAGCTGGAAGACAGAATGGTGGAAATCACTGCCACAGAACAAAATAAAGAAAAAATAATGAAAAGAAATGAGGACAGTTTAAGAGACCTCTGGGACAACATTAAATGCACCAATATTCAGATTATAGCAGTCCTGGAAGGAGAAGAGAGAGAGAAAGGCCTGAGAAAATATTTGAAGAGATAATAGCTGAAAACTTCTCAAACATGAGAAAGGAAACAGTCACCCAAGTCCAGGAAGCACAGAGTCTCATACAGGATAAACCCAAGGAGGGAAACACCAAGATACATATTAATCAAATTGACAAAAATTAAAGACAAAGAGAAAATATTAAAAGCAACAAGGAAAAGCAACAAATAACATACAAGGGAACCCTCATAGAGTTATCAACTGATTTTTCAGCAGAAAATGCAGATCAGGAAAGAGTGGCCTGATATATTTAAAGTGATGAAAGGGGAAAACCTACAACCAATAATAATCTACCCAGCAAAGCTCTTATTCAGATTCAGTGGAGAAATCAAAAGCTTTACAGACAAGCAAAAGCTAAGAGAATTCAGCACCACCAAACCAGCTTTATAGCAAATTGTACTTCTCTAGGCGGAAAAGAAAAGGCCACAACTAGGAACAAGAAAATTATGAATGGGAAAGCACGCTGTTAAAGGCAAACATACAGTAAATGTAGGAGGTCATCCACACAAAAGATTATCAAAACCAGCAATCATGAGAAGAGGAGAGTACAAATGCAGGATATCGGAAATGCATTTGAAATTGAGACCAGCAACTTAAAACAATTATAGATATAGACATCTCTATATCTCTATATCTATATCTATATCTATCTATACCATCTTGTATATATATATATAGATTACTATGTCAAAACCTCAAACCAAAAATCTACAATAGATGTACACACAAAAGAGAAAAAAGAATCCAAACACAACAGTAAAGTTAGTAATCAAATCACAAGAGAGGAGAACAAAAGAGGAAGGGAAGAAAAATGACCTACAAAAACATATATATGCACTCTACAAAAGACCCACTTCAGATCTAGGGATACATACAGACCCACTTCATGTGTAGGGGCACATACAGCAAGTGAGGGGATGAAAAAAGGTATTCCATGCAAATGGAAATCAAAAGAAAGCTGGAGTAGCAATACTCTGGCAAAATAGACTTTAAAATAAAGACTGGTACAAGAGACAAAGAAGGACACTACATAATGATCAAGAGATCAATCCAAGAAGAAGATATAACAGTTGTAAATATATATACACCCAACAGAGGAACACCCCAATATATAAGGAGAACAGCCATAAAGGAGAAATCAATAGTAACACAATAATAGTGGAGAACTTTAACACCCGACTTACATCAATGGACAGAACATCTAGACAGAAAATCAATAAGTAAATGCAGGCCTTAAATGACACATTAAGCCAGCTGGACCTAATTGAAATGTATAGAGCATTCCATCTGAAAAAGGCAGAATACACATTCTTTTCAAATGCATATGGAGCAGTCTCCAGGATAGATCACATGCTGGGCTATAAAGCAAGCCTCAATAAATTAAAGAATATTGAAATCATATCAAGCATCTATTCCAAGCACAATGTTCTGAGATTAGAAATCAACTACAAGAAAAAATTGTAGAAAACAAAAACACGTGATACTAAACAACCAATGGATCACTGAAAAAATTAAACAGGAAACCAAAGAATACCTAGAGAAAATGGGATGCAGCAAAAGCAGCTCTAAAAGGAAAGCTTATAGCAATACAATCTTATCTCAGGAAACAAGAAAATCCCCAATAAACAACCTAACCTTACACCTAGAGCAACTAGAGAAAGAAGAACAAACAAAATCCAAAGTTAGCACAAGGAAAAAAATCATAAAGATCAGAGCAGAAATAAATGAAATAAAGACTTAAAAAACAATAGAAAAGATCAATAAAACAAAAAGCTAGTTCTTTGAGAAGATAAACAAAATTGATAAACCTTTAGCCAGAAAAAAGGGAGAGGGACCAAATCAATAAAATTAGAAATGAAAAAGGAGAAGTTACAATTGACACCACAAAAATGCAAAGGATCATAAGAGACTACTACAAGCAACTATATGCCAATAAAATGGACAACCCAGAAGAAATGGACAAATTCTTAGAAAGGTACAATCTCCCAAAACTGAACCAGAGATTTGCATCACAGTGTCCACTACATGTACAAGTAGTATCTTAGTCTGCTTCGCCTGCTATAATGAAAAACTACAGACTGGGAAGCTTATAAACAACAGAAACTTATTTCTTACAATTCTTGAATCTGGAAGTCTAAGATCAGAGTGCCAACATGGTAGTGGCCCTCTTATTGGTTGCAAACTACCAAGTTCTGCAGTGGTGGAACGGGTTTGGGGATCTTTTTGGGGTCTCTTTTATAAGAGCCCTAATCCTGTTCATGAGGGCTCCATTCTCAGGACCTAATAACCTCCAAAGGCCCCACCTCTAATACCATTACCTTGGCATAAGGATTTTAACACACCAATTTTAGAGGGATGCAAACATTCAAACCATGGCAGTTAGTGATGAAAAATATGGCTGGATAGGGTCATTCTGTACAAGATCCTAAATGTGAAGTGAATCAATAAGTGGTTAGTTGATTGGATCATCCTTACTGATCATCAGTGAGGCACTTTTAAAATTAACTCATCTTTGACTGCCCAGAGAGACATGACATATTTGTAGTGAAATGAGCAGTCTTGACTTTGGCAGATGCTCAATGCATCACTCACCCATCTGGGACCCCCACACTGAGAGTGGCCTGAAGAGTGGACAAGTATGAGGCAAAGTCTGGAAACCAGGCAGATCTTTACCATGGCTGAGGAGTCAATGGCTACTTGGTGTAGAGAAGAAGAGAGAGGGGAGACATGGAAACTGTCTTAAAATGGATTTAGAGAAAAAGGCAGAACCAACCTCAATGAAAGGAAAACATCATGTTAGTATCAGGCAACAGTTTCTAAGGTAAGAATTACTAGACAAGGGAGGGGGGTGGTGAACTTTTCTTCCCTGGCAATGGCTTAAGAGAGGTTACATGATCAGGAGGAAACTTTAAAAATTAAATCAGGAGACATTGCTAGGTTAAACTTACCTTGACCTTACCTTATAGTTGGAGACTAAGATATGATAAAGGAATGATAAAGAAGAGATTTTTACAGATTTTCTGGAAACTATAAGACAGAAGAAGAAACCAGAATGGGATTGGGAGAGTGTCTGCAGAAGATAGTCACAGGAATCAAAAGGGGAAGTGTTTGAGATATGGATAAAAGGGAATGAACTGATCCCATATGTCCAAGATATTTTTGGGCACATGACCTGCTGTTGTATATAAGCACATGATGACCCCACGATGTGTTTCCTGAAAGTCTAAAAATTCACCCATGGACGGAAACTCTAGGGAGCAAGTTTTAACCTTACTTGTTCAGTGGAGCCAATTAACAGTCTAGTGAAGCCTATGGACTTTTTTCAGTATGTTCTTACATGCACAAAACAAAATACTTAGATTATGAAAACTGTTATCAAAATATTAGAAAAACAAATCTGTGATATATTGATAGTATGAACATTAAAGAACCAGCTCTAGCAGTGGATCTAATAACTACTTCATTTTCAAAGTAGTGTTAAACACAAATTATTACCTCTAACGGTGTTACAAAACATATCTACAAGCATCAATAATAAGAAAAAAATGTGATTTCTATTTGTGACAAAGACACAGGTATTGCTAGTACTATCGTGGTTTGTTGCTTACATTCATAATTGAAGGAAGTGCTAAATGTTAGTTAACTAAATATTTAGTTAAACATTAGTAAACATTTTCCCCACACAAATTCAAGGATCCCCTAAATTCTACACACATTCAGTCTAAGGACCCCAGGTTAAAGAAGACCAGTAAGAGGAAGACTAGTAAGGATCCCTTGAGTGACCACAGTAGGGAGTACACAGTAGGGAGTAGGTGGGGGCTGGGGACCACTAATTGAATCAGATATTAAATGACTCATGTTATAGATTGGGGTCTGGTGAGAGTATATGATATTCCCTACCTTCCATAATTGCTCTGGCATTCAATGCACTTTCTTTTTAATCTGACATGAAACCATCATCCCAGAGAGGATGCTGGTAGTAAACAAAATTTCTTGACTTAAAATTTTCCCTGCCATTTACTACTATTATTGACCTGGAGAACCATTCTACTAGGAGAGTTTCTACTAGAAGAGAGAAAATCTTTGAGCACGGATGGAGTTAGGACTGAGTTCTGGAACACTGTAGGCTTGAGAGAGGGTGTGAACCTAAGGTGCATTCTCCACCACATTTACCCAGCAAGTGTTGTTCATTCAGAAACAAAGGAATGTTTTCCAGACATAGGGACCCGAGTTAAGTTCTGGGGATTTCATGCCCCACTTTCCTTTCTTGTGACAGTTTACAATGTTTATCAGAGTAGAACTGATATCAGAAAATGGCCCAAATTTACATTTGATATTTTTCACACCTAGTGTGATAGTGTGATAGAGTGAATCCTTAGTCTCAATACCTGTTTTTTTTTTTGTTTTTTGTTTTTTGTTTTTTGTTTTTGTGTGTGTGTGTGTGTGGTACACAGGCCTCTCACTGTTGTGGGCTCTCCCGTTATGGAGCACAGGCTCCAGACGCCCAGGCTCAGTGGCCATGGCTCACGTGCCTAGCTGCTCCGCGGCAAGTGGGATCTTCCTGGCATAAGGATTACCTTATGCATTACCTTGGCATAAATCCTTATGCATTACCTTGGCATAAGGATTTTAACACACCAATTTTAGAGGGATGCAAACATTCAAACCATGGCAGTTAGTGATGAAAAATATGGCTGGATAGGGTCATTCTGTACAAGATCCTAAATGTGAAGTGAATCAATAAGTGGTTAGTTGATTGGATCATCCTTACTGATCATCAGTGAGGCACTTTTAAAATTAACTCATCTTTGACTGCCCAGAGAGACATGACATATTTGTAGTGAAATGAGCAGTGTAGTGAAATGAGCAGAGGACACGAACCCGTGTCCTCTGCATAGGCAGGCAGGCTCTCAACCACTGCGCCACCAGGGAAGCATCTCAATACCTGTTTTTTTGTTTTTTGTTTGTTTTTTCTTACATCTATATTGGAGTATAATTGCTTTACAATGGTGTGTTAGTTTCTGCTTTATAACAAAGTGAATCAGTTATACATATACATATGTTCCCATATCTCCTCCCTCCCACGTCTCCCTCCCTCCCATGCTCCCTATCCCACCCATCCAGGTGGTCACAAAACACCGAGCTGATCTCCCTGTGCTATGCGGCTCTTTGCCACTAGCTATCTATTTTATGTTTGGTAGTGTATATATGTCCATGCCACTCTCTCACTTTGTCACAGCTTACCCTTCCCGTCCCCATATCCTCAAGTCCATTCTCTAGTAGGTCTGTGCCTTTATTCCCTTCTTACCCCTAGGTTTTTCATGACATTTTTTTCCTTACATTCCATATATATGTATTAGCATACGTTATTTGTCTTTCTCTTTCTGAGTTACTTCACTCTGTATGACAGATTCTAGGTCCATCCACCTCACTACAAATAACTCAATTTCACTTCTTTTTATGGCTGAGTAATATTCCATTGTATATATGTGCCACTTATTCTTTATCCATTCATCTGATGATGGACACTTAGGTTGTTTCCATCTCCTGGCTATTGTAAATAGAGCTGAAATGAACATTTTGGTACATGACTCTTTTTGAATTATAGTTTTCTCAGGGTATATGCCCAGTAGTGGGATTGCTGGGTCATATGGTAGTTCTATTTGTAGTTTTTTAAGGAACCTCCATACTGTTCTCCATAGTGACTGTACCAATTCACATTCCCACCAGTAGTGCAAGAGTGTTCCCTTTTCTCCACACCCTCTCCAGCATTTATGGTTTCTAGATTTTTTGATGATGGCCATTCTGACCGGTGTGAGATGATATCTCATTGCAGTTTTGATTTGAATTTCCCTAATGATTAATGATGTTGAGCATTCTTTCATGTATTTGTTGACAATCTGTATATCTTCTTTGGAGAAATGTCTTTTTAGGTCTTCTGCCATTTTTGGATTGGGTTGTTTGTTTTATGTTATTGAGCTGTATGACCTGCTTCTAAATTTTGGAGGTTAATCCTTTGTCAGTTGCTTCATTTGCAAATATTTTCTCCCATTCTGAGGGTTGTCTTTTGGTCTTGTTTATGGTTTCCTTTGCTGTGCAAAAGCTTTGAAGTTTCATTAGGTCCCATTTGTTTATTTTTGTTTTTATTTCCTTTTCTCTAGGCGGTGGGTCAAAAAGTATCTTGCTGTGATTTATGTCATAGAGTTTTCTGCCTATTTTTTCCTCTATGAGTTTTGTAGTGTATGGCCTTATTTTAGGTCTCTAATCCATTTTGAGCTTATTTTTGTGTATGGTGTTAGGGAGTAATCTAATGTCATACATTTTCATGTACCTGTCCAGTTTTCCCAGCACCACTTATTGAAGAGGCTGTCCTTTCTCCACTGTACATTCCTGCCTCCTTTATCAGACATAAGGTGACCATATATGCGTTGGTTTATCTCTGGGCTTTCTATCCTGTTCCACTGATCTATCTTTCTGTTTTTGTGCCAGTACCATACTGGCTTCATTACTGTAGCTTTGTAGTATAGTCTGAGGTCAGGGAGCCTGATTCCTCCAGCTCTGTTTTTCGTTTTCAAGATTGCTTTGGCCATTCGGAGTCTTTTTTGTTTCCATACAAATT
This sequence comes from Stenella coeruleoalba, assembly GCF_951394435.1. Lineage (NCBI taxonomy): Eukaryota > Metazoa > Chordata > Mammalia > Artiodactyla > Delphinidae > Stenella > Stenella coeruleoalba. The sequence continues at coordinate 30,712,981 of NC_137161.1, forward strand.
GCAAAATTTTTTGTTCTAGTTCTGTGAAAAATGCCAGTGGTATTTGGATACGGATTGCATTGAAACTGTAGATTGCTTTGGGTAGTAGGGTCATTTTCACAATGTTGAATCTTCCAATACAAGAACATGGTATATCTCTCCATCTATTTCTATCATCTTTAATTTCTTTCATCAGTGTCTTATAATTTTCTGCATACAGGTCTTTTGTATCCTTAGGTAGGTGTATTCCTAGGTATTTTATTCTTTTTGTTGCAATGGTAAATGGGAGTGTTTTCTTAATTTCACTTTCAGATTTTTCATCATTAGTGTATGGGAATGCCAGAGATTTCTGTGCATTAATTTTGTATACTGCTACTTTACCAAATTCATTGATTAGCTCTAGTAGCTTTCTGGTAGCATCTTTTGGATGATCTGTGTATAGTATCATGTCATCTGCAAATAGTGACAGCTTTACTTCTTCTTTTCCAATTTGGATTCCTTTTATTTCTTTTTCTTTTCTGATTGCTGTGGCTGGAACTACCAAAACTATGTTGAATAGGAGTGGTGAGAGTGGGCAATCTTGTCTTGTTCCTGATCTTAGTGGAAATGCTTTCAGTTTTTCACCATTGAGGATGATGTTGGCTGTGGTTTTGTCATATATGGTCTTTAGTATGTTGAGGAAAGTTCCCCCTATGCCTACTTTCTGTAGGGTTTTTATGATAAATCGGTGTTGAATTTTGTCAAAATCTTTCTCTGCATCTATTTACATGACCATATGGTTTTTCTCCTTCAAATTGTTAATATGGTGTGTCATGTTGATTGATTTGCATATATTGAAGAATCCTTGCATTCCTGGGATAAACCCCACTTGATCATGGTGTATGATCCTTTTAATGTGCTGCTGGATTCTGTTTGCTAGTATTTTGTTGAGGATTTTTGTATCTATTTTCATCAGTGATATTGGCCTGTAGTTTTCTTTCTATGTGACATCCTTGTCTGGTTTTGGTATCAGGGTGATGGTGGCCTCATAGAATGAGTTTGGGAGTGTTCCTCCTTCTGCTATATTTTGGAGGAGTTTGAGAAGGTTAGGTGTTAGCTCTTCTCTAAATATTTGATAGAATTCGCCTGTGAAGCCATCTGGTCCTGGGCTTTGGTTGTTGGATGATTGTTAATCACATTTTCAATTTCAGTGCTTGTGATTGGTCTGTTCATATTTTCTATTTCTTCCTGATTCAGTCTCGGCAGGTTGTGCATTTCTAAGAATTTGTACATTTCTTCGGTTTTCCACTTTATTGGCATAGGGTTGCTTTTAGTAATCTCTCATGATATTTTCTAGTTTTGCAGTGTCAGTTTTTATTTCTCATTTTTCTGTTCTTTTTTTTTTTTTTTTTTTTTTTTGCAGTACACGGACTTCTCACTGTTGTGGCCTCTCCTATTGTGGAGCACAGGCTCCAGATGCGCAGGCTCAGTGGCCATGGCTCACGGGCATAGCCACTCCATGGCTTGTGGGATCCTCCTGGACTGGGGCATGAACCCGTGTCTCCTGCATTGGCAGGTGGACTCTCAACCACTGCACCACCAGGGAAGCCCCACTTCTCCTTTTTCTATTGATTTGAGTCTTCTCCCATTTTTTCTTGATGAGTGTGACTAATGGTTTATCAATTTTGTTTATCTTCTCAAAGAACCAGCTTTTATTTTTATTGATGTTTGCTATCATTTCCTTCATTTCTTTTTCATTTATTTCTGATATGATCTTTATGCTTTCTTTCCTTCTACTAACTTTGGGGAGTTTTTTGTTCTTCTTTGTCTAATTGCTTTAGGTGCACGGTTAGGTTTTTTATTCGAGATGTTTCCTGTTTCTTCAGGTAGGATTGTATTGCTATAAATTCCCTCTTAGAACTGCTTTTGCTGCATTCCATAGGTATTGGGTCATCGTATCTCCATTGTCATTTTTTTCTAGGTATTTTTTGATTTCTTCTTTGATTCCTTCAGTGATCACTTCGTTATTAAGTTGTGTATTGTTTAGCCTCCATGTATTTGTATTTTTTACAGATCTTTTCCTGTAATTGATATCTAGTCTCATAGCATTGTGGTCAGAAATGATACTTGATACAATTTCAATTTTCTTAAACTTGCCAAGGCTTGATTTGTGACCCAAGATATGATCTACCATGGAGAATGTTCCATGAGCACTTGAGAAAAATATGTATTCTGTTATTTTTGGATGGAATGTTCTATAAATATCAATTAAGTCCATCTTGTTTAATGTATCATTTAAATCTTTTGTTTCCTTATTTATTTTTATTTTGGATGATGTGTCCACTGGTGAAAGTGGGGTGTTAAAGTCCCCTATTATGAATGTGTTATGGTCGATTTCCCCTTTTATGGCTGTTAGTATTTGCCTGATGTAGTGAGGTGCTCCTATGTTGGGTGCATAAATATTTACAATTGTTATATCTTCTATTTGGATCGATCCCTTCATCATTATGTAGTGTCCTTCTTTATCTCTTCTTATAGTCTTTATTTTAAAGTCTATTTTGTCTGATATGAGAATTGCTACTCCAGCTTTCTTTTGATTTCCATTTGCATGGAATATCTTTTTCCATATCCTCACTTTCAGTCTGTATGTGTCTCTAGCTCTGAAATGGGTTCTTGTAGACAACATATATATGGGTCTTGTTTTTGTATCCATTCAGCCAGTCTGTGTCTTTTGGTGGGAGCATTTAATCCATTTACATTTAAGGTAATTATCAATATGTATTTTCCTATTCCCATTTTCTTAATTGTTTTGGGTTTGTTATTGTAGGTCTTTTCCTTCTCTTGTGTTTCTTGCTTAGAGAAGGTCCTTTAGCATTTGTTGTAAAGCTGGTTTGGTGGTGCTGAACTCTGTCAGCTTTTGCTCATCTGTAAAGGTTTTAATTTCTCCATCAAACCTGAATGAGATCCTTGCTGGGTAGAATAACCTTGGTTGTAGGTTTTTCTCCTTCATCACTTTAAATATGTCCTGCCAGTCCCTTCTGGCTTGCAGAGTTTCTACTGAAAGATCAGCTGTTAACCTTATGGGGATTCCCTTGTGTGTTATTTTTCCCTTGCTGCTTTTAATATGTTTTCTTTGTATTTAATTTTTGACAGTTTGATTAATATTTGTCTTGGTGTGTTTCTCCTTGGATTTATCCTGTATGGGACTTTCTGTGCTTCCTGGACTTGATTAACCAATTCCTTTCCCATATTATGGAAGTTTTCAATTATAATCTCTTCAAATATTTTCTCAGTCCTTTTCTTTTTCTTTTCTTCTTCTGGAATCCCTATAATTTGAATGTTGGTGCATTTAATGTTTTCCCAGAGGTCTCTGAGACTGTCCTCAGTTCTTTTCATTCTCTTTTCTTTATTCTTCTCTGCAGTAGTTATTTCCACTATTTTATCTTCCAGGTCACATTTCTGGTCTTCTGCCTCAGTTATCCTGCAATTATCCCTTCTAGAGTATTTTCAATTTCATTTATTGTGTTGTTCATCGTTGCTTGTTTCATCTTTTGTTCTTGTAGGTCCTTGTTAAATGTTTTTTGCATTTTCTCTGTTCTATTTCCAAGATTTTGGATCATCTTTGCTATCATTATTCTGAATTCTTTTTCAGGTAGACTGCCTAGTTCCTCTTCGTTTGTTAGGTCTGGTGGGTTTTTATCTTGCTCCTTCATCTGCTCTGTGTTTTTATGTCTTCTCATTTTGCTTATCTTACTGTGTTTGGGGTCTCCTTTTTGCAGGCTTCAGGTTTGTAGTTCCCATTGTTTTTGGTGTCTGTCCACAGTGGCTAAAGTTGGTTCAGTGGGTTGTGTAGGCTTCCTGGTGGAGGGGACTAGTGCTTGTGTTCTGCTGGATGAGGCTGGATCTTGTCTTTCTGCTGGGCAGGTCCACGTCTGGTGGTGTGTTTCAGGGTGTCTGTTGACTTATTATGATTTTAGGCAGCCTCTCTGCTAATGGGTTGTGTTGTGTTCCTGTCTTGCTAGTTTTTTGGCATAGGGTGTCCATCACTGTAGCTTGCTGGTCATTGAGTGAAGCTGGGTGCTGGTGTTGAGATGGAGATCTCTGGGAGATTTTCACCATTTGATATTATGTGGAACTGGGAGGTCTCTTATGGACCAGTGTCCTGAAGTTGGCTCTCCCACCTCAGAGGCACAGCACTGATTCCTGGCTGCAGCACCAAGAACTTTTCATTCACACAGCTCAGAATATATTGGAGAAAAAGTGGAAGGAAAGAAAGAAAGAGGATAATATAAAATAAAATAAAGTAAGATAAAATAAAGTTATTAAAATAAAAAATAATTATTAAGAAAATCTGTTAAAAAAAAAAAAGAAAGGATAGAACCCTAAGACAAATGGTGAAAGCAAAGCTATACAGACAAATTCTCACACAGAAGCATACACATACACACTCAGAAAAAGAGGAAAAGGGGAAACACTCATAAATCTTGCTCTCAAAGTCCACCTCCTCAATTTGGGATGATTCGTTGACTATTCATGTATTCCACAGATGCAGGGTACATCAAGTTGATTGTGGAGCTTTAATACGCTGCTGCTGAGGCTTCTGGGAGAAATTTCCCTTTCTCTTCTTTGTTCGCACAGCTCCCGGGGCTCAGCTTTAGATTTGGCCCCGCCTCTGCTTGTAGGTTGCAGGAGGACGTCTGTTCTTTGCTCAGACAGGACGGGGTTAAAGGAGCCCCTGCTTTGGGGGCTCTGGCTCACTCAGGTCGTGGGGAGGGACGGGTACGGATGCGGGGCGAGCCTACAGTGGCAGAGGCCGGCGGGATGTTGCACCATCCTGAGGCACGCCATGCGTCCTCCTGGGGAAGTTGTCCCTGGATCCCGGGAACCTGGCAGTGGCGGGCTGCACAGCCTCCCTGGAAGGGATGTGTGGATAGTGACCTGTGCTTGCACACAGGTTTCTTGGTGGCGGCAGCAGCAGCCTTAGCGTCTCATGCTTATCTCTGGGGTCTGCGCTGTTAGCCGCGGCTTGCGCTCATCTCTGGAGCTCCTTTAAGCAGCGCTCTTAATCCCCTCTCCTTGCGCACCAGGAAACCAAGAGGGAAGAAAAAGTCTCTTGTGTCTTTGGCAGGTCCAGACTTTTCCCCGGACTCCCTCCCAGCTAGCCGTGGTGTACTAATCCCCTGCAGGCTGTGTTCACGCCGCCAACCCCAGTCCTCTCCCTGCGCTCCGACCGAAGCCCGATGCTCAGCTCCCAGCCCTGCCTGACCCGGCGGGTGAGCAGAGTAGCCTCTTGGGCTGGTGAGTGCCGGTCGGCACGGATCATCTGTACGGGAATCTCTCTGCTTTGCCCTCCGCACCCCTGTTGCTGTGCTCTCCTCCGCGGCTCCGAAGCTCCCCCCCTCCGCCACCCACAGTCTCCGCCCGCGAAGGGGCTTCCTAGTGTGTGGAACCTTTTCCTCCTTCACAGCTCCCTCCCAATTGTGCAGGTCCCGTCCCTATTCTTTTGTCTCTCTTTATTCTTTTTTCTTTTGCCCTACCCAGGTACATGGGGGGATTTCTTGCCTTTTGGGATGTCTGAGGTCTTCTGCCAGCATTCAGTAGGTGTTCTGTAGGAGTTGTTCTATGTATAGATGTCTTTCTGGTGTATCTGTGGGGAGAAAGGTGATCTCCACGTCTTACTCTTCCGCCATCTTCCCCCTCTCCTCAATATCTGTTTTTATACATTTATACAGTACCTGTTTTATGCATTCATTCCCTTGCTAAAGCTTTATGGTAGCCAGAGTTGTTTCCTGACCCCTTGATTTTGAGCATGATATTGTGACTTGCTGTGGCCAATGGGATGTTAGCAGACAGGACACAGGCAGAAGCTTGAAATGTGCATTTGTAGTTGGAGTTGTATCTGTGCTCCTGCCTTTGCCATGAGAAGAACATTTCCTGGGTAACCACTAGACACGGAAGATATGGTGACACATAGAGCAGATCTAGACCTGGCCTATAGCTTGGAACCATGCTCAGCTGAGGCTGGCTTAGATAAGTCAACATGCAGATGTATATGAGAATCAATGCTTATTGTTATATGCTACTGAATTTGGGAGATTGTCTTTTTTGCAGGTTGATTCTAGATTGGGCTGAATAATACACTTAGAAATATATTTTCAAGGCTTTATAATTTAAAATAAGCTCATATTTTAATTTATCTACTGCTTAAAATTCTGTATATGAAGTTTACTCTAAAAAAAGAGATGTCTAATAGTTTATTTAAGTCCAAAATTTATTTTTTCTAGATTCTGGCAGTTGGCCACTCAGGATATTTCTGTACATTGAACACGCATAAGGTGATATAACTTAGAGATAAATAGTAGGATAGTGGTGAGGCTAAGTAGAGAAGACTAGTAGATATTAAATTCAACAAATATTTGTAGAATTCCTATGATATGCAAGGTACTTTTCTAGGTACTAGAAATACACAGATAAGAATCCCTGTCTTTGTGGAGCTTTCCTTCCTTCTAGGTTGTTCATTAGATACAGGGGTCATTTCATTCCATAGTAGAATAATATTCTCAATATCAAACCATGGATTATGGGAATGAAATGGACACAGAGAATAAGGAAATATCATACCCACTGAGATTTTACTATGTAGAAGGGACCATTTACCATGAAGGGAAAAACTAAGAAATGGATGCAAGCCTGGGAAATAAGTAGCAATGAGTTTCAATCAAAATGGGGGAAGAATTTCTTCTGAGAAGTGGGAAACCTAAAAATATAAAAATAAAATCAAATCAGGGAGAGGATGTAGGTTTTTATTTCTTCTGGGATTTGACCTCAGGGACAAGAAGATGAAGAGGAATGGACTCTAAATTGTTATTAATAATTATGGCCTCTTCCTCCTAGGTAGGACTGTCTTTCTAAGTAAATCAGAGACTCTCTTCTGTGCTAACCATACCTACATCCTCAAATATCCTCTGCTTCTGGATCTTTTTGCTTGAAGGGTTGTCGAGCTTTCCTACGCAACCTGAGGGATCTATTTAAACTATCCTCTTGACTGAGCAGTGCTGGTGCTGATTCTGGCCTTTTGCCACTCTCTTGCAGAAGTGAAAAAGCCAGATAATCCACTGGATATAGGTCTGGTTGACATGGTCACACATCTGAATATATGGAAGATTCTGGAAACAACAATGGCTTAAATAAGGTAAAAATTTATTTCTTACTCACATAAATTTTTGGACAGGCTGTCCACAGTTGGTATGGTGCTCCATGCTATCAGGGACTCTGGCTTCTTTTACTGTTGCTGCTGTACTTGTGGCCTTGACCTCTAGTCCAAGATAGCAGTATCTACATTCCAGCTAGCAAGATAAAGAAGAGGACAAAGAAGAAGAGCAAAAGGTATATTACAGCTGCTTTTAAGGAAGAGACAGTACATTCACTTACAGACCTTTGGCTGGATTTTAAACATATTGCTTCTCTCAGCCATTAGGGAGGTTGAGAAATATAATCTTCATTTTGGGTAGTCACATGTCCAGCCCCAAATTAGGGGACTTAACACAATGAAAGAAATGGTGGATGAATTAGTAGAATGAATTAGTAGAATAGACTAGGCTATGATATGGTACAAATAAACCTTAATATCTCAGTGGCTTAACATAACTATTTTTCACTCCAGAACCTAGGTTAATAGATAGGCCACTATTTCTCAGCTGATTTATTTAGAACCTAGGGCCTCCAAGACAGTTGTAACAAGGGAAGAGAAAGCATGGAGGGGAGGACACCAGCTCCTAAATGCCTCAGCTTACAAGTAACATACATCATTTCTGCTCTCCGCCCCTTGGCCAGAACCAGGCACCTAGCCTCTACCTAACTAACAGGGAGGGTGTGAAATGTGGAGAAGCATGTGATTATTACCAATGAGCAAAAGTATCTCTGCCTTATAGGTTAAAACTGTTGAATTTGATTAAAAATTATATATACAATGATTAATTTCTATAGCAAATTGAAATTCTCACTGAATCCTTTGTTAGTATTTAACATTCCTTTCTTCCTTCCAAATGGTTTACATGTAGCTTGGGAGCCTCAGTTTCCTTCTATCCCTGACTGTCAATTTGTGCTTTTCTCTGTATATCCACAGTCTTAAAGAAAAGACATGGGATCTGATGCTAGATTTTCCTGTCTGACACAGAGGAGGTCTCCTTTTAACCAATAAAATAGCCTCCATTTATGTTGCTGCTTTTTCCTCTTTGTCTCTTCTATTGAAGGATCCAATTAAAGTGTGTGTTTTTTGGCACCTGTTCTGTGCTCGTTTTAAGATTTAATCAGCCCTCTGAACCTGCAGCATAACTGCCTCACAATGTCAAGTTAATATATTGAGATAGCTCAAACCCACCATTCTCAAGGGTGATTTTGTTTAAAAGTGAGTTGTAGTTGAGTTTCTAAACAACTGCCAAGCTTTCAAGGTACCAAAGTAAACATGATCCAAACAGACCCTGGAGACTTTGGTTAACTTGCATGTACTTTAAGAAAATAGAGGTTTTTATAATTTTTTAAAAAGTGAAGCTGAATTTTTTGATGTCCCTTTAAAATGTAATCCCATCATCCCCTATATTTCCAGGCACCCATAGCTGAATTTACAAATAAGGCAAATTGGCAGCTGGTCACTAAGCTGTTTTATAGGAAGTTACCTTTCTGCCTCCTTTAAACCCTGAGCTCTTTCATTGGTCAAATAAATATCTTAAGGGTTACTCATTGCATGCAGAATAAAGTCCAAATTCTCTACCCTGCAATCCAACACTTTCTATGATCAGTCTCCAATGTAATTTTCAAGGCTTATGTCCAACTACAGAACCCTTCCCTCTTTCATACAAGCATGCACCTTACTCATCAATCATATTTCACAGTTCACCTCTTGCAAATGTGTGAACTTGGCTATTTGTTGGTGCTATTCCCTTAACCTGGAATGTTCTTCATTCCATATCCATGTATTAAAATCTCACCCCAATCAGTAACCTCTTCTAGTTCCTCTCAGTGTTGTTAAATGTCACCTTTGTGAGACATGTTTATTGTCATACTTTCCTCATCCTGTCAAGCATCAAAAAATTTTTGTTCAGCTTCTACATGAGCTAAGTTCCTTAAAGTCAGGAAGCACACCTTCTGTTTCTCCTCCCTCCTTTGTTTCCATGAGCATTTACTGAGTACCTCTTAAGTGTCTGGCACTGGGCTAGAGGCTCTGAGAATTACAAGTCAAGCACAAATTAGGCACTTAAGAATCCCATAGCAAGGGCTGGATGCAATATTGAAGAAAGAAAAGAGATGAAGTGAAGAAGAAGGTTAGAAATAACAACAAAATACATAATGGACCTAGAGAGTTATAATATCTGATAGAGAGTAATCTGTGGCATGCTGGTGTATGATAGAGTTTGAAGAGAGTTTAGTAGAAGGAGAAATCACTTCCAGCTTGGGAAAAACTTCATGGAGGAGCCTGACCAGGAGTTTTGGAGATTCTTGGACAAGAAGAAATGATGTATAAGGCAAAGGCAAGGAAGTGGGGACATTTAGTGACACTCAAAGGAAAGAGTAGATAGTTTTTAATGTAAAGTATTTTTGAAGGGAATCATCAGAGTCAGATAAAGATAGCTTGGGGATAAAATATCCCCAAATTCTGATTTTCCAGAAGAAGGAATTTGGACTTTGTTCAACAAGCACAGGAAACCACTGAGAGCTGTTGAGCTTTAGTGTGACATGACCAGTGCTCTTCTTGAGAATGTTAATCTGGCTTTGGCACAGGTTGGTTGGTGAAAGTAGAGGTCTCACTAATTCAGGAGCAAACCTAAGAGTCTGAACTAAGGCAGCAATAGCTGGCATGGAGGTGAGGTAGAGAATGGGTGAACTTGGGCAGAAGTGAAATCACCTGGACTTATGAACAAGGGAGATGTAGTAATCAGAGATGGCACTGAGATTTTCAGTGTAGAAGATTGCAAAAATGGTGGGGCTATCATTAGAGAGAAGCACCTAAGAGGTAGACCAGATTTGGGGGAAATTTGTGAGCATGAGAAGCCAATGAAATCCAGATGGGAGCCCTACATGCAGTAGAAAATGTGGACTGGAATTCAGAAAGAGGTCAGGGCTGGATGTATTTTTTGAAGAAAATATATTTGAAGAATAAATATTTGAAGAAAGTGGGTTTATTTTCAAATTTGGGGCAACACTATATGTTAGCATTTTACTACTGAAACGGCTATGCATTTAATTATTGGAACATCTTAATATGAACATTTAAATACATCTTTGCTGAGACTTATTACATGCACCATAAATTTCACCCACTTAAAGTGTTTTCTGGTTTATTCACAAGGTTGTGCAAACATCAACACCATGTAAAAAAAATTTTTAACATCTTTATTGGAGTATAATTGCTTTACAATGTTGTGTTAGTTTCTGCTGTATAACGAAGTGAATCAGCTGTATGTATACATATATCCCCATATACCCTCCCTCTTGCATCTCCCTCCCACCCTTCCTATCCCACCCTTCTAGGTGATCACAAAGCACCAAGCTGATCCCTCTGTGCTATGCAACTGCTTCTCACTAGCTATCTATTTTAATACCATATAAATTTAGATTGTATTCATTACCTCTAAAAGAAAATCTATGCCCATTAGCAGTCATTCCCCATTCCTCCATTCCATGCCCCCCAGTCCAAGGCAACCACTAATTTACTTTTTGTCTCTATAGGTTTGCCTATTCTGGACTTTTCATATAAATAGAATAATACAATATGTGGTATTTTGTGACTGGCTTCTTTCATTTAGCATATTTTCAAGGTTCAACAATGTTGTAGCATGTATCATACTTAACTCCTTTTTATTGCTGAATAATGTTACACTGTTTGAAAATAAACATATTTTGCTTCTCCATACATCAGTTGATGGACATTTAGGTTGTTTCCACTTTTTGACTATTATGAATAATGCTGCTATAAACATTCATGTACAAGTTTTTGTGAGGATGTAAATGTTTTCATTTCTCTTGAGTATATACCTCAAGTGTATATGGAGTGGAATTGCTGGGGGATATGCTGATTTTATGTTTCACATTTTGAGGAAAAAATTGTTTCCAAAGTGGTTGCACCATTTAAAATTCCCACCAATAGTGTGCAAGTGTTCCAAATTCTTCACATCTTTGCCAACACATTTTATTGCCTGCTCTTTTTATTATAGCCATCCTAGGGGGCATGAAGTGGCATTTCATTGTAGTTTTTATTTGCATTTCTCTAATGAGTAATGCTGTCGTGTCTTTTTATGTGTTTATTGGCTATTTATATATCTTCTTTGGAGAAATATCTCTTCAAATTGTTTGCCAATTTAAAAATTGTGTTGTATTTTATTATTGAAGTATTCTTTATATATTCTGGATATAAGTCCCTTATCAGACATATGATTTGATAATCCCTCCCCCATATTGTGAATTATCATTTCACTTTGTTGGTGGCAGCATTCATTTGCAGCACAGAAGTTGTGTTTTTCTTTTATTGATGTAGTCCAATTTATGTATTTTTTCTTTCATTGCTTATGCTTTTGGTGTCATACCTAAGGAATAATTTCCAAGGTCACAAAAATTTACACCTATGATTTTTTTCTAAGAGTTTTACAATTTTAACTCTTACATTTAGGTCTATGATCCATTTCATGTTAATTTTTGTGTATGGTGTGAGGTAAGGGTCCAAATACATTCTTTTGCATGTGGATTCCAATAGTTTCAGGACCGTTTGTTAAAAGGACTATTCTTTTCCCAGTGTGAAATTAGCCTGACAGAGAAAGACAAACACTGTATGATCTCACTTATATGTGAAATCTAAAAGAAAAAAAAAGTTGAACTCTTAGGAATAGAAAGTAGAATGTAATTACCAGGGGTTTGAGTGTAGGGGCTTACAATATACAGCTTACTTATTAAATTTACTTCAGATTTCATTAGCATAATTCCAATGAATTCAAAAAATGTTGCCCTATATAGCTCCATACCCTCTCCCCTTTTATTGTTGCACAAATTACATCTAAAAATACATTGCTATAATTATTAATTTATATAATTGTATGTCTTTTATAGAAACCAAGACAAGAAAGGAAAACAAACGTATTTATGTTTGTTGTATTAATCTTCTTATTTTCCATTTCTGGTTTTCTTAATTTAGTCCTATGGATTCCAGTTACCATCTGGTTTAATTAATTTTTTCACCCTAATGCATCTTGTTTCTACCTGCCTTCTGTTTGCTGTTATTGTTAAATATATCACATTTCTACATTTTACACATTCACTAATACAATTATATACATATTGCTTTATGCAATCACTCTTTAAAAGAAAGATAAGAGAATAAATATGCTATTATAATGTCTTTTATAATTATCTATACAATTACCTTTACTGGCACTCTATGTTTTTTGCTATGGCTTTAAATTACTGTCTAGAATTATAAGCTTCATCCTGAAGAACTGCCTTTAGTATTTCTTATAAGGTAGGTCTGCTATCAATGAATTCTCTGCTTTTGTTTATCTGGTCATGTCTTTCTTTTGCCACCATTTTTGAAAGATAGTTTTGCTGGCTATAATATTTTTGGTTGAAGGTTTTAACTTTCAGCACATTGAATACTTTATCTCACTAACTTCTGGCCTCCACTCTTTCTGATGAGAAGTCAGCTGTTAATCTTATTGGCATCCTGTTTTATGTGATGAGTCCTTTTTTCTTATTGTTTTCAAAATTTTTTCTTTATATTTGGATTTCAACAATTTGACTGTGATATATCTGGGTATAGATTTGTTTAGGTTTGTCCTACAGGAGTTTGTTGAGACTCTTGGATGTGTAGATTAATATATTTCATCAAATTTGGTCAGTATTCAGCCACTTTGAATGTTTTTTCTGCCCACCCCACTTTTTGCTTCCTCTTCTGGTACTCCCATTACATGTATGTGGATGCACTTATTGGTATTCTACATTTCTCCAAAGCTCTGTAAATTTTTCTTCAATATTTTTTTCCCTCTCTGTTCTTCAGATTATGTAGTATCTACTGATCTATCTTCTGGTTTTCTGATTCTTTATTTTACCAGCTCAAATCTATGGTTGAAACCTTTTAGTGAATTTTTCATTTTGGTTATTGTAATTTTTACCCTCACAATTTCCACTTGGTTCTATTTTATAATTTCTATTTTTTATTCATGTTCTCTATTTGATGGGGCATTATTTTTTCACATGTTCCTCTGGTTCTTTAGGCATGGCTCCTTTCAATTCTTTCAACATATTTATAATAGTTACTTTGGAGTCTTTGTCTGCTTTGTCCATCATCTGGGCCTGTTCAAAGGTAATTTCTATTTGCAGTTGCTTTCTTCCTTATGTATAGGCCACAATTTCCTTTGTATGTCTCATACTTTTTTTTTAAAGTAGATATTTTAGATTATATAGCAACTCTGGATACTGACTCCTTTCTTCCTCTGGGGTTAACATTGTTGTTTGCTTTGATAGTTCATTTATTTGTTTAGTGACTTGGCTGGGCTAATTTTGTGGTAGATTTCCCTTGCAGTGGGCAGCATTTGATGTCCCTGCTCAGATTTTTTTATGGCTACCGAAGGGTTATCCTTGAATCCACATAAGTTACTTATCAGTCAAAGCTTGTGCTTAGGCCCCTTCAGCCAGTTAGATTTTTCTTTCTCTCTCTCTCTTTCTTTTGTATATGTGTGCAGGTTGGAGGTTGCTATTACTGTCCAGGGAATTTATGTTTTGATCCCATATTTAGCCAGAGGCTAGCTGCTTGGAAGTTCTTTATTTATCACTCCTGAAAGAACACAGCCTTAGCTTAAATACGTTTGTCAAGACTTCTAGGGATGTGTGTGGTTTTATTTTTAATCCTGGCTGCTTAGAATTTCCTTTGAGTCAGAGTAGGTTATTGTATAGCCACTGTTTCATAAGAGGTTGTGCTTAAACACACTGTGCCTGTGAGTCTTCTGCCCTTTGTTAATTAATCTGTGTGTGGCTTGGGGAATGCTTACAAGTTTGATCCATGTCTACCTTTGATTGCTCTCCAGTGCATGTAGACTATGACATGTGCACAGCCTCCTGACCTCCAGAGACAACTTTGACCCCAGGAGTGTTCTTCTTGGCTGTTTTACCCTGTTAAACTTCTGTTAAACTTTCTGTTAGACTTCTAGTCACTCTGCCACTTCACTTGTTGCTACCAGTATTGTGGAGCTGCCAGCCCCCACTCAATTAGCCTTCACAAAGATCTCCTTGTTTTCAACAACACTCTTACGCATGCATTTTTCCCTATTATCTTCCAAATAGTCCTCTTGGGCCATACTATGGAGCTTCTCATTCTCCTGTCTCTTCCCCTGGAAAGAAATTTTGCACCACTTCACAGGACCTGGAGTAGGGAGAGTGGCCTATTTCTTTTGGAATGATACTCTTTCTATGTAAGTAGTATCAGGAGGGGTGGTAGCCTTTTGTATTCTTAGATTTCCCCTCTCAGCATGGAACCTCTACCTGATGAATGAGCAGGGGCAAGGGTAATTAAAGCCTCAGTATTTTCAGCTTGCCACACCTAAAGCTTCCACTATACAAATAGGGTCTGTGTGGGGGGAAGAGCATCTCAGTCCTTTCATCCACACTCACCTAGAATATGGGGCTGGAGGAACATGAGGGCTGGAAGAACATGAGAAACACTGGAGACTTGCCCTACCCAGAGTGAAACTTTAGGAACTGAAGGAAAAGGAAACCCCTATCTTTTGACCACATTCACCTGGAGTAGAGTTTCCATACAAAGAGATGAGGAAAGAGGGAGCAGGTCATGGCTCTTGCTGTTCTTACTGAGATTTTATTGATTTTTCTCAGTGAATCTTTCTCCACTTACTGTATGCCCTAAAGACAATTCCAGAGACTGCGAAATGTTTTTAAAAAATAATTCTTGCCACTTAACTTGCTGTTTTTCTGTGGAGAGGGTCTGCTAAGCTCTTTACTCTGCCATTCCTGAAGTCCCTAAGATCAAGTATCTTATATTATCAATCTTAATGCAAGCATGATCATGAAATCCTTGACTCTTTTCTTTCTCATACCCAAACGGCCAAGAAATCCTTTTGGTTCTACCTTGAAGATTTATTGAGGATTCAACCTCTTCTCACCTCCTCCACTACTATCATTCTTATCCAAGCCACCACCTCCTCTCACCTGTCAGAACCTCCTCCTTTGAGTTGTTTCTACTCTTTCATTCCTGCTTTCTGTTCTTGACACAGTAACCAGGGTGATCCTTTAGAAGCATAAATTATCAGAGGAGCTGAATAGACATTTTTCAAAAGAAGATACACAGATGACCAACAGACACATGAAAAGACGTTCAACATCACTAATTATTAGGAAAATGCAAATAAAAACCACAATGAGATATCACCTCATGCAGGTTAGAATGGCTATTGTCAAAAAGGCAAGGAACACTCCCTCACACTGTGCACAAAAAATAAACTCAAAATGGCTTAAAAACTTAAATGTAAGACATGACACCATAAAACTCCTAGAAGAGAACATAGGGAAAACATTATCTGACATAAATTGTACCAATGTTTTCTTTGGTCAGTTGCCCAAGGCAATAGAAATAAAACCAAAACTAAACAAATGGGACCTAATCAAACTTATGAGCTTTTGCACAGCAAAGGAAAGTATAAACAAACTGAAAAGGCAACCTATGGACTGGAAGAAAACTTTTGCAAATGATGTGGCCAACAAGGGCTTAATTTTCAAAATATACACACAGCTCATACAACTTAATAATAAAAAAATAAACAACCCTATCAAAAAATGGGCAGAAAGCCTAAATAGACATTTCTCCAAAGAAGACATACATATGGCCAATAGGCACATTAAAAGATGCTCAGCATCACTATTAGAGAAGCACAAATCAAAACTAAAATGAGGTATCACCTCACACCAGTCAGAATAGCCGTCATTAAAAATCTACAAATAACAAATTCTGGAGAGGGTGTGGAGGAAAGGGAAGCCTCCTACACTGTTGGTGAGAATGTAAATTGGTGCAGCCACTATGGAAAACAGTATGGAGGTTACTTTAAAAACTGAAAATAGAGATACCATATGCTCCAGAAATCCTACTTCTGGGCATATATCTAGAGAAAACTAATTTGAACATATACATGCACCCTAATGTCTATAGCAGCACTATTTACAATAGCCAAGACATGGAAGCAGCCTATCGACAGATGAATGGGTAAAGAAGATGTGGGGTACATATATATATATATATATATATATATATATATATATACACACACACACACACACACACACACACACACACACACACACACACAATAGAGTATTAACCATGAAAAAGAATGAAATAATGCCATTTTCAGCAACATGGATGGACCTAGAGATTATCATACTAAGTGAAGTAAGTCAGAAAGAGAAAGACAAATACCATATGATATCACTTACATGTGGAATCTAAAATGTGATACAAATGAACTTATTTACAATACAGAAACAAACTCACAGACATAGAAAACAAACTTATGTTTACCAAAGGGGAAAGGGGATGGGGGAGGGATAAATTAGGAGTTTGGGATTCAAAGATACAAACTACTATATATAAAATAGGTAAACAACCAGGTCCTCCTGTATAGCACAGGGAACTATATTCAATATCCCATAATAAACCATAGAGGAAAAGTATATGGAAAAGGATATATATATATATGACTTTGCTGTACACCAGAAACTAACACAACATGGTAAGTCAACTATACCTCAATTTTAAAAAGGCAAGAAATTACAAGGGTTGGAGAGAATGTGGAGAAAAGGGAATCCTCATACACTGTTGGTGGGAATGTAAATTGGTGCAGCCACTATGGACAGCAGTATAGAGATTCCTCAAAAAATTAAGAATAGAACTAACATATGATCCAGCTATTCCAATTCTGGGTATTTATCTGATGAATATTAAAACAGTAATTTGAAAAGGTATATGCACCCCTATGCTCATTGTAGCTTTATTTACAATCGCCAAGATATGGAAACAATCAATTGATGAATGGATAAAGAAGAAGTGATACACACATATATACACACACACAATAGAATACTACTCAGCCATTAAAAAGATGAAATCTTGCCATTTGTGACAAGATGGATGGAACTTGAGGGTCCTTGCTCAGTGAAATAAATCAGACAGAGAAATACAAATACCATATGGCTTCACTCATATGTGGAATATAAAAAACAAAACCAACCAACCAAACAAACAAACAAAAAAAAACTCAAATAAATGAACAAACAAAACTAAATAAAAGCAAACACATAGATACAAAGAACAGAGTGGTGACTCCAGAGTGGGCGGGGGTGGAGAAATGGGTAAAGGGTATCAGGTATGGTGATGGATAGAAAGTAAATTTTGGTGGTGAGCACACTGTAATGTATATAGAAGTCTAAATATAATGTACACATGAAACTTATATAGTGTTATAAACCAATGTTACCTCAATTTTAAAAAAATGTAAAAAAATATTAAAAAAATAAAAGTACAAATTAGATCAAGCCATTCCTCTGCAAGGACTCCTCTTGATCTGACCCTGCATTACATCTCTGATCTCCCCTTCTTTTGTTCACTCCACTTCAGGCAATCTGCCCCTCACTAACACTCCTCCAATGATCTGCTTTGCTAACCCCCCACTTCAAGTAATTTCTCAATGCAATCTTCCTGAAGAGACCTATTCTGACAACCTTCTACACTGTAACATCCACCTTCCCCCGCAGCACTCCTGATCCTTTTTCCCTGCTCTACTTTTTTTCCATGATGCTTACCATTTCAAACATGGAATATCACTCATTTATTATAATGATTGTTTCTTATCTATTCCCCTCATTGGACTATGAGCTACATTAGGGCAGGAATGTTTATCTTTGTACACTGTTGCATCTTTAGCACTTGGAACACTGCCTGGAACAAAGCAGATGCTCATAAAATATTTGTTGAATGAATACATTCACAAATTCTGATTAGTTATGTGGACAACATGGCTGAATATAATTTGAGCAATAAGTAAGATAGGGGATGAATTTTGGTCCTGTGTTCAAAATAAATTTGGGGTTTACTTAATGTAGTCTTAGGACACATTTCAGATGCTTGGTGTGGGAAAAGTGGGAATTGCCCATTGGTGTTCCCAGAAAAATACCAAAGGCAAAAAAATTTGTTGTTACATTCTCAGGCAGGTGGGTGTGGGACTTCCCTATCACTCTGCACATCACCTCTTGACTGACGGTTTAGTAGTTAAACCAAATATGTTAAGAGAACAAAAAAGTAGAGATCATTGGAGGGGGAGTGATGTGGCTGTCTCACTTGAAATGGTTTCCTTCTTTTTGATACACTTCCAGCTTCTCTCTACCCCTGTATTTACCCTATCCCAGGGGAGATGGAATGATGTGGCTGGTTGCTAAATTTGGGAAGAATAAACTGGGCTTGCTCAACTAAGCACCTCTAGTTTTCCTCTAGGGAGAGAGCCTGCCTGCAGCTACCAGTTCTCCTCTGCTCCTTTGAGCCATAAGTCTTAGCCACATCTCTCTATCCAGATAGGGAAACCTATTCTAGTCAACCTGGGAGGAGTTAGTCAGACTTCTGTAATTCAGTTAACAGGTCCATTTCACAATAAACTGTGTTCTACAATAACTTAGCCTTTTTAAGTAATAAGGGTGATATTTCAGGCCTTCAAATGCTACTCCTTTGTCTTAATTCTCAAATTGTTGAGAACTCAGGAGGGAGAGAAAGGTGCAATTCATGAGCTTCTTGAAAGACCTCCAGAATTTTGCTTTCATCATATTTGCCAGAACTGACCCATATGGCCACCCTGGCAACAGGGGTAGATGAGAAAGTGCTTTTTGGGGGCTTTTCCAGCCTTTCTGTTGGGAGGCAGAAAGAGAGAAGAGACTTGGAATGGTGGTTGAGTCAGCTGTACCTGTCACAGAAGTCATCGAGAGTATCACGCCTGAGACCAACCACATCAGCATCACCTGAGAGCTTGTTAGAAATGCAGACTGCTGAGCCCTAGCTTAGATCTACTGAATCAGAAACTGCATTTTAACAAGATTTCCAGGTTATTCATGTGCACACTAACATTTAAGAAGCACTGCCTAGGTCAGGAGCCCACAAACTATACCCTGTGGACCAAATCTAGCCTGTCTTTGTAAATAAAGTTTTATTGGAACACAGACATGCCTACATGTTTATGTATTATCTATGGCTGCCCCTGGACTACAGTGCCAGAGTTAAGTAACTGTAACAGAGACCACATGGCCTGAAAAGCATAAAATATCTCACCCTTTGCAGGAAAAGTTTGCTATCTCCTGGTTTGGATTGGGTTAAGAGCTGAAAGCACAGTTCAGTTGACAATACTGGGGAGACATTGACAAAGAAAAGGTAAAGATGAACTTTTCTTCAGAATGTGAAAAATATGAGAGTACTGAAGGATAAAAGGCAAGAGCCAGTACTGAGGGAGACACTGATAGGAAGAAAGGCAGGATGAGATCCTGGGGGAGAAGCAGCATGGAGTCAGTGTTACTGAACTCGGGTTCGACTGCTTGCCACTCAAAAACCAAAACTCGAGTGGCAAGTGTTGGTTGGAAAGGAAAGATTGCTTTATTCAGGAGGCTGGCAACCTGGGGAGAAGGTGGACTCATGTCTAAAAGCTAAATCCCAAGATTTGCTCTACCATGAAATTTTTTTTTTTTGTATTTTTGTATTTTTAATGACTGAAACAAGACAGACCTAAAACTGCAGCTTCTGAAAGAACCATTTGTTCTTGCCAGTCTTGTATCTCTCCTCAAACTTGACCTTGGCCTCTCGTCGGGCCTTGTGTTTGAGAGCAGGGTCTCTGAAGACATCCTTGTTGACAACAGTTTTGTCCAAGGGGATATCCACAGAGTACCACGTAGGCATGAGGTGATTATAATTATAAACTTTCACAAAAGACTTGATCTTTGACCTCCTGGCAATTTTCTTCTTGCCCATGGCAGCTGTCACTTTGCGGGGATAGTGATCAATTCCAGCCACCAGAGCATGCCTGTAGGGTCGGTCTGTGGTGCCATCATCAATGTTCTTTACGATGACTGCTTTGCGTCCAGAGTAGCGACCGGCCAGGACCAGCACCACCTTCCCGGGTTTCATGAACTTGCCCATGTCGGCAGCAACCTCTCGGGCCTACAGCAGAGGAAGCTACCATGAAAATTTTTAAAGGAAGAATTATTTGACGAAGGGGTCAGGGTCTACATTATCTTCCACTGTGTGCAGACTTTCTTCTCATTGGTTGATGATGAGGTAACAGGGCAGTGTTCCAGGAATCTTGTGCTCAGCCTGAAGTTACCACCCTCCACATGGGTGGGAGCCTTAGTTCCTGCAGAAGAGCTCAAAGGTATTGTTATGTATATTCCTTGAGTAGGAACCAGGACCTTGCTTTATTGCTGCACTAGTTTCTGGACTGCTTCTCCTTTGTTTCTCCACCCTTTCCCTTCCCTGATTAGCAACTGTTTGAATCTGCCCTTTGGAACTCAGGGAAGGTCAAGGAAGCTGAATGAAGCTTATTTCCTACAAACAAGAAGTGGGGACACTAAAATATTTGTACCCAGGAGGGCCCCACAGAGCCCAGCTCCATTTCATCATGATGGAAGAGCTTGGGGAAAAGATGGAAGGACAGGGGTTGGGTGAGAATCCAGGTAATTCAGGTAAAAAAGGGAGAGTTTACAGGCTCTTGGTTAGTTGGCTTTGGCATTTTGTATTTTATACAACGCCTAGCACACAACCTAACATCTGGTGGGCATCAATGTTTTTTTTGATTGAAAAAGGCATCTGCCCAGTTTATAACTTGAGGCTCCCCACAGAGCACTTTGCTTTCAAACTCCAGGACCATGTACCTGCCGGGTAGGAAGGGACCTGAATAGTCTTATTCCCACTACACAGCTAAGAAATTGTGACATGAGAGGGTTGGTGACTATCCTGAAGTCATCAAGCCAGGAGGCTGTCTCCAGCTGGGTCTGGAACCCAGGCCTCTCTGCCCAAGACCTTTCTCACTTGGAGGCTGCATGAGAACTGCAGAGCCTGGAGGCTGGGTTTTCCACATGGGAGAACTTACTGTTAGTTTATGTTGGCTGTGAAAAACTCCAATTATTTTGTTAACAAATCAAAATATGATGTGAATATAGTTTCCTGTGCTATACAATAAATCTTTGTGTTTATCTTGTAATAACTTATAATGGAAAAGAATAAAAAGAAAGAATATAGATATATACATTAAATATGTATCACTTTGCTGTCCTCCTAAAACTAACACAATGTTGTAAATCAACTGTACTTCAATTAAAAAAAAACTCACTAAAGTGAGGAGGTCTCTGATTTTGTGATACCTGTGCCCAGGAGCAAGGGTTGCATTTCTGCACCAGACTGAGCTTTTGCTGGAATGTGAGGTGGGGTAAGAGCCAGAAAGAGAGGAGATGGGAATTTCTGCTGAATGCCTGGGCCTCAGGAGTACCAGGGTTGACAGGAAGGGAGGATGCCAGAGGTGGTCTTGGTGGCCCTTCTCCTTTTCCCCAAACATCCTCTGACCTGAACTGTTTCCCCAGCTGCCTGAGGCCTCTTCCCCAGGGCCTAAGCTCCAGTGCATGCTCTGATTGAGAGCACTGAGTCTTAATTACTCTTCCCAGACCCTATCCAAACTTCTCTGGGCTATGTCCCACCTCCTCAGGCACATTTCCTAAAGCACTCATCCAAGCTGGCTTTGCCTGGCTGGGTTCCCTGAAAGCAGAGCCTGAACATGCTTGGGTGCAGGTGGCTTATTTTGGAGACAATCAATCCCAGGAAGCAGGACTTGGGGAAATGGGAGGTGGTAAGGAAGGAGGAAAAGCCATATAAAATTCTGTTAAGGTTGCTCTTGTGAGAAATGAGGCTCCATTTCACCAATAAGCATGCAGAAATCTCCCAGACCATCCATCCAAAGGACAGGAGATGGGAGAACTTATCCTTCAACTTCTGCAGGGATTATTCCCGGGGACCTTGACTACCCCAAACATCTGGACTACATTTGCCCACAGATTTCTGAGGCTCTGATGAAGGCCCCAAGTGTTGGCCCCGTGGGTGGGGATGGGCTTGAGCTAGGATGCTGACAATGTAAGTCTGAACTTGAACAGAGCTGTCCAGTACCCCTGGAGCAGAGATCAAAGGTGGGAGAGAGGATGTGACATGGGCACCACAAGCATATCCATTATGAAGCTATGTTATAGAGGCATATGAACTCAACTTCCAGGTGAAATGAACCTTGCATCAGTACAAACTAAGCCCGTCTATTTCCAGTAAAATTATCTGCCTGGAACTGTATTGTGTTTAGTCTTTTATTAAAACTACAGAGCTAGGAACACTAACACTAGTTGTTATTTGGCTGCGGTATCTTTTTCTATACTTTCCATTACAATATTTTTGTGCCTTACATATTGGGTGTAACTAATATGTTGGATTGGAAAACAATCCAGTTTTGTTTTTTATTATTATCCCATTGTATTTTATTTATTTCTTTATACAGCAGGCTCTTATTAGTCATCCATTTAATACACATCAGTGTATACATGTCAATCCCAATCTCCCAATTCATCACACCCCCACCCCCACCCCTCACTGCTTTCCTCCCTTGGTGTCCATACTCTTCTCTACATCTGTGTCTCAATATCTGCCCTGCAAACTGGTTCATCTGTACCATTTTTCTACGTTCCACATATATGCGTTAATATACGATATTTGTTTTTCTCTTTCTGACTTACTTCATTCTGTATGACAGTCTCTAGATCCATCCATGTCTCTACAAATGACCCAATTTCATTCCTTTCTATGGCTGAGTAATATTCCACTGCATATATGTACCACATCTTCTTTATCTATTTGTCTGTTGATGGGCATTTAGGTTGCTCTCATGACCTGGCTATTGTAAACAGTGCTGCAATGAACATTGGTGCGCATGTGTCTTTTTGAATTATGGTTTTCTCTGGGTATATGCAAGTAGCAGGATTGCTGGGTCATATGGTAATTCTATTTCTAGTTTTTAAAGAAACCTCCATACTGTTCTCCATAGTGGCTGTATCAATTTATATTCCCAGCAAAAGTGCAAGAGGGTTCCCTTTTGCCCACACCCTCTCCAGCATTTGTTGTGTGTAGATTTTCTGATGATGCCCATTCTAACTGGTGTGAGGTAATACCTCATTGCAGTTTTGATTTGCATTTCTCTAATAATTAGTGATGGTGAGCAGCTTTTCATGTGCCTCTTGGCCATCTGTATGTCTTCTTTGAAGAAATGTCCATTTAGGTCCTCTGCCCATTTTTAGATTGGGCTGTTTGTTTTTTAAATATTGAGCTGCATGAGCTGTTTATATATTTTGGAGATTAATTCTTTGTCTGTTGATTCATTTGCAAATATTTGCTCCCATTCTGAGGGCTGTCTTTTCATCTTCTTTATGGTTTCCTTTGCTGTGAAAAAGCTTTTAAGTTTCATTAGGTCCCATTTGTTTATTTTTGTTTTTATTTCCATTACTCTAGGACGTGGATCAAGAAAGATCTTGTTGTGATTTACGTCAAAGAGTGTTCTTCCTATGTTTTCCTCTAATAGTTTTACAGTGTCTGGTCTTACATTTAGATCTCTAATCCATTTTGAGTTTATTTTTGTGTATGGTGTTAGGGAGTGTTCTAATTTCATTCTTTTACATGTAGCTGTCCAGTTTTCTCAGCACAACTTATTGAAGAGACTGTCTTTTCTCCATTGTATATCCTTACCTCCTTTGTCATAGATTAGTTGACCATAGGTGCATAGATTTACCTCTGGGCTTTCTGTCTTGTTCCATTGATCTATGTTTCTGTTTTTGTGCTAGTACCATATTGTCTTGATTACTGTAGGTTTGTAGTATAGTCTGAAGTCAGGGAGTCTGATTCCTCCAACTCCATTTTTTTCCCTCAAGAATGCCTTGGCTATTCGGGGTCTTTTGTGTCTCCATATAAATTTTAAGATTTTTTGTTCTAGTTCCAAAAAAAATGCCATTGGTAATTTGATAGGTATTGCATTGAATCTGTAGATTGCTTTGGGTAGTATAGTCATTTTCACAATATTGATTCTTCCAAGTCAAGAACATGGTATATCTCTCTATCTGTTAGTATCATCTTTAATTTCTTTCATCAGTGTCTTATAGTTTTCTGCATACAGGTCTTTTGTCTCCTTAGGTATGTTTATTCCTAGGTATCTTAGTCTTTTTGTTCAGTGGTAAATGGAGTGTTTCCTTAATTTCTCTTTCAGATTTTTCATCATTAGTGTATAGAAAGGCAAGAGATTTCTGTGCATTAATTTTGTACCCTGCAACTTTACCAAATTCATTGATTAGCTCTAGTAGCTTTCTGGTGGCATTTTCAGGATTCTCTATGTATAGTATCATGTCATCTGCAAACAGTGACAGTTTTACTTCTTTTCCAATTTGTATTCCTTTTATTTCTTTTTCTTCTCTGATTTCTGTGGCCAGGACTTACAAAATTATGTTGAATAATAGTGGTGAGAGTGGACATCCTTGTCTTGTTACTGATCTTAGAGGAAACGCTTTCAGTTTTACACCATTGAGAATGATATTTGCTTTGGGTTTGTTGTATATGGCCTTTATTATGTTGAGGTAGGTTCCTTCTAGGTCCACTTTCTGGAGAATTTTTATCATAAATCGGTGTTGAATTTTGTCAGAAGCTTTTCCTGCATCTATTGAGGTGATCATATGGTTTTTCTTCTTCAATTTGTTAATATGGTGTATCACATTGATTGATTTGCATATATTGAAGAATCATTCAATCCCTGGGATAAATCCCACTTGATCATGTTGTATGATTCTTTTAAGGTGTTGTTGGATTCTGTTTGCTAGTATTCTGTTGAGGATTTTTGCATCTATATTCATCAGTGATATTGATCTGTAATTTTCTTTTTTTGTAGTATCTTTGGTTTTGGAGTCAGGGCGATGGTGGCCTCATAAAATTAGTTTGGGAGTGTTCCTTCCTCTGCAGTTTTTTGGAAGATTTTGAGAAGGATGGGTGTTAGCTCTTCTCTAAATGTTTGATAGAATTCACCTGTGAAGCCATCTGGTCCTGGACTTTTGTTTGTTGGAAGATCTTATAACACAGTTTCAATTTCATTACCTGTGATTGGTCTGTTCATATTTTGTATTTCTTCCTGGTTCAGTCTTGGAAGGTTATACCTTTCTAAGAGTTTGTCCATTTCTTCCAGGTTGTCCATTTTATTGGCATAGTGTTGCTTGTAGTAGTCTCTTAGGATGCTTTATGTTTCTGCAGTGTCTGTTGTAACTTCTCATTTTTCATTTCTAATTTTATTGATTTGAGTCCTCTCCCTCTTTTTCTTGAGGAGTCTGGATAATGGTTTATCAATTTTGCTTGTCTTCTCAAAGAACCAGCTTTTAGTTTTATTGATCTTTGCTATTGTTTTCTTTGTTTCTATTTCATTTATTTCTGCTCTGAGGTTTATGATTTCTTTCCTTCTGCTAACTTTGGGTTTTGTTTGCTCTTCTTTCTCTAGTTCCTTTAGGCGTAAGGTTAGATCATTTATTTGAGATTTTTCTTGTTTCTTGAGGTAGCTTTGTATAGCTATAAACTTTCCTCCTAGAACTGCTTTTGCCGCATCCCATAGGTTTTGGATCATCGTGTTTTCATTGTCATTTGTCTCTAGGTATTTTTTGATTTCCACTTTGATTTCTTCAATGATCTCTTGGTTATTAATATTATATTGTTTATCCTCCATGTGTTTGTGTTTTTTATGTTTTTTCCCCTGTAATTGATTTCTAATCCAATAGTGTTGTAGTCAGAAAAGATGCTTGATATGATTTCAATTTTCTTAAATTTATTTAGGCTTGATTTGTGATCCAATATGTGATCTATCCTGGAGAATGTTCTGTGCGCACTTGAGAAGAAAGTGTAATCTGCTGTTTTTGGATGGAATATCCTATGAATATCATTAAGTCTATCTGGTCTATCATGTCATTTAAAGCTTGTGTTTCCTTAGTAATTTTCTGTTTGGATGATCTGTACATTGGTGTAAGTCAGGTGTTAAAGTCCCCCATTATTACTGTGTTACTGTCGATTTCCTCTTTTATAGCTGTTAGCAGTTGCCTTATGTATTGAAGTGCTCCTATGTTGGGTGCATATATACTTATAATTGTTATATCTTCTTTTTGAATTGAGCCCTTGATCATTATGTAGTGTCCTTCCTTGTCTCTTGTAACATTCTTTATTTTGAAGTCTGTTTTATCTGATATGAGTATTGCTACTCCAGTTTTCTTTTGATTTCCTTTTGCATGGAATATATTTTGCCATCCCCTCACTTTCAGTCTGTATGTGTCCCTAGGTCTGAAGTGGATCTCTTGTAGACAGCGTATATATGGGTCTTGTTTTTTAATCCATTCATTGAGCCTGTGTCTTTTGGTTGGAGCATTTAATCCACTCACGTTTAAGGTAATTATCTATATGGATGTTCCTATTACCATTTTCTTAATTGTTTTGGGTTTGTTTTTGTAGGTCTTTTTCTTCTCTTGTGTTTCCCACTTAGAAAAGTTCCTTTAGCATTTGTTGTAGCACTGGTTTGTTGGTGCTGAATTCTCTTAGCTGTTGCTTGTCTGTAAAGCTATTGATTTCTCCATCGAATCTGAATGAGATCCTTGCTGGGTAGAATAATGTTGGTTGTAGGTTCTACCCTTTCATCACTTTAAGTATATCATGCCACTCCCTTCTGGCTTGTAGAGTTTCTGCTGAGAAATCAGCTGTTAACCTTAAGGGAGTTCCTTTGTATGTTGTCATTTTTCCCTTGCTGTTTTCAATATTTTTTCTCGGTTTTTAATTTTTGCTGATTTGATTACTACGTGTCCTGGCGTTTTTCTCCTTGGGTGTATCTGGGACTCTCTTAGCTTCCTGGACTTGGGTGGCTATTTCCTTTCTCATGTTAGGGAAGTTTTTGACTATAATCTCTTCAAATATTTTTTCAGGTCCTTTATGTTTCTCTTCTCTTGCTGGGACCCTTATAATGTGAATGTTGTTGCATTTAATATTGTCCCAGAGGTCTCTTAGGCTCTCTTCATTTCTTTTCCTTCTTTTTTCTTTATTCTTTTTTGCAGCAGTGAATTCCACCATTCTGCCTCCAGGTCACTTATCCATTCTTCTGCCTCAGTTATTCAGCTATTGGTTCCTTCTAGTGTATTTTCATTTCAGTTATTGTATTGTTCATCTGTTTGTTTGTTCTTTAATTTTTCTAGATCTTTGTTAAACATTTCTTGCATCTTCTCAATCTTTGCCTCCATTCTTTTTCTGAGGTCCTGGATTATCTTCACTATCATTATTCTGAATTTTTTTCTGGAAGGTTGCCTATCTCCACTTCATTTCATTTTTTATCTGGGGTTTTACCTTGATCCTTCAACTGGTACATAGCCCTCTGCCTTTTCATCTTGTCTATCTTTCTATGAATGTGGTTTTTGTTCCACAGGCTGCATTATTGTAGTTCTTGTTGCTTCTGCTCAATCCAGCTTTTTTTTTACATAATATATTTTTACTTTATGTTCATTTATTATTTTATTTGTATAATTGCATTTTTCTACCTTTTTTATTTGGGCCATTTTATTTATTCCAATTTTTCTATTCTTTTCTCATTCTTGTCAACTTTTGGCTTGGTAAGGGTTTTTACTTCCCTTTATTTTATTTTCCCCTCAGTTTTGAAGTTATATGTTCTATTCTTTTATCCTTCTTATAGAAATTTTAACATGCATATTACCTCAACAATATCTGCAATTAATCATGAACTTTACACTCCTTCTGAGCAATACAGTTATCTTTGAGCACTTTAACTCTGACATTTGCCTCCCTACTTATCCAGCAATTTAGTTCTGTATTCTTATTTGGCACAAAACTCAGGAGTTAATATGATTATTGCTTTTTTTTACATCAATTTCTGTTTAGATTTGCCCACATTGTTTTTTTCTTTCTCCTTGTGCTTTCATTCTTCTTGCATTGCAGACCTTCCTCCAGGGATCATTTCCTTCTATTGGAAGTGTGTCCTTGAAAAGTTCTTTTAATGAATATCTACTGGTAGTGCATGTTCTAAGCTCATTTTTATCTGGACATTCTTATTTTGCCTTCATTGTTTACTATAGAATTATACAGACATACTTCAGAGGTAGTATGGTTTCCATATATATGAAGTATGTCTGTATAGAATTATACAGACATACTTCAGAGGTAGTATGGTTTCCAGATCACCACAATAAAGTGATTCATACAAATTTTTAGGTTTCCCAGTACATGTAAAAGTTATGTTTACACAATGCTTTGGTCTATTAAGAGTGTGCAACAGCATTATGTCCAAAAGAATGTACATATATTAATTTAAAAATACTTTATTGCTAAAAAATGCTAGTCATCCTCTGAGCCTTAGCAAGTTGTAGTAGTAACATCAAAGATCACTGATCACAGATCACCATAACAAATATAATAATAATGAAAAAGCTTGAAATATTTCAAGAATTACCAAAATGTGATACAGAAATATGAAGTGAACAAATGCTGTTGTAAAAATGACATCAATGATTTGTTGTATGCTGGGTTACCGCAAAATTTCAATTTGTAGAAAAGCACAACATCTGTGAAGTGTGATAAAGAAAAGTGCAATAAACTGTGGTATACCTGTAATTAAAGTAATTTAAAAATATGTTTTGGGGTATGTATTACTGCTTTATTCCTCCCCCCTATACATTCATTACTTTGTCATTTTACACACATTTTTTTCTTTCACATATATTTTAGTATCAGCTTGTTAGGGTGTCTAAAAAATAAGTATCATTTTGGGGCTGTGGCTGAGAGTGAATTGAATGTAGAGATCAGTGTGTGGAAGAACTGTCATCAATATTGATTCTCTGTGCATCTCTGGGTCCTGTGAAATCCATTGGCATGGACTTGGCAGGTATTTGCTCCTCAGCTTCAGGTTGGGTCCATGTGTGCCTCTCTGTTTCTGTAGGTCCCTTTATGCCTCAATATGTTCTTTTTCTTCAAAAGTATTGCACATTTCTTCTTAGATTTGTTCCTAGGTAATGACTGCTATTTCTTTCTTTTTTTGGTTACTATCATAAATGGGGTCTTTTTTTTTACCATTAAACTTTCTAATTTTCTATTTGGTTATTTCTCATGTAGAACTTATGTCTTGTCATTTACTGAACTCTTATATTTGTTCTAAAAGTTTTTGATTGATTTATATTTTTTTGACGAACAATTGTATTGTTGTAAACAAGAACATTTTTCTCTTCCTTCCAATATTTACACCTCTTGTTTTTCTTGTTTTATTTATTGTCTAGGACCTATTACTGCAAAATATACTTGAAGACTGGCAAATTTTTCTTGTTCCTGACTTTTATATGACTACTTCTAATGTTTTTCCATTCAGTATAATGCTTGTTTTAAGTTACTTGTAGAATTTTTATTTTATTTTATTTTTTTAGATTAAGGGAGCTTTTTTGTACTATTAGCTGACCATAGTTTGCAGGTAGTTGTGTGACATGTGCAGGGTATGTTTTAGATCAGAGACCAGTGTTGAACTTTCCCAAGGGCCTTTTCTGTATTGCATCAGTCAGTTATTGTCATAATAATATTGCATAACAACCACCACTGGATTCAATGGCTTAATAGAACAAATATATTTCTCATTCACACACAATCCAGCTTGGTTGTGGCTTGACTAAGCTTAAGGCTCAATCCAGGACTGTTCCAAATGTCTCTTATTCTTCTAAGGCCAGCAGTCTAGACAGGGTATATTCTTCTATGATGATGGCAATAGTATAAGAAGGGAGAAGCAGAAACAAGTGATACCCCATAAGACCTAGGCTTGGAACACTCCTACATCTGTCCAATTCCCATTAGCTAAAACAAGTCACATGGTTGAGACCAACAACAATGAAGATGGGAGAGGTGCACATTGCCTCTGGAGGAAGGAACTCAAAGTCACATAACAAGAAGTGTGGATACAGGTATGCATACAAAACTGGGAAGAAGAATGCAATAGATCACATGCATCCATTGAGATATTTATAGATTTTATGTCCAACCCTGGTATGTTATGTAATTATATTAATAGATTTTCAATTGTTGAAACATCCTTACAATCCTGGAATAAACCCTGCTTGTCTTAATCCATTATTATTGTTATAATTAAGTGATTGGTTTTGATTTTCTAAAATTATTCCTATGATTAATAGTTTTTCACTCATGATTGTGGAAAAAGGGAAGATAGGATGCACTTCTGGGTAGGGGCTGGTAAAAGTTTGTTTCATGGGAATGAGAATTTCCCATTTCACTGAAAATAGGTAGCCACCTGGGACTTTGTGCTTCCTCTGGCTGTAGTGTGTAATTTCCTGCTTTGGTGCAAAAGTAGGTACCTTGTTCCTGCTACTTAGCACAGGTAGGGGAAAAGAAGGGTCCAACAGCTGAGTGACTCCCTGTTATGTGTTAAATTGTGTCCACCCAGAATTCATGTGTTGAAGCCCTAACCTCCAGTAACTCTGAATGTGACCTTGTTTGGAAATAGGTTAATTTCAGATACAATTAGTTAAGATGAGGTCATTAGAGTGGGCCCCTATCCAATATGTTTGGCATTCTTATAAAAGGGAAATTTGGACGTAGACATGCACCCAGGGAAAATGCCACATGAAGATGAAGGCAGAGATCAGGGTGATCATTCTACAAGTCAGAAACACCAAATATTGCTGGAAAATCACCAGAAGCTAAGGGAGAGGCACAGAACAGATTCTTCCTCACCAGTCTCAGAGGGAACCAACCTTGTTGAACTCTAGATCTTGTTCTTCTAACCTCCAGAACTATAAGGCAAAAAATTTCTCTTGTTTAAACCATCCATTTTGTGGAGCTTATGGCAGCCCTAGGAAGCGAGTATATCCTTTTCCTCAAAATAATCACACTGGCAAATGCTTGAGAACCCTTGCTCATTCCTGTGTCTATTAATTCTTAGCTTGGAGTTTCCTAAAACTTCTACTTCTGTAGTGTTTTCTCTGCCTGTGTTGTTGGTTCATGTTGCTTCCAATCATTTTTTTTCCTTCATAGATATGACTCATTATCTCTCTAGTCAACATTTTTTTTTTACATCTTTATTGGAGTATAATTGCTTTACAATGGTGTGTTAGTCTCTGCTTTATAACAAAGTGAATCAGCTACACATATACATATGTTCCCAAATATCCTCCCTCCCATGTCTCCCTCCCTCCCACCTTCCCCATTCCACCCCTCTAGGTGGTCACAAAGCACTGTGCTGATCTCCCTGTGCTATGCGGCTGCTTCCCACTAGCTATCTATTTTACATTTGGTAGTGTATATATGTCCATGCCACTCTCTCGCTTTGTCACAGCTTACCCTTCCCCCTCCACATATCCTCAAGTCCATTCTTTAGTAGGTCTGTGTCTTTATTCCTTTCTTACCCCTAGGTTCTTCATGACATTTTTTTTCTTAAATTCCATATATATGTGTTAGCATACGGTATTTGTCTTTCTCTTTCTGACTTACTTCAGTCTGTATGACAGACTCTAGGTCCATCTACCTCATTACAAATAACTCAATTTCGTTTCTTTTTATGGCTGAGTAATATTCCATTGTATATATGTGCCACATCTTCTTTTTTTTTTTTTTAACATCTTTATTGGGGTATAATTGCTTTACAGTGGTCTGTTAGTTTCTGCTTTATAACAAAGTGAATCAGTCATACATAAACATATGTTCCCATATCTCTTCCCTCTTGCGTCTCCCTCCCTCCCACCCTCCCTATCCCACCCCTCCAGGCTGTCACAAAGCACCGAGCCAATATCCCTGTGCCATGTCGCTGCTTCCCACTAGCTATCTACATTACTACGTTTGTTAGTGTGTATATGTCCATGACTCTCTCTCGCCCTGTCACAGCTCACCCTTCCCCCTCCCCATAACCTCAAGTCCGTTCTCTAGGAGGTCTGTGTCTTTATTCCTGCTTTACCCCTAGGTTCTTCATGACATTTTTTTTCTTAAATTCCATATATATGTGTTAGTATACGGTATTTGTCTTTTTCTTTCTGACTTACTTCACTCTGTATGACAGACTCTAAGTCTATCCACCTCATTACAAATAGCTCAATTTCGTTTCTTTTTATGGCTGAGTAATAGTCCATTGTATATATGTGCCACATCTTCTTTATCCATTCATCCAATGATGAACCTAAGTGTCTAGTCAACATTTTTAATCAAGTGATGTTAGTCTCATTTTCCAGGTTGTTATAGACTTATTCAGTATTCTATATATTTTTCTGTCTTTCTTGCAGTTTGGGGTCATCTGTTCCAGAGATGACATATACATGTTCTAGAGATTAGGACCTGGTATCTTTTGGTGGCCATTATTTAGCCTACTACAATCCTCTTTTAAAACCATTTGTAATAAGTTAAACGTTCATTTCTGTATTTTTTCAGTCCTCATATAGTTCTTTCTCTGTATATAGTCTCTCACTCTGTATTTGAATCGAATACATTTGGCTAGCTTTGGTGTTTGATAATATTTACAACAAATATTACTCTTGATTTTAGGATCCTGAATATCTAGCTCTCATTTAGGTGGAAAGTGGTGATTAAAAGCACTTGAGAGTCTATATGATATGCTAAAATTATATTTTATACATACTGATTTTGATTAAAGCACTCATTATTCAGCCTAATAATATTGGAAGAAAATGTGGGTTCTGCCTATAAAATTATATATTATTCTATGGTATTATATCAAACCTTAATATTTACTTGGAGATGATAATTTTTATACTTCTATTTTTTAAAATCACAATAGTCTTTACCTAGACTCTTTAAAAAATAATATTACTGCTGAAATTGGGATCACTTTATTTAAATTAAAAAAAATTTTTTATATAATTTTTAAGGTTACTTTCCATTTACAGTTACTACAAAATATTGGCTGTGTTCCCCAAGTTGTACAATATGTCCTTGAGCCTATCTTACACCCAATAATGTGTTCCTCCCACTCCTCCCTCCTAATATTGCCCCTTCCCTCTCCCCACTGGTTACCACTAGTTTGTTCTCTATATCTGAGTCCAGAGAAGAGATCTTTTTAAAGAAGTGTTGAGTGAAAGAAGAAACAGAATGAGGCCAACTGCATAATGCCATTTATGTAAATGAAATCACAAGTACTAGTAGAGTAACATTTCATATTTTACAAAGATGCATGTATACATATTCTAGTACATGATCAAAAACATTGGCTTGGGAGCCTGTGTGGGTCAGGAATTAAAGGGAAATGACAAGATATCAGCCTTGCACAAACTGATGATGAAAGTGGACTATGAACCAAGGACTATGGTCAATTCAACCTTTGGTTCTTGAGGTTAAGAAATACCTCTTCTCCATCTTCTTCTTCAGCTCCTGCCCTTCCTCTACCTCCCTTTCATATCTGGGTGTCTGCACTCTGTGTCTTTGCTTCTTCAACCCCCACTCACCCATGTGCCTCTTCAGGCTGGTTTCCAGTCCTGTCATCCCCCGCAAAATGCTCTTCTGAAAGTCATCACTGACTTCCATATGGCTGGATTCACTGGGCATTTTAAATTTATATTTCTCTTCATTTTTACAATTAAGGTTAAATTAACTCATCCTTTTAAGTGTATAGTTCTGTTGGACAGATGCATGGAGTCATCTATCATGGATGGCTTTATTTTCAACACACTAGTCAAGATATAAAATGGTTTTACGGGCTTCCCTGGTGGCGCAGTGGTTGAGAGTCTGCCTGCCGATGCAGGGCACACGGGTTCATGCCCTGGTCCGGGAGGATCCCACATGCCGCGGAGCGGCTGGGCCCATGAGACATGGCCGCTGGGCCTGCGCGTCTGGAGCCTGTGCTCCGCAACGGGAGAGGTCACAACAGTGAGAGGCCCGCATACCGGGGGGAAAAAAATGGTTTTACTGCAATCTCAAAATTCCTTCATGATACCCTTTTGTAATCATTCCCACTCTCAGATCCTGGCAAGAACTGTTGTGTTATCTGTACCTGTAATTTTATGTTCTTGAGAATGTCACATAAATGGATCCATACAGCATGAAGTCTTTTTTTCAAAAACATTAAAAATATTTATACAGTTTTTAAAGGTTACTTTCCATTTACAATTATTACAAAATATTGGCTATATTCCCTGTGTTGTACAATATATCCTTGAGATTATCTTACACCCAATAGTTTGTGCCTCCCACTCCTCCACCCCTATATTGACCCTCCCTACCCCTCCCCACTGGTAACCACTAGTTTGTTCTCCCTACCTGGAGACTGCTGCTTTTTTTGTTACGTTCACTAGTTTGTTGAACTTTTTAGATTCCACATACAAGTAATACACAGTATTTGTCTTTCTCTGTCTGACTTGTTTCACTTAGCATAATGTCTTCCAAGTCCATCTATGTTGTTGCAAATGGCAAAATTTTGTTCTTTTTTATGGCTGAATAGTATTCCATTGTATATATACATCATATCTTCTTTAGTGATTCATCTGTTGTTAGACACTTAGGTTGCTCCCATATCTTGGCAATTGTAAATAATGCTGCTGTGAACATTGGGGTGCATGTATGTTTTTGAATTAGTGTTTTGGGATTTTGTGGGGTTTTTTTGGATATATACCCAAGAGTGGAATTACTGAGTCATATAGTAGTTCTATTTTTAGTTTTTTTACAAACCTCCATACAGTTTTCCACAGTGGCTGCACCAATTTACATTCCAACCAACAGTGTACAAGTATTCCCTTTTCTCCACATCCTCACCAATGTTTGTCATTTGTGTTCTTTTTTTTTTAGCATCTTTATTGAGGTATAATTGCTTTACAATGGTGTGTTAGTTTCTGTTTTACAACAAAGTGAATCAGTTATACATATACATATGTTCCCATATCTCTTCCCTCTTGCATCTCCCTCGCTCACACCCTCCCTATCCCACCCATCCAGGTGGTTACAAAGCACCGAGCCGATATCCCTGTGCCATGTGGCTGCTTCCCACTAGCTATCTACCTTACGTTTGTTAGCGTATATATGTCCATGCCTCTCTCTAGCCCTGTCACAGCTCACCCTTCCCCCTCCCCATATCCTCAATTCCATTCTCCAGTAGGTCTGTGTCTTTATTCCTGTCTTACCCCTAGGTTCTTCATGACATTTTTTCCTCTTAAATTCCATATATATATGTTAGCATACGGTATTGGTCTTTCTCTTACTGACTTACTTCACTCTGTATGACAGACTCTAGGTCTATCCACCTCATTACAAATAGCTCAATTTCGTTTCTTTTTATGGCTGAGTAATATTCCATTGTATATATGTGCCACATCTTCTTTATCCATTCATCCGATGATGGGCACTCAGGTTGTTTCTATCTCCGGGCTATTGTAAGTAGAGATGCAATGAACATTTTGGTACATGACTCTTTTTGAATTTCGGTTTTCTCAGGGTATATGCCCAGTAGTGGGATTGCTGGGTCATATGGTAGTTCTATTTGTAGTTTTTTAAGGAACCTCCATACTGTTCTCCATAGTGGCTGAACCAATTCACATTCCCACCAGCAGTGCAAGAGTGTTCCCTTTTCTCCACACCCTCTCCAGCATTTATTGTTTCTAGATTTTTTGATGATGGCCATTCTGACTGGTGTGAGATGATATCTCATTGTAGTTTTGATTTGCATTTCTCTAATGATTAATGATGTTGAGCATTCTTTCATGTGTTTGTTGGCAGTCTGTATATCTTCTTTGGAGAAATGTCTATTTAGGTCTTCTGCCCATTTTTGGATTGGGTTGTTTGTTTTCTTGTTATTGAGCTGCATGAGCTGCTTGTAAATTTTGGAGATTAACCCTTTGTCAGTTGCTTCATTTGCAAATATTTTCTCCCATTCTGAGGATTGTCTTTTGGTCTTGTTTATGGTTTCCTTTGCTGTGCAAAAGCTTTGAAGTTTCATTAGGTCCCATTTGTTTATTTTTGTTTTTATTTCCATTTCTCTAGGTGGTGGGTCAAAAAGTATCTTGCTGTGATTTATGTCATAGAGTTTTCTGCCTATTTTTTCCTCTAAGAGTTTTATAGTGTATGGCCTTACATTTAGGTCTCTAATCCATTTTGAGCTTATTTTTGTGTATGGTGTTATGGAGTGTTCTAGTCTCATACTTTTACATGTACCTGTCCAGTTTTCCCAGCACCATTTATTGAAGAGGCTGTCCTTTCTCCACTGTAC
Source organism: Stenella coeruleoalba (assembly GCF_951394435.1). Lineage (NCBI taxonomy): Eukaryota > Metazoa > Chordata > Mammalia > Artiodactyla > Delphinidae > Stenella > Stenella coeruleoalba. The sequence continues at coordinate 30,749,292 of NC_137161.1, forward strand.
ATTCCTGCCTCCTTTATCAAAGATAAGGTGACCATATGTGCATGGGTTTATATCTGGGCTTTCTATCCTGTTCTATTGATCTATATATATTTCTGTTTTTGTGCCAGTACCATACTGGCTTGATTACTGTAGCTTTATAGTATAGTCAGAAGTCAGGGAGCCTGATTCCTCAAGCTCCATTTTTCGTTCTCAAGATTGCTTTGGCTATTCGGGGTGTTTTGTGTTTCCATACAAATTGTGAAATTTTTGGTTCTAGTTCTGTGAAAAATGCCACTGGTAGTTTGATACGGATTGCATTGAATCTGTAGATTGCTTTGGGTAGTAGATTAATTTTCACAATGTTGATTCTTCCAATCCAAGAACATGGTATATCTCTCCATCTATTTGTATTGTCTTTAATTTCTTTCATCAGTGTCTTATAATTTTCTGCATACAGGTCTTTTGTCTCTTTAGGTAGGTTTATTCCTAGATATTTTATTCTTTTTGTTGCAATGGTAAATGGGAGTGTTTTCTTAATTTCACTTTCAGATTTTTCATCATTAGTTTATAGGAATGCCAGAGACTTCTGTGCCTTAATTTTATATGCTGTTACTTTACCAAATTCATTGATTAGCTCTAGTAGTTTTCTGGTAGCATCTGTACGACTCTCTATGTATATTATCATGTCATCTGTAAACAGTGACAGCTTTACTTCTTCTTTTCTGATTTGGATTCCTTTTATATCCTTTTCTTCTCTGATTGCTGTGGCTAAAACTACCAAAACTATGTTGAATAAGAGTGGTGAGAGTGGACAACCTTGTCTTGTTCCTGATCTTAGTGGAAATGCTTTCAGTTTTTCACCGTTGAGGATGATGTTGGCTGTGGGTTTGTCATATATGGCCTTCATTATGTTCAGGTAAGTTCCCTCTATGCCTACTTTCTGCAAGGTTTTTATCATAAATGGGTGTTGAATTTTGTCGAAAGATTTCTCTGAATCTATTGAGATGACCATATGGTTTTTCTCCTTCAATATGTTAATATGGTGTATCACGTTGATTGATTTGCGTGTATTGAAGAATCCTTGCATTCCTGGAAGAAACCCCACTTGATCATGTTGTATGATCCTTTTAATGTGCTGTTGGATTCTGTTTGCTAGTATTTTGTTGAGGATTTTTGCATCTATGTTCATCAGTGATATTAGCCTGTAGTTTTCTTTCTATATGACATCCTTGTCTGGTTTTGGTATCAAGGTGATGGTGGCCTCGTAGAATGAGTTTGGGAGTGTTCCTCCTTCTGCTGTATTTTGGAAGAGTTTGAGAAGGGTAGGTGTTACCTCTTCTCTAAATGTTTGATAAAATTTGCCTGTGAAGCCATCTGGTCCTGGGCTTTTGTTTGTTGTCAGATTTTTAATCACAGTTTCAATTTCAGTGCTTGTGATTGGTCTGTTCATATTTTCTATTTCTTCCTGATTCAGTCTTGGCAGGTTCTGCATTTCTAAGAATTTGTCCATTTCTTCCAGGTTGTCCATTTTATGGGCATAGAGTTGCTTGTAGTAATCTCTCATGATCTTTTGTATTTCTGCAGTGCCAGTTGTTACTTCTCCTTTTTCATTTCTAATTCTATTGATTTGAGTCTTCTCCCTTTTTTTCTTGGTGAGTCTGGCTAATGCTTTATCAATTTGTTTATCTTCTCAAAGAATCAGTTTTTAGTTTTATTGATCTTTGCTATCGTCCTTCATTTTTTTTTCATTTATTTCTCATCTTATTTTTATGATTTCTTTCCTTCTGTTAACTTTGGGGTATTTTTGTTCTTCTTTCTCTTATTTCTTTAGGTGCAAGGTTAGGTTGTTTATTCAGGATGTTTCCTGTTTCTTAAGGTGGGCTTGTATTGCTATAAACTTCCCCCTTAGAACTGATTTTGCTGCATCCCATAGGTTTTGGGTCGTCTTGTCTCCACTGTCATTTGTTTCTAGATATATTTTTATTTCCTCTTTGATTTCTTCAGTGATCACTTTATTATTAAGTAGTGCATTGTTTAGCCTCCACGTGTTTGTATTTTTTACAGATCTTTTCCTGTAATTGATATCTAGTCTCATAGCATTGTGGTCGGAAAAGATACTTGATACAATTTCAATTTTCTTAAATTTACCAAGGCTTGATTTGTGACCCATGATATGATCTATCCTGGAGAATCTATCATTAGCACTTGTGAAAAATGTGTATTCTGTTGTTTTGGGATGGAATGTCCTATAAATATCGATTAATTACATGTTGCTAAATGTATCATTTAAAGTTTTCCTTATTTATTTTCATTTTGGATGATCTGTCCATTGGTGAAAGTGGGGTGTTAAAGTCCCCTCCTATGAATGTGTTACTGTCGATTTCCCCTTTTATGGCTTAGTATTTGCCTGATGTAGTGAGGTGCTCTTATGTTGGGTGCATAAATATTTACAATTGTTATATCTTCTATTTGGATCGATCCCTTCATCATTATGTAGTGTCCTTCTTTATCTCTTCTAATAGTCTTTATTTTAAAGTCTATTTTGTCTGATATGAGAATTGCTACTGCAGATTTCTTTTGGTTTCCATTGACATGGAATATCTTTTTCCATCCCCTTACTTTCAGTCTGTATGTGTCTCTAGGTCTGAAGTGGGTCTCTTGTAGACAACATATATATGGGTCTTGTTTTTATATCCATTGAGCCAATCTGTGTCTTTTGGTGGGAGCATTTAGTCCATTTACTTTTTTTTTTTATGATGTTACAGTGTTATTATTATTTTTTTAACATCTTTATTGGGGTACAATTGCTTTACAATGGTGTGATAGTTTCTGCTTTATAACAAAGTGAATCAGTAATACATATACATATGTTCCCATATCTCTTCCCTCTTGCGTCTCCCTCCCTCCCACCCTCCCTATCCCACCCCTCCAGGCTGTCACAAAGCACCGAGCCAATATTGCTGTGCCATGCGGCTGCTTCCCACTAGCTATCTACCTTACTACGTTTGTTAGTGTGTATATGTCCATGACTCTCTCTCGCCCTGTCACGGCTCACCCTTCCCCCTCCCCATATCCTCAAGTCCGTTCTCTAGGAGGTCTGCGTCTTTATTCCTGCCTTACCCCTAGGTTCTTCATGACATTTTTTTTTCTTAAATTCCATATATATGTGTTAGCATACGGTATTTGTCTTTTTCTTTCTGACTTACTTCACTCTGTATGACAGACTCTAGGTCTATCCATCTCATTACAAATAGCTCAATTTCGTTTCTTTTTATGGCTGAGTAATATTCCATTGTATATATGTGCCACATCTTCTTTATCCATTCATCCGATGATGGGCACCTAGGTTGTTTCCATCTCTGGGCTATTGTAACTAGAGCTACAATGAACATTTTGGTACATGACTCTTTTTGAATTTCGGTTTTCTCAGGGTATATGCCCAGTAGTGGGATTGCTGGGTCATATGGTAGTTCTATTTGTAGTTTTTTAAGGAACCTCCATACTGTTCTCCATAGTGGCTGAACCAATTCACATTCCCACCAGCAGTGCAAGAGTGTTCCCTTTTCTCCACACCCTCTCCAGCATTTATTGTTTCTAGATATTTGATGATGGCCATTCTGACTGGTGTGAGATGATATCTCATTGTAGTTTTGATTTGCATTTCTCTAATGATTAATGATGTTGAGCATTCTTTCATGTGTTTGTTGGCAGTCTGTATATCTTCTTTGGAGAAATGTCTATTTAGGTCTTCTGCCCATTTTTGGATTGGGTTGTTTGTTTTCTTGTTATTGAGCTGCATGAGCTGCTTGTAAATTTTGGAGATTAACCCTTTGTTAGTTGCTTCATTTGCAAATATTTTCTCCCATTCTGAGGATTGTCTTTTGGTCTTGTTTATGGTTTCCTTTGCTGTGCAAAAGCTTTGAAGTTTCATTAGGTCCCATTTGTTTATTTATTTTTTTTTTTTTTTTACCCTTCTTGCTCTGTCATGTACATTTTTAGATTATATATCTTTTTAATCATGTCCTTTTTTTCATTTCTCTACTGTTTTATATTGCATTTTTGGTGGTGGTCACCGTTAATAACTTCCCCCCCCACAATTTATAAGACATGAAGGCAGCATTGTGAATGTAAGAGAGAATTAACACTATCCAGAATAGATGTAGTAATTAAAGAGACTTTGGGTTTTCCCTTTCATGGAGATTATGAGTATGCTTTCATTTGAGGACACATTGTGTTACATGGGAGCACGTTGCTCTTGCTGTTACTCAGGAGTTTAAATGTGAGAAGAAACGTGTGCATATGTGTGGAGTAGGCAAAGGGCCAGTATTGTAGATTGTTTCAGTCAGTATTAATTCCAAGACCCCCAGCTAGATTCCAGATGTGACTTAGGTTCCACTTGATCAAAACTTTAATTCAAAACTGCATTATATGGAGAGAGAGGCCAGTTACAGGTGCCCATGTGACTGGCCTTGCCCTGAGAGGAGGGGGTGGCTCTGGCCCCAGCAGCTATGGTGGCAGCTTCTGGATTCTGCTGCTTCTTAACTCTGATGGAATCAGCATTGCAGTTCCTTTGGTGCTCCAGTTTTGCCTAGAGTCTGTTTCTGCACTTTTCAAACAATTCATTGACTAATCTGCATTCCCTATTGCTTAAGTTGAAACGATTTCTCTTGTCTAAAACTAAGAACCCTGGTTCATATAGGAAATACTGTTAAAGCCTTGTATCATTTAGGCATTCAAATAAAAAGACACAAATTGGCAAGAATCCTCTAACATCCCTAAATCTTTTTACAACTGTTTTTTGAGGATAAGAACCTATTTATTTATATATAAATTTATTTATTAAAAAATTGTATATATTTAAAATGTACAGTGTGATATTTTGATGTGCATGTACACTGTGAAATGATTGCCATGGTCAAGCAAATTAACATATCCTTCACCTCATCTAGTTGCAGGTGTGTGTGTGTGTGTGTGTGTGTGTGTGTGTGTGTGTGTGTGTGTGTAGTGAGAACATTGGACTGGATTTGATTAAATTTTACTCTGAGCATGCATCGTGTTTTTGATGAAGATATAAAAATGTTAATTATTATAATACTTAAAGACTGCCAGGAGCCTTTGAAACTGGGCCTAAGGTGGGTTGAAAACAGGAAGCTGGGTTGAGAATCTATTTAATATACAGTAGGTTCCTGTGTTCGATCTCCCACCATGCACAACTGGTTGATTGACCTCCCGTTCCAAGGACGAAGGGTGAAGGCTTACTTTCTGATGAGGGTATTTCAGAGGGACCCTGATTAAGGGAAATCTAGCAGAGCAGAGGGGGAGTACCATACTAAAATCTGGCGATTATGTAAATCTAGGTACTGAGTGTTAACAACCTCTTCCCACCCCCGGGCTCACTCTTTTTTTTTTTTTTTTTAACATCTTTATTGGGGTATAATTGCTTTACAATGGTGTGTTAGTTTCTGCTTTATAACAAAGTGAATCAGTCATACATAAACATATGTTCCCATATGTCTTCCCTGTTGCGTCTCCCTCCCTCCCACCCTCCCCATCCCACCCCTCCAGGCTGTCACAAAGCACCGAGCCAATATCCCTGTGCCATGCGGCTGCTTCCCACTAGCTATCTACCTTGAGCCAATATCCCTGTGCCATGCGGCTGCTTCCCACTAGCTATCTACCTTACTGCGTTTGTTAGTGTGCATATGCCCATGACTCTCTCTCGCCCTGTCACGGCTCACCCTTCCCCCTCCCCATAACCTCAAGTCTGTTCTCTAAGAGGTCTGCGTCTTTATTCCTGCTTTACCCCTAGGTTCTTCATGACATTTTTTTCTTAAATTCCATATATATGTGTTAGCATACGGTATTTGTCTTTTTCTTTCTGACTTACTTCACTCTGTATGACAGACTCTAGGTCTATCCACCTCATTACAAATAGCTCAATTTCGTTTCTTTTTATAGCTGAGTAATATTCCATTGTATATATGTGCCACATCTTCTTTATCCATTCATCCGATGACGGGCACTTAGGTTGTTTCCATCTCCGGGCTATTGTAAATAGAGCTGCAATGAACATTTTGGTACATGACTCTTTTTGAATTTTGGTTTTCTCAGGGTATATGCCCAGTAGTGGGATTGCTGGGTCATATGGTAGTTCTATTTGTAGTTTTTTAAGGAACCTCCATACTGTTCTCCATAGTGGCTGAACCAATTCACATTCCCACCAGCAGTGCAAGAGTGTTCCCTTTTCTCCACACCCTCTCCAGCATTTATTGTTTCTAGATTTTTTGATGATGGCCATTCTGACTGGTGTGAGATGATATCTCATTGTAGTTTTGATTTGCATTTCTCTAATGATTAATGATGTTGAGCATTCTTTCATGTGTTTGTTGGCAGTCTGTATATCTTCTTTGGAGAAATGTCTATTTAGGCCTTCTGCCCATTTTTGGATTGGGTTGTTTGTTTTCTTGTTATTGAGCTGCATGAGCTGCTTGTAAATTTTGGAGATTAATCCTTTGTCGGTTGCTTCATTTGCAAATATTTTCTCCCATTCTGAGGGTTGTCTTTTGGTCTTGTTTATGGTTTCCTTTGCTGTGCAAAAGCTTTGAAGTTTCATTAGGTCCCATTTGTTTATTTTTGTTTTTATTTCCATTACTCTAGGAGGTGGGTCAGAAAGGATCTTGCTTTGATTTATGTCATAGAGTGTTCTGCCTATGTTTTCCTCTAAGAGTTTGATAGTTTCTGGCCTTACATTTAGGTCTTTAATCCATTTTGAGCTTATTTTTGTGTATGGTGTTAGGGAGTGATCTAATCTCATACTTTTACATGTACCTGTCCAGTTTTCCCAGCACCACTTATTGAAGAGGCTGTCCTTTCTCCATTGTACATTACTGCCACCTTTATCAAAGATAAGGTGTCCATATGTGCATGGGTTTATCTCTGGACTTTCTATCCTGTTCCATTGATCTATCTTTCTGTTTTTGTGCCAGTACCATACTGTCTATATAACTGTAGCTTTATAGTATAGTCTGAAGTCAGGGAGCCTGATTCCTCCAGTTCCTTCTTTCGTTCTCAAGATTGCTTTGGCTATTCGGGGTGTTTTGTGTTTCCATACAAATTGTGAAATTTTTGGTTCTAGTTCTGTGAAAAATGCCAGTAGTGGTTTGATAGGGATTGCATTGAATCTATAGATTGCTTTGGGTAGTAGAGTCATTTTCACAATGTTGATTCTTCCAATCCAAGATCATGGTATATCTCTCCATCTATTTGTATCATCTTTAATTTCTTTCATCAGTGTCTTATAATTTTCTGCATACAGGTCTTTTGTCTCCTTAGGTAGGTTTATTCCTAGATATTTTATTCTTTTTGTTGCAATGGTAAATGGGAGTGTTTTCTTAATTTCACTTTCAGATTTTTCATCATTAGTTTATAGGAATGCCAGAGACTTCTGTGCCTTAATTTTGTATCCTGCCACTTTACCAAATTCATTGATTAGCTCTAGTAGTTTTCTGGTAGCATCGTTAGGGTTCTCTATGTATAGGATCATGTCATCTGCAAACAGTGACAGCTTTACTTCTTCTTTTACAATTTGGATTCCTTTTATTTCCTTTTCTTCTCTGATTGCTGTGGCTAAAACTTCCAAAACTATGTTGAATAAGAGTGGTGAGAGTGGGCAACCTTGTCTTGTTCCTGATCTTAGTGGAAATGCTTTCAGTTTTTCACCATTGAGGATGATGTTGGCTGTGGGCTTGTCATATATGGCCTTTATTATGTTGAGGAAAGTTCCCTCTATGCCTACTTTCTGCAGGGTTTTTATCATAAATGGGTGTTGAATTTTGTCGAAAGATTTCTCTGCATCTATTGAGATGATCATATGGTTTTTCTCCTTCAGTTTGTTAATATGGTTTATCACATTGATAGATTTGCGTATATTGAAGAATCCTTGCATTCCTAGAATAAACCCCACTTGATCATGGTGTATGATCCTTTTAATGTGCTGTTGGATTCTGTTTGCTAGTATTTTGTTGAGGATTTTTGCATCTATGTTCATCAGTGATATTGGCCTGTAGTTTTCTTTCTTTGTGACATCGTTGTCTGGTTTTGGTATCAAGGTGATGGTGGCCTCGTAGAAGGAGTTTGGGAGTGTTCCTCCCTCTGCTATATTTTGGAAGAGTTTGAGAAGGATAGGTGTTGGCTCTTGTCTAAATGTTTGATAGAATTCGCCTGTGAAGCCGTCTGGTCCTGGGCTTTTCTTTGTTGGAAGATTTTTAATCACAGTTTCAATTTCAGTGCTTGTGATTGGTCTGTTCATATTTTCTATTTCTTCCTGATTCAGTCTTGGCAGGTTGTGCATTTCTAAGAATTTGTCCATTTCTTCCAGATTGTCCATTTTATTGGCATAGAGTTGCTTGTAGTAATCTCTCATGATCTCTTTTATTTCTGCAGTGTCAGTTGTTACCTCTTCTTTTTCATTTCTAATTCTATTGATTTGAGTGTTCTCCCTTTTTTTCTTGATGAGTCTGGCTAGTGGTTTATCTATTTTGTTTATCTTCTCAAAGAACCAGCTTTTACTTTTATTGATCTTTGCTATTGTTTCCTTCATTTCTTTTTCATTTATTTCTGATCTGATTTTTATGATTTCTTTCCTTCTGCTAGCTTTGGGGTTTTTTTGTTCTTCTTTCTCTAATTGCTTGAGGTGCAAGGTTAGGTTGTTTATTCGAGATGTTTCCTGCTTCTTAAGGTGGGCTTGTATTGCTATAAACTTCCCCCTTAGAACTGCTTTTGCTGCATCCCACAGGTTTTGGGTCGTTGTGTCTCCATTGTCATTTGTTTCTAGGTATTTTTTGATTTCCTCTTTGATTTCTTCAGTGATCACTTTATTATTAAGTAGTGTATTGTTTAGCCTCCATGTGTTTGTATTTTTTACAGATCTTTTCCTGTAATTGATATCTAGTCTCATGGCGTTGTGGTCAGAAAAGATACTTGATACAATTTCAATTTTCTTAAATTTACCAAGGCTTGATTTGTGACCTAAGATATGATCTATCCTGGAGAATGTTCCATGAGCACTTGAGAAAAATGTGTATTCTGTTGTTTTTGGATGGAGTGTCCTATAAATATCAATTAAGTCCATCTTGTTTAATGTATCATTTAAAGCTTGTGTTTCCTTATTTATTTTCATTTTGGATGATCTGTCCATGGGTGAAAGTGGGGTGTTTAAGTCCCCTACTATGAATGTGTTACTGTCGATTTCCCCTTTTATGGCTGTTAGTATTTGCCTTATGTATTGAGGTGCTCCTATGTTGGGTGCATAAATATTTACAATTGTTATATCTTCTTCTTGGATCGATCCCTTGATCATTATGTAGTGTCCTTCTTTGTCTCTTTTAATAGTCCTTATTTTGAAGTCAATTTTGTCTGATATGAGAATTGCTACTCCAGCTTTCTTTTGGTTTCCATTTGCATGCAATATCTTTTTCCATCCCCTTACTTTCAGTCTGTATGTGTCTCTAGGTCTGAAGTGGGTCTCTTGTAGACAGCATATATAAGGGTCTTGTTTTTGTATCCATTCAGCTAATCTGTGTCTTTTGGTGGGAGCATTTAGTCCATTTACATTTAAGGTAATTATCGATATGCATGTTCCTATTCCCATTTTCTAAATTGTTTTGTGTTCATTATTATAGGTCTTTTCCTTCTCTTGTGTTTCTTGCCTAGAGAAGATCCTTTAACATTTGTCGTAAAGCTGGTTGGTGGTGTTGAACTCTCAGCTTTTGCTGTCTGTAAAGGTTTTAATTTCTCCATCAAACCTGAATGAGATCCTTGCTGGGTAGAGTAGTCATGGCTGCAGGTTTTTCTCCTTCATCACTTTCAGTATGTCCTGCCACTCCCTTCTGGCTTGTAGGGTTTCTGCTGAGAGATCAGCTGTTAACTTTATGGGGATTCCCTTATGTGTTATTTGTTATTTTTCCCTTGCTGCTTTTAATATGCTTTCTTTGTATTTAATTTTTGACAGTTTGATTAATATGTGTCTTGGCGTATTTCTCCTTGGATTTATCCTGTATGGGACTCTCTGTGCTTCCTGGACTTGATTAACTATTTCCTTTCCCATATTAGGGGAGTTTTCAACTATAATCTCTTCAAATATTTTCTCAGTCCCTTTCTTTTTCTCTTCTTCTGGAACCCCTATAATTCGAATGTTGGTGCGTTTAATGTTGTCCCAGAGGTCTCTGAGACTGTCCTCAGTTCTTTTCATTCTTTTTTCTTTATTCTGCTCTGCAGTAGTTATTTCCACTATTTTATCTTCCAGGTCACTTATCCGTTCTTCTGCCTCAGTTATTCTCTATTGATCCCATCTAGAGTACTTTTAATTTCATTTATGGTGTTGTTCATCATTGCTTGTTTCATCTTTAGTTCTAGGTCCTTGTTAACTGATTCTTGCATTTTGTCCATTCTATTGTCCATTCTATCTCCAACATTTCGGATCAACCTTACTATCATTATTCTGAATTCTTTTTTAGGTAGACTGCCTATTTCCTCTTCATTTGTTAGGTCTGGTGCATTTTTATCTTGCTCCTTTACCTGCTGTGTGTTTTTCTGTCTTCTCATTTTGGTTATCTTACTGTGTTTGTGGTCTCCTTTTTGCAGGCTGCAGGTTCATAGTTCCTCCTGTTTTTGATGTCTGTCTCCAGTGGCTAAGGTTGGTTCAGTGGGTTGTGTAGGCTTCCTGGTGGAGGGGACTAGTGCCTGTGTTGTGGTGGATGAGGCTGGATCTTGTCTCTCTAGTCGGCAGGTTCACGACTGGTGGTGTGTTTTGGGGTGTCTGTGGCCTTATTATGATTTTAGGCAGCCTCTCTGCTAATGGGTGGGGTTGTGTTCCTGTTTTGCTAGTTGTTTGGCATAGGTTTTCCAGCACTGTGGCTTGCTGGTCGTTGAGTGAAGCTGGGTGCTGTTGTTAAGATGGAGGTCTCTGGGAGATTTTCGCCATTTGATATTATGTGGAGCTGGGAGGTCTCTTGTTGACCAGTGTCCTGAAGTTGGCTCTCCTACCTCAGAGGCAGAGACCTGCCTCCTGGCTGGAGCACCAAGAGCTTTTCATCCACACGGCTCAGGATAAAAGGGAGAAAAAGTAGAGGGAATTAGTAGAAGTATGAGGAAAGAAAAAAGGAAAGGAGGGTAGGAAGGAAGGAAGAAAGAAAGAAAGAAGCAAAGAAGGAAAGAAGGAAAGAAAGGAGGGAGGGAGGGAGGGAGGAAGGAAGGAAAGAGGGAAAGAAGAAAAAAGACAGAAAGAAAGAAGATACAGTAAAAATAAAATAAAGTATAATAAAGTTATTGAATTAAAAAATTCTTATTTAGAAAAAAAAAAAGGGACGGATAGAACCTTAGGACAAATGTTGGAAGCAAAGCTATACTGACAAAATCTTACACAGAAACATACACATACACCCTCACTAAAAGAGGTAAATGGGGAAAAATCATAAATCTTGCTGTCAGAGACCACCTCCTCAATTTGGGATGATTCGTTGTCTAAAGGAGGGAAGGAAGGAAAGAAAGAAAGAAAGAAAGAAAGAAAGAAAGAAAGAAAGAAAGAAAGAAAGAAAGAAAGAAAGAAAGAAAGAAAGAAAGAAAGAAAGAAAGAAAAGTATAATAACGTTATTAAAATTAATTATTAAGAAAAAAAATTTAAAAAAAAAAAAAAAAACCATGGACGGATAGAACCCTAGGACAAATGGTGGAAGCAAGACTATACAGACAAGATCTCACACAGAAGCATACACATACACATTCACAAAAAGAGGAAAAGGGAAAAAATCATAGATCTTGCTCCTAAAGTCCACTTCCTTAATTTGGGATGATTGGTTGTCTATTCAGGTATTCCACAGATGCAGGGCATATCAAGTTGATTGTGGAGCTTTAATCCACTGCTTCTGAGGCTGCTGGGAGAGATTTCCCTTTCTCTTCTTTGTTCTCACAGCTCCCAGGGGCTCAGCTTTGGATTTGGCCCTGCCACTGCGTGTAGGTCGCTGGAGGGCATCTGTTTTTTGCTCAGACAGGATGGGGTTAAAAGAGCCGCTGATTCGGGGGCTCTGGCGCACTCAGGCCGGCGGGGATGGAGGGGCACGGAGTGCGTGGCGGGCCTGCGGTGGCAAAGGCCGGCGTGACTTTGCACCAGCCTGAGGCGCGCTGTGCGTTCTCCCGGGGAAGTTGTCCCTGGATCCCGGGAACCTGGCAGTGGCGGGCTGCACAGGCTCTGCAGAAGAGGGGTGTGGAGAGTGACCTGTGCTCGCACACAGGCCCCTTGGTGGCGGCAGCAGCAGCCGCCTTAACGTCTCCCGCCCGCCTCTGGGGTCCGCGCTTTTAGCCGCGGTTTGCGCCCGTCTCTGGATTCTGCGCTTTCAGCCGCGGCTCGCGCCCGTCTCTGGGGTCCGCGCTTTCAGCCGCGGCTCACGCCCGTCTCTGGCGTTCGCGCTTTTAGCCGCGGCTCGCGCCCGTCTCTGGAGTTCCTTTAAGCAGCGTTCTTAAACCCCTCTCCTCACGCCCCAGGAAACAAAGAGGGAAGGAAAAGTCTCCTGCCTCTTCGGCAGGTGCAGACTTTTCCCCGGACTCCCTCCCGGCTAGCTGTGGTGCACTAACCCCTTCAGGCTATGTTCAAGCCGCCAACCCCAGTCCTCTCCCTGCGCTCCGTCCGAAACAGAAACCTGAGCCTCAGAGCCTCAGCTCGCAGCCCCGCCCGCCCCGGCGGGTGAGCAGACAAGCCTCTCGGGCTGGTGAGTGCCGGTCGGCACCGATCATCTGTGCGGGAATCTCCCCGCTTTGCCCTCCGCACCCATTGCTGTGCACTCCTTCGCGGCTTCGAAGCTCCCCCCTCCGCCTCCCGCAGTCTCCGCCCGCGAAGGGGCTTCCTAGTGTGTGGAAACTTTTCCTCCTTCACAGCTCCCTCCCACTGGTGCAGGTGCCGTCCCTATTCTTTTGTCTCTGTTTTTTCTTTTTTTCTTTTGCCCTACCCAGGTATGTGGGGAGTTTCTTGCCTTTTGGGAGGTCTGAGGTCTTCTGCCAGCCTTCAGTAGGTGTTCTGTAGGAGCTGTTCCACGTGTAGATGTATTTCTGGTGTATCTGTGGGGAGGAAGGTGATCTCCGCGTCTTACTCTTCCGCCATCTTCCGCCTTCTCAGTCCATTTACATTTAAGGTAATTATTGATATGTATGTTCCTATTCCCATTTTCTTAATTGTTTTGTGTTCATTATTGTAGGTCTTTCCCTTCTCTTGTGTTTCTTGCCTAGAGAAGGTCCTTTAGCATTTGTTGTAAAGCTGGTTTGGTGGTGCTGAATTCTCTCAGCTTTTGCTTGTCTGTAAAGGTTTTAATTTCTCCATCAAACCTGAATGAGATCCTTGCTGGTTAGAGTAATCTTGGTTGTAGGTTTTTCTCCTTCATCACTTTAAATATGTCCTGCCAGTCCCTTCTGGCTTTCAGAGTTTCTGCTGAAAGATCAGTTGTTAATCTTATGGGGGTTCCCTTTTATTTGTGTTATTTGTTTTTTTTCCCTTGCTGCTTTTAATATGTTTTCTTTGTATTTAATTTCTGACAGTTTGATTAATATGTTTCTTGGTGTATTTCTCCTTAGATTTATCCTCTATGGGACTCCTTGTGCTTCCTGGATTTGATTAACTATTTCCTTTCCCATATTAGGGAAGTTTTAACTATAATCTCTTTAAATATTTTCTCAGTCCCTTTCTTTTTCTCTTCTTTTTCTGGAACCCCTATGATTCAAATGTTGGTGCATTTAATGTTTTCCCAGAGTTCTCTGAGACTGTCCTCAGTCCTTTTCATTCTTTTTTCTTTATTCTGCTCTGCAGTAGTTATTTCCACTATTTTATCTTCCAGGTCACTTATCCGTTCTTCTGCCTCAGTTTTTCTGCTATTGATCCCATCTATAGTATTTTTAATTTCATTTATTATGTTGTTCATCATTGTTTGTTTCATCTTTAGTTCTTCTAGGTCCTTGTTAAATGTTTCTTGCATTTTGTCTATTCTATTTCCAAGATTTTGGATCATCTTTATTATCATTATTCTGAATTATTTTTCAGTTAGACTGCCCATTTCCTCTTCATTTGTTAGGTCTGGTGGGTTTTTATCTTGCTCCTTCATCTGCTGTGTGTTTTTCTGTCTTCTCATTTTGCTTATCTTACTGTGTTTGGGGTCTCCTTTTTGTAGGCTGCAGGTTCATATTTCCCATTGTTTTTGGTGTCTTTCCCCAGTGGCTAAGGTTGGTTCAGTGGGTTGTGTAGGCTTCCTGTTGGAGGGGACTAGTGCCTGTGTTCTGGTGGATGAGGCTGGATCTTGTCTTTCTGGTGGGCAGGTCCACATCTGTTGGTGTGTTTTGGGGTGTCTGTGGACTTATTATGATTTTAGGCAACCTCTCTGCTAATGGGTGGAGCTGTGTTCCTGTCTTGCTAGTTGTTTGGCATAGGGTGTCCATCACTGTAGCTTGCTGGTCGTTGAGTGAAGCTGGGTGCTGGTGTTGAGATGGAGATCTCTGGGAGATTTTTGCCATTTGATGTTACATGGAGGTGGGAGGTGTCTTGTGGACCAGTGTCCTGGAGTTGGCTCTCCCTCCTCAGAGGCAGAGCCCTGACTCCTGGCTGGAGCACCAAGAGCCTTTCATCCACATGGCTCAGAATAAAAGGGTGAAAAAGTAGAAAGAAAGAATTAGTAGAAGTAGAAAGAAAGGATGAAAGAAAGAAAGGAGGGAGGGAGGGAAGGAAGAAAAAAGAAAGAAAGAAGATAAAGTATAATAAAATAAAGTAAGGTAAAATATAATAAAGTTATTAAAATAGAAAATAATTATTAAGAAAAAAAAGAGCGGACGGATAGAACCCTAGGACAAATGGTGGAAGCAAAGCTATACAGACAAAATCTCACACAGAAGCATACACATATACACTCACAAAAAGAGGAAAAGGGGAAAAAAATCATAAATCTTGCTCTCAAAGTCCACCTCCTCAATTTGGGATGATTCATTGTCTATTCATATATTCCACAAATGCAGGGTACATCACGTTGATTGTGGAGCTTTAATCCACTGCTTCTGAGGCTGCTGGGAGAGATTTCCCTTTCTCTTCTTTGTTCTCACAGCTCCCAGGGGCTCAGCTTTGGATTTGGCCCCGCCTCTGCGTGTAGGTCGCCAGAGGCCGTCTGTTCTTCTCTCAGACAGGACGGGGTTAAAGGAGCAGCTGCTCGGGGACTCTGGCTCACTCAGGCCAGGGAGAGGGAGGGGCACGGAGTGTGGGGCGAGCCTGCGGCGGCAGAGGCCGGTGTGAAGTTGCACCATCCTGAGGCGCGCCATGCGTTCTCCCGGGGAAGTTGTCCCTGGATCCCGGGACCCTGGCAGTGGCGGGCTGCACAGGCTCCCTGGAAGGGATGTGTAGAGAGTGACCTGTGCTTGCACACAGGCTTCTTGGTGGCGGCAGCAGCAGCCTTAGCGTCTCATGCCCGTCTCTGGGGTCCGTGCTTTTAGCTGCGGCGCGCGCCCATCTCTGGAGCTCCTTTAAGCAGAGCTCTTAATCCCCTCTCCTTGTGCACCAGGAAACAAAGAGGGAAGAAAAAGTCTCTTGTGTCTTTGGCAGGTCCAGACTTTTCCCCGGACTCCCTCACGGCTAGCCGTGGTGCACTAACCCCCTGCAGGCTGTGTTCACGCCGCCAACCCCAGTCCTTTCCCTGCGCTCCGACCGAAGCCCGAGCTTCAGCTCCCAGCCCCGCCTGCCCCGGCGGGGGAGCAGACAAGCCTCTCGGGCTTGTGAGTGCCGGTTGGCACCGATTCTCTGTGCGGGAATCTCTCCGCTTTGCCCTCCGTACCCCTTTTGCTGTGCTCTCCTCTGTGGCTCCGAAGCTTTTCCCATCCGCCACCCGCCGTCTCCACCCGCGAAGGGGCTTCCTAGTGTGTGGAAACCTTTCCTCCTTCATGGCTCCCTCCCACTGGTGCAGGTCCCGTCCCTATCCTTTTGTCTCTGTTTATTCTTTTTTCTTTTGCCCTACCCAGGTACGTGGGGAGTTTCTTGCATTTTGGGAGGTCTGAGGCCTTCTGCCAGCGTTCAGTAGGTGTTCTGTAGGAGTTGTTCCACGTGTAGATGTATTTCTGGTGTATCTGTGGGGAGGAAGGTGATCTCCGTGTCTTACTCTTCTGCCATCTTCCCCTCCAGCCTCTTGTAATTTTTAATTTTAATTTTCATGTTCATTTGTTATAAATGTACCTCCCACCTAAGACTATTAGCTCCATGGGGACAACACCTGTCTGTTCATTACTGTATATATCAATACCAAACACAAGACCTGACACATAATAAGTGTTCAATAAATGTTAGTTATTGTTTATTGAATTAATGTATATCCAATAGAAAGAATATTATTTTGCTATTTAAAATTCTGTTTTTGAAGACTTTTCAATGATGTATATCCTATAGTTATACGATTATCCTGCAAAGAGTGTGAATGATTGTGAATGTATTCATACAAAAATAGTCAAAGGAAACCTACCAAAGTATTAACAATGCCTGTTTCTGTGTGGAGGCATTATAGTTTATTTTTATTTGCATTTTTTAAAATATAATTTTCTGTATATTACATATTTACTCTAATATATTAGCCATATATTGCTTTCATAATCAGAAAACAAATTAAAAGTTACTAAAAAGAGAGGGAGAGATTAGAGCTTAATTGTACTTCTCTTAGTGATGTAATGAGAAGATTCTAAAGAACATCAGAAATTGGAACAAAGCCTCGGCAACTGGCCAAAACATTCTAAGTTAGACATAGCTCCTCCTGGGCTTCCCTGTTCTCAGGGATCCCCAGGGTCTGTTGTTCCTTGCCTTCAGTAGGGTGTCTGACAAGCACAAGAGAGGCCAGGGCCAAGAGGAAGTAGTGGTGCCTTGGGGTTAGGCTGACCGGGAGGACATATAGCAGAGTGAAACCAGACAGTTACGTGGGAAGTTCAAGCCAAAGGCATCCTGGTCCATCATGGGTAGATCAGGTGAGCAGCTTGAGTAAATTCACAAGGTGCAATTTCACATTGTGGTGTACCTCTCTGGAGAGGAGATAATCTTGTAGCAAATGGGCAACTTGATTGCTGTTTGGATTTCACAGGTCAGAGGATATGCTGGGCCCTTCATATCCCAGAGTTCTACAGGGATGTCTCTTGAGGTGCAATGAAGGTCAAGGGAGAAGCTGGAAGGGACTTCCTATTCCCTGACTTCAATCAAAACAGTTCTACTGGCTAGCAGCGAGGTTCCTGGCGCTGCTTCCAGGCTCCTCCGCGGCGGGGCGGGTCCGGGTGCTGCTGGCGCCGAGATGCGCCCCGTGCTCGGCCTCCTCCTGGTCTTTGCCGGCTGCACCTTCGCCCTGTACTTGCTGTCGACGCGACTGCCCCGCGGGTCGACACTGGGCACAGCTAAGGAGGCTGGAGACAGGTCACTGTGGTTCCCCTCGGACCTGGCCGAGCTGCGGGAACTCTCCGAGGTCCTTCAAGAGTACCGGAAGGAGCATCAGGCCTACGTGTTCCTGCTTTTCTGCAGTGCCTACCTCTACAAACAGGGCTTTGCCATCCCTGGCTCCAGCTTCCTGGTTTGATTCCGTATAATTTCATCTGTGTGCAGACGGGCTCCATCCTGTCAACCCTGACTTCTCTGGATGCTCTTTTCTCCTGGGAAACTGCCTTTAAGCTGTTGGCCATTGCCCTGGTGGCCTTAGTTCCTGGAACCCTCATTAAAAAATTTAGTCAGAAGGACCTACATTTGAATGAAACGAGCAACGCTCATCATCTAAATAGTAGGAAGGACACCTGATCTGGATCCTTTGGTTGCCTCGTTCCTGGACTCTACTGTTTATTTATTTGTGTAATGGGCGTGGTCCTCTGAAGCCCCTCATTGTTTTTAAATTATTCTCAACAGGTGATTTAGACACTATTGTTCTGTGTGCACTGTCTTGTCATGAAGGACACTCTGTGCTCTAGAAGGTGAATTATATCAGGTTCTCAAGGCAGCCCTGATTTAGCAGGACACTCTGCAAAATGGATGACCTCCTAGCAAATCCTGTTTGTATTTTACTGAATAACAAGGAACTCAGGCCAAGCCCTGAGCTGCTTCGGGAGAGGCTGCCGATTGCCCTTGTCCGGGGCGCCTCTTCTGCACAGTGATCAGCTGTTGTGACAGGTGTTATCCTTTTACGTCCCTCGTGGACATGATTAGTGTAGATAATGACATGTGAACCCACATCACTGACACCACTCTTCATCTTGTTAGTCTCCTGAAGAGTGATCCTTCTGCACTGTTTTGCTGATGACCTACCTCTTCCATAAATCAGAGGAAACAAGCTGACAAACTGCATGGAATTTCCATGTACAGCTCAAAAACACAGTGATTGCTGTGATGCTCTTTGTGTTCAGACGCACTGATGTTACCACATATGTCACATCTCCTCTTGTTTGCATGTCCTGACAATTCAGCTGATTGCAAACAGACTATTGAATATCAGTGGAGCAAACTCTGTACGTTATGAATACTCTGGAGAAGTTCTTACCCATCTGGATGGGCAGAACCCTTGACTCACTTGAACCAAATGACTGTGAGTACATTTTCTAGTCTGTCCTTTCTGTGTGGAAATCCCTCCTCTGTCTTGCTGGGACAATGGATTCAGTACACTCCAATATCACCCAGTATACCCTCTGAATGCTTTTTTTCATTTTGTCATTTCCTGAGAATAACTGAGGGAATAATTCTATTTTATCTTTTAATTCAGGTGAATTAAGGGGAAAATATGGTTTTGGATTAATTTGTTGTGTTGCATTTTAATGATCTGTAGCTGTCATGGCTTCCTATGGCTGCAGTGTTGAATTGGCACAGACCTGTTCATGCTTCCAAGGACAGAAGGGCCTTGGCACCTAAAATGACCAGCTCTGGGATCCTGTACCCTACAGGAGTAACTCATCATTTCTTAGCAGAACTGTTGTCCCTGGGCACCATCTGCTGGGTTTTTGATTTGGCTTGGCCAAGAATCTTGCCAAGGCTTTAATGTAGACCAGTTGTTCTACATGAATTCTTGGGAATTCATGACAGAGAATGAATTTCCAAGCAGTATTTTTTGGACATGGTATAATCCAAAAAACACAACAAGGACTTCATTTTTAAGGATGTGTTGCTTTAAAAGAAGCTTGATAACAAGAGTGGGAGTGAGGAGGATGCCAACTGGACTTGGAGATCCGTGGCTCTTTGTGTTGTGAAGTAGGAGGAGGGAAGGGGAGACACAAGGAAGCTCTCTACACTATTGAAAGTATGGCCCTTTGCCCTTTATCCAGATCCTTGGATTGGTCTCTCTCCCGTCTCCCCCGTGATTTTGCAACAATGTGCCTTATCAGTTGTGAGTTTACAGGCAAAGCAATTTCCCAAATAAATGGATATAAAAAAAAAAACAGTTCTACTATTATCTGTAAGAGCCCATTAGAAGCAAAGGATTCCATTTCTTTAAAAAAGGAGGTGGGCATTTAAAATCAATGATAATGACGGCCTAAGACAGAAGTCTTTTGATGAGGGGAATGACATGTTCAACATGAAGTTGCCATTTAAACAACTTCCAGTGGGCCAGGATGCAAGACCAAGAGCAGTGAAGACAGACTGGAGGACAGGAGACTGGTGCAATAGGTGAATAATGTAATGGTGATACTACTACTACTACTACTACTACTACTACTACTACTACTACTACTTATTGAGCTAGACACTGTTCAAAGTACTTTACCTGTATGAACTCATTCATCTCCATAATAACTCAATGAGATAAATACCTTATTATCTCTAGTTTACAGCTGAGGGGACTGAGGCACAGAAATCTTAGATAATTCACCCAAAGTGACACAGAAAGAAAGAGGAAAAGGCAGGATGTGAGGCCATGTAGGCTGGCTTAAAGCCTGTGCTCTCCATCCTTGCCCAGAGGGAAGTTGAGGAAAAGTGCGTCTGGCTGGTAGACTAGATTGACATGACCTTTTCTATTATGCCCACTGTCACTTCATCTCTTGAACTTTAATCTGTGTTTAGCGGATTCAGGTTATTAGTCAGACTAATATGCTTCCAGGGCATAAGGGCAGATGGGATGTGTTGGGTAGTGTGGAGGAGGAGGGAATCAAAGTCATACTGAAATGTAGTCTGAAATCCTGGGCAGCACTGGTGTTGATGGAGCCAGGTAAATCAAGAGTAGGTGAATTTGAGTGCAGTGGGGGAAATGCTGATCCAATTTGGGATGGTGAAGGGACTTGGAAGTGGGTGGGATCAGTGATGGTAATAACATCAACTATTATTTTGGAGCAGTGCTTCTGGATATTTAGGGTGCATCAGAATCCCCAGAGGGCATGGTAAACCCCAGATCTCTAGGATTCTTCCTCAGAGTTTCTGATTCAGTGGGTCTGGAGTGGGGCCTGAGAATCTGCATTTCTAACAAGTTCCCAGGTGATGCTGATGCTATTGTTTGACAAACCACACTGTTTTAGTGCTGTTTTAGAGTGTCACCCTCTCTGCAATGCACTTCCACATACACAGTAGCATGAATTCTTCTTAAACACTCCCTCTACTATACTTTGTGACTTTAGTGTTCTGAAAAATACACATAACTCATTTCCTATTGTTTCTATCTGATATCCTTTACCTTAATCATCAAAACTTCTGGATATCTGTTGTATATCTGTGTCTTTACATAAATTGTTCTTATTGTCTGCTACACTCTCCACAACCCTGGTTCCAAATTTATCTAATTTCTTTTCTTCCTTAAAAATGTACCTCCCATAGGGACTTCCCTGGTGGCATAGTAGTTAAGAATCCACCTGCCAATGCAGGGGACATGGGTTCGAGCCCTAGTCCGGGAAGATCCCACATGCTGTGGAGCAACTAAGCCCGTGTGCCACAACTACTGAGCCTGCGCTCTAGAGCCCGCGAGCCACACTACTGAGCCCACGTGCCTCAACTACTGAAACCCGCATGCCTAGAGCCCATGCTCCGCACCAAGAGAAGCCACTGCAATGAGAAGCCTGTGCACCGCAATGAAGAGTAGCCCCCACGCACAGCCATGAAGACCCAATGCAGCCAATAATAAATTAAAACATATAAATTAATTTAAAAAAATTTACCTCCCCTAGGAAGTTTCCTCTGACCCCCCAACCCGAGTCTGATTTGATTGCCCCTATTCTGTACTTCTATGACACTTTCTACCTTCCTCTTCTGAGCACAGTGCCTGGCATAAAGTAAATGCTCAATAAATATCCAATGAATTAAGTAAATGAATAAATCTCTCCCTCATCAGAACAACCATAACCTGTATCTTTTTCATGGTACATTCTAATAGCACACTGTAATCTCTAGAACAGGGATGGAAAATATGCTTTATCTTAGACTCTAGCTCCTATCAATTTCTGTGCAGAGGATTTTTGATGCCATATCTGGGCTCAGCAGAAAAGAACAATGATTGATTAATATTGTCTGTCACAGATAAAGACGTGGGAAATGGGGGTAATGGTGCTATATATATATATATATATCACTCCTACTCTAGAGTGAATTGATTCTCCTCCCCACCTGTCCATACTAAGGATGAAGAGTTCAGATAAAGCTCAAGCCTTAAGACACAACTGGGCCTAGCAAATTTTGCAGGGCTTTTGAGAAAGGAATACTGTGGTGCTGGGATAATTAGGGAGGGCTCTTTTTGTGTGTGGAGGGGTGCCCTCAGTAAAGGGAGTTCTCAGTATGTGGGCTAGCTGTTCAGACACCAAAAACTGATTCTTTTCAGAAGAAAATCAGATTAGCTGAGGAAATTTAGAATGTATGGCTCCAATGCAAGTGCCCAGCATATAACCCAAGCTTCTTTCCTGTTATTCAGATTTCCAAAGGTAGGGAGCTCAGACTGGGAATCCTGGCCCTATGGATAGCTAATAGATCTTGACACCTTTGTGGACCAGGGCAGTTTCCAAATAAAAACCTGAATATCCTGGCTGGTTGTCATATTGAATTAGAGACTTTTGGTTCAGCTTGTTCCCCACTAGAGTTACTGCATATAGGGAATGTTCTGGTACTAAGGGGCCAGTGCAGGGCCAAAGGGGCAGAGTGGTGGACAGTTATAGCAAGACTACTGGGGTTGACAGATGAGGGCTCAATTTCCTTTGAGGGTGTTTCTAATCCAACAAGTTTGCTTTTTATTCTTTTTAAACCTCAATCAAACTTTTAAGTGGATCAATACCCTTGTTAAACAAATGTTTTCCACCTCTTGCCTAATTGAGGTCCCAATTATACTTTCTTCAAAATTTAATGGCAGGGCATTCAAGGCCCAGGACAAATTTAAGAAGGGGACTCTCCTTCCAGCCTCTAGATCATGTGATATGGGAATTGTTCTCTTGGACTCAGCCTTGAAATCTCTCTAACTTAGGTCTTCCTCAACAGATGCTCCAGCAACCCCTGAAAGACACTACCTGCATGGGTCCTTTGGCAAGGCTTCTCTCAACCTTTATGATCCAGTTTCTGCTCCAGCCTAGATTAGTTCTAGCTGGGATATAAGGCACATGTCTAAACATCTGGGACATCTTTGGTATACTTTTGTTGTATGTCTTCAAATAAATATTATGTTAAGGGGCACAGGCCTATAGGACAATACCATCAAAATCCATACCATTTAAGGGTCATCGTGGACCTCTGGGGTAACACCAAATGGAGGTAATATTGTGAATTCTTCCAAGAGGAAATATTAATAAAGACTATTTCATGATTATAAACAATTTTTCAGCCTATGGAATTTACCAAAGAGGTTGGCTATTTGTCACTCAGGGATGTTGAGGTTCCTGAAAGAGAATGATACAAATAACATTCTAATAGATCAGTTCCATGGTCAAATAAGTTTGGGAAATTGTACATGCCATGTTCCTTCTTGGGAGCCACAAGGCAGATATATCTATTAAAGACTCTGAGATTTTCTGCAGAAAGGAAAATGTATCCTTTTAACAATTTGGATTGCTTTGTTTTTCTCTTAATTATTTAAGTAGACTGAAAGGTCCATTAGGGTAAGAATTATGAGTTTGAACCAATGCACATTATCACCCATCCCACACTCAAAATTCTGAGAGGTTAACCCCTGCAATTCATGGTCTCCTTAGAGTGTCCAAGATACCTTTCTCTCCCAAACAGGTCCCCTTGTGGGTAAAGTCTTAAGACATATCTCCTTATTCTGTCCTGTGTTGGCCTCCTCCAGTGAACATCAGAGAGCAGCCAGGCCCTGCTTCTCAGGACTGGGAACTTTGAAAGAATAGCTATTTCAAGAAAAAGGTCATTCAGTATGCCTGAAGAAGATGGGTTACCATAGTGACCCATGACCCAAATGAAACTTTCTTCCTTTGAAAACTAATACTATTTTTTCCCTATAGGAAACCATTTAGTGTGTAGAGAAGGCAGCTCTGACTGAGGCTTTTGTCAGCTATAGTCCTTTGGTCTTTGACTCTTTGTCAAAGTGTTAGACAATCCTGAGTGGTTTTTCGACAAAATGCCATGAGAAATCAAGTATACAGGTTGGGGTTGGTGGACTTGGAACCATTGCTGCCCCAATGTAACTTGTGGCATTAGTTTTACTAAAGGCACAGCTGAAAATTTGGAGCAAGAGTTTTGACACATTCACAGAAATCCTGTATCATTCAGTTATAATCCCAGTAGGGTCTTTTTTTTTCTTCCAGAAACTGATAAATTGTTAAGTTGTATGTGGAGATGCAAAGGCCCTAGAATATTAAAGCAATATTGAAAGAGAACAACAAATTGGAGAACTTATACTACATGACTTTGAGACTAACTATGAAGCTACAGTAATCAAGAGTGTGTCATGCTGGCATAAGGATCAACAAAGAGATATATGGAACAGAAGAAAGAACTCAGAAATAGACCTCACTTATATAGTCATTTAATTTTCAACAAAGGCATGAAAACAATCTAATGGAGAATGGGAAAGTCTATTTCAAAAATAGTCCTGGAACAACATATGTATATGGAAAAAAATCCCATTAACTCCTACCTCACACTATGCATAAAAATTGATTTGATGTGAACCATAGACCAAAAATGGGAAAGCTAAAACTATGAAACTGGTTTTATCAGCTTCTTGGTAATTGTGTGATATTTTTTTGTATCAGGGATGAAATTTTGAATGTTGCCTCTGCAGGTTTAATCTTTTCTCTACATTTAGAAAGAACCTCATTAGTTTCATCTTGAAAAGCATTATTTTACACTCTTTCTGGTTGGGGATGTGGGACTCATTTAATTTACTAAGGAGGTAATTGTACTGTATTTGAAAATCCCTTCAATGTTTAAATGTCTTCATGCTATTGTTCAGTTGAATGGCTTTGAGGAACTCAAACTGATAGACTGGAGTCAGAGAATAAATGTAGAGCGTTGGAAATATTAAGGGCTCAAGGATGACCCTCAAGTTTCTAACTTGTTGACTGGGTGTATCATGAAGCCACTGAGATAGAGAATTTAGAACAAGAAGCAATTTTGAGGTGGGGAAGACTGAGAGCCATTTAAAATCTGTATCCATGGGACATACAAGTGGAAATGCTTAGGACTCTGAATCTGCTGTGAATTGTTGAAGGTCAGGACTGGAGGGATGGATCTGGAAGTTATCAGCATATGGGTGGCAGTTAAAACTAGAAAAGTATAAGGTCATTGCAGGAGACAGAGAGCAGTGGGTCTTGATTGATCTTCAAGGGGAAAGCAAAGGAAAAGCGTGCCCCAAAATAGAGAAGGAAGGGCCAGAAAGCTACCAGAAGGGTGCAATGATATGGAAGGGAAGAGAATGGAGCTTTTAAAGGAGGAAGGGGTGCTAAAGATGTAAAGAAATCTAGCAACATTAGGGCTGATCATGGTATAGAGGTAATGTGTGACTTTTGTGGAAGGATAGTAGGAGCAGGTTTGGTTCTGATTTCATAGGTAAAGCAGTAACAAGTATTCTTGGAGGTGTAGATGAGTGGGAAAGGAGGGGAATTACAGAGCAGATAGAGGGCAATATGAAATAAACATTATTTAAACAATGTCAGCTTGTTTAGAGTCTGAAAGGAAGTTGCCGGTAGAGAAAGACAAATGGAAAGTGTAAGGGAAAGAGCAATGAGTATATTGAGGGCCTGGCCTTGTACAGGGGGAAGGAAACTGACTGTGGAGGTAGAAAAGTGTGCCAGGAAATTGAGGTTCATGTCTGATGACATTTTTTCTCCATAAGGTAGAAGTCAAGGTCATTTTCTGAGGGTGGGAAGTGGGGAAAGAGTTGAGTAGGGGTTTTGTGAGGAAAAAAATGTTAGAATAGTTGGGGACAGTGGGAGATGAACTCTACTACCAAGGATTAATAACAGAATTGCTTAATTCAGGGCACCTGGGGCCCAGCTAAGTTTGGAGAATTTGGATTTGTAATGACTGGTTTTCTCCAGAAACCCTTGGCATCATAGAAAAGTAGATAACGTAGATTGGAATCTGGATCTTGGATGGATATTTTGTAGGAAAGTTGAAGCAGAGGATGAGTGTGCAAGGAAATTGAGGGTTCTGGTTAGAGAACAATCCAACAAAGTGTTCATTCTGGGGAAAAAAAAAGAAAAAAGAAAAACATCCAGGATGCAGAGATGTACTAGGTACATAGGGGAGGGTGTGTCAAGGGATGGGACCTCTATGAGGTGGAAAGAGAGGAGTGGTAAGATCAAGGAGTGGAGGACAGCCCACTAGTACCAGTTGAATGGGGTGTTAGACTAGAGCAAAGATTCAGGTCTTGGCTCTGGAAGTGAAAGGTTGAGATAGAGTAGAAGTGAGAGAGTACAAGGACTGAGAGGTAAACAAAGTATGAGGATGGGCCACTTTCCTACACATTAGGATCTTCCAAAATAATCTTAAGAAACTGCATGGAGAGGAAGTCTAGAGGCCAAGTGGTCAGAGAATGAGGGCAGGGCCAGGAGGTGGGTAGATGAAATTAACCAGAGGAGCAACAGAGAGTGATAGACTTGGGGGATGAAGGCATCAGAGGAGGTGTTTCCACTCAGTGGTAGAGGAGTAAAGGAGGTCAGGAGAGTGACCCAGTGCTGTGTGGGTGTGGGAGAAAGATAATCTCCTACTGAAGAGGACTGGGAAGGGACTGGCGTCCTCAGAGTGCATTCCTGCAGTTGGCTTAGAACATGATGGAGGCGGGGGGGTGTTGCTTACAATGGAAGGAAGGTTCCAGAGAGGGAATAGGAATGGGTGGTATGGTGAATCTATTGAGGGGATTTAGGGCCAGAAAAAATGAAGAGAGAATGAAGGAGCCCAGTCTAGGGCAGGGAGAGAGTTGCTCTTTTATGGATTCCAAATTTTACAGGGATGGGAGACAGGATTACAAATCCTCAAATGCCTTGACTCAGGCACAAGCTGGTTTAGTTCTAGATGTCTCTGAAGGCCCTATAAATGGGTAGTTTAGGCTCAGAAGGGACTAGGGCCTCCCCAGATGCTCAGAGCAGTGATGGGGAAAGAGATGTGCAGAGAAATAATGGAGGCTCTAACTTCTCTCATCTGTCAAGGGTTTGAAATGTCAAGGGTTTGAAATGCTCTCCCACATTTTCAGGACCAATGACCATTACACTGTGAGATCTCAACTCCTAGAGAATGTCTCAGTTAAAGAAAAGGGAGGTTTGGAGCCCTGGGGACAAAGATGGGCATACTAGTAGCTTTGCTGAGGCTTCACCATGAGTTCATTCACCATAAGGCACAACACTTGGAACAAGTACCTGGGTTGGGTCTGATCTATCTTTAAACCTGGATCCACCACCTGGTTCCACAGGGAAATTTTTGACTCTTTGAGACTTATTTTGTCATGTGTATAAAATGGGGCCGTTTTCAGAGATAAGTAATGCATTTGTAGTTCCTAGCACATGATAGATGTAAAATTAAAGAATTCTCTTCCCTCATGCCCTTTCCTTGCTATCCAGATACAACTTGTCTCTGAAGCCCTGACAAGTCACCTGGATCTACCCTGGATTATTTCCAAAAGGTCTCAGTTCACATCTCCACTCACCCAGAAGGAGGCTTGGGAGGAAGAGTCTGCAGGTGATGCCTTCCAACCAAACTATTTCTTCCCTTTGTATTTCCTGCTCACTGGCCTCACTCAGGCCCGGGAGATCCACATAGGTTCATGAACAATTGCACTTTACATTATTGAGCTCACACTAAAAATAGGACATGAATTTCAGTGGTGGGATGTATAGTCTGTCGGTGGTATGTTGCAAAAGAATTGTCCTGCCCATAGGACAATTTGTCTAAAACCCCAAGTGAGTTAATGGGTAAAAACTATCACTGAGGAACCTGTCTGGCCCAAGAAACATTAATCAGTTCACAGGAGCCTTGCTCCAGCATTTCCATGAGGACTGGGCAGGGGCTGATTCTAGTGGAGCCTTTTAGGATTAGAAAGTAACCTAGTACCAGGGGTGGGAATGATGTTTCCCAACAATTGGCTTTCTTGTCCCTGGGCAGGCAAAGGAGAAGTGAGGGGATTTTTTCCCCATGAAAACTACAGCCCAACACAACGCCTAAAACTGAAAGCTCACCAAGATCAAATGAGGTTAAATATAGAGTGAAGTTCTAAGCTTATAATATAAAATTTTAGAAAAATCTTACAAGAAGAAAATCAAACTCATTCATCAAGTCCCAGCAATTAGGACCAGGGCCCCTGGAGCTGGGAGGGGACTCTGGAAGGCCAGACTCTAGATCTCATTGCCTCTGCAATATGGAGAGATTGTGGGGAGTTTTCATTCCCCCAGGGAGGTCTGTCTGGACATGGAAAAAGGAGGTTTGGAGAAAGACAATATGAGGTCCATCCTTACCCTGTGAGGTGCTCACAGCCTCCCAAACCACACTTTGGGCTGCTCTTAGAGTCAGGATTGGGAGCAGGAGAGATAATGGTTAAGACTCTTGAGAGCCCAATTGCTGTCTTGTCCATAGTAGACACTCAGATCATGGAATATATGAACTTAGATAAGCTCTCCCAGAGAGATGGGTTGAAACAGGCCACCCTGCTCTTCCTATGTAGGACTTATAGACAGTTACAGGAAGACTGCTATCCCAGATATCTCTGATACCCAGTCTACCTAGGGCTGTATCACTTTGAGAAATTAATTCCTTTGGAGTCAGGCATGGTAGGTTCTGGCATGTTAGGAGGTAACTCCACTCAGGAAAACTTTGCATGCATAAGTGGACCAGTAGTCTCTTTCCAGAGGAGGTGGTACTCAAGATGGCATGAGTTTGAATAGCAGAGTGGGGCGAGGGCTTTAGTGGACATGAAAATATCTGGAGCATAGTGCCTGATTTATCGTTGGCACTCCATGAATGTTGGTTGAATATGTATTGCAATTTGTCTAATAAAGGGATTCCTTTCTTCTTTCCTTTTTTCTCATTTCCTTATTCTTGGACTGTTCACATGAAATATTTAACTGGGATCTGCTCTTTATTCTGCTCAGGTCAGAATAAATTTACAGAAATGAATCACATGCACTCAAGTAGTTCTTGCTTAGTACAGTTGACCACTGGAAGAACTTATGAGCATAATTCAAGGTCACAATTAATTGTTTTCCTTTGTTTCCATCCAAGTCATAATGGCCTTTTTTTCCTTGTTCCTAGAGAAAAGACTATCCTTGTGTCTCCCACTGATTCTGGCTATTTATTCCTCTCTGGTAATTCATATTTTTGAATCTCAAATTCTACGTGGCACCAAAGGGCCATCTTTACCATTTCATACTGCACATGACTTAAGACCCACATGACTTTTTCTTGAAATCAAGTGTTTCCAAGAAGCCTTGGATAGAGAGAAGTGGGTTATGGGCAGGAGACAGTTATGAGGCAGTGGCTGGGGAGCCATGCCACACTCAATAGATCATCTCTATTTTCACTGGTTGTAGGAGTGGGGTCACTGGGAGGGTCTGTCACAAACCACATTGGACAGCTGGGATGTTTTATTTTTAGTGGTGAGAGAGGGATAAATTCCAAAGATAGAACTTGAGCCCACTCTTTGCAAGTTCAGACTTGGGGGTGGCTGGCAAAATGGGCTGGGGGTTCTGAGCCAGAAAAAACAAGTCTAACTCACGTTGAGGGCTGGGGGTGGCAGCTGTTCACACCCTAATGCACATAGAATGAGCTCCATGGAATTCTGAATTTGGTTCTCACATATCTTCCAATAGGACTTACAGCAGGAAAGATCCATTTCCTTATTTGTTTTTTTCTTCCTTAACTCCTAACCCCTTCTTCTCTCCAGGGACTTTGATAACTTTTCCCATCCCTCTCATCCCTAATGGCAACCTCTGTCTTCACAGTGTGGGTGGAGTGAGTGGGGGGAACTTGGAACCAGCTACACATGAGAAGAGTAGACAGCCCTTATGGAGTGTGGCTTTAAAATCACAAAAATGCTGTGTATTCCCCAAACTTGGCCTTGTACTGGCTGGCATGCTGCCCATAATCCCCACGTAAGAATAAAGCATTTCCACAGAAAGCCAGTGTAAATGTGCAGATCTGTGACCTGGAGATCAGTGCCTTACTGGGCAGTTGTGGTGAGCCAAAACCTAGAGAATTAATCTTGGTTAGTCAAAGGTTTACTGTGCTGGGTGCCCTGTGTCCTGGGTCTGAAGACTCTTTAAGGTGTCCTGTGTCTCTGTCCCTGTTTCCTGCTCTCAAAAGAGGCTCTAACTCATTCACAGAGTGGGATAATGAATATGAGCCTCTGTCCCTGGGGCCTTTGCATTTCAGCAGATGTTCTGTGGCATATGAGACGCTCACATGCAGGGTGCTTATGACCATCAAAGAAGCCAGGAAAGACTTTTTGGTGCTGTTGTTTGTAGGGGGATCCAGCCAGAGGGAGCCTGACTTCTTTACTTAGGTTTAAAGGTTGCCTCTTTTGGGACAGGCAGGATGGGCCTCTGGGAGGCAGACCTTAGCAGGACTCTGTCCAGTGTTTATTATTTTTTTTAATAGACTTTAATTTTTATAACAACTTTAGGTTCCCAGCACAAGTGAGTGGAAATTATGGAGCTCTCCCACTTACCTCCTGCTCCTATGTACAGCCTCCCCCAATATCAAATTCCCATATCAGAAAGGTACCTGCATATTACCTACATTGATGATGAACCTACATCAACACATTATTATCACCCAGAGTCCTTAGTTTCCATAGGGCTCACTCTTGTACATTCTGTGAGTTTTGACAAATGTGTAAAGACATATATCCACCATTAATTATGGTATCATAGAGTAGTTTCACAAGTCCTTTGTGCTCCACCTATTCATCCCTCTCTCCCCTATAATCCTTGGCAACCACTGATTCTTTCACTGTCTCCATAGTTCTACTTTTCCTGGAAAATCAGGTAGTTGGAATCATACCGTATGTAGCCTTTTCAGATATGCTCTGTCACTTAGTAATATGCATTTAAGTTTCCTCCATGTCTTTCCATGTCTTGATATCTCATTCTTTTTAGCACTGAATAATATTCCATTGTTGGAATGTGCCACTGTTTAATTATTCATTCACCTACTGAAAGATATCTTGGTTTCTTCCAAGTTTTGGCAACTATGAATAAAGCTGCTATAAACATCTGTGTGCAGGTTTTTGTGTAGACTTAAGTTTTCACCTTTATTGGGTAAATACCAAGAAGCATGACTGCTGGAACATATGGGAAGAATATTAATTTTGTAAGAAACTGTCACACTGTTTTCCAAAATGGCTATGCCACTCTGCATTCAACTGTAAGTGAATGAAAGTTTCTGCTACTCTACATTCTTTCCAGCATTTGGTGTTGTGTTTTGGATTTTGGCCATTCTGATAGATGTGTAGTGGTATCTCATTGTTATTTTCATTTTTATTTTCCTAATGACATATAATATGGAGCATATTTTCATAAGCTTATTTTTCATCTGTATATCTTCTTTGGTGAGGTGTCTTTTTAAGTTCTTTGGATCTCTTTTTAATAAAGTTGTTTTCATATTGTTTAGTCTTAAATGTCTTTTTTATATTTGGATAACAGTCTTTTATCAGATTTATTTGAAAATATTTTCTCCTAGTCTGTGGCTTGTCTTCTGATTCTCTTGATTCTGTCTTTTGTAGACAGAAAACTTTAATTTTAATGAAATTTAGCTCATCATTTCTTTCTTTCATGGATCATGTCCTGGTGTTGTATCTAAAAAGTCATCACCAAACCTAAGGTCATCTAGATTATCTCCTATGTTATTTTCTAGGAGTTTTATAGTTTTGCATTTTACGTTTAGGTCCATGATCTATTTGAAGTTAATCTTTACAAACAGCATAAAGTCTGTGTCTAGATTCATTTTTTTTTGCATGTAGATGTCCAGTTGTTTCAGCACCCTTCATTGAAAAGACTATATTTGCTTCACTATAGAGTGAAAAAAACACTCAAAAGCTGAGATATATGTAACTCATCTAAGCTATAGAGGATTAGTATCTAAAATATATAAAGAATATCTACAATCAATAAGAAGTAACATACAACTCAGTAAGAAAGGTGGAGGGCAGCAAGAAAGAATAACAAGCAAACTTAAATGGTTCATAAACTAAAAGTAATATGTTGATCAAATGTTGGGTGGATAAAAGAGGTGGCAGTGTCAGTTAATAAACATAGTTCAAAGTTAATATATCAAGAATTTTAAAATAAGTTATTTGATTTATAGAGTTTAGCTCCATAAGAACTGCAAACTTAAAAGATTTTGCTCCTGGGGAGTAAGACTGAAAGTCTAGTGAGGGAACTATTGATATATTCTTCTAAAATGGAAACCACAGAAATGCATCTCTGGGGGCTCCGAGGAGCTCTGGTTCTTTATGTCTCAGTGCAGAAAGAATTCAGTGAGAAGCAAAGTGATAGATAAGATGTGATTTATTAGAATAGGACACTTGTGAGGCTTACACATGGCTGGGTGAGAGGGTGCCATGCCCCAAGAACTTAATGGGCTACAGTTTTATAATCAAAGGAAAAGTGGGGAGGGGGAGAAGACCACCTTCTTCCTCATTCTTGAGTAAACATCAAACTTCTGTCATCAGCTCCTCCTCCATGTCAGATTGGGGAGTTCTCTTGTCCCTATATGTTCAATCAAGGATGGTCATGGCATAATGGAAATGAGCAAAAAGGCAGTAACATATACTAAAAATGGTAAATCATCTCAGGTTTCAGTATAATGTCACCATTTCCTTACATTTTTGCTTTTAGTGTGCCCAGAGAAGCATGTCCTAGGAAATATTAACTTACTGAGCTCACTGGGCAGGATGTAGGTCTTATTCCACCATTGTTTTATTGGTTTGTGGACATGTTTCATGCTTTTGTTGCATGGTTTTGTTGCTAAGCTAAGGGGTGATAACCTATCACTAACTGATTCCTGCTGAGATGGGACATAGACCTGGCTGGGGAAGGAGTAAAACACCTGGCTGACTGTCCCTTCTCTGCTGGGAGAACTGTAAACCAATGTCACTTTGCTCATCATCATCCTTTTAGCCCTCTTGCATGTTAAGTGTTGGAGGATGAGTCTACAAAAAGATATAAATTAAAAGAAATACAGTAATAAGCATTAGAAGAGTCATTCAGAAAGATTATAACCATGATTTTGGAGGTCCAAACAATGTTTCCAAAACAGTTTCCAAATCTGGAAGACGGTCACTTAAGGCCTCAATCTGTTTGTTTTGGCTAGGCCTGGAATGTCAATGTTTCATCTTCAGGGTCTATTTAGTCTTTTACCTCAGTTATAGATTTAATTTGTTCTTCTTTATTTTCTTTTAATATCTTTTGGTGATAAGGGTGGCTTCCTTGTCCTCAAGAAACAGAGTGGCCCCTAATTTAGTTAATAAGTCCCTTCCATTAAAGAGAGAGGACAGTCAGGCACAAACAGGAAGGGATGTAGAAACAAGTGGCCATTGATGTTGCACAAAATGGGTTCCAGGAAAGTGTGCCCCTGTCTCTTTCTTGACACTCCCATTACATATTCCTTATGGTTGTTAAGTCTTCCAATCCTTTGGGTTAAGACAGAAAATTTTGCACCAGTGCCTGTGAGAAATTCTATCAAATGGCCCACCACATCACTGACCACCTGAGGCTTGACATTAATTATGTATGTGGTATCTCTATGCAGAGCCACTTTTGGCCAAGGGCCCCCTCAGTCTTCTGATTGTGAAATCATCAATGGCTGAGGGGCCACCCTCACTCTCTGGCATCTGGGGCATTCCTGCTGCCAATGTTAGCTGTTTGTAAAGGGTGCATCAATCACAATCTTTCCTCCAGTCTTCCTTTTGTCCACACAGGGTAAACTGGTTTTGTCTGGGTACCCATGGACCATGTGGTCCACCATGGCCAGAATGATCCAGAAAGCATGGCCTCCCCTTGAGTGGTCTCTGGGGACAACGCCACTGCCATCATTTGGGCCTTTTGTATATTTTTCTTGGTGTGTTCAGCATTTGGGCCTTATCCTTATTATTGAAAACCAAATATGTCAGTTAGAGTAAATCACTCATAGAGGTCTGAGGACCAGCAGTTACTTTTTGAATTTTCCGCCTGATTTCTGGGGCAAACTGGGCTATGAAATGCATAGCCAAAAGGGCTTTTCCCTTGGGGAAGGAGGGATCCACATTTGTATACTTTCTAAAAGCTTCCACTAATTTCCCTTGAAAAACTGCAGGATTTTCATCTGGTCCCAGTTGGACTCTTTTTACTTTTTCATAATTGTCAGGTTTTAATCTAAATTTTTTCATAGACTTTATTAAACTTTATTAAACAATTAATCATATGGTCCCATCTATCCCTATCAATAGAATTTATCTGGTAATTCCACGGCGGATCTGCCTTGGGGACAGTGTTGTTCCCCACCTGGTGTACATGGCCCACTTGGGCTTGAGCTGCCACTTGGTCAGCATGGACTCTGGCTACCAGTATTATATGCTATTCTCTTTCAGGGGTGCAGCAGTGGGATAAGATCTGGAAATCCCCCCAGGTGAGATCAAAAGATCTAATCAACTGGGTGGACTCCTGTGAAAATTCAGAATCCTCAGAAAAACTTCCCAACTTATCCTCTGTCAGACTTCTATTGGACATTGAAAAGAGCACATGAACTCTTATTGTTCCTTGATTCCCATCAGAAATTTCTCTCAGAGGCAAAACCATAGGGGCAGTTGGTTGGTAACTTTCACTGCTGTGGGCTAGCTGGGCTGAAAATGGGTCCCTTGGGTAACTTGGGGTACAAAGGAGCTCCTGAATATAGCAGAGGTCTCTCCTAACACTTTGGTGCATTTTCCCCTGGGATAGTAGCCTTGGCTGGAGAAAGGGCTCCCACCTGTGAGATAGCCCTCGTTGGAGCAGCCATTTCCATGGATACAGCGGCTTCCACTGGAGTAATAGTTAGCTATCTAAAAGTTTTGTTCCCATGTCAAAATCTGCCATGCAATTTAATCAAGATTTTTACTTACAACTTTAGATGTTAACCCTTCCAAAGTAGTCTCCCAACTAGGTGTTAATGCCCATGAAATTGCTGCAAAGGAATAGCACAGAAGGTGTCCCAGTGGTGGTGACAATGAGAGGGAACTGGTCTGTCTGAAAGTTGAAAATAAAGGGTCAACACTTGTAAGGGTCAGAGGGAGGGGAAAACTGACATCAGTGCTCAGGAAGTCCTCCTTTGGGCACTTTTAGTAATTAGGGGGAAAGTATCTTAACTCTTGGAATTTGATTCCCTTCAGTTTTCTTGGGCATGATGTACTTCAGAATACCTGATAAGAGACCTTTTATCTAAGTTGGACACAGTCCTTTAAATGAATTTTTTCCCTAATATGTATAATCCCCTGGTTATAGATTATGGGCATCTAATTTTCATTCAAAGATAGATTACAGTGATCAGCTTTAGAAACAAGCTTAGAATATCTTCTTAATAATTCAATTAGGTTTTAATAGCTTCATTATCTTTTCTAATAATATAACATAGCAACAAAGAGCTATTTGAAAAGTGAGTTTTAAACAGCAGATATGGACCTCAAGTAGCAAAACTAAAATTTAATGTCTATTAAAACATAATTTTGAGAAAAGGTGAAGTCAAGATGGTGACATGGGAAGACAGAGTTTACATCTCCCCACAACTAGGGCACCTGCTGGATGCTGGTGGGAGACCTCAAAGTCCAAGGAGACGGGAGGAACTCCCAAGCAAACCAGTAGGATGTGGGGGGACTGGGTGGGGAGGACAAGTGGGGGCCGGACAGGGCTGGTGCCCCTGAGGGGTGCCTGGGAGGGGGGAGGGGTTTCCATGCCTGGAAGGACCTTTGGGGGCTTGGATCAGGGGAACGTGCACTGAGAGTTTCCCCTGTCCAATTGGCCTGGGAAGGCTGCCCGGCTCTCGGGCCAGGTCCTATACCTTCAGAGGTCCCCTCTGGGTGGTGTTGGTCCTGGAAGCATAAGAGGCAGGCCAGGGGAGAACAGGAGAGGCAGTTGGGAGGGGCCCTCTGGGACCAGAGGAGCAGGAGGGAAACAGGGCATTTGCTCAACCCACTTGGGCCCGGGAAGCCTGCTGGCCTCCCGGGCCGGGTCCTGCACCCTCTGAGACCAGAGACCTGCCTGGGCCCCTTTTGTTCCATTGAGCCTAAGCCTAACCCCTCCCCACAAGGGCCTTTTCCAGCCCTGTGGGTGCTAAGCATAGGCCCCACCCACTGCCCAAACCCTGCTGCTGCCTCAGTCCTGCCCTTCACAGCCAAGGCCTTTTCAATCTTTCTTTTTGTTTTTCTCTCCTCTTTTTACACTTGTGGTTCTGTTTTACCTTCCAGTTGTTTCCTCTATATTTTAATTTTTATATTCTTTCTAACATATCTGTTAGTTTCCTAGTCTAAATTTATTTTTTACTCTTTGTTATTACTCTCCTTTTTTTTTGTTTTTTGCCACCCCATGCAGCTTGTGGGATCTTGGTTCATGACCCAGGGGTCGGGCTAAAGCTCCTGCAGTGAGAGCCCTTAGTCTGAACCATTGGACTAACAGAACACCTCAGACTCCAGGGAATATTAACAGTGAGGTCACCTGGAGGTCCTCATCTCAGCACCAAGACCCAGCTCTACACAACGGCCAACAAACTCATGTGTTGAAAGCCTCAGGCCAAACAAA
Source organism: Stenella coeruleoalba (assembly GCF_951394435.1). Taxonomy (NCBI): domain Eukaryota; kingdom Metazoa; phylum Chordata; class Mammalia; order Artiodactyla; family Delphinidae; genus Stenella; species Stenella coeruleoalba. The sequence continues at coordinate 30,785,439 of NC_137161.1, forward strand.
CAGTAAGGCAGGAACACAGCCCCACCCATCAAAAAAAAAAATGACATGACAAAAGAAATGTCACAAATGAAGGAGCAAAGTAAAAACCTACAAGACCAAATAAGTGAAGAAGAAATAGGCAACTTACCTGAAAAACAGTTCACAGTAATCACAGTGAAAATGATGCAGAATCTTGGAAATAGAATGGAGGCATAGATTGAGAAAATACAAGAAATGTTTAACAGAGATCTAGAAGAACTAAAGAAAAAACAAACAGAGATGAACAACACAATAACTGAAATGAAAAATAAGCTACAAGGAATCAATAACAGAATAACTGAAGCAGAAGAATGAATAAATGAGCTGGAAGACAGAATGGTGGAAATAACTGCCAAGGACCACAATAAAGAAAAAAGAATGAAAAGAATTGAAGACAAACTCAGAGGCCTCTGGGACAACAATTAAACACACCAACATTTGAATTATAGGGGTCCCAGAAGAAGAAGAGAAAAAGAAATGGTTTGAGAAAATATTTGAAGAGATTATGGTGGAAAACTTCCTTAACATGGGAAAAGAAATAGTCACCCAAGTCCAGAAAGCACAGAGAGTCTCATACAAGATAAATCCTAGGAGAAACACACCAAGACACATATTAATCTAACTGACAAAACTTTAATTCAAAGGAAAAATATTAAAACCTGCAAGGGAAAAGCAAAACATAACATACAAAGGAATCCCCATAAACTTATCAGCTGATTTTTCAGCAGAAACTCTGCAGGCCAGAAGGGAGTGGCATGATATACTTAAAGTCATGAAAGAGAAAAACCTACAACCAAGGTTACTCTACCTAGCATGGATCTCATTCAGATTTGACAGAGAAATCAAAAGCTTTACAGACAAGCAAAAGCTAAGAGAATTCAGCACCACCAAACCAGCTTTACCACAAATGTTAAAGGAATTTCTCTAGGCAGGAGAAACAGAAGAAAAAGACCCACAAAAACAAACTGAAAACAATTAAGAAAATGGTGATAGGAACATACATATCGATAATAACTTTGAATGTAAGTGGATTAAATGTTCCAACCAAAAGACACAGATTGGCTGAATAGATAAAAAAACAAGACCCTTATATATGCTGTCTACAAGAGACCCACTTCAGACTAGGGACACATACAGACTGAAAGTGAAGGGATGGAAAAAGATATTCCATGCAAATGGAAATCAAAAGAAAGCTGGAGTAGCAATACTCATATCAGATAAAATAGACTTTAAAATAAAGACTGTTACAAGACGTAAGGAAGGACACTACATAATGATCAAGGGATCAATCCAAGAAGAAGATAACCATTTAAATGTTTATGCAGCCAATGTAGGAGCACCTCAATACATAAGGCAAATGCTAACAACCATGAAAGGGGAAATCAACAGTAACACAATAATAGTAGGGGACTTTAGCACCCCACTTACACCAATGGACAGATCATCCAAACAGAAAATAAATAAGGAAACACAAGCATTAAATGACACAATAGGCCAGATAGATTTAATTGATATTTATAGGACATTCCACCCGAAAGTGGCAGAATACACTTTCTTCTCAAGTGCTCATGGAACATTCTCCAGGATAGATTACATCTTGGGTCACAAATCAAGCCTTGGAAAATTTAAGAAAATTGATATCATATCAAGCATCTTTTCTGACCACAATGCTATGAGATTGGAAGTTGATTACAGGAAAAAAAAAAAAACCTGTGAAAGGCACAAATACATGGAGGCTAAACAGTGCACTACTAAATAAGTCAGAGATCACTGAAGAAATCAAAGAAGAAATTTAAAAAATACATAGACACAAATGACAACAAACACATGATGACCCAAAACATATGGGACTCAGCAAAATCAGTTCTAAGAGGGAAGTTTATAGCAATTCAATCTCACCTCAAGAAACAAGAAAAATCTCAAATAAAAAATCTAACCCTACACCTAAAGCAACTAGAAAAAAACTAAAGAAAACCCAAACTCAGTAGAAGGAAAGAAATCATAAAGATCAGAGCAGAAATAAACAAAATAGAAATGAAGAAAACAATAGCAAAGATCAATAAAACTAAAAGTTGGTTCTTTGAGAAGGTAAAAAAAAAAGATAAACCTTTAGCCAGACTCATCAAGAAAAAAAGGGAGAGGATGCAAATCAATAAAATTTGAAATGAAAATGAGAAATCACAACTGAAGCCACAGAAATACAAAAGATTATAAGAGACTACTAAAAACAACTATATGTCAAAAAATGGATAATCACGAAGAAATGGACAAATTCATGGAAAGGTAGAATTTTCCAAGACTGAACCAGGAAGAATTAGAAAATATAAACAGACCTATCACAAGTAATGAAATTGAAACTATAATTAAAATCTTCCAACAAAGAAAAGTCTAGGACCAGATGGCTTCACAGGTGAATTCTATCAAATATTTAGAGAAGAGCTAACACGGATCCTTCTCAAACTCTACCAAAAAATTGCAGAGGGAGGAACACTCCCAAATTCATTCTACGAAACCACCATCATCCTGATACCAAAACTAGAAAAAGAGAACACAAAAAAAAGAAAATTGCAGACCAATATCACTGATGAACATAGATGCAAAAATTCTGAACAAAATACTAGCAAACAGAATCCAACAACATATTAAAAGGATCAGACACAATGATCAAGTGGAATTTATCCCAGAAATGCAAGGATTCTTCAATATACACAAGTCAATCAATGTGTTACACCATATTAATAAATTAAGCAATAAAAACTGTATGATCATCTCAGTAGATGCAGAAAATATTCTGACAAAATTCAAAATCCATTTATGATAAAAACTCTCCAGAAAATGGGCATAGAGAGAACATACCTCAACATAATAAAGGCCATATATGACAAACCAACAGCAAGCATCATACTCAATGGTGAAAAACTGAAAACATTTCCACTAAGATCAGGAACAAGACAAGGATGTCCACTCTCACCACTCTTATTCAACATAGTTTTGGAAGTCCTAGCCATGGCAATCAGAGAAGAAAAAGAAATAAAAGGGATACAAATTGGAAAAGAAGAAGTAAAACTGTCACTGTTTGCAGATGACATGATGGTATACATAGAAAATCCTAATGGTGTCACCAGAAAACTACTAGAACTAATCAATGAATTTGGTAAGGTTGCAGGCTACAAAATTAATGCACAGAAATCTCTTGCATTCCTATACACAGGAAACAATCCCATTTATCACTGCAACAAAAAGAATAAAATACCGAGGAATAAACCTACCTAAGGAGGCAAAAGGCTTGTACTCAGACAACTATAAAACACTAATGAAAGAAATCAAATATGACAAAAACAGATGGAGAAATATACCATGTTCTTTGATTGGAAGAATCAATATTGTGAAAATGCCTATACTACACAAAGCAATCTACAGATTCAATACAATCCCTATTAAACTACCAATTGCATTCTTCACAGAATTAGAACAAAAAATTTTACAATTGGTATGGAAATGCAAAGACCCCAAATAGCCAAAGCAATCTTGAGAAAGAAAAATGGAGTTGGAGGAATCAGACTCTCCAATTCAAATTATACTACAAATCTACAGTAATCAAGACAGTACGGTACTGGCACAAAAATGGAAATATAGATCAATGGAACAGGATACAAAGCCCAGAGATAAACCCACACTCTTCTGGTCACCTAATTTATGACAAAGGAGGCTAGAACATTCAATGGAGAAAAGACAGCCTCTTTAATAAGTGGTGCTGGGAAAACTGGACAGTTACATGTAAAAGAATGAATTAGAACATTACCTAACACTGTACACAAAAATAAATCCAAATGGATTCAAGGCTTAAATGTAAGACTGGACACTATAAAACTCTTAGAGGACAACATAGGAAAAGCACTCTTTGACATAAACCACAGCAAGATATTTTTTGACCCACCTCCTAGAGTAATTAAAATAAAAACAGAAATAAACAAATGGTACCTAATTAAACTCAAAAGCTTTTGCACAGCATAGGAAACCATAAACAAGATGAAAAGACAACCCTTAGAATGGGAGAAAATATTTGCAAATGAAACAATGGACAAAGGATTAATCTCCAAAATATACAAACAGCTCATGGAGCTCAGTTTCAAAAATACAAACAACCAAATTAAAAAATGGGTGGAAAACCTAAATAGACATTTCACCAAAGAAGACATATAAGTGTCCAAGAGGCACATGAAAAGCTGCTCAACCTCCCTACTTATTAGACAAATGCAAAACTACAATGAGGTATCACCTCACACCAGTCAGAATGGCCTTCATCAAAAAATATACAAACAATAAATGCTGGAGAGGGTGTGGTGAAAAAGGAAACCTCCTTCACTGTTGGTGGGAATGTAAATTGATACAACCACTATGGAGAATAGTATGGAGGTTCCTTAAAAAAACTAAAAATAGAGCTATCATATGACCCAGCAATCCCACTACTGGGCATATACCCTGAGGAAACCATAATTCAAAACGAGACATGTACCACAATGTTCATTGTAGCACTATTTACAATAGCCAGGACATGGAAGCAACCAAAATGTCCATTGACAGATAAATGGATAAAGAATATGTGACACATATATTACAATGGAATATTACTCGGCCATAAAAAGAAACAAAATTGAGTTATTTGTAATGAGGTGGATGGACCTAGAGTCTGTCATACAGACTGAAGTAAGTCAGAAAGAGAAAAACAAATATCATATGCTAACACATATATATGGGGGGAAAAAAGGTACTGATGAGCTTAGTGGCAGGGCAGGAATAAAGACATAGACATAGAGAATGGACTTGAGGACACAGGAGCAGGGACGGGGGCAGCTGGGGCAAAGTGAGAGTAGCATCGACATATACGCACTACCAAATGTAAAATAGATAGCTAGTGGGAAACAGCAGCATAGCACAGGGAGATCGGCTTGGTGTTTTGCAATGACCTAGAGGGCTGGGATAGGGAGGGTGGGAGGGAGATGGAAGAGGGAGGGGATATGGGGATATATGTATGCATATGGCTGATTCACTTTGTTGTACTACAGAAACTAACACAGCATTGTGAAGCAATTATACTCCAATAAAGATGTATTTTTAAAAAAGCTACAAAAAATATAATTTCTTTTTCTCTAAAATTACCCTTATTTTTACCAACTGTAGCCAAATTAAGATTAATTTGTTTATAAAATAAGTCTGGTTAATTGGTCAAATTAGCTCATATAATTTGTCTAGTAAAGTGGGTGCCTTGATTACTAAAAACTGTATAAAGTATGACCCAAGTGAAAAACACATTTGAAAACTATTTTTTTTTTCACTGTGAGGGCATCAGCCTTGTAGCCAAGAAAGGCTTTAAATCATTAAATTAAAGACGGGGCTTTCGGGCTTCCCTGGTGGCACAGTGGTTGAGAGTCCGCCTGCCGATGCGGGGGACGCGGGTTCGTGCCCCGGTCCGGGAGGATCCCACATGCCGTGGAGTGACTGGGCCCGTGGGCCATGGCAGCTGGGCCTGCGCGTCCGGAGCCTGTGCTTCGCAACGGGAGAGACCACAGCAGTGAGAGGCCCGTGTACCGCAAAAAAAAAAAAAAAAAAAGATGGGGTTTTCCAGGGTGCCAGGAAAAGCCAAGCTGCTGTTTCGGATTTCTCATAGCCCTGACTGTTTAATTTGTAGCTATTGTTTATCAATCTTCATTTCTCTCATTTCAGAGCAGACTATTGCCATGCTACAAGGACATCAGAATGGCTGAAGTCTGACAATGAGGGGTTAATTTTCTCGCTGACAAATTTTACAACAGATATAATATGAACTTATTGACTTTTAGTAAACTCAAGTACAATAAAATATCATAATTAATGTTGATGACTCTAAAGACATGTCTGTATTAATAAACTTAAACAACAAACTTTAGCTTTAATACAAGGTATTAATTTAATATTAAATATTTTTCAGATCACATGAACTTGAAATCCATTTAGCTTAGTTTCTCTTATATTTAGAAATATTTAATTTGTTAGTGCTTACTTTTTTTAAAAGCCAATTTAATAGAGCTTATTTATAAATTAACCTCAGCAATACTATCTAAAGGCAAAAACACATAAGACTTACATATATCCAGACAGTCAGCAATCTCATAGTTCCATTTTAAAACTTATTCGTTAAACAAGCATTGCAATGCAAAACTTATCAGTTTATAAATAACAGTTGGAATAGTTAAGTTTACAGACTTGTGTTTTAACAGGAATAGACATAGAATAGAGGAGAAAAATCTCAGAATTAAGAAGAGAGTATAGATTGTTAAATCCTGCCAGAAGCAAGTAAAATTTCTTGCTTTTCACATACCATTGCCCTTGTCTCCTGCACCAGCAAAAAGATCCCTTCCTTGTCTCTAAATATTCATACCACCTTTCTATGGTAACCCAAGCTGATTTCCACCATTTCTCTGGCTCCCTGTCTTTATACATCCATACAATCATTCCTGGTCTGTATCTAGGTATACAATCAGGGCCCCAAAGCATTCGAGGTTGACCAGCCTGCTTAAAGGGGCAGACATTGGCGGAGTGTCCTCCCTGGTACTCCTGGCTCATAGTGTCCCACGACCCCTCTAGGACCCAACCCCTATCCTTCTTATCTTACCACTGTCCCTTCATGGTTGCCAGCTGAAACAACAGAAAAGCACCTCCGGGGCTCTGAGGAGCTACAGTTCTTTATGTCTCAGCACAGAAAGAATTCAGTGAGAGGCAAAGTGATAGATAAGAAGTGATTTATTAGAATAGGACGTTTGTGAGGCTTACACGTGGGTGGGTGAGAGGGTGCCACACACCAAGAACTTAGTGTGCTACAATTTTATAATCAAAGGAAAAGTGGGGAGGAGGAGAGGACCACCTTCTTCCTCATTCTTGAGTAGACATCAAGCTTCCATCATCAGCTCCTCCTCCACATCAGGCAGGGGAGTTTTCTTGTCCCTACATGGTCAAGCCAGGACTGTCATGGCATGATGGAAATAAGCAAAAATGTAGTAATATATGTTAAAAATGGTAAATCATCTCAAATTTCAGTATAATGTTACCTTTTCCTTATATTTTTGTTTATAGTGTGCCCAGAGGAGCATGTCCCAGGAATCATTAACTTACTGAGTTCACTGGGCAGGATGTGGGTCTTATTCCACTGTTGTTTTATTGGTTTGGGGGCATGTTTCATGCTTCTGTTGCATGGTTTTGTTGCTAAGCAAGACTGCTTGCTTCTGTGGTTAAGCAAGCTTGCTTTCATTAACTTACAAGGGTCTCCCTTGCTTTTTCCTTAACTTATAATCCTCTGAGGTTAACTATTTAATTACCTACTTTGTCCCTTTACTCTGTCCCTATCAAAATTATGTGCATATCTTACTTAAAAATCAAAGAAAATATAATAAGAACATTTCATAAAAGCAAACTATTAAATACTCCATAGAAAATTTGCCAAAAATAGGCAGCATCTACAAACAAATTATCTACAAAACATTACCAAGGGATATAAAAAGAAAAATTTAATAAAGTAAGAGATATATAATGTACTGGGATAGGAAGTTAATGTTATAAGAATGCCAGTTCTCCCCAGAATTAACCTATAAATTTAACATCTCTCCAATCAAAAAAATTTTTTTGCTTTAGACCTCAGTAAAATGATCTAAAGTTTTTTAGGGGAATATTTGAAAAGAATAGCCAAGAGAAAAAAAGAGTTATGAAGATTTCATTTATCCTACAAATTAAGGTAACATTAAAAAGTCAGTAATTTAAATACTTTGCTCTTGGTGTAATGATAGTTGGAAAGATCAATGAGGCAGAATAAAATGATAAGTTGAACTCATCAGAGAGCATAAAACAGGACAGTCACAGTTGTGGGGGAAAACATATAGTTTTGGGACCTGGGTTTATTTGGAAGTAATGTTGAAGTTTTGAGTTATGCAATATATTATTAAGTGAAAATAAAGTTATGAAAAATCTGCAAAATATAATCTCATTTTTGTAAGAACAGTTAAAGTTTTGTACACACACACACAAAGATGTTAGGGATAAAAACAAATACAGTAACACTGGTTATCTCTGGTTGTTGGCCATAAGTGTTTTTTATTTTCTACTCTGTATCAGTATTTTCTAATTTTTTGAGAAAAACTCTATTTTTTAAAAGTTGGCTATTTATTTTAGGAAGTATAAAGTTGGCCTAAACATTTCTATCATATATAAAGACTTTTGAAAAACATTCCAAATCTCTGGAATTCCATCACTCATATTTCTTTTCCATTTGTATGACAAAGATAAAATTGTGATCCCCAAATTTATTTAACTGTTTCTTAAAAAATATTTGCACTGCATTATTTTAAGAAGTTAACAATAAAAACAGGTGAATTTCCATGAAAAACATTAATAGATAATGCTTTAGTTAGAAATTTATTTATTCAAAACAGCCCGTTCCTCAACCACGTCAGACCAACCAGCGTTACTACCTCTGGCTACACATACATTTTCTTTCCACATTTTTTTCTTTAAAAAATTCCTCCAGGATTTTAGAGAGTGATTCTTTTGAGCTGAAATTTTCCATGCTTGGTTCTCCACTAAAGGTGATATCATTTGGGAAAGATCGAAAAAGTGTATAGTGTTTAGTCATTTTTGCACTTATGAGGATGAAGATAAAACACTCTCTCTATTTGAAAACCAATTTTAAAGGCTTTTCTTCTTACAAAGCAGTAAATCTAAGTGACTTGTTTTGGGAGGTTTAAAATTTGCATCCCAACAGTCCCCAAACAGCAACTTTATCTTTAGAACTACCCTGTTGTTGAACTCAATGTTCTGCTTTCGTCTTTCCTTCCTTCTTGCAGTTTTTTTTAAAAAGAGAGAATAGACTACAGTGGGTGGTATGCAGGCCTGGAGTTAAAAGCTGGGTCTGAGTTGGCGTACTAAAATGTACTACTGCCTGACCTTGCCCGTGCCATTCAAAGTCTGGTGTGTCTGGTGATAACCCTGCCAGCTATGGGGAGCATCACAGGAGGTGTACATAGTAAAGCTGGTTGGAGTTGGCCAAGCACCGTGAAATGCAAGTAAGTCCCACTGAGAGGCAAACAAATCTAAAAGAGTGTTTTGGTCTCTGTGTTAGCAGTATTTACCTTGCATTATGAAAAACAAAAGACAAACCAATAAAATGAACCCTTTGGAGATATAGTGCAGTGAGCATTACATTGGAGGTTGCTCTCAATGGGCAGTTCTCCTTGTCACACAGGTTGTGCACTGTACAATTCCAAGTTGTTCCTTTCACAGGCCCCTTGGCCAATTTATCCGTCCCAATCCCACTTGTCAGTGGAGAACTCTACCAAACACTGGAGAGGAAAAAATATCCTAAAGTTGTAATGTGAGCTTATTTTTGTGAAACATTATAAAATTATGCTTTAGGCACTTAAAAATAACTGAGTAATTTTATTACACATACCTTGAGATTTTGTTGCAAGTTACTCAAATAACACAAATTTATGAGAAGTCCATCTAATAAAGTGACACTGAGAAAGAAAATTCAAGGGAAATTACACATACATCTGTTTTAGTAATAAGAAAATGGATGATTTTATACAAGTCAATACATATCTTCAGCTCTGATTATGAAAAATGTAGGCTAAAAGCATTATTGATAAAAATATTAACAAAGCAACACAAAAACACATAGATAATTAAATAAAACCAAGAAAAATATATAACTCAAAGCAAGAAGTCCCTTAATATGAAGGAATAACCAACTCAAGACAATAATAATAAGCAAATATTTATATAGTGCCCACTAGTTTCCAGGCACTAGTCTCAACATTTTACATGTATTGGCTCATTTTTTGTAACATATTTAAACTCATGACAAAATTCTATAAGTATTATTTTCTCTATTTTACAGACAAGACACTGAGAAGTTAAACAATAACATTAATGGCTTTAATTAATAGCCACTCTGTACCCATGCCCTTTGCCCTGTAACTTTGTAGTCTCCACCCATTCTGAATACTGGGACTTGTCTCATGTCTTGCTTTGGCCAATAAACAGGAAGTGAGAACGAGTTAGCTTACTGGAAGATAAAGGAGGTAACAGAAAGCTGAGGCACCCCAACAACCAGGCAGCCAAGCCAATTCTGAAGCAGAGTCACCTAGCTCTTAATCACGCCTAATACTAAAATGCAGAGAACAAAGATTGCTTCTGATGTACACATGAGCAGAACTTTTAAACTATTAATGTGTTAGTCATATTTCAGAGAAGAACACCTAATTCCTCAGAACACTCTAGTATCACACTAGATTACTAGTAGGTGGATTGTTGCTGTTGACTGAAAAAAAAAAAAAGCACAACCTAAAAGTTAAGAATTATGTTTTATTTGGCAGATTTTCTAAGGACTTCAAGCCTGCAAGATAGCTTCTCAGAATAGCTCTGAGGGATTGCTTCAAAGAGGTAAGGGAGGAACCAGGATATATAGGGGTTTTTGCAACAAAGACCAGGTAGTTGGAACATCAAAAGATTACTGTTAAATAAAGAAATATCTCAGGTTAATGAATTTAGCACTTTTGTGTGTACAGAAAGAAGCAAGAGTCTGTTCTCATAGAAATCATCCCTTTGATTTGCACCTTAGCTATCTAGGGCCAGTATCCTGTTCTTTTCCATTCTGAGCCCCCTCAGGGTGCACCCCTGGGGGTGGCTGCAGTAGCTTGATGGCTGCAACTGGGGCAGTCAACATTTTTTTATTCACACTGGTAATTAGCCCTTATTAATACATAAAAATATTTTAAATTGTACATCCATTGCTGAAGAAATAACTTGTCTTTCAGGATGTTGAAACTGACCAACCAAAAACCACCAGGAATGTACCTGGTCAAATGAATTTAGGTATATTTAGCTTGTTGCAGCCAGGGAGAGAGCACACAATGGAATCCATGAGATGCCTTGTTAAGAGGCATTTATTCTAGGTTTTGGACTTGTACTGAGTGATTCTTAGGAGGGTTGAAGGAAATTGGGAGTTAGGTTTGGACTGAGTGTGTCAGGAAGTGAAGACCAGTTCTTGGGTCAGTACTTTTGGAAAGAGTGGGAAATTTGGCGATTGGGTATCTTGGTAATTTTTATTTGGTTAGTAGAAGAATTGAAGAGAGTTGTCATTGGTAAAGCAACAGCAATTACTCCTATCAGCAAGAAAAGGAAAGAAAAGCAAAATGTTTATTTTTGTGGCCGTGGTATGGCTTTGTCTCTGCCTTGTTTCAGGCATGGTCTCAGAGTGGCCTTGTCTGATTATTGTTTATAGTCTGTGAAAGTTGTTTATATTCATTTGGGAACACTTTGCTTCAGCTTAGCTGTTAGCTGCTAGCTGCCAGCTGTCAAAATAATTTTTTACTTTTTGGGAAATAATTTTGAGAACACTGGGAGAGGAAGTGCCCTGAGAGAAGTTCATGTTGGAGTATGTGGGTTAAATGTAGGTATTGCCTTAGAGGTCCAGAGAACTAGATGGTGAAAACATGAGGGTAAGTGGCTGTGGGAAAGGGAAGTACATGGGGAGGGGGGAAGCTGCTAAAAATTGAGAATTAAACTAGGAGCCTACATAACAACCATAACCCTAGCTGTGATTCTGAGAGGGGAATTAACTACCCCCCAAAATGAGTAGTTAGAAACATGCAGACTGCCTGTGGAAAAGATGAAATCAAGCCAGCCAGGAAAGGGGAAAAGCAAGTGCCTATTGAAAAATTAAAGCCAAACTAAGAAATGGGAGCAGCATATCCAGAAGAGGCAGAAGACAAGCCTAGCTCTGAAAATAATCACCAGCATTGTCTTGAAGAAACTTTCCAGAAACTGTGTGGTATTCTTGAAAGCATGCATAAAGATAGGGTTTTTAAGTGTCAGGGGACAAAAATCCTGATGAGATTATAGATAATTATGCAAAGACACCCAGTGATGAGAACAGCAGAAATGTACAAGATTGCAAAAGATTTAAATCCTTTAAAGGACTTAAATAACTTTACAAATGCTGAACTTAAAATCACATTAAAAGGCAGTAAAGAGCTTACTTAATGATGTAGAGACATGAATAAATGACACATTGTGCAAATCTGAGAATACAGGAAAAAGACAAATGACATGAAAATGATAGAGAGAATATAATACGAACAGAGGATGGAGAATGGAAAACTTAAACATGGGGAAATCTTAAAGGAAAGACCAAAACAAATGAGTTACAAATTTTCCCTCATTTTTATCTTTATGAAATTAAGATGCATCTCATATCTTATAATTTGCCTGCCATCCCCCCCGCACGCCCCCTACACAAAACACTTTTTCCGTGGTGTACATTTTCAACTGATGTCAGTTTAGAATCAAGGAAAAAAATTTCCTTAGCTAAAGACAGATCCAAGATTGAAAATGCTCACTTGAGTTCCAAGGAATATAAGTGGGAAAAATCCAAAATTAAAGATTTCTTGGCAAAAACTTTTAACTCTTAGAGAAAAAAAAATCCTGCAAGCATCCAGTCCTAAATCTCAAATTACCCACAAAAGAGCAAATGCTAGTCTCCCTTATTGCTGCTCCCCAACACCAAGGGTTGAAAGGTCACATGTAACTGAGTAGGACACTGTGGGACCTTCCCAGTTCAGGCCCTTTCCCCATACCCTCTGCTTTAGCTTCCCTCTGAAGTACCTAGATAACAGTATCTAAGGCATACTCCTGAGTTGTTTTACAGATGTGAAAACCCCCCATCAAATGGAAGATGTTAACTACTTGATGAGCATGAACACGTAGCCCTCAGACCTACTGGTGCCTAAGGATTAATAAAGTTAACCCCTGTGACACTTTCCTGTTACTGTCAACAAAAAAGAGAATTGTGCAGGAGGTGATCACATACCCTGTGATACCCACTCCCTCGTCTGGCCTTTAAAAATGCTTTGCTGAATCCCTTCAGGGAGTTTGGGGTCTTTTGGGGCATGAGCCACCTGTCTCCATTCATGGCCCTGCAATAAACCTTTCTCTGCTCCAAACTCTGATGTTTTGGTTTGTCTGGCCTCACTGTGTGTTGGGCACATAAACTTGGGCTAACACACAGAGGCTGAAATTTGTGGCCCAGGAATTTTTTACTCAGCAAGTTGTTCATATGTAATAACTATGAAAAGACATTGCTGGGCTACAGGTGTATCAGTCAGCGTTCTCCAGAGAACAGAAAAAGAGAGAGAGAGAGAAAGAGAGAGAGAGAGAGAGAGAGAGAGACAGAGACAGAGAGAGACAGACAGAGAGACAGAGAGAGACAGAGAGACAGAGAGAGACAGAGAGAGAGAGAGAGATCTATTTTAAGAAATTGGTCCATGCAATTGTGAAGCCTGGCAAGAGTGCAATCTGTCAAACAGGCTGGCAACTTGGGAACTCAGGCAGGATTTCTACGTTAGTCTTGAGGTAGAATTCCTTCTTTTTGGAGAAGCCTGAGTTTTAGTTCTTAAGGACTTCAACTGTTTGGATGAGGCCCACCCACATTATGGAACTGAGCAGGACCGTATGAGGCCTTCCCAGAATCGACCCTACCCATGTCCTCTGCCTGCCTTTTCTCTGTAGAAAAACTTTAGTCAAAGAATAAATGTAATCAGAGAAGTGAGAAAATGAAGAAAGAGGAAAGTAGTCAAGCAGGACAAAATAATAATACTTTAGCCATTAAACAAATTCAAGGACCTTTAGTTCTTCCTAAAGAACTATAGATAATATTCTGAGGCCATGTCCTCTGAGCTCTTTTGCAGATGCTGAAACCCCCACCATGTGGAAGAAGTTAAATGTATGCTGCCCACAAACACATAGACCCCCAGACAAGTTGGAAACAGAAGGTTGATAATGCTGACTCCCGATTACTATACTTCACCACCATCCAATCAGAAGAATGTCCACACATCCCACAAACCCCATCCCTCACCCTGTCTTTAAAAACTTTTCCCTGAAAGTCTTCAGGGAGTTCGGGTCTTTTAAGCTCTAGCTGCACTGGACTCCTTGCTTGGTGCCCTGCAATAAATGCTGCACTTTCCTTCACCACAACCCGTTGTCAGTAGATTGGATTTACTGTGTGCGGGCAAGTGGACCCAAGTTTTGTTCTGTAACAATTTCAGCTGGTTGTAGATATTAATTACATCTACAAAATGCCATCAAAGCAACATCTAGACTAGTATTTGACCAAACAACTGGGCACAATAGCTTAGCCAAGTTGACATAACATTAACAATCACAAAAGGATTCACAAAATATATCAGCCTTCTTTAAAACAAATGTCTTAAAAGTATTTTCTAAATACAAAACATAAATTTGAGAAAACCATGGCAAAAAGACACAGAAATCAATTAAAGTAAAAGCCTGAAAAATGTACGTCTGTTTCTAGAATTGAATGAAAAAGCCAAAAATATTCTTGAAATGAAAGGGCTCTAATATTAAAAATAGTGTAGGAACTACAATTTAGATGTAAATCCCACATTATGTTAACAGAGAAAAAGGAGGAAAAAGAAAATGAAGGGCTCATCTAAGGTTGAGAACATAAAAAGGTGCCAATATATAAGCTTGAGTCTGAGATTTGTTGGGAAAATATACTCTAAATAATTATTTCAAAACTCTAAGTTAACAAATAGTAGAATTTTTAAAATGATAAATTACCTTCCAAATTAGTGATGAAAGTATAATCTTGCCCTGGTAGATTATGCATACATGCCACTGTCACTATCATTTGAGCCCTATGTCCCTGCATCAGTAATTCACACCTGGTAAGAACTAAGCCATGTTTCTCAATCCCTGACTGCACATTAGAATCACCTGGAGAGCTTGTACAAATCCTGATGCCCAAGTGGCACCCCATACCAATTGCATCAGAATCTCTTGTGATGGGGCCCAGTCACCAGCAGTTTTCATAACTACACAAGTGATTCCAAATTTGTTCAGCCAGTTTTAAAAACCCCTGACCTTGGCCCTTTCTTATGTTTTTTGGGGAGGGGCATTCTACTTTAACATAAAATTTATGCAGTTGCTTGCCCCTCTACTATTCCTTTGTGTCACTTTTTGAGTTATCCTTTTTTTTTCATGTTTATTGGAGTATAATTGCTTTAAAATGGTGTGTTAGTTTCTGCTTTATAACAAAGTGAATCAGTTATACATATACATATATCTCCATATCTCTTCCCTCTTGCATCTTCCTCCCTCCCACCCTCCCTATCCCACCCCTCTAGGTGGTCACAAAGCACCGAACTGATCTCCCTGTGCTATGAGGCTGCTTCCCACTAGCTATCTATTTTACGTTTGGTACTGTATATATGTCCATGCCACTCTCTCACTTTGTCACAGCTTACCCTTCCCCCTTCCCATATCCTAAAGTCCATTCTCTAGTAGGTCTGTGTCTTTATTCCTGTCTTACCCCTAAGTTCTTCATGAAATTTTTTTTCCCTTAGATTCCATGTATATGTGTTAGCATACGGTATTTGCCTTTCTCTTCCTGGCTTACTTCACTCTGTATGACAGACTCTCGGTCCATCCACCTCACTACAAATAACTCAATTTCATTTTTTATGGCTAAGTAATATTCCTTTGTAATATGTGCCACATCTTCTTTATCCATTCATCCGATGAGGGAAACTTAGGTTGTTTCCACCTTCTGGCTATTATAAATACAGCTGCAATGAACATTTTGGTACATGACTTTTTTTTTTTTACATCTTTATTGGAGTATAATTACTTTACAATGGTGTGTTAGTTTCTGTTTTATAACAAAGTGAATCAGTTATACATATACATATGTTCCCATATCTCCTCCCTCTTGCATCTCCCTCCCTCCCACCATCCCTATCCCACCCATCCAGCTGGTCACAAAGCACTGAGCTGATCTCCCTGTGCTATGTGGCTGCTTCCCATTAGCTATCTATTTTCCGTTTGGTAGTGTATATATGTCCATGCCACTCTCTCACTTTGTCACAGCTTACCATACCCCTTCCCCATATCCTCAAGTCCATTGTCTAGTAGGTCTGTGTCTTTATTCCTGTCTTACCACTAGGTTCTTCATGATATTTTTTTTCTTAGATTCCATACATGTGTGTTAGCATACGGTATTTGTCTTTCTCCTTCTGACTTACTTCACTCTGTATGACAGACTCTCGGTCCATCCACCTCACTACAAATAACTCAATTTCATTTTTTATGGCTAAGTAATATTCCTTTGTAATATGTGCCACATCTTCTTTATCCATTCATCCGATGAGGGAAACTTAGGTTGTTTCCACCTTCTGGCTATTATAAATACAGCTGCAATGAACATTTTGGTACATGACTTTTTTTTTTTTACATCTTTATTGGAGTATAATTACTTTACAATGGTGTGTTAGTTTCTGTTTTATAACAAAGTGAATCAGTTATACATATACATATGTTCCCATATCTCCTCCCTCTTGCATCTCCCTCCCTCCCACCATCCCTATCCCACCCATCCAGCTGGTCACAAAGCACTGAGCTGATCTCCCTGTGCTATGCGGCTGCTTCCCACTAGCTATCTATTTTCCGTTTGGTAGTGTATATATGTCCATGCCACTCTCTCACTTTGTCACAGCTTACCATACCCCTTCCCCATATCCTCAAGTCCATTGTCTAGTAGGTCTGTGTCTTTATTCCTGTCTTACCACTAGGTTCTTCATGATATTTTTTTTCTTAGATTCCATACATGTGTGTTAGCATACGGTATTTGTCTTTCTCCTTCTGACTTACTTCACTCTGTATGACAGACTCTAGGTCCATCCACCTCACTACAAATAACTCAATTTCGTTTCTTTTTATGGCTGAGTAGTATTCCATTATATATATGTGCCACATATTCTTTATCCACTCATCCGATGATGGACACTTACGTTGTTTTCATCTCTTGGCTATTGTAAATAGAGCTGCAATGAACATTTTGGTACATGACTCTTTTTGAATCATGGTTTACTCAGGGTACATGCCCAGTAGTGGGATTGCTGGGTCATGTGGTAGTTCTATTTGTAGTGTTTTAAGGAACCTCCATACTGTTCTCCATAGTGGCTGTACCAATTCACATTCCCACCAGCAGTGCAAGAGTGTTCCCTTTGCTCCACACCCTCTCCAGTATTTATTGTTTCTAGATTTTTTGATGATGGCCATTCTGATAGGTGAGAGATGATATCTCATTGTAGTTTTGATTTGAATTTCTCTAATGATTAATGATGTTGAGCATTGTTTCATGTGTTTGTTGGCAGTCTGTATATCTTCTTTGGAGAAATGTCTATTTAGGTCTTCAGCCCATTTTTGGATTGGGTTGTTTGTTTTCTTGTTATTGAGCTGCATGAGCTGCTTGTAAATTTTGGAGATTAACCCTTTGTCAGTTGCTTCATTTGCAAATATTTTCTCCCATTCTGAGGGTTGTTTTTGGTCTTGTTTATGGTTTCCTTTGCTGTGCAAAAGCTTTGAAGTTTCATTAGGTCTGATTTGTTTATTTATGTTTTTAATTCCATTTCTCTAGGAGGTGGGTCAAAAGGATCTTGCTGTGATTTATGTCATAAAGTGTTTTGCGTATGTTTTCCTCTAAGAGTTTGATAGTTTCTGGCCTTACATTTAGGTCTTTAATCCATTTTGAGCTTATTTTTGTTTATGGTTTTAGGGAGTGATCTAATCTCATACTTTTACATGTACCTGTCCAGTTTTCCCAGCACCACTTATAGAAGAGGCTGTCCTTTCTCCAATGTACATTCCTGCCTCCTTTATAAAAGATAAGGTGACCATATGTGCGTAGGTTTATCTCTGGGCTTTCTATCCTGTTCTATTGATCTGTATTTTGGGTTTTGTGCCAGTACCACACTGTCTTGATTACTGTAGCTTTGTAGTATAGTCTGAAGTCAGAGAGCCTGATTCCCCCAGCTCTGTTTTTCATTCTCAAGATTGCTTTGGCTATTTGGGGTCTTCTGTGTTTCCATACAAATTGTGAAATTTTTTTTCTAGTTCTGTGAAAAATGCTATTTGTTGTTTCATAGGGATTGCATTGAATCTGTAGATTGCTTTGGGTAGTAGAGTCATTTTCACAATGTTGATTTTTCCAATCCAAGAACATGGTTTAGCTCTCCATCTATTTGTATCATCTTTAATTTCTTTCATCAGTGTCCTATAATTTTCCACATACAGGTCCATTGTCTGCTTAAGTAGGTTTATTCCTAGGCATTTAATTCTTTTTGTTTCAATGGTAAATGGGAGTGTTTTCTTGACTTTAATTTCAGATTTTTCATCATTAGTGTATAGGAATGCAAGAGATTTCTGTGCATTAATTTTGTATCCTGCTACTTTACCAGATTCGTTGATTAGCTCTAGTAGTTTTCTGGTAGCATCTTTAGGATTCTCTATGTATAGTATCATGTCATCTGCAAACAGTGACAGCTTTACTTCTTCTTTTCCAATTTGGATTCCTTTTATTTCCTTTTCTTCTCTGATTGCTGTGGATAAAACTTCCAAAACTATGTTGAATAAGAATGGTGACAGTGAGTAAACTTGTCTTTTCCCTGATCTTAGTGGAAATGCTTTCAGTTTTTCACCATTGAGGATGATGTTGTCTGTGGTTAGTCATATATAGCCTTTATTATGTTGAGGAAGGTTCCCTCTATGCCTACTTTCTGGAGGGTTTTTATCATAAGTGGGTGTTGAATTTTGTCGAAAGATTTCTCTGCATCTATTTACATGACCATATGGTTTTTCTCCTTCAGTTTGTTAATATGGTGTATCACATTGATAGATTTGCGTATATTGAAGAATCCTGGCATTCCTGGATCATGATGTATGATCCTTTTAATGTGCTGTTGGATTCTGTTTGCTAGTATTTTGTTGAGGATTTTTGCATCTATGTTCATCAGTGATATTGCCCTGTAGTTTTATTTCTTTGTGACATCCTTATCTGGTTTTGGTATCAGGGTGATGGTGGCCTCGTAGAATGAGTTTGGGAGTGTTCCTCCCTCTGCTATATTTTACAAGAGTTTGAGAAGGATAGGTGTTAGCTTTCTTTAAATGTTTGATAGAAAGCGCCTGTGAAGCCATCTGGTCCAGGGCTTTTGTTTGTTGGAAGATTTTTAATCACAGTTTCAATTTCAGTGCTTGTGATTGGTCTGTTCATATTTTCCATTTCTTCCTGATTCAGTCTTGGCAGGTTGTGCATTTCTAAGAATTTGCCCATTTCTTCCAGATTGTCCATTTTATTGGCATAGAGTTGCTTGTAGTAATCTCTCATGATCTTTTGTATTTCTGCAGTGTCAGTTGTTACTTCTCCTTTTTCATTTCTAATTCTATTGATTTGAGTGTTCTCCCTTTTTTTCTTGATGAGTCTGGCTAGTGGTTTATCTATTTTGTTTGTCTTCTCAAAGAACCAGCTTTTAGTTTTATGGATCTTTGCTATTGTTTCCTTCATTTCTTTTTCATTTATTTCTGATCTGATTTTTATGATTTCTTTCCTTCTGCTAGCTTTGGAGTTTTTTTTGTTCTTCTTTCTCTAATTGCTTGAGGTGCAAGGTTAGGTTGTTTATTCAAGATGTTTCCTGCTTCTTAAGGTGGGCTTGTATTGCTATAAACTTCCCCCTTAGAACTGCTTTTGCTGCATCCCATAGGTTTTGGGTCATTGTGTCTCCATTGTCATTTGTTTCTAGGTATTTTTTGATTTCCTCTTTGATTTCTTCAGTGATCACTTCATTATTAAGTAGTGTATTTTTAGCCTCTATGTGTTTGTATTTTTTACAGATCTTTTCCTGTAATTGATATCTAGTCTCATGCCGTTGTGGTCAGAAAAGATACTTGATACAATTTCAATTTTCTTAAATTTACCAAGGCTTGATTTGTGACCCAAGATATGATCTATCCTGGAGAATGTTCCATGAGCACTTGAGAAAAATGTGTATTCTGTTGTTTTCGGATGGAGTGTCCTATAAATATCAATTAAGTCCATCTTGTTTAATGTATCATTTAAAGCTTATTTTTCCTTATTTATTTTCGTTTTGGATGATCTGTCCATGGGTGAAAGTGGGATGTTAAAGTCCTCTACTATGAATGTGCTACTGTCGATTTCCCCTTTTATGGCTGCTAGTATTTTCCTTATGTATTGAGGTACTCCTATGTTCGGTGCATAAATATTTACAATTGTTATATCTTCTTCTTGGAAAGATCCCTTGATCATTATGTAGTGTCATTTTTGTCTCTTGTAATAGTCTTTATTTTGAAGTCAATTTTGTCTGATATGAGAACTGCTACTCCAGCTTTCTTTTGGTTTCCATTTGCATGGAATATCTTTTTCCATATCCTCACTTTCAGTCTGTATGTGTCTCTAGGTCTGAAGTGGGTTCTTGTAGACAGCATATATATGGGTCTTGTTTTTGCATCCATTCAGCAGTCTGTGTCTTTTGGTCTTAGCATTTAATCCATTTACATTTAAGGTAATTATTGATATGTATGTTCCTATTCCCATTTTCTTAATTGTTTTGGGTTTTTATTGTAGGTCTTTTCCTTCTCTTGTGTTTCTTGCCTAGAGAAGGTCCTTTAGCATTTGTTGTAAAGCTGGTTTGGTGGTGCTGAAGTCTCTCAGCTTTTGCTTGTCTGTAAAGGTTTTAATTTCTCCATTAAATCTGAATGAGATCCTTGCTGGGTAGAGCAATCTTGGTTGTAGATTTTTCTCCTTCATCACTTTAAATATGTCCTTCCAGTCCCTTCTGGCTTGCAGAGTTTCTGCTGAAAGATCAGCTGTTAACATTATGGAGATTCCCTTGTGTGTTATTTGTTGTTTTTCCCTTGCTGCTTTTAATATGTTTTCTTTGTATTTAATTTCTGACAGTTTGTTTAATATGTGTCTTGGCATGTTTCTCCCTGGATTTACCCTGTATGGGACTCTCTGTGTTTCCTGGACTTGATTAACTATTTCCCTCCCATATTAGGGAAGTTTTCAATTTTAATCTCTTCAAATATTTTCTCAGTCCCTTTCTTTTTCTCTTCTTCTTCTTCTGGAACCCCTATGCTTTGAATGTTGGTGCACTTAATGTTGTCCCAGAAGTCTCTGAGACTGTCCTTAGTTCTTTTCATTCTTTTTTCTTTATTCTGCTCTGCAGTAGTTATTTCCACTATTTTATCTTCCAGGTCACTTATCCGTTCTTCTGCCTCAGTTATTCTGCTATTGATCTCTTCTACAGTATTTTTAATTTCATTTATTGTTTTGTTCATCATTGCTTGTTTCATCTTTAGTTCTCCTAGGCCCTTGTTAATGTTTCTTGCATTTTGTCTATTCTGTTTCCAAGATTTTGGATCATCTTTACTATCATTATTCTGAAT
This sequence comes from Stenella coeruleoalba, assembly GCF_951394435.1. NCBI lineage: Eukaryota > Metazoa > Chordata > Mammalia > Artiodactyla > Delphinidae > Stenella > Stenella coeruleoalba. The sequence continues at coordinate 30,806,808 of NC_137161.1, forward strand.
TATTTTTCAGTTAGACTGCCTATGTCTTCTTCATTTGTTAGGTCTGGTGGGTTTTTATCTTGCTCCTTCATCTGCTGTGTGTTTTTCTTTCTTCTCATTTTGCTTATCTTACTTTGTTTGGAGTCTCCTTCTTGCAGGCTTCAGGTTCATAGTTCCCGTTGTTTTTGGTGTCTGTCCCCAGTGGCTAAGGTTGGTTCAGTGGGTTGTGTAGGCTGGGACTAGTGCCTGTTTTCTGGTGGATGAGCCTGGATCTTGTCTTTCTGGTAGGCAGGTCCACGTCTGGTGGTGTGTTTTGGGGTGTCTGTGGACTTATTATGACTTTAGGCAGCCTCTCTGCTAATTGGTGTCTTGCTAGTTGTTTGGCATAAGGTGTCCAACACTGTAGCTTGCTGGTCGTTGATTGAAGCTGGGTGTTGGTATTGAGATGGAGATCCCTGGGAGGTTTTCGCCGTTTGATATTTCGTGGAGCTGGGAGGTCTCTTGTGGACCAGTGCCCTGAAGTTGGCTCTCCACCTCCGAGGCACAGCACTGACTCCTGGCTGTAGCACCAAGAGCTTTTCATCCACACCGCTCCAAATAAAAGGGAGAAAAAGTAGAAAGAAAGAAAGAGGATAAAATAAAATAAAGTTATTAAAATAAAAAATAATTTTTAAGAAAAAAAATTTTTAAGTGAAAAAAGAAAAAAACGAACAGATAGAACCCTAGGACAAATTGTGAAAGCAAAGCTATACAGACAAAATCTCACACAGAAGCATACACATACACACTCACAAAAAGAGAAAAAGGGGAGAAAATAATAAATCTTGCTCTCAAAGTCCACCTCCTTAATTTGGGATGATTCGTTGTCTATTCAGGTATTGCACAGATGCAGGGTACATCAAGTTGATTGTGGAGATTTAATCCGCTGCTCCTGAGGCTGCTGGGAGAGATTTCCCTTTCTCTTCTTTGTTCTCACAGCTCCCGGGGCTCAGCTTTGGATTTGGCCCCGCCTCTGCGTGTAGGTGGCCCGAGGCCGTCTGTTCTTCGCTCAGACAGGAAGGGGTTAAAGGAGTTACTCATTCGGGGGCTCTGGCTCACTCAGGCCGGGGGGCGGGAGGGGCACGATGCGGGGCGAGCCTGCGGCGGCAGAGGCCAGCGTGAGGTTGCACCAGCCTAAGGCACGCAGTGCGTTCTTCCCGGGAAGTTTTCCCTGGATCCCGGGACCCTGGCAGTGGCGGGCTGCACAGGATCGCCGGAAGGGAGGTGTGGATAGTGACCTGTGCCCACACACAGGCTTCTTGGTGGCGGCAGCAGCAGCCTTAGTGTCTGATGCCTGTCTCTGGGATCCGCGCTGTTTGCCGCGGCTCGCGCCTGTCTCTGGAGCTCCTTTAAGCAGCACTCTTAATCCCCTCTCCTCGCGCACCAGGAAACAAAGAGGGAAGAAAAAGTCTCTTGCCTCTTCGGCAGTTCCAGACTTTTCCCCGGACTCCCTCCTGGCTAGCCGTGGTGCACTAACCCCTTCAGGCTGTGTTCACGCCGCCAGTCCTCTCCCTGTGCTCCGACCGAAGCCGGAACCTCAGCTCCCAGCCCCGCTCGCCCCAGCGGGTGAGCAGACAAGCCTCTCGGGCTGGTGAGTGCCGGTCGGCACTGATCCTCTGTGCGGGAATCTCTCTGCATTGCCCTCCGCACCCCTGTTGCTGTGCTCTCCTCCGCCACCCGCAGTCTCTGCCCGCAAAGGGGCTTCCTAGTGTCTCAGTTATCCTTGATTATTTGGTTACAATCTACAACTCCCTACTCAGTACAGTCCAAGGACCAGCAGCTTCAACATCTCTTGGGAGCTTGTTGAGAATACACTTGTTTCATGGCCCTGCCTTCCTAAGTGGACTTCTTGATTCCTAATCTTCCCTTCTTCAATCAACTAACAGAATATTCTTTCCAAAACACAAATCTGATTATGCCATAACTCCCTCTATAAAGAGGAAGAAACTCAATCTGCCCTCTATACTAAAATCTAAGATACTAAACATGGAAATCAGAATTCCTAAGGATGGTCCTCTTTACCTTGCCCTATACTTCCTTCTCAGCCTCATTTTCTCAGGAAATGAGACTGAGAAGAAAGTGTTAGCCATTAAACAAATTCAAGGACCTTCTAACTCCAAGCCATTAACCATTCACCAAATAGGATAAGCCCTTTCACACTTCAGATCTTGGGATAATGTTTTCCTTAGCTGAGAAGCCTCTTGCTGCATTTTTTCAGTAATTCTTAGTCTTTCTTCGAGGTTCAATTTAGATGCCACCTCTGCTATGAAGACTTTACCAATCTCTCAGTCAAAAGGAATTTCTTTTTTGTTCTTTCTTATAGCCCTGGTTACATTCAATCTTATGTGTTGACCTGTCTGTCTTTTAGCCTAGATTGTTAATTCTTTGAGGGAAGTAACATATCCCTTTAGCCCCTGTTCTACCAGTGAGTCCTTGTAAAACAAATGTGGTGGGTCACATTTCAAATGCCTGTAGGTGAATTCTTCTATCGGGGTCAACCCACCTCACATTCCATGAACACTTCAGAGTGCAAGACCAGCCCACACTATTTCAACTTGAGTGAGTACTTATTGCAAAAAGTCTCTAACTTTGGCTTATTAAACAACTCCTTGATATTTTATGGAATTTCCATGCTCTCTCATCATCTGCATCTTTTATTCCACACTGGTGGAGTGCTTGCTCTGTCCTGACATTTTCTTCATTTCACTCACATTGACACTTCCTTTTTTGGGGGCCCAGTTTGCCTAAGATGGATTCAAGGAATGGATCAACTTTCTAAGGATGATGACTTAACTTCTTATAAATCTAAGGACAATATTGGAAGCTCAAATTAAATGTCTAAATAACTGCCCAGGAATGTTTGCTTGGGGAGTGGGTGTGGGATATCGGTGTCAACTGATTAAAACACTCAAGTCTTTTGGCAGTTTCCAAAGAGAATGTGGTTGTCCATGTGCCTGCAGGTAAATTAACAGCAGAGCAAGGCTATCTCTACTCAGGAATCATGCTAATCAAACAGTCACAGATTCCTGCAAGACCATCTGTAGTCCAGGGCTCTGACAAGCTAGCACACAACCCAAACAGTCCAACTGTGACTGCCAGGTGTATAATGCTTGGACTAAACACACCAAAAGTTGACAGAGGTGATCCTGGAGGTTACAAAGTCCTAGATAAAAACTATCTACAAGGACAGTATATTTTTCCCAAATGTTTTTGCCTTTCTGCATAACCTGATACAAATATTCTACTCACATCATGCTCCCTCCATCTTGTAGACAACTTGTTTACTATTGTATAATAATGTTATTTTATTTGTACAGAGCCCCCAGACCAAGTTCCCAAGCACTAGAAACCAGACTCTATGCTTGTCCTCTTGATCAAGGCCCCACTCTGTGTTCCATCAAACAGAGAGAATAAACCAAGACAGAGGAAGAGATGAGATCTGAGAAACAGAGATTCCAACACAAGAGAAGGGCAAAGCAAATTTGAAAATGACAGTAATAAGAAGTCTCAATATTACAGCTGTTCATCAGGCCTAATGTGTTACCAACTCAGAGAAGAGGAGAATGGAGGTTCCAGAGGACACATCTCCAAGAAGGAAATAGAAACCATATATTAGTGTGACTGGTTTTTTGGAAAATCATACTGAGATGCTACTTGAAGATGTAGGGAGAGTTAACAAAATGTGAAAAGAAGTCTAAGCAAATTAAAAACAAGGCAATCTAACTTCAAGAAAAATGAAAAGTAAGGAAAAAACACACACCCACTGTAGTAAGCTACAATGCTCAATTGTGAATAATATTTGTATAAGCATAACAATGTGAACATAGAATTGTATTTAGACCATAATAGTAATATTATATTAATAAAAGCTAACATTAGGAGATTTTAATTCAATGTTTTTCGTCCAAGACAAATCAAGTGAACAAAAATTTACTAAGGATAAACAAAATAAGCAATAATGTAAATATAGATGGAACTCTGTACCCTAGAGTGAATATATATTCTTCACAAGTCCACGTGATCATTCATGATAATTGGCCACATATTAGCCCACAGGAAAAGCTCAATAATTTCTAAGAACCAGAAACAATACTGACAACATTCTCTGATCACATTGCAATAAAACTAGATATTAATAACATCAGGAAAAAACCCCTGAGAATTTTTTTAAAATCCTATTTTAAACTCTTGCTACTCAAATAGTAGTTTGTAGACAGAAACATCTGCATCTCTTTGGGCTTGTTAGAGATAAAGATTCTCAGATGTCCCAGACCTACTGAGTCAGCATCTGCATTTTACAAAATACACAGGGGACTTGCAAGTGTGTTCATCTTTATCTATTGCTATGGACTGAATGTTTGTGCTCCCTCAAAATTCATATGTTAAAATCTAAAAATCTGTGTGATGGTACTTGAAAGTGGGGCCTTTGAGAATTAATTAGGTCATGAAGGTAAAGCCCTCACAAATGGGATTGGTGCCCTTTTAAGAAGAGGCCAGACATAGCTCACCTTCTTTCTGCCATGTAAGTATACAAGAAGAAGTCAGCTATCTGCAAACCAGAAGAGAGTCCTCACCAATCCAACTATGCTGGTACCCTGGTCTCAGACTTCCTGCCTCCAGAACAGTGAGAAATACATTTCTGTTGTTGATAAGCCACTCAGCTTATGATATTTTGTTTTAGCAGCCTGAGTTAAGACACCCATTGTTTCCAGAAACTAATGATAATTAAAATAAACACCAGAACTATGGTTCAAAATCAGAGCAGAGCTCAAAGAAAAATTTTAGTCTTAAATGTTTATATTAATAAAAGCAAAACAAAGAAAATCAATGCATTAAATATCCAACTCGAAATAATTAGGGAAATATACAATATAAACTAAAAGAAAAAGAAAGCACAAAATAAACTAAAAGAAGGAAGACTTCATAATTATAAAAGCAGAAATGAATAAGTTAGAAAAACAGAATTCACTAATTAAAATCTATTACTCTTAAAAGAAAAAATCAATAAAATTGACAAATAGAAAATTTAATCAAGCAAAAAGAGAAGAAACACAAACACAAAGTAAGAAAAGGTATAAAACAAATAGCATCAGCAACAAAGTAAAATTTTAAAATTAGACTTATTTGTACAATTCTATGCTAGTAGCTTGGATTTTTGAATATGCAAATGTAAATGAAATTTTAAAACTTGATGAAATAAATAATTTTCAAGGAAAATATAATTCACTAAACGTAATCCCAGAAGAAACACATGTATCATATAGGTGAAAACTATATGTACCAATTTCTATTAAAGAAATAGAGAAAGCTTTAAATGAATAAGCCTCCATCAACTCGTAGAAGATACACACAGGCCCAGATAGTTTCACATAAGAATTCTACCAAGACTCTGAAAAATAGATCACTAGAATGCTATTTAACTAAGCTGGGCTTTAAAAAAATAATAAAAAGTTCAAAATTATTTTTAAATGAGTGTAACATTGACACCAAAACATGGAAAAATTGTACAAAAAAACGTTATACATTAATCTCACTTACAAATATATATTAAAGTTTTAAATATAACAACAATTAGAACCAGGCAGTTCATTAAGAGAATAGGAGCATGACCAAGAAGGATTCGTTCCAGAAATGCAAGGATGGTTTAGTGTTAGGAAAGGCAGTAATATTAATAGATATTAGGAGAAAAATAATTTAACATATTGATGCTGAAAAGGCATTTGACCCATTCTTAAATTTTTTTAATCATTTAAAAAAGGAATTAATAAATACAAAAACAATAAGGAACACAATACGGATGCCCATTTTCATCTAACATTGCACTGGAGGTATTAGCTACTCTTATTGGACAAAAGAAAAATATTCAAGTAGAAACACTGGAAAAGAGAAGGTTAAATTATCACTCTTTGTGGATGGTATGACTCTTACCTGGGAAATCGTAAAGAATTAACTAAAAACCTCAATGAACAAAAAGAGACTAAAGTAAATAAATATGGTATAAATAATACGTAAAAATCCATAGTTTTCATATATAACAACAGCAGTGAATTAGAAAATATGACAGAGATGATTTTGTTTATAATAGCAGCAGAAGATATAAATATCAAAATATAAACTTAACAAGAAGTAAGTAAAACTTTATGTGGAAAAGCTTAAAATGCTCCTGAAATACCCAAAATAGACACAGATTCTCTATTCTAAGAATCTATTGGTTTAAATAATTGACTACCCAATGTCTATGATTATCTAATCACTCCCTTTCAGGATGGACATGTGACCAAAGCTGGCCAATGAGATGTGAAACAGTATCTGCTGGTCTGGCAAAAGTTTCTCACTCTTTAAAGGAGACCCAAGGAAGATGCAGGTTCTTCCTTTCTCCAGATCTTATCATGTCCAGATGCTTGAAACTGATGATGTTGCTTTGCAACTACACTAGGGCCAGGATAAGTGCAAAGCCAGCACAACCAGGATGCCAAGGGGAGTTCTGGTATGAACTAGGCTCCTTGATGACACTTGAAGCACTGATTATGCTGTGCTTGGAGCCAACACCTGTGGACTTCCTGTTATATAAGTCAATAAATGTCCTTATGTTTTAGTCCATTTAAAGCAGGCTTTTCTGTTACTTGCTGCCAAAGAATTCTCGCTGGCACAATCTATGAACTCCTTTCCCAGAACAAAACTTTCAGAATTACTATTGCTTTATAATGGTTTAATATTATAGTGAGCTTGTCTGGGGTTGAGGGGATAATTCTTTAAAAACGTTCTTAATTTTCTCAAGTGATTTAATAAGATAATTCCTATTGAGTCAATTAATTGTAGTCATCTAAATTTCTTAATAAAATTTCTATTTCAATGATTTTCCAAATTTATTAGAAATCAAGTATGTATTTTATTATGTTTTGTAACTTCTATATAAATTCTATCCCTTTTTTTTCTTTTGATTATGGGGTTTTCTTATTAGATTTTCCAGCAGCTGGCCCATTTTATTGATTCTTTGTAAAAACACTTTCCTGGGATTCACTATCTCTTCATGCCATTGTTTTCCTGCTGCTGGTTTATTTATTTTTTAATTTTATGATTTTAATTTATTTCTTTTTAATTCCTTGGATAATTTTTTCATTTTTTTTACTTAAAATAATTTATTTTCTTGCTTTCACTTTTAGAAATATATTTAGCATTACAAATTACTTGAGAACAACTTTATGCATATCCCATAATTTTAAATATAAATTATCCTGATTCTCATTATTTTTCAATTAGCTGTTTTCATACCCTTGATTTCTTCCTTAGTCAAATAATTATTCAAGGGAATTCCCTGGTGGCCAGTGGTTAGGACTCTGTGATCTCACTGCAGAGGGCCTGGGTTCAATCATTGCTTGGGGAATTAAGATCCCGCACGCTGTGTGGCATGGCCAAAAAAAAAAAAAAAGTATTCAAAAGAGTGTGCATAAAAGTAGTTTTATCTTTTGCTATTAGTTTCTAGTTATGTTATAATTTTGCTTAAGAATATAGATTGCATATATTCATCTTTCTGACATAATTTTTGTTATTTGCTGTGTTATTTCAGATTTTTTAATTTAAAAAAACTCTGTGGTCAAGCAAAAAGGTGCATTTTACAATGTAAATTTATATATATATATATAAAATAAAACAAATGGTAATTTTATAATACAAATTTTGAAATAGTCCTGAATTCTACTTTACTATTCATATTGTTCCAATCATTTACACCATAATGCCATATGTTATGAGGGCAAATACAACAGTTTGAAGAACTGCTGCTGGAAATTTTAAGGGTAGAATGTACAACTAAGCATAAGAGTATTGTCCAGGATCATGGATTTGTTGCAATAGGAACCTACAGGAGGGAGGAGGCTGCGTGTGACAGTCAAAAGAACAGAAAATACTGTAACTGTAGTGGGGTTGACTGTCCTGCTGAGAGCTCTGCATGGTGTCTGGCATCCAGGAGCTACTTAATAATTTTTTCCTCCATGAAAGAGTAGATTTTTCCCCCCCAGAATGTTTGGTTGCATATGGGCCATGCCAAAGGTAGTATAGTTAGCTCTGGGGGGTGGGGAGGAAGACTGGGTAAGAAAAGATGGCCCCAGGGGCTCTCTTGAATTATAGTCATCCCTAGGTAGCCAAAGCATCCCCAGGGGGGTTGGTTCCAGGCCCTCAGCAGATACCAAAAGCCATGGATGCTAAAGTCTCTAGCATTTGCATATAACCTATGGATACCCTCCCATATACTTTATTTTTAAATTTTTTTTGAATCTTATTTTATTTATACAGCAGGTTCTTATTACTTATCTATTTTATACATATTAGTGTATATATGTCAATCTGAATCTCCCAATTCATCCCGCCACCACCCCAGCTTTCCCCCCTTGGTGTCCATATGTTTGTTCTCTACATCTGTATCTCTATTTCTGCCTTGCAAACCGGTTCATCTGTATCATTTTTCCAGATTCCACATATATGTGTTAATATACGATATTTGCTTTTCTCTTTCTGACTTATTTCACTCTGTATGACAGTCTCTAAGTCCATCCACATCTCTACAAATGACCTAATTTCGTTCCTTTTTATGGCTGAGTAATATTCCATTGTATATATGTACCACATCTCCTTTATCCATTCATCTGTCAATGGGCATTTAGGTTGCTTCCATGACCTGGCTATTGTAAATAGTGCTGCAGTGAACATTGGGGTGCATGTGTCTTTTTGAATTATGGTTTTCTCTGGATATATGTCCAGTAGTGGGATTGCTGGGTCATATGACAGTTCTATTTTTAGGTTTCTAAAGAAACTCCATACTGTTCTCCATAGTGGCTCTATCATTTACATTCCCACCAACAGTACAACAGGGTTTCCTTTTCTCCACACTCTCTCCAGCATTTGTTGTTTGTAGATTTTCTGATGGTGGCCATTCTAACAAGTGCGAGGTGATACATCACTGTAGTTTTGATTTGCATTTCTCTAATAATTAGTGATGTTGAGCAGATTTTTATGTGCTTTTTGGACATCTGTATGCCTTCTTTGGAGAAATGTCTATTGAGGTCTTCTGCCTGGTTTTGGATTAGGTTGTTAGTTTTTTTAATATTGAACTGCATGAACTGTTTATATATTTTGGAGATTAATCCTTTGTCCGTTGGTTCATTTGTAAATAGTTTCTCCCATTCTGAGGGCTGTCTTCTCATCTTCTTTATGTTTTCCTTTGCTGTGCAAAAGTTTTTAAGTTTCATTAGGTCCCATTTTTTTAATTTGGGCTTTACTTCCATTACTCTAGGAGGTGGGTCAAAAAAGATCTTGCTATGATTTATGTCAAAGAGTGTTATTCCTATGTTTTCCTTTAAGAGTTTTACAGTGTCAGGTCTTACATTTAGGTCTTTAATCCATTTTGAGTTTATTTTTGTGTATGGTGTTAAGGAGTGTTCTAATTTCATTCTTTTACATGTAGCTGTTCAGTTTTCCCAGCACCACTTATTGAAGAGACTGTCTTTCCTCCATTGTATATCCTTACCTCCTTTGTCATAGATTAGTTGACCAGAGGTGCATAGGTTTATCTCTGGGCTTTCTATCCTGTTCCATTGATCTATATTTCTGTTTTTGTGCCAGTACCATATTGTCTTGATTACTGTAGCTTAGTAGTATAGTCTGAAGTCAGGGAGTCTGATTCCTCCAGCTGTGTTTTTTCCCCCTCAAGATTGTTTTGGCTATTAGGGGTATTTTGTGTCTCCATACAAATTTTAAGGTTTTTTTGTGCTAGTTCTGTAAAAAATGCCACTGGTAATTTGATAGGGATTCCACTGAATCTGTAGATTGCTTTGGGTAGTATAGTCATTTTCACAACATTGATTCTTCCAATCCAAGTACATGGTCTATCTCTCCATCTGTTTGTGTCATCTTTGGTTTCTTTCACCAGTTTCTTATAATGTTCTGAGTACAGGTCTTTTACTTCCTTAGGTAGGTTTATTCCTGGGTATTTTATTCTTTTTGTTGCAATGGTGAATGGGATTGTTTCCTTAATTTCTCTTTCTGAACTTTCATTGTTAGTGTATAGGAATGCAAGAGATTTCTGTACATTAACTTTGTATCCTGCAAATTTACCAAATTCACTGATTAGCTCTAGTGGTTTTCTGGTGGCATCTTTAGGATTATCCATGTATACTATCATGTCATCTACAAACAGTGACAGTTTTACTTCTTTTCCAATTTGTATTCCTTTATTTCTTTTTCTTCTCTGATTGCCATGACTAGGACTTCCAAAACTATGTTGAATAATAGTGGCGAGAGTGGACATCCTTGTCTTGTTCCTGATCTTAGAGGAAATGCTTTCAGTTTTTCACCATTGAGAATGATGTTTGCTGTGGGTTTGTCGTATATGACCTTTATTATCTTGAGGTAGGTTCCCTCTATTCCCACTTTCTGGAGAGTTTTTATTGTAAATGGGTGTTGAATTTTGTCAAAAGATTTTCTGCATCAGTTGAGATTATCATATGGTTTTTATTCTTCAGTTTGTTAATATGGTGTCTCACATTGATTGATTTGTGTATATTGAAAAATTCTTGCATCCCTGGGATAAATCCCACTTTATCATGGTGTATGACTCTTTTCATATGTTGTTGGATTCTGTTTGTTAGTATTTAGCTGAGGATTTTTTCATCTATATTTATCAGTGATATTGGTTTGTAATTTTCTTTCTTTTTTTTATAGTATCTTTGTCTGGTTTGGGTATCAGAGTCCTCTCATATACTTTAAATCATCTCTAGATTACTTATAATATTGACACCTGATACATTGTAAATGCTATGTAAATAGTTGCCATCATGGCAAATTCAAGTTTTGCTCTTTGGAATTTTTTTATTTTCAGTCCGTGGTTGGTTGAATCCATGGATGTGAAACCCACAGATACCAAAAGCTGATTGTATTCATGAGTTGCTCTATGGTCCAGGTAGAGGACAGAGATGGTGCAGCTTAAGCAACTCAAACATGTTTATTTTTTTCCTCAAGGATCCAAAAGTGGATGGTTTTATATTTAAGAATTTATTCTATAAGGACTGGTGTATGTTGGGTAAAAAGCATGAAGAACCAGGAGTAATACTGACCCTGTCCATATCTGTTGAGCCACCCCACTTCTGATAGCCCCAGCCCACTTCCAGCTGCCAGTATCTGTGTTCCTCTGTGTGAGGGATTTCTTCAGGTCTCCTGGGGAGATCCTTTGCCCACACCCATTGCAGGCCCATGGCAAGTGCTGAGGACAGCCCTCAACCAATGACTGTATAAATACCCCAGATCTTATGTTGTTTTTTTAAATTAATTAATGAATTTATTTAGTTTTGGCTGCATTTGTTCTTCATTGCTGTGCATGGGGTTTCCCTACTTGGGGTAAGTGGGGAGCTATTCTTCATTGTGGTGCATGGGCTTCTCATTGTGGTGGCTTCTCTTGTGGAGCACGGGCTTTGGGCATGTGCCTTCAGTAGATGTGGCATACAGGCTCAGTAGTTGTGGCTCTTGGGCTCTAGAGCACAGGTTCCGTAGTTGTGGCACATGGGTTTTGTTGCTCTGTGGCATGTGGGATCTTCCCAGACCAGGGCTCAAACCCATGTCCCCTGCATTGGCAAGCAGATTCTTAACCACAGCACCATCAGGGAAGTCCCTCTCATGCTCTTTGGGTGAAAGAACTGTGAGGTGTGTGCTCTACACTTGCTACCAGAGTTTCCATTCCCTACCAGCCTATTGTGGTAGCTGTCCTGATAACTCCCCCACATCGGCTGCATTCCCTTCTCTGTCTTGCTGCCCCACTCCCTTGATGGCATTCTTTGCACCTTTCCAAACCTTGCCTGAAGGTCTTCTGGGAAAACCCAAATTAAGACAAACAATGATTCTTATTATTTGTTTTAGCCTCATCAATCTTTGTAAACAAGCATTGCTGGGGGAAGAGGGAGAGAAATGTGCAAACTAAGAAGTCATGCATGGCTGGCTGTAAGTGCATTTGAAGATGTCATAGAAATCATTATCACACTCTGTTTAATCGGCCACAGAGGTGGGTTTCAGCAAATCTATGGAGCAGTTAGGGGATACTGCACAGTTCAAAACTCTGACTCTAGGGACCAGTGGTCCACTGGCAGTCCAGTGGCTAAGAATTTGCCTTCCAATGCAGGGGGTGAGGGTATGATCTCTGGTCAGGGAGCTATGATCCCACATGTCTTGCAGCCAAAAAACCAAAACATAAAATAGAAGCAGTATTGTAACAAATTCAATAAAGACTTTAAAAAAATGGTCCTCATCAGAAAAACAAACAACAACTAAAAGAAACCTCACTCTTTAATCAGCTGTATGTACTGAGACCAATGAACAATCTTCCAGTCACTAATTTCCCAGATAATATTAAGTCACAACTCCTCCAGTTCTAACTTGAAGATCCTCCACCTGTGCTAAGTGGTTGAGAAGACAGTCCCTCTTAGGTTGACTGGTCGGGGGTCCCAACCATGAGCACAAAGGTATGTTTGTTACAATTACTAACATTGTTCCTGTCAGAGAAGCAGAGGCTAAATTTATAAGTAATAATAATGATAATGCCCAGAAATTATTGTGATTTAGAAAAAGTCTCAAATTTCCTCCAGGAAACACTACCTGAGACCCCCATCTGAGCTTTGTGCCTATTGTATGTGATCTCATGCTGCCCTTTGTTTCCCATATGATGGTCCTTGATCTACTAAATTGTAAAAAATATTTTATTTATCTATTCCCCCAAGTATACTCCTTTACGTTCCTGGAAAGCAACAATTTTATATTCTGTTGTTATCTTTGTCATGGAGCTTGTCACTTAAAAGGCACAAATACATACAGAACTGTAACAGGTAAAATAAATGAGAAGAGATCTCCACCTAGACAAAAACTGGAAAACATCTGAACTACACTAAAAAAAAACTCCTTTAAGTATTATGATTAAAAACAAAATCAAATTATTATTAAGGGTTAAAGTTTGTAAATGTCACATTATATTCATGTGGGAAGGAAAGAGAAAGCCAAGTTTAGATACTGAGAGGCTCAAAAAACATAACTGTCAGAAATCCTTGAAAAAAATTATTTAAAATTGTATGCCAACTAATAGAAAGATGAAGCAAACATAAGTACAAAAAAGAATGTGATGTCATAGAAAGATTAGTAACAAAAATTAAAAAACAAATAGTCTAAATATTCTTGAAAAGTTGGTAAAGAAATAGAATATAAAAGGAAATAAATGGAGTTAAAGTGTTCTAGGGCCCTTGAATAGTCCAGGGAATGGCAAAATACTCATGTATGGTAGATTCTAAGTAAAGAATAAATGCTGTAATTTTGAGGCTAACAATAAAAAATAACAGATTGCAAAACTAACAAGGAGAGGGAGAAATGGAATGAGAAATACTATTATAATAAAAATAATAGTAACACATATTGCAATGTGATCAGAGAATGGCAAGAAAGGTAAAAAAAGGAACAAAGGTGAGCTAAATAGAAAATAAATTATAGGCTAACACACTTAGACTCAAGTATAACATTAAATATAAATCTACAGATAATATTCTAATCAAAAGGCAAAGATTGTGAGACTAGGTTAAAAAAAACAAATTACTACTTACAAGAAATGCACCTTAAGTATAAAGATATAGAAAAGTTAGAAGGAAAAGGAGAGTAAAATATAATGATGTATACTTTAAATAAAAGACAGAGAATATGGATATATTGTTATTGCACAAGACAGACTTTAAAACAAGAGCATTACAAAAGATAAAAGTATGGGAGACCCCTGTAAGTTAATGATCACTCAAGAAAGCAGGTTTGCTTAACCACACAATCAAGCAGGCTTGCTTAGCAAAAAAACCATGCAACAGAAGCATGAGATATGCGCCAAAATAATGGTGGCATGAAACCCACATCCTGCCCAGTGAGCTCAGTAAGTTAATGACCCCTAGGATGTGCTCTCAGCACACATAAAAAAACAATAATTTTTGGAAGGGTGACATTTCAAAGTGAAAGACCCTCATTGTACTGAGACCTGAAATAATTTTTTTCATACTGTCATGAGAGTCCTGGCTTGACCATGTAAGGACAAGAAAACTCCCCTGCCCAACTTGGAGGAGGAGATGATGATGGAAGCATGATGTCTACTCAAGGATGAGGAGGAAAGTGGCCTTTTACCCCTCCCCACTTTTCCTCTCGGGGCACAGCACCCTCTCACCCACACACTTGTAAGCCTCACAAGTATCCTATTCTAATAAATCATTTCTTATGTATCACTTTGTCTCTGGTTGAATTCTTTACGCACTGAGACATAAAGAACCAGAGCTCCTCGGAGACCCCTGAAATGCCACCTAGCAGTTTCAATTTCAGAGTCAGTAGAAGGTGTTTTAAACAGAAAAGTCAGAAATCTGGGGAGATGGTGGAATTGTTTCCAGAGACCAACTCTGTAGATCTTGCTCAGCCATGACAGTTTTTAAAGGGAATGGCGGGAGGTAAGTTCTTTAACTTGGGACAGCTGGTTTTCTTTAATTGATGGTAATCTTTTGATGTTCTGACTACCTGGTCTTGTTGCAAAAACACCTATATATACTGGCTCCTCCCTTACCTCTTAGTAGCAGTCCCTCAGAGTGATCTGAGAGTCTGTTTCCTGGGCTTGAAGTCCCCAGGAAATCTGCCAAATAAAACATAACTTTCAACTCTCAGGTTGTGCATTTTTTCTCAGTCGACAGGATTATTCCTAATCCCCACTTTGGGTCTGTGCTGGGCTACACATACTGCTCTTAATCCAAATTCCAGACCACAAGCTTTGCCTAGGTTTCTGTTCTGCTATGCAAGAAAGAGGAAAAGATGCAAATGTTTAAAGACTGCTCCTGTGTGCTAAATAAAGTAAATCCAGTATTTTTGCATGATAAGATCATGAAATAATCCAAGTTTTCACTCCATGAAACATTGAACCTCTAGCAGGGGAGGCAAACAAAAGGAAAAGAATATGAAAAATATTGGGAACAAAAGATGATTAATATCTATAATGTGCAGGGGTAAAAGCTAGCTCTATCTACCTAACAGAATCATTTAAAAAAATCACATGTGGTTATGCTTAATTTATCTTTCACCAGCCCAATTAAAAGCCTAGTTCAAGTGCTGTTCTCCTGAGTGACTTAACTGACTTAATCTCCTCATAACAACTATAATAAATTCAGTATGTTAAGTGGCATAATTAAAACAAGATGCCATTAAGGACTCTGGAGTGGCTTAAAATAAAATCTGACTCCTCATTAAAAAATGTACACAAAGGTGTAGTGTGGAAGGAAGGGAAATTTAGATCTCTGTTCTATTCTTGGTTGTGCCTCTAACTTACTTAGGACTGCATGCCAGTCACTTAATTCTTTAGGCTGTGCTCTAAATTGCTTCATCTCTGAAAAAATGGGGAGTACGACTCTTGCCTGCCTCTAGCAATATAAGGCTCAAAGAAGAGAGCATGTCTGAAAATATCAATACTTAAAAACAAAACCACATTTTATAGCATAGGGTATTATGTTTATCATTACAAATGCTGGTTATAAATGGTAATGTTTGTAAAAGTGTTGCTGGGTTATCTCTGCAGGGTATGTAGAAGTGAGCCAGGCTTGGTATCTATTAAATTCCAGGAGAGCATGTAATGTCAATATTTTATTGACAAAGCAAATAGTTAGAGACATAGAGATGGGAGCAATCTGAAATCATGGCAAATGTTGGTTTGGTCCTCGTGAATGCATCTTTGCAACCTTGACCATGCTGGTGAATCAAGGGGGAGATCAAATATGGGCAATTCTGAGACTCATACCTCAAGAAGGTCCACACAGCGTACTTCTGGGTTGCCCCCTGATAAATGGAATATTGGCTGCCAGAGCAGTAAACAAAGGATGTCACAGTTATCAGTGATTGCAGCCACAGACAGTGGTGAGCTGGTGAGCCTTGAGGAAACTCAGGTTGTGAAAACACAGGATACTGGCCCCAGATAGCTGAGGTACATATCAAAGGAATGATTTCAGTGATCACAGACCCTTGCATCTTCCCATACATAGAAAAGTGTTAAATTCCTTAATTTGAGATTTCTAGTTTTCTTTAATTAATGGTAGTCTTTTGCTCCTACTACCTGCCCTTTGTCGCAAAACTCCTATATATACTAGCTCTCTCCTCTCCTCCTTGGAGCAGTTCTCTCAGGGATACTTGAGATGCTGCCTTCCTGGGCTGAAGTCCTAAAAATTCCTGCCAAATAAAACATAACTCTCAACTTTTAGGTTGTGCATATTTTTTTACTTGACACCCCCAATCCTAGTCTTAACCAAGGACCCAAGGTGAGCAAATGCCCACAAGAGTCCCCTGGCCATCAGAGACTCATTTTGTCCCCAGTGACTTTGAGGTTCTTGATGTCTCATTGCAGAAAGAATTCAGTGAGAGACAAAGTAACAGGTAAGAAGTGGATTTATTTAGAGAGAAACACACTCCACAGGCAGAGTATGGGCCATCTCAGAAGACAAGAGGCCCCCAAAGTATGGTGTGGTTAGTTTTTATGGGCTGGGTAATTTCATAGGCTAATGAATGGGAGGATTATTCCAACTATTTCAGGGAAGGGGCAGAGATTTCCAGGAAATGGGCCACACCCACTTTTTGACCTTTTATGGTGAGCCTCAGAACTGTTATGGTGCTGTGTCATTTAGCATGCTAATGTATTACAATGAGCATATAATGAGGCTCAAGGTCTACTGGAAGACATATCTTCTGCCATCTTGGACCAGTTGGTTCTAACCAGTTTTTTTTTGTGTCATATGGCTATGACATTCTTTTAAATGTTGTGCACTACCCCCTTCCATCCTGTTTCAATTTCTACCTCCCAGCCTTTTCATGTGCTGTTTCTTCCACCTAAAATGCTGTCTCTCCTTCTGAATGTGAGTAAAAGTGGAAATGAATGGGCATACATGTTAAAAAAGTGCATAAACCTTAGGGTTGGTCTACTCCTTCGAGGTCATTCACTTCAATTGTCTCACACTAATACTAGCACTTACATCAATTAATAGTAATAAAAACACCAGTAACATTAGTACTAACACAAGAAATCACATATCTCTGAAAACTGATCTGATCCATCTACTTTTTTGTTTTTATTTTTTGCAGGATAATTACTCTCACACACACACTATGCACATATTTGGACAAGGAAACATAGTTTAAGGCTAAAGTTACATACTTCACTTTAACTTAAAGAAAAAAAGAACTTAAAATAGTCACTATTTGCCCATACTCCTCTATGACCTTGAGGAAAAGAAAGACAAGAATTGTATGATTTAAAATCAGACACACAGACACACACACTGATACCTCATTTTATACTGGGAAGGTATCTAAAACCTTTCAATTTTTGTGCTAACAAGTCTCAGGAAGAAGGGGGGGGTCTTAGTGAAAACATCGTTTCATAATCAAATGAATGAAATTAAATCCATCTTTTACATATTGTTACCTAATGAATTGGGTCCTGCTGCTTGCCACTTACAAAATCAATTACATATTCATAAATGGTAGAGGAGAAAGGTGCCCTTAATCAGAATACTGGCCATCTGGGGAGATGTTGGACTCAGCATATAACTGAGCAGGTCCCTATGGGACCTTCCCAGGACAGGCTCTTCCCCCATATCCTCTGCTTTAGCTCCTCTCTGAAGTATCCAGATAAAAGTATTTGATGCACGTTTCCTGAGTTGTTTTACAGATATGAAAACCCCCCTCCAAATAGAAGTTAACTACTTGATGACCATGAGCACATAGCCCCAGTCTTCCTGGAGATAAACGACTGATAATGTTAACCCCTGTGATACCGCCCTGCTACCTCACCATCAGCCAATCAGAGAATTGTGCATGAGCTGATCACATACCCTGTGACCCCCCCCTCTCCTTGCCTCACCTAGCTTTTAAAAATGCTTTACTGAAACCCTTTGGAAAGCTAGAGCTTTTTAGAGCTTGAGCCACCCATTTCCTTGCATGGCCCTGCAATAAACTTTTCTGTGCTCCAAACTCTGACATTTTGGTTTGTTTGGACTTACTATGCATCGGGCAAAGGAGCTTGTGCTAACAAGCATCCCCAAAGACCACCTCCAAAAATTCTGCTAGACCATGAAAGTTTTAAAGTAAAGGAGGGAAGTAATCTCAGTTAATCATTGAGATAGGGGGTCAAAGTCATCACCATCACCCACCGAGTGCAGGCTCCTTGTGATCTTCCTCTAGATGTTATCTTGGTCACAGAGTTTGTTCAGGATAATACTGAATGGGAAGCTAGGGAAGATATCTGGCCATCTGTCAATTACTTATTCTTCATTTCTACTTCTTTGAACTATGGAAAGAACTGACTAGTGATAAATGGAATATATATAAATGGAATGGAATATTTATAAATGGAATATTTCCTGACATATCAATAAACAAAGGATGTCACAGTCACAAATGATTGCAGCCCTCCAACATGAACTGGTGAGCCCTGAGGAAATTCAGGGCTGAAAAGAAGGCCTGTCATCTAGCAGCCATCAGACTTCAGCCACTCCCTGCAGTGAGCTCTGAGGAAACTCAGGCTGTGAAAATACAGGCTCCCGATAGCTAAGGTGTATATCAAAGGAATGACTTCAGTAAGCCCAGAATCTTGCACATTCCCATACATAAAAAACACTAAATTCCTTAACTTGAGATATCTGGTTTTCTTTATTTAACAATAAATTTTGAGGTCCCAATTACCTGCTCATGTTGCAAAACTCTTATATATCCTGGCTCCTCCCCTCTCCTCTGAGGAACAGTTTCTCAGAGTTAACTGAAAAGCTGTTTCCCAGGCTGCAGTCCTCATTTTGCCCCAAATAAAACAACTCACAACTCTCACGTTGTGCATATATATTTTTTTAAGTCAACACTAGTAAGGTATTGTGTGATTAAAAATTTGAAAGATATGCTTGGGCAGGAGTTGAGTAGAGCATGGGGGTGCCTGGCTTAAAAGTTAGTTACAATATAGCTTTGCTAAAGTGATTGGAAATGGGGATTCCTGCTGAGGGCGGTTTACTGTAAAGAACTGCTTACAATATGACTTTGCATGTCACAAAAGTCTTTTCTTATCCTTCAAATACAGAGACTGTTTTTTTAAATACAGAAACTTTAATCAAATGCTTGTTTACCTGTCATTTAACTACTTGTGTTTTCTTCCTAGAAACCTCCCCACCAACACTAGATTTTTCTAACTCCTCAGGTGTTTCCAAAAACAAGGGTTACCTCCTTCTCTCATCCCAGAAATTTACCAGAAGATTCCCCTTCATCTCTGCACCCACGCTGGAGCCTTCCTGAGATCAAAAAGCACTGGAATACATACACTCCCTAATATTTACTCTGCAGGGTGGAACTCCACCACCAGACTATTAAGAAACAGAGCACAAGTTGGCACAGATGAGGGCATGTGTTACACAACCATACTGCCAAAGTGACAGCTCACTTTTCTAGTTCATTTTTTTACTGTAGACAAAGTATCTGGAAATAGCTATGGCATCACATTATTGTCAAAGCTCTTGTGTAAAAAACTGACACATTCTTTCTCAATGATAATTTATGAAAGACACACGAAAATTATGTGCTAGATGTATGGTGCATTTATGCATATAAACAAATGTCTGGAGGTTATTTCTGATGATGGGTAGGCATCATTTTCCATAAGGGAATAGTCTAAAGCAAGGGGAAAAGTTACTCACATAGCCCATGTGGAGACAGTTTCTCTGTTCAGTTATATTTTACCTGATGTTTCACTATGCTACCCCCAATATGTTTCATCCACAGCTTAACATTTCAGAGTGGTGTCCCACAACATTGTCTCACCTTCTCACCTCCATAGACCTGTGAGGTCAGCACCCCTTCATATGTATGGATGAATTGTCTCAGAGAGGGGCATTGCAGAACACACTGCTCACTGTTTATAAAAACCCATTTATTCTTCTTGTGCACACAGCTAAACTACATTTCCCAGGGTCCCCTGAAGCTGTACCCATGTGACTGAGTTCCAGCTAATGGAATGTGAGCTAAAGTGATTATGCACTTCTGGTCCTGGCCCATAAAATCTTCCTACATCTTCTTTTCCCTTCCAGTTGATGGGATGATAGGATGATGCCATGGAAGACATATAAAACATTGGTCCCTAAAATGACTGTGTGGAGCAGAAACACACACACACACACACACACACACACACACACATACACATACACACACCACCTCCCTGTTGGTCTAGAATCTCCTCAAACTATTCTGTGAATGAGAAAAAAATGTCCAAGTGTTCAGCCATTACATGTTGGAGTCTGTTTATTATCACAGTCTACCCTAGGCAAGTCAGCACAAGTATTTGTACTCTGAAGTGAAATGCTTCCATAATCAAAAAACTAAAATTGTGTGGCACTAGCCTAATCAGGCAGCAGTTGGTGAGGTAACACATTTAGCAGGAAGAAAGATGGAGACTCATGTTGTGATGGCAAAACTTTTGTTAAAATAAAACCTGTGATGACTTGGAAGACAGATCACATATTCACTGAGTCTGTGGCTCTGTAGAAGTTGTTGTAATAACTAGACTAAGAGTGTGTCTTGGTTGTTGCTGGGCTTAGTAAGGTATTCAGTATTACAAGAAAGAGATGAGCTCAAGCAAGTTTGTCTGGTTTGCAAGCAGAGAGTGAAGGAATAGAGAAAGTTCAGAGACTAAAGGCCTTAAGGTGTTAGAAAGACCTACTGTTGCTGGACCCTAAATAGTTTAAGAGATAAGACCAAACAAGACTTGGTCTTATTTGAATAGCAAAATCTCACTAGGACTTTCCAGTAGACCAAAGGATTCAGACCTGTGGCAAGGGTCAGACTGAGAATGTTGTCTCTTCAGACCCGTTGATTCAGTTGTTCTCTACATAGTTGCATTACATTGAGAAAAAAAAGCATGGGTTGGGAAGCAAAAAATAAAGCAGACATGAGGAATATGTTTGGGAAAGAATATAGGGTATTGTTTCTGGCACATGGAGCCGACTGGAAACAAACTTAAGAGAAGCCTACCATGTTTTAATAGGAATTGTCAGATAAACAATATGCCTAACCTACAAAGCCTGTGGTTGTAAAGCTATACTGAGGTCACAAACTTGCAAGATTGGGGTGAGTACTCTGAAAGTTATGCTCCCCCAAAACTGTATCCTCCCCAGTGCTCACTACAGATGGGGCCTTGGAGAAAAATGGCCAAGGATGAAGCTCCCACCACCTCCAGGGCAGAGAGTCTTTGCAAGGCCTGCCTGGGAGGGTCCTGACCCTGTTGTGGGCCAGTGACTACTGAATGTTTCTCTTCTTTCCTCTATCAAATGTGAACTTTCATTGTAGTTATGGAGTTATTGTTACAACATTGTATAGTGTAAAGTGCCATTCTATTCTCCTGTGATCTGTCAAAACCCATGTGAGGGAAGTAAGGTTAGTATTTTTATTCCCAGTTTGCCAGTGAAGAAACTAGACCCAGAAATGTTATGACAAAGACTGCAATTTTGGCTATACAAACCCAAATATCTTGTCACTTCAATTGTAGTGGGCTAAAATTTTTTTATTTTCAACTAGCAACTTGGTGTACTATATCAATGATTCTCTGAACTCAGGTAATGTTCCATTCAAACCCCTAACAATGACATCAAAACATCCAGGTAGCTGGCTGGCTGGATTTTGGCCAGAATTCTCTGTATCAATTTGCTTCCAGAAGTCTTGGAATCATAGTAGGGGTTGAGATTTATCTCCAGAATCCTCAAACAAATGGTAAATTTTCTCAATTCATTTCCCCCAATCAATTAATTTAATGAGGGTAAGGCTCACTCAAATTAAATTTCACCTCCAATTCCTGCCTGTGCCTGGGGAGATTGTTACTCTCTTCCTTTCTTATCCTCCTGCAGTGCCTGCCTCAAATGAATGGTCCTGGATAGATCCAATTTGAGGAGAGCTGTGAAGGTGGTGAAGTGTGTTTCCTGTGCCTTTCCACTCTTCCGTTTGCATGCAAAAAAAGATACCGCTCCCTCTCTTTGAATCTGTGAATGAAAAATGTTGCCTGCCATATCAGTAAACAAAGGATTTTGCAGCCATCAAGCCACTACATCTGCCATGATGGTGAGTCCTGAGGGAACTCAGAATGGAGGCAAATAGGCTGTCCACTGCCAAGCTCTCAGCCACCCCCAATGGTGCACCCCGAGGGGACTCAGGATGGGAAAGAACAGGATACTGGCTCTAGATAGCTAAGGTATGATTTCATATCAAAGGAATGATATCAATGGGCCCAGACTCTTGTATCTTTCCATACATAGAAAAGTGCTAAATTCATTAACTTGGGACATCTGGTTTTCTTTAATTAACGGTAATCTTTTGATGTTCTGACTACGTGGTCTTTGTTGCAAAAAGCCCTATATATCCTGGCTCCTCCCTTACCTCTTAGGAGCAGTCCCTCAGGTCTATGTAAGTGGCTGTCTTCCGGGCTTGAAGTCCTCAGAAAGTCCACCAAATAAAACATAATTTCTAAAATTTAAGATTGTGCATTTTTTTTCAGTTGACATATCCCTGTAGTTGCTTTATAAGGAGATTCAAATAAGTTAACATGTCTTTAGGGCACTGATTTTATTCTCATAATTACCTTTTGGGGATACTTTTAGCTAAATAGACTTTAAAATATAGACTTTTGGGGTCCTATTTAGCTAACTAGATCCTTTTAGCTGAGTAACTAGACCAAACAATAAAGTTGACATCAATTATTTGAACAAAAAATAGTCTAATATAAAAGGGCAAAAATCCTTCAGAGAGATTAAGTAGAAGGATAAAGTCACTAGGCTTATGGTGTTAAGTGGGAGTAAAATGCTAGATACCCAACTGCACTATAAGACATGAACATCCTTCACAGAGTCAGCCATACACAATGATAAACAGCAAGTTCAACAAAGGTGCATCCCCCTAATTAATCCTTGGGAAAGTCTGTTATGCCCCCTTGTGACACTGAAAGGACATATAGTCATCCTTTTTTCTAATTTCCAAGTTTTAGATAATTTTTCACAACAGCTTTAATCAAGTCCTTACCCTTTATTTGCAAAATATGGGATTATAATTATTGTATGATGAAATCTGTAGGTATGATACTAATTATACCAAAGACAATTGACTAGCCTCTGAGCTCAGACTCTAAAGGAGTGAGCTCTTGTTCAATCTGCAAACCCAGGGCCTGGGTAGGAATCTGTGGGAATTAGTGCATGCTGCAGGCATCCAGTCTTAGCCTCCCTCTGGGTAGGGACATGAGGCCTCTGACAGAGTCATGAAGGGCCTCTCTCCCTATCTCTGGACCTTAATCTGCCTGGAGCTCCTGTAGTGGAGCCCAAATCACTGCCCTGTGAGAGGACTCCTGACATCCAGCTCAGAAGATGAACAAGTTTCTCAGGGGCTAGCCTATTGTTCCCTTGCCCAGAATCCCAGTATTCAACCAGTTCTGGGAGTGGGGGGTGTTTGTCCCACACAAACAGGATGCAGGTCTCTCATCCCAAACTTCCCAGCCCCCTCCAATTATATATAAAACCTGTGAAGATGACACCCAACACTTCATATTTCTGAAGGCCTTTTCTCTCATTTCCTTTCCCACCATGCACCTCTCTCTTTTTTTTCTCATTCCCCTTTTCTCTTTCTCTACTTCTCCTCTTCTCTTTTTTAAAAAAATTGAATTATAGTTGATTTACAATATTTCAGGCTTACAGCAAAGTGATTTAGTTATATATATATATATATATATATATATATATATATATATATATATTCTTTTTCAGATTCTTTTCAAATATACGTTGTTACAAGACATTGAATATAGGTCCTTACTGTTTACATATTTTATACATGGTAGTGTATATCTGTTAATCCTAAATTCCCAGTTCATCCCTCCCACCCTCCTTTTCCCTTTGGTAACCATAAGTTTTTTTGTGTATGTTTGTAAGTCTATTTCTGTTTTGTAAATAAATTCATTGAAATAATCTTTTAAGATTTCATGTATAAGTGATACTATATGATATTTGTCTTTCTCCATCTGTCTTAATTCACTTACTATGATAATCTCTAAGTCTACCCATGTTGCTGAAAATGGCATTATTTCATTTTTCTTTATGGCAGAGTAATATTCCATATATATACACCACATATTCTTTATCCATTTATCTGTCTGTGGACATTTAAGCTGCATCTATTATTGGCTATTGTAAATAGTGCTGCAATGAACACTGGGGTGAGTGTATCTTTTGGAGTTAGAGTTTTCTCCTTATATGTACCCAGGAGTGGGATTGCAGGATCATATGGAAACTCTATTTCTAGTTCTTTAAGGAAGCTCCATACTCTTTTCTTAGTGGCTGTACCAATTTACATTCCCACCAACAATGTAAGAGGGTTCCCTTTTCTGTACACCTTCTCCAGCACTTATTATTTGTAGACTTTTTGATGATGGCCATTCTGACCAGTGTGTGGTGGTACCTCATTGCAGTTTTGGATTTCTCTAATAATTAGCAATATTGAGCATCTTTTCATGTGCCTGTTAGCCATGTGTATGTTTTCTTTGGAGAAATGTCTATTTATGTCTTCTGCCCATTTTTTGATTGGGTTGTTTTTTTGATATTGATCTGTATATGCTGCTTATATATTTTGGAAATTAAGCCCTTGTCAGTCACATTGTTTACAAATACTTTCCCCTAGTCCATAGGTTGTCTTTTCATTTTGTTTATGGTTTCCTTTGCAGTGCAAGAGCTTATAAGTTTGATTAGGTTCCATTTGTTTATTTTTGCTTTTGTTTCCAATACTGTAGGAGATGGAGCCAAAAAGATATTGCTGCAATTTATGTCAAAGAGTGTTCTACCTATGTTTTTCTCTAAGAATTTTAGAGTACCTGGTCTTACATTTAGGACTTTAATCTATTTTGAGTTTATTTTTATATATGGTATTAGAGAATGTTCTAATTTCATTCTTTTACATGTAGCTGTCCAGTTTTGCCAGCACCACTTATTGAAGAGACTGTCTTTTCTCCATTATATATTCTTGCATCTTTTGTCATAGATTAATGGATCATAAGTGCATGGGCTTATTTCTGGGCTTTCTATCCTGTTCCGTTGATCTATGTTTCTGTTTTTGTCCCAGTACCATACCGTTGATTACTGTAGCTTTGTAGTATAGTCTGAAGTTAGGGCACATGATTCCTCCAGCTTCATTCTTTCTGAAGACTGTTTTGGCTATTGGGGGTCTTTTTTGTTTCCATACAAATTAAAAAATTTTTGTTCTAGCTCTGTGAAAAATGCCATTGGTAACTTGATGAGGATTGTATTGAATCTGTAGATTGTCTTGAGCAGTATGGTCATTTTGACAATATTCTTACAGTAGAGAACACAGTGTATCTTTCTATCTCTTTGTGTCATCTTCAATTTTCTCTCATCAGTGTCTCATAGTTTTCAGAATACAGGTTTTTTGCCTCTTAGGTAGGTTCATTTCTAGGTATTTTTTTTTTATGTGATGGTAAATGGGATTGTTTCCTTAATTTCTCTTTCTGATACTTCATTGTTAGCATATAGAAATGCAAATGATTTCTGTGTATTGATTTTGTATCCTGCAACTTTACCAAATTGATTGATGAGCTCTAGTAGTCTTCTGGTGACATCTTTAAGATTATCTATGTACAGTATCATGTCATCTGCAAAGAGTGTCAGTTTTACTTCTTCCTTTCCAATTTGGATTTCTTGTATTTCTTTTTCTTTTCTGATTGCTATGGCTAGAACTTCCAAAACCATGTTGAATAAAAGTGGTAAGAGTGGGCATCCTTGCCTTGTTCCTGATCTTAGAAAAAATGCTTTCAGCTTTTCAGTGTTGACTTTGATGTTAGCTGTGGGTTTGTCAAATATGGCCTTTATTATGTTGAGTTATGTTCCCCTGTGACCACTTTCTGGAGAGTTTTGATCATAAATCGATGTTGAATTTTATCAAAAGCTTTTCCTGCATCTATTGAGATGATCATATGGTTTTTATTCTTCAATTGTTGATGTGGTGTATCACACCGATTGATTTGTAGATATTGAGAAATCCTTCATCCCAGGATAAATTCCACTTGATCATGGTGTGTGATCCTTTTAATGTACTGTTGGATTTGGTTTGCTAGTATTTTGTTGAAAACTTTTGCTCTACATTCATCAGTGATTTTGGCCTGTAATTTCCTTTTTTTAGTGATATCTTCCTCTGATTTTGGTATCAGGGTGATGCTGACCTCATAGACTGAGTTCAGAAGGGTTCCTTCCTCTGTAATTTATTTGGAATAGTTTCAGAAGGATAAATGTTAACTCTTTTCTAAACGTGTGATAGAATTCACCTGTGAAGCCATTTGATCTTGGACTTTTGTTGGAAGATTTTAAATTACTGATTCAATTTCATTACTGGTAATTGGTCTGTTCATATTTTCTATTTGCACCTAGTTCAGTTTTGGGAGATTGTACCCTTCTAAGAATTTGTTTCTTCTAGATTGTCCATTTGGTTGGCATAACTTATCCTTTTTCGTTTCTGATTTTATTGATTTTGGTCCTCTCCCTTTTTTTCTTGATGAGTCTGGCTGAAGGTTTATGAATTTTGTTTTCTTTTCAGAGAATCAGATTTTAGTTTCATTGATATATATTTTTTATTCTTTAATATTTCTGCTCTGATCTTTATGATTTCTTTCCTTCTACTAACTTTAGGCTTCGTTTATTTCTCTTTCTCTAGTTGCTTTAGGTGTAAGTTTAGGTTGTTTATTTGAGATTTTTCTTATTTCCTGAGGTAAGCTTGTATTGCTATAAACTTCCCTCTTAGAACTTCTTTTTCTGCATCCCATAGGTTTCAGAAATCATATTTTTGTTTTCATTTGTCTCTAGGTATTTTTTGATTTCCTCTTTGCCTTCTTCAGTGATCCATTGGTTGTTTAGTAGCATATTTTTTAGCCTCCACATGTTTGTGTTTTTTGCAGTTATTTTCTTGTAGTTGATTTCTAATCTCATATTGTTGTGGTTAGAAAAAATGCTTGATATGATTTAAATTTTCTTAAATTTACTGAGGCTTGTTTTGTGACCTAGCAGGTAATTTATCCTGGAGAATATTTGAAAAGAAAAGAATGTGTATTCTGTTGCTTTTGAATAGAGTGCTCTATAAATATTGATTAAGTCCATCTATCCTAATGTGTCATTTAAGGTATGTGTTTCCTTCTTGATTTTCTGTCTGGATGATCTGTCCATTGATGTAAGTGGGGTGTTAAAATCCCCTTCTATTATTGTGTTACTGTCAAATTCTCCTTTTAGGTCTGTTAATATTTTCTGATATATTGTGGTGCTCCTCTGTTGGATGCATATATATTTACAATTGTTATATCTTCTTCTTCAATTGATTCCTAAATCATTATGTAGTGTCCTTCTTTGTCTCTTGTCACAGTCTTTATTTTAAAGTCTATTTTGTCTGATATAAGTATTGCTAATCCAGCTTTCTTTTGATTTTCATTTGTGTGGAATATCTTTTTCCATCCTCTCATGTTCAGTCTGTATGTGTCCCTAGATCTGAAATTAGTCTCTTGTAGGCAGCAAATATATGGGTCTTTTTTTTTTAACCATTCAGTCAGTCTGTGTCTTTTGGTTGGAGCATTTAGCCTGTTTACATTTAAGGTAATTATCTATATGTATGTTCTTATTGCCAACCTCTCTGGATTTGTTTTTGTAGGTCTTTTCACACTTTCTTCATCTGTTCTCTTCTCTTGTGATTTAATGACCATCTTTAATATTATGTCTGGATTCCTTTTGTGTGTGTGTGTGTGTGTGTGTGTATCTATTATAGTTTTTGGTTTGCAGTTACCTTGATGTTTTTGTATAGCAGTCTATATATATAGGTAGATAGACATGATTATTTTAAGTTGCTGATCTCTCAATGCATTTTCCCTGCATTTGTCCTCTCCTCCTTTCATGATTACTGTTTTTTTTTTAAAGACCCATATCCCTTTTTATTTTATTTTATTTATTTATCTATTTATGGCTGTGTTGGGTCTTCATTTCTGTGTGAGGGCTTTATCCAGCTGTGGCAAGCGGGGGCCACTCTTCATTGTGGTGCGCAGGGCTCTCACTATCGCAGCCTCTCTTGTTGCGAAGTACAGGCTCCAGACGCACAGGCTCAGTAATTGTGGCTCATGGGCCTAGTCGCTCTGCGGCATGTGTGATCCTCCCAGACCAGGGCTCGAACCTGTGTCCCCTGCATTGGCAGGCAGACTCTCAACCTGCGCCACCAGGGAAGCCCCTGTTTACTGTTTTTGATATCATATTTTACATCTAATTGTTTTGTGTATCCCTTAACTGCTTATTGCGACACAGACAATTTTTCTATTTTGTCTTTTATCCTCCCTACTAGCTTTGTGTGTGAGTGATTTCCTACCTTTAATGTATGTTTGCCTTTACTGGTGAACTGGTGAACTTTTTCATCTCATAATTTTCTTGTTTCTAGTTGTGACCTTTTCTTTTTTCCATAGAGAATTTCGTTTAACATTTGTTGTAAAGCTGGTTTGGTGGTGCTGAATTCTTTTAGCTTTTGCTTGTCTGTAAAGCTTTTGATTTCTCCATCAAATCTGAATGAGGGCCTTGCATAGAGTATTACTGGTTGTTGGTTTTTCCTTTTCATCACTTTAAACATATTGTGCCACTCTGTTCTGTCCTGCAGCATTTCTGCTAAAAAATCAACTGATGCCTTATGGGAGCACCCTTGTTTTCCCTTGCTGGTATTCTCTCTTTATCTTTAATTTTTGTCAGTTTCATTATGATGTGTCTTGCTGTGTTCCTCTTTGGGTTAATCCTGTATGGGACTTCCTGTGCTTTCTGGACTTTGATGACTATTTCTTTGTCAAGACTAGAAATTTTTTCAGCTATTATCTCTTCAAGTATTCTCTCAGGCCCCTTCTCTCTCTCTTCTGAGACCCCTATAATGTGAATGTTAGTGCACTTGATGTTGCCCCAGATGTCTCTTAAGCTGTCCCTTTTTCATTCTTTTTTTCTGTTCAGTGGCAGTGATTTCCACTACTCTACCTTCCAGCTCGCTGATCCATTCTTTTAAATCAGTTAGTCTACTATTGTTTCCTTCTAGTGATTTTTTTCATTTCAGTTATTGTATTATTTATCTCTGTTTGGTTGTTCTTTGTATTTTCTAACTCTCTGTTAAAAACTTCTAATTTCTCGTTCTGTGCATCCATTCTTCTCCAAAGTTCTTTAATCATTACAATCACTACTCTGAACTCTTTCTGGGATAGGTTGCCTATCTCCACTTCATGTAGTTCTTCTTCTGGGGTTTTATCTTGTTTCTTTCTCTGGAACATGTTCCTCTGGCATCTTGTTTTGTCTATGTTGTATTTTTATATATGTGGTAGATTAGTTATATTTCTCAACCTTGGAGAAGTGGCCCTCTGTAGGAGATGTCCTATGCATCCCAGCAGTGCACTGCCCAAGATATATGCTCTGAGGTTTCCCCCTTAGAGGGCTGTGTGAGTTCCTCTGTTGTGGCATGCTGACTATGTGGGTGGTTTGGTAGGTTTGGTAGGCTTGATTGGCCCCTAGTCTTGTTGGTTGCCAGGCCTTGCCTTGTGCCAATCCTCTGGCTACAGTTTAATGTGGCCTAGGGGGCCCCAGCTAGTGCTGACTCACTGGTGAGGAAGCCATGGTCCCAAAGACTCTGGGGCTATTGCCTACCCACTTGCCAGTGAAGCTAAATCCTGGAGTTAGTGCCAGACTACAGGCAGGCAGAGCTGGTTCCTGAAGTCTTGTTGCAGGGCCGAGGGATCCCAGGTCTTGTTTCAGATCATTGGGAGGTCATGGTTCCTGATACAGTTAGGTATGGCATCCGGGGTGTCAGGAAGTTTGTGTTGGCCTGCTAGTAGGCAAGCTAGACCCAGCTGCCCCAGGGTAGGGTCTGCAATGTATTGTGGGATCATATTTTTCTTGCTTCTGGTGTCTGCACCTGGTTGGTGAGGCTACAGCCTTGTGCAGGCTTCCTGGCAGGAGTGGCTGGTGCCTGTCCACTGGTGAATGGAGCTGGGTCTTGGCCTCTGGTTGGCTGGGCTGTGTCTAGGGGCATGTCCAGACATGGCTGTGGGCTCTTTAGACTTTAGGCAGCCTGTCTTCTGACGGGTGGCACTGTGTCCTTGCCCAGTTAGTTGTTTGACCTGAGGCATCCTAGCACTGGAGCCTACAGGCTATTGCGTGGGGCCAGGTCTTGGTACTGCTGATCCCAGATGTCAGCTTCCAGCAGTGATTTTGCAGCTGAATGTTCCCCAATATGTCTGCCACCAGTTTCTATGTCCCTAGGATGAGCTACAGTCACCATCCACCATCCCCCATCTCTCCAGGAGACTCTTTAAGGCAAGCAGATAGATCTGGCACAGGCTCCTATTAAATTACTGCTTTTGCCCTGGGTCCAGTGCACATGAAATTCTGTGTGTTCCCTTTAAGAGTGAAGTCTCTATTTCTCCCAGTCCTATGGGGATCCTGCAATTAAGTGTTGCTGGCCTTCAAAGCCAAATGCTCATTTTCCCAGTCCTGGAACTCTGGACTGGAGAGGCTGATGTGGGGTTCAGAACTCTCACTCCTTTGGGAGAAACTCTGTAATATAATTATTCTCCAGTTTGTGGGTTGCCTACCAAGAAGGTATTAATTTTGATTACATCGTGAGTCCAACCTTCCTACTCATTTCATTGTGGTTCCTTCTTTATACCTTTAGTTGTAGAAGATTTTTTTTGGTAGGTTCAGTCTTTTTCATCAATGGTTGTTCTGCAGATAGTTGTGAGTTCGGTGTGCTGATGAGAGGAGGTGAGCTCAGAGTCATTCTACTCTGCTCTCTTGCCTGCTCCCCTATTACTCTTATTTTTAGTGCACTGTCACAACTGTGAAGTGAGTTCAGTCAGGAACACAGTCAAGATGGTCTCAACAACACTTTGCTTTCTTAAGATGTGTCCTTGAAAATGGCCTCCTCTCCTCTCTTTCTTCCCCAAGTATTTCACATTTGATCATATCCCCCTGTTTGTTAGAATAAAACACAAACCCCTCATCACGGTTTCTTTACTTGCCGTTTCCTCAGACCAATCTATTCCTCTGATCTTCTGGGCTAATTCTTACTCTCTAACAGGTCTCTGCTTAACCCTCATTTTCTCAGAAAGAACTTCCACTACCACCACTCCCCTGAGTCTAAATTAAGTCTCCTTTTTTTTCCCATAATGCCTTGTTCTCTAAAACTATAGCAGTTACTTCCATTTTTAAATGTGTATTTTAAGTGTATGTATGTATAAAAATATGTATGTTATTTGTTTAATGTCTGCAGAGGTCACTCATCTGGAAACTCTGCAGGCAGAGCCATGCCTGTGTGTTTCAACCCCACATTGTGCCCACACTTATCACTGTGCCTGGGGCATAGTAGATGCTCAGTAAATAGTGAACTAGGTAGCTTGACCTCACCTTCTTGACTGTTACTTTCTCTAAGCTTAAACTTTTATTCTAGAATATGATAGAATCCCTGGCAATAAAGACATATAACTTAAGGAGTCTGGCTTCTTGTTAAAAACCTATGTGTGATTTTTCAGGCCCAGCCATAAACAATGACAAAGGCTTTCCCTGGTGTGCCTTACAGGGAAAGCTGCCCTCCTCATACCAGCCTGACTAGAAGTCTCTGAGGGGAGTTGAGTCAAGTTCTCACATCCCCTGGCCAGCCACTCTTTTTCATATATTTGCATTCTTAGTTCAGGCACCTTCATTCCTAGGTCTCTTTATCTGAAGCCTTGGCCAGAGGTCTTCTTCAGGCACCTCTGCTGGGCCTCCATATGGAGGAGGAGGGGAACCTCAAAGAGACTTTACCCACTCTCAGTCCCAGGTACTTTTCCACTCCTAACCGTTCCCTTTTACCCTCCCTCCCCATACAAGGGTCCATAAAACTTCCAGAGCCTTTTATTCAGGATCAGTGGTGACCCCTAACATTTGTGTTGATTCACCAGCACACCATTCCAGGAAGAAAAGTGAATCAAGGGGAGTCAGTGCTTTCTCCAGTTTAAGCCTCTTCTTACTACTATCACATTCACTTTTTCATTCTCAGCTTGTTGTTTTAACAGGCTAGTCTGAGACCTGACAGCTCAGCTTGCTCTCTCCCAGTTCAGCCGAAATCCTGACATAACAGAGTCCTGTCCTTTTCATGGCCCTGAAAAAATCTGAGTGGTGAATCAGCCCAGATTTTATCACTCTCTCCCACCACGCTTCCTGCACACTGGCCTGCTTTCAATACCTTGAGCATATCAGGCACACTCTGCCCTAGTGCCTTTGCCCAAAGTGCACTTCCTGGCATCCTCACCCTGTATACTTAACCCCTTGTCATCTTCCAGGTCTCAGCTCATGTCACACTGCAGGAAAGCCTTCCTTACTCCAGGTAGCTCATGCCAGTCTTTCATCATATGCTTTCATAGCACTCTGATTCTTTCCTTCAAAGCTCCTACCTTGGCTCATAATTACAGATTTATCTGTGAAGTTTCACTTCATTTCTATCTCTCTGGAAGCTGGGAAAGAGATTATAAACACTTTTAGATCCCCAGTGCCTGGTACAGTCCCTGTTTCCTGGTTGATATTAGTACCCAAGTAAGTATTTGTTGAATGAATGAATGGTCAATATTAGTCTACCCAATTTTAAAGCACAACTTCAGGCAGTTAAGCTTAATCATGGAATGCTAAGAACAAAACCATATGACACTAGAACAAAAAGTATGCCACAGGAAATGAAGGGGATCCATTGGAAGTCAAGATTGCTCTGGACAGGGCTTCCTGTCCAGGAAGATCCCACATGCCGTGGAGTGGCTGGGCCCGTGAGCCATGGCCGCTGAGCCTGCGTGTCCAGAGCCTGTGTTCCACAACGGGAGAGGCCACAACAGTGAGAGGTCCACCTACCGGAAAAAAAAAAAGATTGCTCTGGACAGCACAAGACCCAGAGTTAGGGGTAGAAGGTACAGTCAGTTATTCAAGTGTCAGCAGTAACCAGTGATGGCACAAGATGGAGCCATAGCACTTCTGCACAGCAAGACCAGAAAGACCAGGTGATTTGTAGAAAGAGCATGGCTCAGAGGCAGTTCCATCTTCTCCATCTGTTCCTAGTGACATTGGATACCTCAAGTCGCCTTCCATGTCACAACTTTCCAACTGGATTTCTCAAAAGACCATTCTGAAGATCAAGCAAAATTTGCATTTAAGGTATTCCTAAAACCATCATCACTCAGTCAAAGAAACTGAGAATGAGTTCAGATTGACCTTCAGACCTGTGGATCCACAAGAAAAACATAACATGACTGTTTGAATCACACCAATCAGCCAAAGGAAGAGGTGAAAATTCACTTATACCCAGTGGTTCTTGTTATGACTTAACCCAAGATAGCTTCTTTGAGTTTTCAACCAAATTGACTGGTTGTTTGGAGTCCACATCAGACCAACCCCAGATGCCTATAAATAATACCCAGAGCTCAATTATTGTCTTTACCCTACCTGGTGCCTGTGGTTTGTCAAGTTTCTCCTTGCCAATGAGCCCTTTCAATTGGCCACCACTTGCCAACACCTCAGCTATGATGTTCAGTTTGATCATCCTTTGCCTAAAGAGGCAGGTGGGAGCCTCGTGCTTACTCTGGCCCTGAGGCAACTGGTAATCAATGTGTCTGGATTGATTAGGATCAGATCAAAGTAAGAGAGTGCATGTGCCTTTGGGTTAGATTTTGTTTGTTTTTAAAAAGGTATCTGGGAAAGTGACCAAGAACTCTATTAAATTTTTTTTTTCCTAAAGGGGCACCTCAAATCTAGTTCTCACAGCAAAGGAAAATGACACTGAAGGTAGCATTTTTTCCCACCAATTTTATCCTCTGATGAGCAAGGTATAAAAAAGCCACCTTCTCTTCCATTTCTATGACTGTGGTATTTGCACATGGAAGAATTTGCCCCCCACTTTCTCTGTCCTTCTGGGTGGAATGAAGACAATCTTCACTTTTTTCTCATGCCCTTGAATCACTTCGCTGATGCAATGTAGATGTGTTGGTTTTACCAAAAAAGGAGGTGGGGGGTTGTGAGGTGAGGGTGTCAAAGACTTGATCAAAGGAAATGCAACCAGAAATGCTGAGACTGAAGAGGAAGCAAGGGCTGGTGGGATCCTCTTGCTGAAAGCTCTCGGAGCCAAAGTGATGGCTGGCTTCAGGGTGCTGATGTCAAATATCAAGAAAAGAACACAGTGTGGGACAAATCAAATGCCCAGAGCAGGGTCAGAAGTATGGACATCTGGCCTGAAGAGGAAAGCTTGCAAGCAGCAGGCAAGACCAAGACAATCTTGGGTTTGGCTCCAGGGGAAGAAAGGAAAAGCCCCAAAGAGGGGGCTCAAGACTGGGAAGGATTTCAGGGGCCAGACAAGGGGGAGAATCCTGGGGCCTAAGTAATGTCACAGCAGTTCTGTCAACAACTGGCATGCAGTGTGGGTTTAAAGCAAGCATTTATTCAACTTCAATCTGTATGTTGAGTGACTGCTCTCAGGCTGCAGGGCAAAGTGTCCAGCTATGTCCCAGAGGGAAAAGGGGGCTGCTCCAAGGCTAGGGCTTCTGAGGAGGCCCTAGGGGCCCCTTGAGGGTCAGTTAAGTGGGATCCATAGATAGCCTCACTTCTTAAACCCCTCCTCATTCCAGAGTTCTCCCTGTTTCTCTGGTGTGGGCCAGGTGGTCTCTCTCTCCTCTACCCCAACCCCTATAACTCTCTCATCTCCAACCACAGGATATCATGGGCATTTTATAAATTTTAATAACATGCATCTTCTTGGGTTTGGGATGTCACAAAGGAAGAGAACTACCCTGAAGCCGCTGAACCTAGCTCATGAACAAATGAATGGCGATACAATTATTCAGCTCATTCCAATTTTGTGCCCACCAGGTATGACAACTCCCATAGTTCTTCAGTCCTCTTTATCCTGTTTTAAATGAAAAGATCCTGGTTATAATCCTACTAGGAAAAAAATTATCTCCCTGAATTAAACTTTAAATGGCTTTACTTTTTTTCCAAAAAAGTAAAGTAAAAAAAACCAAAAACAAAAAAACACTGATTTTTGCCTTATTTGTTTTCTGAGTATAGCTAGCTGGTTCTTTTGATATTTTATATCCTGTCTGTCTTTCTGGTTTGTGCCCCCTAGCTCAGTGCTTCTCCAACCTTGAAGTGCACATGAATCATCTCAAGATCATGTTAGAAAGCAGATTCTGACTCAGTAAGTCTAGGGTGGAACCTGAGACTCTTACATTTCTAAGAAGTGCCCCAGTGAGGTCAGTGTTGCTGATCAGAGACTGAGTAGAGAGGCTGTGATTCACACTTAGGCATAGGAAGGTAAAAGTAGGTATCACACTATAACCAGATGGTCTACTTCTTTCACACCCTGTTAGTGCTTGAAGCTCTGTATTTAGCCAGCTCTAAATGAAGTAGTCAACTAATGCACACTGTTTTTTTAAAAAAAATAATATTAGGTTCTTTTAATACTGTTTAATAATACTAGGTAAATAAAAAAGTGGCAGGTTTATCAAATGCCTCATCCTCTCCAGTTGTCCACTCTCTGCCCTTTCTTAGAATTTTTATCCCTGTACCTAGCCCTACAAATATCTACTTTGGGACCACATGCCTTCTACATCTAAGCAGTGGTTACTTGTAGAATTTCTTTCACTACCCACTGTCAATAGGCCAAAATCAAGTTTTAACTCTTATGGACTGTGTGATCCTGAGTACGATGATTAGTTCTCTGAACATCTGTTTGCTCATGGACCAAGGAGGAAAATTAAACCTACACTGCACAATGGCTGTGAGATGCTGGCCCATGGAAGGTTGCACCATAAATATCAGTTATTAATGTTAATAACATATATATATATATATATATATATTTCAAAAATAATTATTTAAATGTTGTTACTGTGATTTTCTTTTTTTTTATTATTTAGCACTGGGTAAAAATCAGAGATTCATTATAATTTTAAAGACTTTATCATTGTTTTTTTTTAATTTTTTTATACAGCAGCTTATTAGTCATCAATTTTATACACATAAGTGTATACATGTCAATCCCAATCGCCCAATTCATCACACCACCACCCCCACCCCTCCTTGGCTTTCCCCCCTTGGTGTCCATACATTTGTTCTCTACATCTGTGTCTCAATTTCTGCCCTGCAAACCAGTTCATCTGTAACATTTTTCTAGGATCCACATATATGTGTTAATATACGATATTTCTTTTTATCTTTCTGACTTAATTCACTCTATATGACAGTCTCTAGATCCATCCATGTCTCAACAAATGACCCATTTCGTTCCTTTTTATGGCTGAGTAATATTCCATTGTATATATGTACCACTCTTCTTTACCCATTCATCTGTCGATGGGCATTTAGGTTGCTTCCATGACCTGGCTATTGTAAATAGTGCTGCAATGAACATTGGGGTGCATGTGTCTTTTTTTTTTTTTTTTTTTTTTTTTTTTTTTTTTTTTTGCTGTACACGGGCCTCTCACTGTTGTGGCCTCTCCCGTTGCGGAGCACAGCCTCCGAATATGCAGGCCCAGCGGCCATGGCTCACGGGCCCAGCCACTCTACAGCATGTGGGAACTTCCCAGACTGGGACACGAACCCGTGTCCCCTGCATCAGCAGGCGGACTCTCAACCACTGCACCAACAGGGAAGCCCTGCATGTGTCTTTTGAATTGTGCTTTTCTCTGGGTATATGCCCGGTAGTGGGATTAGTAGATCATATTGTAATTCTATTTTTAGTTTTTAAGGAACCTCCATACTGTTCTCCATAGTGGCTGTATCAGTTTACATTCCCACCAACAGTGCAAGAGGGTTCCCTTTTCTCCACACCCTCTCCAGCATTTGTTGTTTGTAGATTTTCTGATGAAGACCATTCTAATGGGTGTGAGGTGATAACTCATTGTAGTTTTGATTTTCATTTCTCTAATGATTAGTTATGTTGAGCATCTTATCATGTGTTTGTTGGCAATCTGTATATCTTCCTTGGAGAAATGTCTATTTAGGTCTTCTGGCCATCTTTGGATAGGGTTGTTTTTTGGATATTGAGCTGCATGAGCTGCTTATATATTTTAGAGATTAATCCTTTGTCAGTTGCTTCATTTGCAAATATTTTCTCCCATTCTGAGAGTTGTCTTATCATCTTGTTTGTGGTTTCCTTTGCTGTACAAAAGGTTTTAACTTTCCTTAGGTCCCATTTATTTATTTTTGTTTTTATTTCCATTTCCCTAGGAGGTAGGTCAAAAAGGATCTTGCTGTGATTTCTGTCAGAGTGTTCTGCCTATGTTTTCCTCTAAGAGTTTTATAGTGTCTGGCCTTACATTAAGGTCTCTAATCCATTTTGAGTTTATCTTTGTGTATGGTGTTAGAGAGTGCTCTAGTTTCATTCTTTTACATGTAGCTGTCCAGTTTTCCCAGCACCACTTATTGAAGAGACTGTCTTTTCTCCATTGTATATCCTTGCCTACTTTGTCATAGATTAGTTGACCATGGGTGCATGGGTTTACCTCTGGGCTTTCTATCTTGTTCCATTGATCTATGTTTCTGTTTTTGTGCCAGTACCATATTGTCTTGATTACTGTAGGTCTGTAGTATAGTCTGAAGTCAGGGAGTCTGATTCCTCCAACTCCGTTTTTTTTCCTCAAGAATGCTTTGGCTATTTGGGGTCTTTTTTGTCTCCATACAAATTTTATGATTTTTTGTTCTAGTTCCAAAAAAAATGCCCTTGGTAATTTGATAGGGATTGCATTGAATCTGTAGATTGCTTTGGGTAGTATAGTCATTTTCACAATATTGATTCTTCCAAGCCAAGAACATGGTATATCTCTCCATCTGTTGATATCATCTTCAATTTCTTTCATCACTGTCTTATAGTTTTCTGCATAAAGGACTTTTGTCTCCT
The DNA here is from genome assembly GCF_951394435.1 of Stenella coeruleoalba. Lineage (NCBI taxonomy): Eukaryota > Metazoa > Chordata > Mammalia > Artiodactyla > Delphinidae > Stenella > Stenella coeruleoalba. The sequence goes on from NC_137161.1 coordinate 30,844,878, forward strand.
TAGTAGGTTTATTCCTAGGTATTTTATTCTTTTTGTTGCAGTGGTAAATTGGAGTGTTTCCTTAATTTCTCTTTCAGATTTTTCATCATTAGTGTGTAGAAAGGCAAGATATTTCTGTGTGTTAATTTTGTACCCTGCATCTTTACCAAAGTCATTGATTAGCTCTAGTAGTTTTCTGGTGGCATCTTTAGGATTGTCTATGTATAGTATCATGTCATCTGCAAACAGTAACAGTTTTACTTCTTCTTTTCCAATTTGTATTCCTTTTATTTCTTTTTCTTCTCTGATTGCCGGGGCTAGGACTTCCAAGACTGTGTTGAATAATAGCAGTGAGGGTGGACATCTTTGTCTTGTTCCTTATCTTAGAGGAAATGTTTGTTTTTCACCATTGAGAATGATGTTTTTTTAATTTTTATTTATTTATTTACATCTTTAGTGGAGTATAATTGCTTTACAATGGTGTGCTAGTTTCTGCTTTATAACAAAGTGAATCAGTTATACATATACATATGTTCCCATATTTCCTCCATCTTGCATCTCCCTCCCTCCCACCCTCCCTATCCCACCCATCCTGGTGGTCACAAAGCACCGAGCTGATCTCCCTGTGCTATGCAGCTCCTTCCCACTAGCTATCTATTTTACATTTGGTAGTGTATATATGTCCATGCCACTCTCTCATTTTGTCACAGTTTACCCTTCCCCCTCTCTATATCCTCAAGTCCATTCCCTAGTACGTCTGCGTTTTTATTCCCGTCTTACCCCTAGGTTCTTCATGACATTTTTTTCTTATATTCCATATATATGTGTTAGCATATGGTATTTGTCTTCCTATTTCTGACTTACTTCACTCTGTATGACAGACTCTAGGTCCATTCACCTCACTACAAATAACTCAATTTCGTTTCTTTTTATGCCTGAGTAATATTCTATTGTGTATATGTGCCACATATTCTTTATCCATTCATCTGATGATGGACACTTATGTTGTTTCCATCTCCTGGCTATTGTAAATAGAGCTGCAATGAACATTTTGGTACATGACTCTTTTTGAATTATGGCTTTCTCAGCGTATATGCCCAGTAGTGGGATTGCTGGGTCATATGGCAGTTCTATTTGTTGTTTTTTAAGGGACCTCCATACTGTTCTCCATAGTAGCTATACCAATTCACATTCCCACCAGCAGTGCAAGAGTGTTCCCTTTTCTCCACACCCTCTCCAGCATTTATTGTTTCTAGATTTTTTGATGATGGCCATTCTGACCAGTGTGAGATGACATCTCATTGTAGTTTTGATTTGCATTTCTCTAATGATTAATGATGTTGAGCATTCTTTCATGTGTTTGTTGGCAGTCTGTATATCTTCTTTGAAGAAATGTCTATTTAGGTCTTCTGCCCATTTTTGGATTGGGTTGTTTGGTTTTTTTTATTGAACTGCATGAGCTGCTTTTAAATTTTGGAGATTAACCCTTTGTCAGTTGCTTCATTTGCAAATATTTTCTCCCATTCTGAGAGTTGTCTTTTGGTCTTGTTTGTGGTTTCCTTTGCTGTGCAAAAGCTTTGAAGTTTCAATAGGTCCCATTTGTTTACTTTTGTGTTTATTTCCATTTCTCTAGGAGATTGGTCAAAAAGGATCTTCCTGTGATTTATGTCATAGAGTGTTCTGCCTATGTTTTCCTCTAAGAGTTTGATAGTTTCTGGCCTTATATTTAGGTCTTTAATCCGTTTTGAGTTTATTTTTGTGTATGGTGTTAAGGAGTGTTCTAATCTCATACTTTTACATATACCTGTCCAGTTTTCCCAGCACCATTTATTGAAGAGGCTGTCCTTTCTCCACTGTACATTCCTGCCTCCATTATCAAAGATAAGGTGAGCAAATGTGCGTGGGTTTATCTCTGGGCTTTCTATCCTGTTCCGTTGATCTATATTTCTGTTTCTGTACCAGTACCATACTGTCTTGATTACAGTAGCCTTGTAGTATAGTCTGAAGTCAGGGAGCCTGATTCCTCCAGCTCCATTCTTCGTTCTCAAGATTGCTTTGGCTATTCGGGATCTTTTGTGTTTCCATACAAATTGTGAAATTTTTTGTTCTAGTTCTGTGAAAAATGCCAGTGGTAATTTGATAGGGATTGCATTGAATCTGTAGATTGCTTTGAGTAGTAGACTCATTTTCACAATGTTGATTCTTCCAATCCAAGAACATGGTATATCTCTCCATCTATTTGTATTGTCTTTAATTTCTTTCATCAGTGTGTTTTAATTTTCTACATACAGATCTTTTGTCTCCTTAGGTAGGTTTATTCATAGATATTTTATTCTTTTTGTTGCAATGGTAAATGGGAGTGTTTTCTTGATTTCACTTTCAGATTTTTCATCATTAGTGTCTAGGTATGCCAGAGATTTCTGTGCATTAACTTTGTATGTTGCTACTTTACCAAATTCATTGATTAGCTCTAGAAGTTTTCTGGTAGTATCTTTAGGATTATCTATGTATAGTATCATGTCATCTGCAAACAGTGACACCTTTATTTCTTTTCCGATTTGGATTCCTTTTATTTCCTTTTCTTCTCTGATTGTTGTGGCTAAAACTTCCAAAACTATGTTGAATAAGAGTGGTGAGAGTGGGCAACCTTGTCTTGTTCCTGATCTTACTGGAAATGCTTTCAGTTTTTCACCATTGAGGATGATGGGTTTGTCATATATGGCCTTTATTATGTTGAGGAAAGTTCCCTCTATGCCTACTTTCTGCAGGGTTTTTATCATAAATCGGTGCTGAATTTTGTCAAAAGCTTTTTCTGCATGTATTGAGATGATCATATGGTTTTTCTCCTTCAATTTGTTAATATGGTTTATCACATTGATTGATTTGCATATATTGAAGAATCCTTGCATTCCTGGAATAAACCCCACTTGATCATGGTGTATGATCCTTTTAATGTGCTGTTGGATTCTGTTTGCTAGTATTTTGTTGAGGATTTTTGCATCTATGTTTATCAGTGATTTTGGCCTGTAGTTTTCCTTTCCTTGATGTTTGCTGTGGGTTTGTCATATATGGCCTTTTTTATGTTGAGGTAGGTTCCCTCTAGGTCCATATTCCGTAGAGTTTTTATCATAACTGGGTGTTGAATTTTGTCAAAAGGTTTTTCTGAATCTTTTGAGTTGATCATATGGTGTTTCTTGTTCAATTTGTTAATATGGTGTATCACATTGATTGATTTGCATATACTGAAAAATCCTTGCATCCCTGGGATAAATCCAACTTGATCAGGTGTATGATTCTTTTAATGTGTTGTTGGATTCTGTTTGCTAGTATTTTCTTGAGGATTTTTGCGTCTATATTCATCAGTGATATTGGTCTGTAATTTTCTCTTTTTGTATTATCTTTGTCTGGTTTTGGTATCAGGGTGATGGTGGCCTCATAGATTGGGTTTGGAAGTGTTCCTTCCTCTGCAATTTTTTGGAAGAGTTTGAGAATGATGGGTGTTACCTCTTCTCTAAATGTTTGATGGAATTCACCTGTGAAGCCATTTGGTCCTGGACTTTTGTTTGCTGGAAGATGTTAAATCACCAGTTCAATTTCATTACCTGTGATTGGTCTGTTCTTATTTTCTATTTCTTCAGTCTTGGAAGGTTATACCTTTCTAAGAGTTTGTCCATTTCTTCCAGGTTGTCCATTTTATTTGCATAGCATTGCTAGTAGTAGTCTCTTAGGATGCTTTGTATTTCTGCAGTGTCTGTTGTAACTTCTCCTTTCTCATTTATAATTTTGTTGATTTGAGTCCTCTCCCTATTTTTCTTGATGAGTCTGGTTAATGGTCAATCAATTTTGTTGGTCTTCTCAAAGAACCAGCTTTTAGTTTTATTGATCTTTGTTATTGTTTTCCTCATTTCCATTTCATTTATTTCTGCTCTGATCTTTATGATTTCTTTCCTTCTGCTCACTTCCGGTTTTGTTTGTTCTTCTTTCTCTAATTCCTTTAGGTGTAAGTTTAGATTATTTATTTGAGATTTTTCTTGTTTCTTGAGGTAGGTTTTTATAGCTATAGACTCTCCTCTTAGAATTGCTTTTGCTGCATCCCATAAGTTTTGGATTGTTGTGTTTTCATTGTCATTTGTTTCTAGGTATTTTTTGATTTCCTCTTTGATTTCTTCAGTGATTTCTTGGTTTTTTAGTAACGTATTGTTTAGCCTCCATGAGTCTGTGTTTTTTATGGGTTTTTTCCCCTATAATTCATTTCTAATATCATAGCGTTGTGGTCAGAAAAGATTCTTGATATGCTTTCAATTTTCTTAAATTTACAGAGGCTTGATTTGTGACCCAAGATGTGATCTATCCTGGAGAATGTTCCGTGCTCACTTGAGAAGACAGTGTAATCTGCCGTTTTTGGATGGAATGTCCTACAAATATCATTTAAATCTATCTGGTCTATTGTGTCATTTAAAGCTTCTGTTTTTTATTTATTTTCATTTTGGACGATCTGTCCATTGGTGTAAGTGAGGTGTTAAAGTCCCCCAGTATTATTGTATTACTGTTGATTTCCTCTTTTACAGCTGTTAGCATTTGCCTTATGTATTGTGGTGCTCCTATGGACTTTATATATATATGCATATATATTTATGATTGTTATATCTTCTTCTCAGATTGATCCCTTGATCTTTATGTAGTGTGCTTCCTTGTCTCTTGTAACATTCTTTATTTTAAAGTCTGTTTTATCTGATATTAGTATTGCTACTCCAGCTTTCTTTTGATTTCCATTGGCATGGAATATCTTTTTCCATCCCCTCTCTTTCAGTCTGTGTCTGAAGTGGGTATCTTTTACACAGCATATAGATGGGTCTTGTTTTTGTACCCATTCAGCAAGCCTGTGTCTTTTGCTTTGAGCATTTAATCCATTCACATTTAAGGTAATTGGATGTTCCTATGACCATTTTCTTTATTGTTTTAGGTTTGTTTTTGTACGTCTTTTGTTTCTCACTTAGAGAAGTTCATTTAGCATTTATTGTAGAACTGGTTTGGTGGTGCTGAATTCTCTTAGCTGTTGCTTGTCTGTAAAGCTTTTGATTTCTCCATCAAATCTGAATGTGATCCTTGCTGGGTAGAGTAATCTTGGTTGTACATTCTTCCCTTTCATCACTTTAAGTATATCTTGCCACTCCCTCCTGGCCTGTAGAGTTTCTGCTGAGAAATCAGCTGTTAACCTTATGGGAGTTCCCTTGTATGTTATTTGACATTTTTCCCTTGCTGCTTTCAATAATTTTTCTTTGTCTTTAATTTTGGCCAATTGGATTTCTATGTGTCTCAGCATGTTTCTCCTTGGGTTTATCTTGTATGTGACTCGTTGCACTTCCTGGACTTGGGTGACTATTTCCTTTCCCATGTTAGGGGAATTTTTGACTATAATCTCTTAAAATATTTTCTCGGGTCCTCTCTCTCTCTCTTCTCCTTCTGGGACCCCTATAATGTGAATCTTCTTCCATTTAATGTTGCCCCAGAGGTCTCTTAGGCTGTCTTCATTTTCTTTTCATTCTTTTTTCTTTATTCTGTTCCACAGCAGTGAATTCCACCATTCTGTCTTCCAGGTCATTTATCTGTTCTTCTGCCTCAGTTATTCTGCTGTTGATTCCTTCTAGTGTATTTTTCATTTCAGTTATTGTATTGTTCATCTCTGTTTGTTTGTTCTTTAATTCTTCTAAAGAAGAAGGCATCCTGAGAGTCTGGACCCACCAGTCTTTCCTTCCTTCCTGTCTACAGACCACATGTGAACCAGAGAGTCCTCCTCATTCTCCCTTGTCAGATGTTCTGAGTTTCAAACATCAGAACAAATATCCTTTTACTGAGAGTATTTAGTAAATCTGATTTCCTTTAAATTAAAATGAAATCTTCCCAGTTTTTAAAGTCCACTGATAAGTTTCCAGAATTTTTTTGCTAGAGGAGCAAATGTGTCTGCCTTCCTGAAAACCAATTGTTATAATTCCTATATCTTCTCACAACATTGCACATTTCCAAAGACTGAGGCAGGAGAAAAGGCAGGATCCCCCTGGAAAGGTAAACTCCCCGTAAGGAAATGCATGTGGGGTAGCTGTTGTCAAATGCACCAGAGATGACATTGCCCCAGAGGTGACGCATGAGCCTTAGAACAGCTGCACATGCCCATCATATTCATTGCCTTTGTTTTAAACATATGCACTCTTTATCTTGCAAAAAACCATTTGTAAAAGTATTAAAGAGGATACATTTCTAACCAACAGTGGTCTTGACTCAGAAGCCAATTAGAAAAAGTGTTTAAAAGAGAATAACTTTCTAAGCAGCAGTCTTAACTCTGAGGGTTTATTCTTTTTTGTCAGCACTGTTATTTTTGTGACCTATAGAGATCATCTGCCCAATTCCCTTCCTCCCTAGCATTCAGGTGCTAATTATTCCATTATTCCCTGCAATCTCCCCTAGTACATCCCAGGTCTGAGGCTACTGTGTAAACACCTCCATCTCTTTGATTGGCTGGTCCAGTGCCTCATATCCCAATGAATGACCTGTAACCTTTTCCCTCACTGCTGCCTCCTTTACTTTCTTAATTCTTTAAAATAGCCAGAATCCTTTCCCTTAAGCACTTTATATTATTGTAAGTAGGACTCCTAGCCAACAGCTCCATAACTCACACCCACACTCCCTCCACCCTAACACTCTGGCTGCTCTCTTTGTCTAGATTACTTCCTCACTCGCCCACTTAATCCTCTTCTCCTAGTTAATTCATTCCTTTTTTTCAAATGTCAGTTCAATCACTTCCTCAATAAAGCTTTCTCTGAGTTCTTTAAGTCAAACTTTACTGTTAAATGATCTCATAGCCCTTATACCTCCCTATTGATTACTTGATTAATGTCTTACCCACCACTGAACTTAACTCTGCACAGGCACATGTGGGGATTTTTTCCAAGTTTGCTCCCAGTAGGATACCCAGCAACTAGTACTTTTCCCGACACATAGAGGGTGTGAATTTAACCATGAAAAAAATTCTACTTATCAAAAATTATTATTATGTTTCTTCCACTACTGGGTGTATTGCAATAAAAATTTAGACACTAACCATTCCAGAGTTTTTACTGGAGTTTTTCTATGTAAGCTTGATTGATTAACTGGATATATGTCATCAATATTAATCTCCAGCAACTTTCCCCTTCCAGGAGGTCCTGCTGACCCTCTATTCACATATTTGATTTTTCTGATGACCAGCCCCATCCTGATGCCATCTAAGGACCCATCCTGAGTCACCTGATTAGTATAACAAAGGCATGCCTATCACTCAGGAAATCCTAATGGTTTCTAAACCTCTGTGTCAGGAACCAGAGATAAAGACTATATATATATATATGCCATATAATAATATACAATTATCATAAAGAATTTACAATGAAACAATGTTGTTTTTTTCCATTAAAATTGGGAGAATTTATAACACTTCACTGATCATGGGAGCAGGGGAAGAGGCCTTCTCTCACACTGCTGGTGGGAGATAAGTTGGTTAAAACCTTTATTATGAAAGCAACATGACAATATACACCAAGCGTCTTAAAATGCTTATACCTTTCCCCCTAGTGACCCCATAATTTGGAATCTATGCTAAAGAAACATTCAGAACTATATAGAAGGTTTGTCTGCAAGGATGTTTGTCACAGTGTTTTTATTATATCAAAAAGTTGAAAATATTAAAGTCCAGTTTTAGAGGTTAGGGTGAATAAATTCACACTATGATAAAATGCATCTATTAAAAGTATTTTGCAGAATGGTTAATTAAAGAGGAAAATGTTTATACATACTATTAAGTGAAAAGGAGACTTTTTTTTTTTGGTGGCACAGCTTGCTGGATCTTAGCTCTCCCTGACCAGGGATCAAACCTGGGCCCTGAACAGTGGAAGCTTGGAGTCCTAACCACTGGACTGCCAGGGAATTCTCTTAAAATTTATAAATACTATGGGAGATAAAATTGTGGGTGACTACTATTTTAATTTTTTCTGTGGTTTGTATAATTATTTTTATAATCAGAAAAATGTCATTGAAAAGAAACCTCTCTTTAAGGTATTCAGGACTGATTAGCAGAGGCAAACTATTATATATGGGATGATAAACAACAAGGTCATACTGTGTAATGCAGGGAACTATACTCAATATTCTGTGACAAGCCATAATGGAAAAGAATTTGAAAAAGAATATATATATATATTCATTTTATATACATATAAAAAGAATGTCTTTTTGTTATACATATATATGTGTGTATAGTTTAGTCACTTTGCTGTACAGGAGAAGTTAACACAACACTGTAAATCAACTACACTTCAATAAAAATTTAAGAAGTAAAAGATATCTCTTTGTATACAAAAATAAAGTCAAAATGGCTTAAAGACTTAAATATAAGACATAGGACATAAAACTCCTAGAAGAGAATATGGGATACACATTCTATGACATAAATTGTACCAAAGTTTTCTTAGATCGGTCTCTCAAGGCAATAGAAATAAAAGCAAAAATAAACAAATAGGACCTAATCAAACTTATAAGTTTTGCACAGCAAAGGAAACCATAAACAAAATGAAAAGACAGCCTACAGATTGGGAGAAATATTTGCAAACATTGCGACAAACTAGGGCTTAATTTCCAAAAGATAAAAACAGCTCATACAAGTCAATAACAAAAAAACTAACAACCCCCCACTAAACAAAAAAAAATGGAAAGAAGACTTAAGTACACATTTCTCCAAAGTTGACATACAGATGGCTAATAAGCACATGAAAAGATGCTCAGCATCGCTAATTATTAGAGTAATGCAAATCAAAACTATAATGAGGGTTTCCCTGGTGGTGCAGTGGTTGAGAGTCCACCTGCCGATGCAGGGGACACGGGTTCGTGCCCCGGTCCAGGAAGATCCCACATGCCATGGAGCGGCTAGGCCTGCGAGCCATGGCCACTAAGCCTGCACTTCCAGAGCCTGTGCTCTGCAACAGGAGAGGCCACAATAGTGAGAGGTCCGCGTACCACCAAAAAAAAAAAAAAAAAACCAAACTACAATGAGGTACCACCTCACACCAGTCTGAATAGCTATCATTTATAAGTCTACAAATAACAAATGCTGGACAGAGTGTGCAGAAATTAGGACCCTCCTACACTGTTGGTGGGAATGTAAATTGGTGCAGCCACTATGGAGATCAGTATGGAGGTTCCTTAAAAAACTAAAAATAGAGCTACCACGTGATCTAGCATTCCCACTCCTGGGCATATATTGGGAAAAAATATAATTCAAAAAGATACCTGCACCCCAATGTTCACAGCAGCACTATTTACAATAGCAGGACATGAAAGCCACCTAAATATCCATTGACAGATGAATAGATAAAAAAGATGTGGAATACTACTCAGTCATAAAAAAGAATGAAATGATGCTATTTGCAGCAATATGGATGGAACTAGAGATTATCATACGAAGGGAAGTAAGTCAGGAAGAGAAAGGCAAATTCCATATGATATCACTTATATGTGGAATCTAAAATATGACACAAATGAACATTTACAAAATAGAAAAAGATTCACAGACATAGAAAATGAACTTATGGTTACCAAAGGGGGAAAAGTGTGGGGAGGGATAAATTAGGAGTTTGGGATTAGCAGATACAAACTACAGGGTCCTACTCTATAGCACAGGGGACTATATTCAATATCCTGTAGTAAATCATAATGGAAAGAATGTGAAAAAGAATTGTATATATATTATAATTGAATCACTTTACTGTATACCAGAAAGTAACACAACATTTTAAATCAACTATACTTCAATTTTTAAAATTGTATAGTAAAAAAAAAAGCTCTTGGGACCTAATGGGATACAATACACAAACTATAATCAGAAATTATTCTTTCTCATTCATTAAGGTACAACTGGCAAGACATTTACTTGGTACTATCTCATTTGACATTAACTTAAGAGTGCAATTTATGGCTGAGAACAATAAAGCTTTCAGTCTTTCCAAATTTCACATAAGTTCGCATGAGCTGTCTTTTTCCATAATTCATTCAGATTAAGGAATTTTTCCTGCTATTATCTCTGGCAGGCTTAGAGGAATATGTGCCAGCTGATGCATGGCAGAACATATCTTCTGCACCCTGGTCCCAGTCAACACTCTCTGCTCTGGCAGGCGGTTGAGGGGTGGTTTGATGATAAGCCCCATTACTCACCACCTGCATTTTGTCCCTGGTGAGACTTAGAGTGTATCTAGGAATCACATTCAGCATACTACTATCTACCTGCTTTAAAATGCAATCTCCTGTAGTGGGTAAACTTGAACTTAATTCTAAGACATAAACCTTCTCCCAAACTTACAGAAGCAGAGTCTTTCTCTGCATTTTAATATTATCTCCAGTGTTTTCCCAAGCATAAAAAAATAATGTGGCCTGCCATTCCAGTTCTACAAAGATCAAACCATTAGCCATAAAGGTCATCCACTGAGAGTACACTTTGAGGGGAATTCAAGAAGGAGAAAAACAGGAAGCATTCTGTGCTTTGGATATTGGTCCTAGGTAGTTAAGATGCATATCTAAGAAAAATTTCAATGAACCCAGATTATTACATTTTCCCATAGGTAGAAAAGCACTAAAATCATTAACTTAAACAAGGTTTCCCACTCTCACCACTATTATTCAACACAGTTTTGGAAGTCTTAGCCACAACAATCAGTGAAGAAAGAGAAATAAAAGGAATCCACATCAGAAAAGAAAGAGCAAAACTGTCACTGTTTGCAGATAACATGATACTATACATAGAGAATCCTAAAGATACTACCAGAAAACTACTACAGCTCATCAATGAATTTGGTCAAGTAGCAAGATACAAAATTAATGTACAGAAATCTCTTGCATTCCTATACATTAAAGATGAAAAATCTGAAAGAGAAATTAAGGAAACACTCCAATTTACCACTGCAACAAAAAGAATAAAATACCTAGCAATAAAAATACATAGGGAGACAAAAGACCTGTATGCAAAAAACTATAAGACACTCACAAAAGAAGTTAAAGGTGCTACAAATAGATGGAGAGATATACCATGTTCTTGGATTAGAAGAACCAACATTGTGAAAATGACTATACAACCAAGAGCAATCTACAGATTCAATGCAATACCTATCAAATTACCAATGGCATTTTTTTTGGAACTAGAACAAAAAATTTCACAATTTCTATGGAAACACAAAAGACCCCGAATAGCCAAAGCAATCTTGAGAAAGAAAAACGGAGCTGGAGGAATCAGGCTCCCTAACTTCAGACTATACTACAAAGTGACAGTAATCAAGACAGTATGGTACTAGCACAAAAACAGAAAGCACAGGGATAAACCCACACACATTTGGTCACCTTATCTTTGATAAAGGAGGCAAGAATATACTTTGGAGAAAAGACAGCCTCTTCAATAGCTGGTGCTGGGAAAACTGGACAGCTACATGTAAAAGAATGAAATTAGAGTACTCCTTAACACCATACACAAAAATACACTGAAGATGGATTAAACACCTAAATGTAAGGCCAGACACTATAAAAATCTTAGAGGAAAACATAGGCAGAACACTCTATGACAGAAATCACAGCAAGATCTTTCTTGACCCACCTCCTAGAAGAAAAGGAAATAAAAACAAAGATAAACAAATGGAACCTAATGAAACTTAAAAACTTTTGCACAGCAAAGAAAACCATAAACAAGACGAAAAGACAGCCTTCAGAATGGGAGAAAATATTTGAAAATGAAGCAACTGACAAAGGATTAGTCTCCAAAATATACAAGCAGCTCATGCAGTTCAATATCCAAAAAACAAACAGCTGAATCCAAAAATGGGCAGAAGACCTAAATAGACATTTCTCCAAAGAAGACATGCAGATTGCCAACAAACACATGAAAGGATGCTCAACGTCACTAATCATTAGAGAAATGCAAATCAAAACTACAATGAGGTGTCACCTCATACCAGTCAGAATGGCCATCATTAAAAAGTCATCAAACAATAAATGCTGGAGAGGGTGTGGAGAAAAGGGAACCCTCCTGCACTGTTGGTAGGAATGTAAATTGATACAGTCACTATGGAGAACAGTATGGAGGTTCCTTCAAAAACTAAAACTAGAACTACCATACGACCCAGCAATCCCACTACTGGGCATATACCCTGAGAAAACCATAATTTAAAAAGACTCATGTACAACAACGTTCATTGAAGTTCTATTTACAATAGCCAGGACATGGAAGCAACCTAAGTGTCCATCGACAGATGAATGGATAAAGAAGATGTGGCACATATATACAACGGAATATTACTCAACCATAAAAAGAAATGAAATTGAGTTATTTGTAGTGAGATGGATGGACCTAGAGTCTGTCATACAGAGTGAAGTAAGTCAGAAAGTGAAAAACAAATACCATATTTTACACATATATATGGACTCTAAAAAAAAAAAAGCTTCTGAAGAACCTAGCGGCAGGACAGGAATAAAAATGCAGACATAGAGAATGGACTTGAGGACATGGGGATGGGGAAGGCTAAGTTGAGATGAAGTGAGAGAGTGACATGGACATATATACACTACCAAATGTAAAATAGCAAGTGGGAAGCAGCCGCAAAGCACAGAGAGATCAGTTCGGTGCTTTGTGACCACCTAGAGGGGTGGGATAGGGACAGTGGAAGGGAGACACAAGAGGGTGGGAATATATGTACACATATAGGTGATTCACTTTGTGATACAGCAGAAACTAGAACACCATTGTAAAGCAATTATACTCCAATAAAGATCTGCCCCTCAAAAATCATTAACTTGAGATGTCTGTTCTTAGTGATTTACAGTAATCTTTTGATGTTTGACTACATGTTTTTTTTCCCCAGCAAAAAATTCCTATATATCTTGGCTCCTCCCTTACCTCTTTTTTTTCTTTTCTTTTTTTTTTTTTTTTTTTTTTTGCCATTTACTGTGTGCTTTACATACAGTTTTCTTTATAGTTTTTAAAAAATATCTTTATTGGAGTATAACTGCTTTACATTGGTGTGTTCGTTTCTGCTTTATAACAAAGTGAATCAGCTATACGTATACATATATATCCGTATCTCCTCCCTCTTGTGTCTCCCTCCCACTCTCCCTATCCCACCCCTTTAGGTGGTCACAAAGCACCGAGCTGATCTCCTTGTGCTTTGCGGCTGCCTCCCACTAACTATTTTACATTTTGTAGTGTATATATATCCATGACAGTCTCTCATTTCATCCCAGCTTACCGTTCCCCCTCCCCATGTTCTCAGGTCTATTCTCTACATCTGCATCTTTATTCCTGTACTGCCATTAGGTTCTTCAGAAACTTTTTCTTTTCTTTTTTTTTTAGATTCTATATATATATGTGTTAACACACGGTATTTGTTTTTCTCTTTCTGATACACTGCACTCTGTATGGCAGACTCTAGGTCGATCCACCTCACTAAAAATAACACAATTTTGTTTCATTTTATGACTAACACTCCATTATATATATGTGCCACATCTTTATCGATTCATCTGTCAGTGGAAACTTAGGTTGCTTCCATGTCCTGGCTATTGTAAATAGAGCTGCAACGAACATTGTGGTACTTGAGTCTTTTTGAATTATGGTTTTCTCAGGGTATATGCCCAGTTGTGGTATTGCTGGGTCATATTGTGGTATTATTTTTAGTTTTTGAAGGAACCTCCATACTGTTCTCCATAGTGACTCTATCAATTTACATTCCCACCAAAAGTGCAAGAGGGTTCCCTTTTTCTCCACACCCTCTCCAGCATTTATTGTTTGTAGATTTTTTTATGATGGCCATTCTGACTGGTATGAGGTGATAACTATTTGTTGTTCTGATATTCATTTCTCTAATGATTAGTGATGTTGATCATCTTATCCTGTGTTTGTTGGCAATCTGTATATCTTCCTTAGAGAAATGTCTATTTAGGTCTTCTGCCCATTTTTGGATTGGGTTGTTTGTTTTTTGGATATTGAGGTGCATGAGCTGCTTATATATTTTAGACATTAATGCTTTGTCAGTTGCTTCATTTGCAAATATTTTCTCCCATTCTGAGGGTTGTCTTGTCATCTTGTTTGTGGTTTTAAGTTTCCTTAGGTCTCATTTGTTTATTTTTGTTTTTATTTCCATTTCCCTAGAAGGTGGGTCAAAAAGGATCTTGCTGTGATTCTGTCATAGAGTGTTCTGCCTATGTTTTCCTCTAAGATTTTTATAGTGTCTGGCCTTACATTTAGGTCTTTAATCCATTTTGAGTTTATTTATGTGTATGGTGATAGGGAGTGCTCTAATTTCATTCTTTTACATGTAGCTGTCCAGTTTTCCCAGCACCACTTACTGAAGAGGCTGTCTTTTCTCCATTGTATATTCTTGCCTCCTTTATCAAAGATAAGGTGACCATATGAGCGTGGGTTTGTCTCTGGGCTTTCTATCCTGTTCCATTGAACTATATTTCTGTTTTTGTGCCACTACCATACTGTCTTGATCACTGTAGCTTTGTAGTATAGTCTGAAGTTAGGAAGTCTGATTCCTCCAGCTCCGTTTTTCTTTCTCAATATTCTTTTGGCTATTCGAGGTTTTTTGTGTTTCCATAGAAATTGTGAAATTTTTTGTTCTAGTTCTGTGAAAAATGCCATTGGGAGTTTCATAGGGATTGCATTGAATCTGTAGATTGCTTTGGGTCATATAGTCATTTTCACAATATTGATTCTTCCGAGCCAAGAGCATGGTATATCCCTCCATCTGTTTGTGTTATCTTTAATTTCTTTCATCAGTGTCTTATAGATTTCTGCATACAGGTCTTTTGTCTCCTTAGGTGGGTTTAATCCTAGGTGTTTTATTATTACTTCTTTTTGCTCCAATGGTAAATGGGAGTGTTTACTTAATTTCTCTTTCAGATTTTTCATCATTAGTGTATAGGAATGTAAGAGATTTCTGTGTATTAACTTTGTGTCCTGCTACTTAATGAAATTCATTGATTAACTCTAGTAGTTTTCTGGTAGCTTCTTGAGGATTCTTTATGTATAGTACCATGTCATCTGCAAACAGTGACAGCTTTACTTCTTCGTTTCTGATTTGGATTCCTTTTACTTCTTTTTCTTCTCTGATTGCTGGGCTAAAACTTCCAAAACTATGTTGAATAATAGAGGTGAGAGTGGCCAACATTGTCTTATTCCTGATGGTCGAGGAAATTGTTTCAGATTTTGACCATTGAGAATGACGTTGGCTGTGGGTTTGTCATTTATGGCCTTTATCATGTTGGGATAAGGTCCCTGTATGCCTACTTTCTGGAGGGGTTTTATCATAAATGGGTGCTGAATTTTGTCAAAAGATTTCTCTGCATCTATTGAGATGACCATATGGTTTTTCTCCTTCAGTTTGTTAATATGTATATCACATTGATTGATTTGCATATATTGAAGAATCCTTGCATTCCTGGAATAACCCCCACCTGATCATGGTGGATGATCCTCTTAATGTGCTGTTGGATTCTGTTTGCTAGTATTTTGTTGAGGATTTTTGCATCTATGTTCATCAGTGATATTGGCCTGTAGTTTTCTTTCTTTGTGACATCCCTATCTGATTTTGGTATCAGGGTGATGTTGGCCTCGTAGAATGAGTTTGGGAGTGTTCCTCCCTCTGCTATATTTTGGAAGAGTTTGAGAAGGATAGGTGTTAGCTCTTCTGTAAATGTTTGATAGAATTCACCTGTGAAGCCATCTGGTTCTGGGCTTTTGTTTGTTGGAAGATTTTTAATCACAGTTTCAATTTCAGTGCTTGTGATTTGTCTGTTCATATTTTCTATTTCTTCCTGGTTCAGTCTCGGAAGGTTGTGCGTTTCTAAGATTTTGTCCATTCCTTCCAGGTTGTCCATTTTATTGGCGTATAGTTGCTTGTTGTAATATCTCATGATCCTTTGTATTTCTGCAGTGTCAGTTGTTACTTCTCCTTTTTAATTTCTAATTCTATTAATTTGAGCCTTCTCCCTTTTTTTCTTGAGTCTGGCTAATGCTTTATCAATTTTTTTATCTTCTCAAAGAACCAGTTTTAGTTTTTTGGATCTTTGCTATTGTTGCCTTCATTTCTTTTTCATTTATTTCTGATCTGCTCTTTACGATTTCCTTCCTTCTGCTAACTTTGGAGGATTTTTGGTCCTTGTTTCTCTAATTGCTTTGGTGTAAAGTTAGATTTTTTATTGGAGGTGCTTCTTGAGGTCAGACTGTATTGCTATAAACGTCCCTCTAAGAACTGCTTTTGCTGCATCGCATATGTTTTTGGTCATCGTGTTTCCATTGTCATTTGTTTCTAGGTATTTTTTGATTTCCTCTAATTTCTTCAGTGAGCTCTTGGTTATTAAGTAGTGTATTGTTTAGCCTCCATATGTTTTTATTTTTTACAGATCTTTTCCTGTAATTGATATCTTGTCTCATAGCACCGTGGTCAGAAAAGATAGTTGATATGATTTCAAATTTCTTGAATTTACCAAGGTTTGATTTGTGACCCCAGATATGACCCATCCTGGAGAATGTTCCATTAGCACTTGAGAAGAAAGTGTATTCTGTTGTTTTGGGATGGGATGTCCTATAAGTGTCAATTAAGTCCATCTTGTTTAATGTATCATTCAAGGCTTGTGTTTCCTTATTTATTTTCATTTTGATTGATCTGTCCATTGGTGTAAGTGAGGTGTTAAAGTCCCCCACTATTGTGTTACTGTCGATCTCCTCTTTTACAGATGTTAGCAGTTGTCTTGTGTATTGAGGTGCTCCTATGTTGGATGCATAAATATTTACAATTGTTATATCTTTTTCTTGGATTGCTCCCTTGATTATTATGTAGTGTCATTTTTGTCTCTTGTAATAGTCTTTGTTTTAAAGTCTATTTTGTCTGATATGAAAATTGCTACTCAAGATTTCCTTTGATTTCCATTTGCATGGAATATCTTTTGCCATCCCCTCACTTTCAGTCTGTATGTGTCCCTAGGTCTGAAGTGAGCCTCTTGTGGACAGCATATATATGGGTCTTGTTTTTGTATCCATTCAGCCAGTCTATGTCTTTTGGTTGGAGCATTTAATCCATTTACATTTAAGGTAGTTATCAATATGTATTTTCCTATTACCATTTTCTTAATTGTTTTGGGTTTGTGATTGTAGGTCTTTTCCTTGTCTTGTGTTTCCTGCCTAGAGAAGATCCTTTAGCATTTGTTGTAAAGCTGGTTTGGTGGTGCTGAATTCTCTTAGCTTTTGATTGTCTGTAAAGTTTTTAATTTCTCTGTCGAATCAGAATGAGATCTTTGCTGTGTAGAGTAATCTTTATTGTACATTTTTCCCTTTTATCACTTTAAATATATCCTGCAACTCCCTTCTGGCTTGCAGAGTTTGTGCTGCAAAGTCAGCTGTTAACCTTATGGGGCTTCCCTTGTATGTTATTTGTTGATTTTCCCTTGCTGCTTTTAATAATTTTTCTTTATATTTAATTTTTGATAGTTCATTTAATATGTGTCTTGGCCTGTTTCTCCTTGGATTTATCCTGTTTAGGACTCTATGTGCTTCCTGGACTTGATTAACTCTTTCCTTTCGCATATTAGGGAAGTTTTCAACTATATTCTCTTCAAATATTTTCTCAGTCCCTTTCTTTTTCTCTTCTTTATCTGGGACCCCTATAATTCGAATGTTGGTTTGTTTAATGTTGTCCCAGAGTTCTCTGAGCCTGTCTTCAATTCGTTTTATTCTTTTTTCTTTATTCTGCTCTGCAGTAGTTATTACCATTATTTTATCTTTCAGGTCACTTATGCGTTCTTCTGCCTCACTTATTCTGCTATTGATTCCTTCTAGAGAATTTTTAATTTAATTTATTGTGTTGTTCATCATTGTTTGTTTGCTCTTTAGTTCTTCTAGGTCCTTGTTAATCATTTCTTGTATTTTCTCCATTCTATTTCCAAGATGTTGAATCATCTTTATTACCATTATTCTGAATTCTTTTTCAAGTAGACTGTCTATTTCTTCTTCATTTGTTTGGGCTCGTGGGTTTTTACCTTGCTCCTTCATCTGCTGTGTGTTTCTCTGTCTTCTCATTTTGCTTAACTTACTGTGTTTAGGGTCTCCTTTTTGCTGGCTGCACGTTGGTAGTTCCCATTGTTTTTGGTGTATGCCCCCAGTGGCTAAGGTTGGTTCAGTGGGTTGTGTAGGCTTCCTGGTGGAGGGGACTAGTGCCTGTGTTCTGGTGGATGAGGCTGGATCTTGTCTTTCTTGTGCACAGGACTCTGTCCGGTGGTGTGTTTTGGGATACCTATGAACTTATTTTGTTTTTAGGCAGCCTTTCTGCTGATGGGTGGTGTTGTGTTCCTGTCTTGCTAGTTGTTTGGCGTAGGTTGTCCAGCACTGTAGCTTGCTTGTCCTTGAGTGGAGCTGGATAATTTGATAATATGTGGAGCTGGGAGGTCTCTGGTGGACCAATGTCCTGAACTCGGCTCTCCCACCTCAGAGGTACAGGCCTGAGATCCGGCCATAGTACCAAGACCCTGTCAGCCACATGGCTTTTGGGAAGTCTGAGGTCTTCTGCCAGTGTTCAGTAGGTGTTCTGTAAGAGTTGTTCCACATGTAAATGTATTTCTGATGTATTTGTGGGGAGGAACTTGATCTCCACATCTTACTTCTCTGCCATCTTGAAGGTCTCCCTTCCTTACCGCTTTGAATGAAGAGGTCCTCATTTATATCTGCGAGGCTATCTCTCAGTCTAAAATCCCCAATAAGATCCCTGAATAAAACTTAACTTGCAACTTTTAGTTTGTGCATTTTTTTCCCAGTCCACACAAGTAAATCTTTCCATGCTGCTACAATCTACATGCCATAATAATCAGAGTCATTCCCTTTTTCTGGATTCCTGGCAGCAGCCACTCCCAAAGTCCCTCTGTCCCACTAACCCTCCTTTTCTCCCTGGCCCTTAATCTCTACAGCCTCATCAGTGTCTGACATCTGTTATCAAGATTCTATGTTGCACAGATCTTTATATACCTATGAGCAGGATGAACACACATTGCAGTTTGCCTAGGACAGTGCTGGTTTCAGAATGTTGTTCCAAGATAGTAATTAACAGTGACCCCTTTTTTCTCAAAAGCATCCCAGTTTGAACTGCATATTACATGCTGACCCATTTATAGAGGAAGAGTAGCCTATGTCCTTAATTTTCATAAAGAATTGTAAATACAGTAAGTCCCCTACATATGAATGAGTTCCATCCTGAGAGCATGTTCATAGGTCTAATTTATTTGTAAGTCCAACAAAGTTAGCCTAGGTACCCAGCTAACACAATCAGGTATAGAGTACAGTACAGTAGTAGGTTTATAATGCTTTTCACACAAACAATATGTAAACAAGAAACAAACACAAAAAATAAGTAAACAGTTT
Source organism: Stenella coeruleoalba (assembly GCF_951394435.1). Lineage (NCBI taxonomy): Eukaryota > Metazoa > Chordata > Mammalia > Artiodactyla > Delphinidae > Stenella > Stenella coeruleoalba. The sequence goes on from NC_137161.1 coordinate 30,864,328, forward strand.
TAATCTTACAGTGCAGTACCTTGAAAAGTACAGTAGTACAGTACAACAGTTGATATACGGGGGCTGGCATTGAGTGAACAGGAAAGAAGAGTTACTGACTGGAGGAGGGAGAGGAGGTGGGAGATGGTAGAGTTGAAGGATCATCAGCAGTAGGAGATGGAGGGCAAGCTGCAATTTCACTCATGCCTGACGCTGATGGCACAGGTTCTGGTTCCTTGCTGGATTCTAGTCTATCTACCCTCTTGAAAAAAGTGATCCAGTGACATCTGGGTAGTAGATCTTTTCTCATCATCATAGATGACATGGTAGCACTGGATTGCATTCTGAACGGCTGCTGCAACTTTTGGGTACATACAATTCTATGTTAGGGTCTTGTTTTTTAAGAAAGAATTAAGGTATAAGAGAATTCTCTATCATTAAAAGTCTAAGGTGAGAAAACAAAAAGATCAAAGGAAGTGTGTTAAGACTTGATGGACTATGTAATTCCAAGACACTCATGAGATACAGATTTCTGATCCTGGCTTTTAGGAACCAAAAAATTGACTCATTTTTGAGCTTCCAGGAAGTGGTAGGAAGAAGGAGAGTTACAGCCTCTTCCTTTCTAGGATGTTTCCTGATGCAAATGCTCCAGCTTTGATTTGAGAGAGATTTAAGTTGGATCTACGCCTCCACAAGGGAAAGCCTCAATCTTTCTAGAACTGTCTTTTGGTTTTAACTAGATTTTCAGGGCAGAATGATGCTGCCATTCCAGGCCAAAGAAAAGCATCCTGACTCTCTCAAGTGTTTCCAGTTTGAGTTGCACATCAGTTCTACTCTGCTTTGTTTCTGGCACCTCCAGAGCCCAAGTTCTCACCTGGGGTTCAGATTGCTCTGTGTAGACTATTGCATAAGCTGTCTTTGCCTTTGTTGGGGTGTTGGGCCTCAAACCTCTTCTCTACATCCATGTTCCACAATGTCCCTCAAGAGACTCTGTGATAGAAACCTACCTTTTGGAGACTGACAATGCATAATTAATTACAAAAAGTTCCTGAAAGAACTGCAACCAACAGACATATTTAACTTAGCCCAATGTTGCCTATATTTTCTGACCATGGATCCCCTCCCCATTTTTTTCTATAATACCTAATAACCCCAATACTATATTTAGGGAAATTCTTCCCAAAGTTCTCTATCTTCTATTAAATTTTGTTAAAATAAATTCACTATCCAGCTGCTAAGGCAGTTTCTAGCCTCTGAAGAAACCAGGGATCTCTTAACATTTTAGTCTAAGCCAGTATTAACTGGGAGAAACCATGTGGCCTGGCTCTGGACACCATCTCGGCCTGGAATCTATCAGTGTCCCAGCAGCTGTCTCCAACAGCCAGATTGCCCTTTTAGTCCTTTTTCTGTCATGAAAATTTTGGGTTGATGATATGATGAGATCTAAGACAGAAAAATTACTCCTCCAGAGTTGAGTAGGCACTTGGGACCTGGTGGAAACACTAACTGGTTGTGAAAATAGAGAATAATTTATAGAGTAAAGGTAGTCCAGGACAATAGGAAAGAAATCCATAATCCTAATACAGTGTCAAGTAAACACTTTTCACTTTCAAAAGTTGTTGTTTATTACTTACATCTTAGACATGTAACTATGGCAATGAGTAATATTTGGCACTTCCATTTCAGAAAACAGATTTTGGCAATAGGGTTCCAATAACCCAAAGGAATAGAGAGAATGTGGACCCTGAGAAATAAGAAGGTCACAAGGAAGGAGATAAGAAGAGAACAAACCCTGCAGCAAAGTAACTTTAAGGTTGAACTTCTGAATCATTGAGCTAGTGCTAGTGCTATAAGGCTCTCTAAATCCTACTAGAATGGGAAAAAGACTGGCCCAGGGTCTGAGGCATTGCTGGGTCTAAGAGGAAGCCAATGACTTCATCTGTGAGAATCAAAATTTTGCAGTGGCATAAAGAGACTACAACTTTAAAGCCCATACCTCTGCAAGACGCCAAAATCCTGTTTCCTCTCTGAGAGACATACTCTCAGTTTATTCCCAATAGTAAGAAGGGGGTCATCTTTCACTCTGCAGGGAGATATAATTAACCTATTTCCATAATAATGCTGCATAAAAAACAGCCACGCAACCTCCGTGGCATTCCACAATAAGCATTTATGGTCTCACACATGGGTCTGGGATTGGCTGGCTGTCAGCCTGTATAAGTAGGCCTTGGCTAGGACAACTGGGACAAATATCTTTGCTCTATGCAAGGCTTCTTGAGGTCTAGGTTTGAAATGGTCACACTGTCATTTCTGCAACACTCTCTTGGCCAAGGTAAGCCACCTGGTAGAGCTCAGGTCCAAATGATGAGGAAATAGATTTCACCTGTTTAGTGAGAGAAGCTGAAAATTTATATTGCAAAATGAATACCTCTGGGGACAGGTGAAGAATGGAGGCCATTGATAAATTACGTTACCACAAGGGTAATATCCTCAGTACTCCTTTACTCATTCTGATCTCCATTTAAAAAAATTAACCAGAGTCTTCATTCTACAACTAGATATAAAGGTAAATATTTAAATACTTGAATGACTCTGTTTACCTGTTTGGCCATAAATAATTCAGAGCTAGGTTTAACTGAGGTAACTATGAAATAAATGCTTTAGGAGAAACATTCTGTCAGGTACAGGTTTCTCATTTGCCCTTCAGACCCATCCAGGGAACCAGAGGGGAAAGGGTGGTGTTTTTCTTCAGCACATACCCAAATGATGCTTACATTATGAGAAGCACAGTTATAGGAGGTTGCTGGAGCCCTGAGAGTGATCTCCATTTCCTCTGAGAGAGGGTAAGGCACTGCCCCGATCCACTTTGCAGAAATGGCAGGATCACTCTCATGCCTTTTCAAGAGATGCTAGTAACACTTCAAAGGAAGTTAGAGTGCAGCAGTCACTGGTAATAGGGAGGATGCAGGAAGAAGTCCTGCTCTAGCTGCAGAAGCTATGAAAGGTTACCACTCACACCGCAGGGGAGGGAACCCAATAATGAGAATATCTGGGAACCACTGGGAAGCAAAATAAAAATGTATCACACTGTACCAGTGGTCTACAAAAAGGGGCAGAGTGAGGAATTCCAGATGAGAGAAACACTAGGGAAGGCTTGCAATAGTGACAGCCTGCTCTTGCCACCCATAGTTGTTTCTCCAGGAACTGATTTGAGGTATTGTGAATGAAAAATATCACCTTCCATATCAGTAAACAAAGAATTATGCAGCCTTCAAGTCATCTGATTACAGCCTCCTCAATGATGAGCCTTGAGGGGACTTAGGATGGATACGTAATACCTGCCACCTAGCGGTCAGCTGTTGCAGCCACACCCAATGGTGCACTCTGAGGAGACTCCAGATGATAAAACACAGGATACTGGCCCCAGATAGCTGAGGTTCATATCAAAGGAATGATTTCAGTGAGCCCGGACTCGTGCACCTTCCCATACATAGAAAAGTGCTAAATTCCTCAACTTGAGATTTCTGGTTTTCTTTAATTAACAGTAAACTTTTGATGTTCTGACTGCCTGGTCTTTGTTACAAAAATTCCTATATACTCTGGCTCTCCTCCTTGCCTCTTCGGAGAAGTCTCTCAGAGTTTTCTGAAATGCTGTGTCCCAAGCTTAAGTTCACCAAATAAAATATAATTGTTAAATTTTAGGTTGTGCAGTTTTTTTCAGTCGACAATATAAAGACATGTACACAGCCCATGCTAATAATCAGATTTAGCGCTGGAACATTTATCTTCTAAGCCTCTCTTTATTTATATGGTAATTTACTAAATAGGAAAATAAACATGCTCCTTGAAGAAAGCCTGGATTTTTCCATCGTACATTATATGTACCTCTTTTTAAATTTACTGGGAGAGTGACGATCAGCAACATGGCAGAGTGAAAAGCTACCTTTCTCTATCTCCTTCAATCTATAACCAGTAAAACACCCATAACTCAACAGAGATACTTCTACCCAACACAACAGGATGCTGGAGAATTCCACACATCTATACTTCTAAAGGTGGGTGGACTGGAATACATAGAGGAGGCAGAATGGAAAGAACAGCAGACTGGTGCCTGAAATCCTCGCCCTCTGACACGTGCAGCTGAGACTGCAGCTTCAGAGACCCCAGTGGCAGCAGAAGAGGTGTGGCACGTGACTCCAGCCTCCTAATGGCAGGGGTGCCCATTGCCAAAACTAACTGGGCAGCAGTGGGGCTTGGGACTCTGTCCCACCAGTCACTGAGGTGTCCATGACCCTGGCCTTCACTCCCATGCCCCTCATCTGCCGTGGCAGAACCCACAAACCTTAGAACATAAAACACTAACTGCATCTGCACAGCTCTAGTTGCCCCACCCCCACCCTCCTCCAATGGTGGGGGAGCCTGTGACTCAGGGGATCCTTGATGAGAGGGAAAAGCCCACCATCCTGGTGATGACAGTGGCTCTGGCAGAAGAAAGCCACCAACAACCCCAGAGGCACAAGAGGTAATCAGCAAGACATGAAGGCATGGAGCCACACACCTCTTACAGAGGTAGTGGAGGCTGAAGAAAATGCCAACCCTTGAACATAAGAAGAGGGAGCACAGGTAAGAGAAACCAAAAACTTGTGTTATAGCGCCACCTACTTGAAAAATAAAGAAAAGATTCTAACTACTAACATGTCATTAATTTTTATTAAAATATAGTTATTTTAAATGTTGTGTTAGTTTCAGGTGTACAGTAAAATGATTCAGTTATATATATGTGTATATATATATATATATATGGAGAGAGTTTTAAAAATGTATATAAATTCATTTTTTACACTCTCCCTTTATAGGTTATTACAGGGTATTGAATATAGTTCCCTGTGCTATATAGTAGGTCCTTGTTTTTTACCTATGTTATATATAGTAGTGTATATATTTTAATAACAAACTCTCCTTCTTCCCTTCTGTAACTGTAAGTTTATTTTCTATGTCTGTAAGTCTATTTATGTTTTGGAAATAAGTTCATTTGCATCCTTTTTCTTAGATTCCACATATAAGCAATATGATATTTGTCTTTCTTTCTGGCTTACTACACTTAGTATGATAATGTCCATCCATGTTGCTGAAAAAAGCCTTATTTCATTCTTTTTTTATGACTGACTAATAGTTCATTGTATATATATACACCACATCTTCTTTGTTCATTCATCTGTTGATGGACACTTAGGTTGCTTTCATGTCTTGGCTATTGTAAATAGTGCTGCAATGAACATTGGGGTGCATGTATCTTTTCAAAGTGTGGTTTCTCCAGATATATGCCCAGGAGTGGGACTGCTGGATCATATGAGAGCTCTATTTTTAGTGTTTTAAGGAACCTCTAAACTGTTCTTAGTGACTGTACCAATTTACATTCCCACCAACAGTGTAAGGAGGGTTCCCTTTTCTCCACACCCTCTCCAGCATTTATTATTTGTCGACTTTATAATGATGGCCATTCTGACCAGTGTGAGGCGATACCTCGTTGTAGTTTGGTTTTTTTGTTGTTGTTGTTGTTTTGTTTTTGTGGTACACGGGCCTCTCACTGTTGTGGCCTTTCCCGTTGCGGAACACAGGCTCTGGATGCGCAGGCACAGCGGCCATGGCTAACGGGCATAGCCGCTCCGCGGCATGTGGGATCTTCCCGGACCGGGGCACAAACCCGTGTCCCCTGCATCGGCCGGCGGACTCTCAACCACTGCACCACCAGGGAAGCCCCTCGTTGTAGTTTTGATTACATTTCTCTACTAATTAGCAATGTTGAGGATATTTTCATGTGCCTATGGGCTATCTGTATGTCTTTTTTTTGAGAAATGTCGTTTTAGATCTTCTGCCCATTTTTTGATTGGGTTCTTTGTTTGTTTGATATTGGGCTGCATGAGCTGTTTGTATATTTTGGAGATTAATCCCTTGTCAGTCACATCATTTGCAAATACTTTCTCCTTGTCCGTAGGTTGTCTGTTCATCTTGTTTATGGTTTCATTTGCTGTGCAAAAACTTTTAAGTTCAATTAGGTCCCATTTGTTTATTTTTGCTTCTATATCCCTCCCCCCCAAATAAAACCCTGCGATTTATCTCAAAGAGTATTCTGCCTATGTTTTCCTCTAGGAGTTTTATAGTATCTGGTATTACATTTAGGACTTTTATCCATTTTGAGTTTATTTTTGTGTATGGTGTTAGAGAATGTTATAATTTTGTTCTTTTAAGCATAGCTGTCCACTTTTCCCAGTATCACTTGTTGAAGAGACTGTCTCTTCTCCATTGTATATTCTTGCTTCCTTTTTCATAGATTAATTGACCATATGTGCATGGGTTTATTTCTGAGCTTTCTATCCTGTTCCATTGATCTATATTTCTGTTTTTGTGCCAGTACCATACTGTTTTGATTACTATAGCTCTGTAGTACAGTGTGAAGTCAGGGAGCCTGATTCCTCCAGCTCCATTTTCTTTCCCAGGATTGCTTTGGCTATTCACGGTCTTTTATGTTTCCATACAAATTTTAAAAATTTATTGTTCTAGTTTTGTGAAAAATTCCATTGGTAATTTGAAAGAAATTGCATTGAATCTGTAGATTGCCTTGAAGAGTATAGTCATTTTGAATATATTGATTCTTCCAATGCAAGAACATGGTATATCTCTCCATCTGTTTTTGTCGTCTTTGATTTCTTATAGTTTTCAGAGTAAAGGTCTTTTGCCTCCTTAGGTAGATTTATTCCTAGGTATTTTATTCTTTTTGATGCAGTGGTAAATGGGATCACTTCCTTAATTTCTCTTTCTGACCTTTCATTGTTAGTATATAGAAATGGAAGAGAGTTGTATGTATTAATTTTGTATGCTGCAGGTTTACCAAAGTCATTGATGAGCTCTAGTACTTTTCTGGTAGCATCTTTAGGATTTCCTATGTATAGTATCATGTCATCTGCAAACAGTGACAGTTTTACTTCTTTTCCAGTTTGGATTCCTTTAATTTCTTTTTCTTCTCTGATTGCTGTGGCTAAGACTTCCAAAACTATGTTGAATAAAAGAGGTGAGAGTGGACATCCTTGTCTTGTTCCTGATCTTAGAGGAAAGGCTTTCAGCTTTTCACTGTTGATTATGATGTTAGTCGTGGGTTTGTCCTATTTGGTCTTTACTATGTTGAGGTATGTTCCTTCTATGACCACTTTCTGGAAAATTTTGATAATAAATGGATGTTGAATTTTATCAAAAGTTTTCCTACATCTGTTGAGATGATTATATTATTTTTACTCTTCAATTTGTTAATGTGGTGTATTAACACTGGTTGATTTGCAGATATTGAGAAATCCTTGCATCCCTGGGATAAATCGCACTTGATCATGGTGTATGATTTTTTAACGTATTGTTGGATTTCGTTTGCTGGTATTTTGTTTAAGATTTTTGCATCTATGTTCATCAGTGACATTGGGCGGTGATTTTCTTTTTTTTGAGGAATCTTTCTTGGTTTTGGTGTCAGGGTAATGGTGGTCTCATAAAATGAGTTTGAAGTGTTCCTTCTTCTGCAATTTTTGGGAATAGTTTCAGAAGGATAGGTGTTAACTCTTTTCTAAATGTGTGATAGAATTCACCTGTGAAGCCATCTGGTCCTGGACTTTAGTTTACTGGGAGTTTTTTAATCAAAGGTTCAATTTCATTACTTATAATTGATCTGTTCATATCTTCTATTTAGTCTGTTCATATTTTCTATTTACTCCTGGCTTAGTCTTGTGAGATTGTACCTTCCTAAGAATTTGTCCATTTCTTCTAAGTTGCCAATTTTGTTGGCATATAATTGCTTATAGTAGTCTTTTATCATCCCTTGTACTTCAGTGGTGTTGGTTGTACCTTCTCCTTTTTCATTCCTTGATGTGGGCCCTCTCCCTCTTTTTCTTGAAGAGTCTGGCTAAAGGTTTATCAATTTTGTTTATCTTTTCAAAGAACTGGCTTTTTGATGATAACCATTCTGGCAGCTCTGAGGTGATATCTCACTGTGGTTTTGATTTGCATTTCCCTGAAGATCAGCAATATTGAGCATCTTTTCATGTGCCTGTTGGTCATCTGTAAGAAATAAGTTAATTTTAAAATGAGGAAATTCTACAAGAGCTATCTGACTCTTTTAAGAAGGACAATATTAGGGTAATGGGTAGCCCAGGAGGAAAAGAGAGGGAGAAGAGAACAGAGAGTTTATTTTAAAGTCTAATACCTGACAACTTCCCAAACTTGGGGAAGGAACTGGATGTATAAGTCCATAAAGCTGGTAGAAGTCCTCAATGCATAAAAACCTTCTCCAAGACACATAATATTAAAATTGTCAAAAGTTGATGACAAAGAAAGAATTTTAAGGGCAGCCAGGGAATAAAGAATGATAAAGTACAAAGGACTATCAGCATTAGACTATCAGCATACTTCTCAGCAGAAACCCTACAAGCCAGGAGGGAGTGGAATGACAGTCTCAAAATACTGAAAGATTAAAAACTGTCACCCAAGAATACTCTATCCAGCAAAGTTATTATTCAGATATTAAGGTGAAGTAAAGACTTTCCCAGACAAATTAAAACTAAGGGAATTCATCAACACTAGACCAGCCTCACAAGAAATAATGGAAGAAACTCTTCTACTGGAAACAAACAACAAAAAAAGTACATAAAGCTTTGAACTACATGATAAATAGAACTAGAAAATTGCAACTCTTTGTGAGGATAGGTTTTTAAACACTTTATTATAGCCTAAAGGTTAAAGGAGAAAAAAAGAAAGCAGAAAAATAACTATAGCAATTTCAGTTTGGCAAAAAACTCACAGCATAAATACAGGATAATTTGATACAAAGAAAACATAAAAGGGGAAGAGGAAAGAACAGAATTCATATAGGTAAGTGAAGATAAGATGCTATCAGCAGAAAAAGGACTATTTTAACTATGAGAATTTTTATACATCTCATTTATATCTCAGGTTGACCACAAAACATAAACATAGAGCTGAAACATGAAACAAAACAAAGCAACAAAAAAAGATAAATATCATAGAAAACCACCCAACCAAAATGACAGGCAGAAACACAAGAGAAATGGAGATATAAAGCAAATAGAAAACAAAAAATAAAATGGCTGTACTTAATATTTCTCTATCAATAATCACCATAAATATAAATGGATTGAATTCACCAATCAAAAGACAAAGAGTGGCTGGCTGGATTAAAAAACAAGACCCAACTTTATGCTGCCTCCAGGAGACACACCTCAGCTCTGAAGACAAACAAAGACTAAAAGTGAAGGGATGGAAGATGATACTCTGAGCAAATGGCAGCCAAAAGAAAGTGAGTGTAGCATGCTGAAGTCAGACAAAATAGACTTTAAGACATTAAGGTAATGAGACAAAAATGGACAGTATATAATAATAAAGGGGACAATTTATCAAGAAGATATAACAATGATTAATATATATGCACCTAACATAAGAGCACCAAAACATATAGAACAATTATTAAAGACCTAAAGGGAGAAATTGACAGCAACATAATGATAGTAGGAGATTTTAACACTTCACTTACATCAATGGATAGATCATCCAGATAGAAAGTCAACAAGGAAACAGTAGTCTTAAATGAAACATTAGACCAAGTGGATTTGATAGTCAGAACATTCCATCCAAATGCAGCAGAATACAGAATACTTTCTCAAAGATAGACCATATGTTGGGACAAAAAAACAAGTATCAATAAATTTAAGGAGACTGAAATCATATCAAGCATCTTTTCCCACCACAGTTGTATGAAATTGGAAATCAACTAAGAGAAGAAAACTGGAAAAATCACACATATATGGAGACTGAACAACATGTTACTGAACATCTATTGGGTCAATGAAGAAATAAAAGAAGAAATAAAAAAATTACCTGAAGACAAATGGAAATGAAAATATGACATACTAACATATAGGATATAGCAAAAGCTGTACTAAGATGGAAGTTTATTGCAATATAGGCCTACCTCAAGAAACAAGAAAAATCTCAAATAAACAACCTAACACTACATCTAAAGAAACTAGGAAAAGGAGAACAAATAAAGCCTAAAATTAGTAGAAGGAAGGAAGTAATAAAGGTCAGAATAGAAATAAATTACATAAATACTAAAAAGACAATAGAAAAGATCAATGAAAGTAAGAGCTAGTTCTTTAGAAAGATAAGTAAAATTGACTAGACTCACTAAGAAAAAAAGAAAGAGAGAAGGCCCTGATAAAATCAGAAATGAAAGTGGAAAAATACAATGGATAACTCAGAAATATGAAGAATTATGAGAATATTATGAACAGCTATATGCCAACAAATTGGACAACCCAGAAGAAATGGACAAGTTCTTAGGATCATACAACATTCTAAGACTGAATCTTGAATTAATAGAAAATCTCAATAGACCAATCACTAGTACAAAGATTGAAGCAGTAATCAAAATCTTCCCCCAAACAAAAGTCCACGATGAGACGACTTCACAGGTGAATTCTACCAAACATTCAAAGAAGAGTTTGCGGAGTGGGATCTTGAAGATGGTGGAAGAGTAAGACACGGAGATCACCTTCTTCCCCACAGATACACCAGAAATACATCTACACGTGGAACAACTCCTACAGAACACCTACTGAAGGCTGGCAGAAGACCTCAGACTTCCCAAAAGGCAAGAAACTCCCCACGTACCTGGGTAGGGCAAAAGAAAAAAGAATAAACAGAGACAAAAGAATAGGGACGAAAAAAAAAAAAAAAGAATAGGGACGGCACCTGCACCAGTGGGAGGGAGCTGTGAAGGAGGAAAAGTTTCCACACACTAGGAAGCCCCTTCGCTGGCGGAGACTGCGGGAGGCGGAGGGGGGAGCTTCGAAGCCACGGAGGAGTGCACAGAAACAGGGGTGCGGAGGGCAAAGCGGGGAGATTCCCGCACAGAGGATCGGTGCCGACCGGCACTCACCAGCCCGAGAGGGTTGTCTGCTCACCCGTCGGGGCGGGCGGGGCTGCGAGCTGAGGCTCCGGTTTCGGTTTCGGTCGGAGCGCAGGGAGAGGACTGGGGTTGGCGGCGTGAACATAGCCTGAAGGTGTTAGTGCACCACAGCTAGCCGGGAGGGAATCCGGGGAAAAGTCTGCACCTGCAGAAGAGGCAAGAGACTATTTCTTCCCTCTTTGTTTCCTGGTGCGTGAGGAGAGGGGTTTAAGAGCGCTGCTTAAAGGAACTCCAGAGACGGGCATGAGCCGCGGCTAAAAGCACGGACCCCAGAGACGGGCGGGAGACGCTAAGGCTGCTGCTGCCGCCACCAAGGGGCCTGTGTGCGAGCACAGGTCACTATCCGCATCCCTCTTCCGCGGAGCCTGTGCAGCCCGCCACTGCCAGGTTCCCGGGATCCAGGGACAACTTCCCCGGGAGAACGCACGGCGGGCCTCAGGCTGGTGCAATGTCACGCTGGCCTCTGCCGCCGCAGGCCCGCCCCGCACGCAGTGCTCCTCCCTCCCCCCCGGCCTGAGTGCGCCAGAGCCCCTGAATCAGCGGCTCCTTTAACCCCGTCATGTCTGAGCAAAAAACAGATGCCCTCCAGCGACCTACACGCAGAGGCAGGGCCAAATCCAAAGCTGAGCCCCTGTGAGCTGTGAGAACAAAGAAGAGATAGGGAAATCTCTCCCAGCAGCCTCAGAAACAGCGGATTAAAGCTCCACAATCAACTTGATGTACCCTGCATCTGGGGAATACATGAATAGACAACGAGTCATCCCAAATTGAGGAGGTGGGCTTCGAGAGCAAGATCTATGATTTTTTCCCCTTTTCCTCCTTTTGTGAGAGTGTATGTGTATGCTTCTGTGTGAGATCTTGTCTGTAGAGTTTTGCTTCCACCATTTGTCCTAGGGTTCTATCCGTCCATGGTTTTTAAAAAAATTTTTTTCTTAATAATTAATTTTAATAACTTTATTATACTTTGCCTTCTTTCTTTTTTCTTTCTTTCTTTCTTTCTTTCTTTCTTTCTTTCTTTCTTTCTTTCTTTCTTTCTTTCTTTCCTTCCTTCCTTCCTTCCCTCCTTTAGACAACAAATCATCCCAAATTGAGGAGGTGGTCTCTGAGAGCAAGATTTATGATTTTTTCCCCTTTACCTCTTTTTGTGAGGGTGTATGTGTATGCTTCTGTGTAAGATTTTGTCTGTATAGCTTTGTTTCCAACATTTGTCCTGAGGTTCTATCCGTCCCCCCCCCTTGTTTTTTCTAAATAAGTATTTTTTAATTCAATAACTTTATTATACTTTATTTTATTTTACTGTATCTTCTTTCTGTCTTTTTTCCTTCTTTCCCTCCTTCCTTCCTTCCTCCCTTCCTCCCTCCCTCCTTTCTTTCCTTCTTGCCTTCTTTCTTTCTTCCTTCCTTCCTTCCTTCCTTCCTTCCTTCCTTCCTTCCTTCCCTCCTTTCTTTCTTTATTTCTTCATACTTCTACTAATTCTCTCTACTTTTTCTCCCTTTTACTCTGAGCTGTGTGGGTGAAAGGCTCTTGGTGCTCAGCCAGGAGTCAGGGCTCTGCCTCTGATGTAGGAGAGCCAACTTCAGGACACTGGTCAACAAGAGACCTCCCAGCTCCACATAATATCAAATGGCAAAAATCTCCCAGAGACCTCCATCTTAACAACAGCACCCAGCTTCACTCAACGACCAGCAAGCTACAGTGCTGGACAACCTATGCCAAACAACTAGCAAAACAGGAACACAACCCCACCCATTAGCAGAGAGGCTGCCTAAAATCATAATAAGTCCACAGACACCCCAAAACACACCACCAGTCGTGAATCTGCCGACTAGAGAGACAAGATCCAGCCTCATCCAGCAGAACACAGGCACTAGTCCCCTCCACCAGGAAGCCTACACAACCCACTGAACCAACCTTAGCCACTGGAGACAGACATCAAAAACAGCGGGAACTACAAACCTGCAGCCTGCAAAAAGCAGACGCCAAACACAGTAAGATAAGCAAAATGAGAAGACAGAAAAACACACAGCAGATAAAGGAGCAAGAAAAAAATGCACCAGACCTAACAAATGAAGAGGAAATAAGCAGTTTACCTGAAAAAAAATTCAGAATAATGATAGTAAGGATGATCCGAAATCTTGGAAATAGAATGGACAAAATGCAAGAAACAGTTAACAAGGACCTAGAAGAAATAAAGATGAAACAAGCAATGATGAACAGCACAATAAATGAAATTAAAAGTACTCTAGATGGGATCAATAGCAGAATAACTGAGGCAGAAGAATGGATAAGTGACCTGGAAGATAAAATAGTGGAAATAACTACTGCAGAGCAGAATAAAGAAAAAAGAATGAAAAGAACTGAGGACAGTCTCAGAGACCTCTGGGACAACATTAAACGCACCAACATTCGAATTATAGGGGTTCCAGAAGAAGAAGAGAAAAAGAAAGGGACTGAGAAAATATTTGAAGAGATTATAGTTGAAAACTCCCCTAATATGGGAAAGGAAATAGTTAATAAAGTCCAGGAAGCACAGAGAGTCCCATACAGGATAAATCCAAGGAGAAATATGCCAAGACACATATTAATCAAACTGTCAAAAATTAAATACAAAGAAAGCATATTAAAAGCAGCAAGGGAAAAACAACAAATAACACACAAGGGAATCCCCATAAGGTTAACAGCTGATCTTTCAGCAGAAACCCTACAAGCCAGAAGGGAGTGGCAGGACATACTGAAAGTGATGAAGGAGAAAAACCTGCAACCAAGACTACTCTACCCAGCAAGGATCTCATTCAGATTTGATGGAGAAATTAAAACCTTCACAGACAAGCAAAAGCTGAGAGAGTTCAGCACCATCAAACCAGCTTTACAACAAATGCTAAAGGAACTTCTCTAGACAAGAAACACAAGAGAAGGAAAAGACCTATAATAACGAACCCAAAACAATTTAGAAAATGGGAATAGGAACATACATATCGATAATTACCTTAAATGTAAATGGACTAAATGCTTCCACCAAAAGACACAGATTGGCTGAATGGATACAAAAACAAGACCCTTATATATACTGTCTACAAGAGACCCACTTCAGACCTAGAGACACATACAGACTGAAAGTAAGGGGATGGAAAAAGATATTGCATGCAAATGGAAACCAAAAGAAAGCTGGAGTAGCAATTCTCATATCAGACAAAATAGACTTCAAAATAAGGACTATTAGAAGAGACAAAGAAGGACACTACATAATGATCAAGGGATCTATCTAAGAAGAAGATATAACAATTGTAAATATTTATGCACCGAACATAGGAGTACCTCAATACATAAGGCAAATACTAACAGCCATAAAAGGGGAAATCGACAACAACACATTCATAGTAGGGGACTTTAACATCCCACTTTCACCCATGGACAGATCATCCAAAACGAAAATAAATAAGGAAAAATAAGCTTTAAATGATACATTAAACAAGATGGACTTAATTGATATTTATAGGACACTCCATCCGAAAACAACAGAATACACATTTTTCTCAAGTGCTCATGGAACATTCTCCAGGATAGATCATATCTTGGGTCACAAATCAAGCCTTGGTAAATTTAAGAAAATTGAAATTGTATCAAGTATCTTTTCTGACCACAACGGCATGAGACTAGATATCAATTACAGGAAAAGATCTGTAAAAAATACAAACACATAGAGGCTAAAAATACACTACTTAATAATGAAGTGATCACTGAAGAAATCAAAGAGGAAATCAAAAAATACCTAGAAACAAATGACAATGGAGACACAATGACCCAAAACCTATGGGATGCAGCAAAAGCAGTTCTAAGGGGGAAGTTTATAGCAATACAAGCCCACCTTAAGAAGCAGGAAACATCTTGAATAAACAACCTAACCTTGCACCTCAAGCAATTAGAGAAAGAAGAACAAAAAAAACTCCAAAGCTAGCAGAAGGAAAGAAATCATAAAAATCAGATCAGAAATAAATGAAAAAGAAATGAAGGAAACAATAGCAAAGATCCATAAAACTAAAAGCTGGTTCTTTGAGAAGACAAACAAAATAGATAAACCACTAGCCAGACTCATCAAGAAAAAAAGGGAGAACACTCAAATCAATAGAATTAGAAATGAAAAAGGAGAAGTAACAACTGACACTGCAGAAATACAAAAGATCATGAGAGATTACTACAAGCAACTCTATGCCAATAAAATGGACAATCTGGAAGAAATGGGCAAATTCTTAGAAATGCACAACCTGCCAAGACTGAATCAGGAAGAAATGGAAAATATGAACAGACCAATCACAAGCACTGAAATTGAAACTGTGATTAAAAATCTAAAAACAAAGAAAAGCCCAGGACCAGATGGCTTCACAGGCAAATTCTATCAAACATTTAGACAATAGAAAACACCTATCCTTCTCAAACTCTTCCAAAATATAGCAGAGGGAGGAACACTCCCAAATTCCTTCTACGAGGCCACCATCACCTTGATACCAAAACCAGACAAGGATGTCACAAAGAAAGAAAACTACAGGCCAATACCACTGATGAACATAGATGCAAAAATCCTCAACAAAATACTAGCAAACAGAATCCAACAGCACATTAAAAGGATCATACACCATGATCAAGTGGGGTTTATTCCAGGAATGCAAGGACTCTTCAATATACGCAAATCTATCAATGTGATAAACCATATTAACAAACTGAAGGAGAAAAACCATATGATCATCTCAATACATGCAGAAAAAGCTTTTGACAAAATTCAGCACCGATTTATGATAAAAACCCTGCAGAAAGTAGGCATAGAGGGAACTTTCCTCAACATAATAAAGGCCATATATGACAAGCCCACAGCCAACATCATCCTCAATGGTGAAAAACTGAAAGCATTTCCACTAAGATCAGGAACAAGACAAGATTGCCCACTCTCACCACTCTTATTCAACATAGTTTTGGAAGTTTTAGCAACAGTAATCAGAGTAGAAAAGGAAATAAAAGGAATCCAAATAGGAAAAGAAAAAGTAAAGGTGTCACTGTTTGCAGTTGACATGATACTATACATAGAGAATCCTAAAGATGCTACCAGAAAACTACTAGAGCTAATCAACGAAGTTGGTAAAGTAGCAGGATACAAAATTAATGCATAGAAATCTCTGGCATTCCTATATACTAATGATGAAAAATCTGAAAGTGAAATCAAGAAAACACTCCCATTTACCATTGCAACAAAAAGAATAAAATATCTAGGAATAAACCTACCTAAGGAGACAAAAGACCTGTATGCAGAAAATTATAAGACACTGATGAAAGAAATTAAAGATGATACAAATAGATGGAGAGATATACCATGTTCTTGGATTGGAAGAATCAACATTGTGAAAATGACTCTACTACCCAAAGCAATCTATAGATTCAATGCAATCCCTTTAAAACTACCAGTGGCGTTTTTCACAGGACTAGAACAAAAAATTTCACAATTTGTATGGCAGCACAAAAGACCCCGAATAGCCAAAGCAATCTTGAGAACGAAAAACTGAGCTAGAGGAATCAGGCTCCCTGGCTTCAGACTATACTACAAAGCTACAGTAATCAAGACAGTATGGTACTGGCACAAAAACAGAAAGATAGATCAATGGAACAGGATAGAAAGCCCAGAGATAAACCCACGCACATATGGACATCTTATCTTTGATAAAGGAGGCAGGAATGTACAGCGGAGAAAGGACAGCCTCTTCAATAAGTGGTGCTGTGAAAACTGGACAGATACATGTAAAAGTATGTGATTAAATCACTCCCTAACACCATACACAAAAATAAGCTCAAAATGGATTAATGACCTAAATGTAAGGCCAGAAACTATCAAACTCTTAGAGGAAAGCATAGGCAGAACACTCTATGACATAAATCACAGCAAGATCCTTTCTGACCCACCTCCTAGAGTAATGGAAATAAAAACAAAAATAAACAAATGGGACCTAATGAAACTTCAAAACTTTTGCACAGCAAAGGAAACCATAAACAAGACCAAAAGACAACCCTCAGAATGGGAGAACATAATTGCAAATGAAGCAACAGACAAAGGATTAATCTCCAAAATTTACAAGCAGCTCATGCAGCTCAATAACAACAAAAAAAAACAATCCAATCCAAAAATGGGCAGAAGACCTAAATAGACATTTCTCCAAAGAAGATATACAGACTGCCAACAAACACATGAAAGAATGCTCAACATCATTAATCATTAGAGAAATGCAAATCAAAACTACCATGAGATATCATCTCACACCTGTCAGAGTGGGCATCATCAAAAAATCTAGAAACCATAAATGCTGGAGAGGGTGTGGAGAAAAGGGAACACTCTTGCACTGCTGGTGGAAATGTGAATTGGTTAAGCCACTATGGAAAACAGTATGGAGGTTCCTTAAAAAACTACAAAAAGAACTACTATATGACCCAGCAATCACACTACTGGGCATATACCCTGAGAAAACCAAAATTCAAAAAGAGTCATGTACCAAAATGTTCATTGCAGCTCTATTTACAATAGCCCGGAGATGGAAACAACCTAAGTGCCCATCATCGGATGAATGGATAAAGAAGATGTGGCACATATATACAATGGAATATTACTCAGCCATAAAAAGAAATGAAATTGAGCTATTTGTAATGAGGTGGATAGACCTAGAGTCTGTCATACAGAGTGAAGTAAGTCAGAAAGAAAAAGACAAATACCGTATGCTAACACACATATATGGAATTTAAGAAGAAAAAAAAAATGTCATGAAG